>NC_059673.1:10000000-10629625 GCF_905147105.1 Pieris brassicae
AAACTCTTTTAAATATTTTAAATAACTGTACAGTTCTTTGGACCGATTTTATACTAAAAATGTCTTTAATATAATCATTATGTTTGGGACAGCATAGTATAATTAAAACGAAATTATTCCATTGCAATTTGCAATACTTATTAGAGTTTCTCTTAAACACTTTACACCATTACACCGGCAAACAAAATAATTTAGAAGTCGCGAGAAACAGGTTAAAGTTAAACATCATTTATATAACATTGAAACAATACTAATCTTTTATCCTTTCATCTCGTTCAATCTCACTGGAGCGAATCGCTAGCCTTGCTGTAACCACATCTACTTGCTTTGTGTGAGCGGAAATTACGATACGATTTTGCATAAGTGTCAGTCATTAGGGTGAATTTAATTTTTTAAATTTGAAATAAATTGTATATGAGCTCAGATAATTTGTGGTCACGGCCATGAAAGAAATGTCACTTGGACTAGCAGTTGATAGATTATAAATGGCGGTGCAAATACATGAAATATTACGCCATATAAGCTAAATTAACAAAGATGCCGACCTCAATATTATAGTTATTCTGATCGCTGGATTTAACCTTTTCATTCAACTCTTGCTCCATCTTGAACTGAAAATTATGCTTTAAATCAGTCAGCAATCAAGGACATAAAAAAGTTTTTCTAACATTATATTACACGAAACCAACGTGGCCAAGTTTGAAATCTTTTGTAAAGCCAAGACTCTAGAATCGCTTATTAAATTGTATTAATAACATGCTTGGGGAAAACTAATGATATTAACAACAACAAGAAAAAAAATTGTATTATTATGTCTGTATTATTTCAACTTAGTAAACCTATTACATTTATACGAAGAGTATAACGAGAGTGGAAGTATATACGAGGATATTGGACGTGGAACCAGGATTGACTGAAATTCAGGCACGCAAACCTACAACCCTATTACCAAAATAGGGTTTGTTTGCAAGAAGCTGAGTCATTGGCTCACAAAATTTTCAACAGTGTCTTTGTGTCCAATGTGTATTGTGTGAAGTTTATTTATTTATCATTGTGCTAAATCTAGTCTTTAAATTACCCTTAGAACAGGCACGATTATAAGTGCAGTAGTTAGCATAACCCGTTTGATTCGTTCGTATCTTTTCTTAAAGTTCCGATGGACTTCCTCTTTCCAAACGTAGTACTGTCCTACAATAGCTAGTATATTATTTGTCTTTATCACTATGTATATATGTAAAAGTTAAGAAGAATAAACAAAACAAGAAACGCTGACACTCGTAAAAAAAAGCAAAACATGCAGATGCACTTATACACGCTTGAAGGCTTAAATGGAAATGCGCAGATCATATTGGCTATAGCGCGAGATAAAAGATGGACACTAGAATTAGCAGAATGAATTAAACCTACTGGAAAGAGATGTATAGGACGACAAAAGAAAAGATGGACAGATAACATTATAGAAGTAGCGGGGAAAACTGGATGAATGTTGCTCAAGACAAAGAGAAATGGAAAAATATGGAGGATGCTTTTACCCTAAAAGGGGTATGCTCCCCCCATGGCCAAAACTAGACCACTAAAAAAGAATTGTAACTTATTTTTTTTAAACTTATACTAACACTACTTATACTAATATTAAGGAATGTAAACTAACCACTTGTTGTATGGATTAATTAATAAAGCTTTAATAATAATAATATATGTAAAAACTGCTGTCAGCAATCACTACCGATCTTTTGTTGGATTTTTATTATTATTATTTCTTTATGGTTGACAAAACAAAGTGTCACAATTCTTTGATCAATTTAAACCGATAAAATAAGTAGATATGAATGACCCTTGGGTGTCAACGTAAAGCCGGAAACTATAAAAGCCAGCAATTGAAAGCAACGAAACGCTTCAAAGGACAACTCTTCAAATGACGTAGGTGGTAATTGCAGCTAAAAATCATTCAATTGGAAAATTGTCAACTCATTTTTGGACAATTTTGACTAATTACTGTCTAAAGGCAATTTTACTTTCGTTAACTTGTGTATAAGTCAATTAGTTAAGTAATGTAATTTTCTCAAATGGGTAATTCTTTCGTGTTATATTACTAGAATTGTGGGTTTATTTTAATGAAACTGAACTAAATGTTTTAAGCAGTAACTACTAAGTACCTTTTATAAAAATATCTTACTATAAACCAACTCAGAATTTTGAGGCCAGCGCGTCCGAAGGTCACCTATGTCAACCGTGAACTAATTTATTAATTACTGATCATTTATTTATATTATCCATAGCAAGTTAGTATTTAAATTTTAAATGTCAGGATATTTTATAATATATGTGTGGCATCGTAGTTTAATAAGTTCTGATTATTATTTTTTTTGCTTTTAACAAGGGTGTCTTGGGAGAAACTACTGAAATGTATAATGGAATTGGTTAAATAGAAAAACGTACGTAAGTACCACGCAAAAGTTAAATATAAATTACCCAACGTTCTAATGTACCTTTTGGGCGAAATGTAAGGTCTGATATTTGTCAAATCTTAATGGATTGAGATTTGACAAATAAAGTTTACTGCTATATTATGTAAATAATTTATTTATTTATTTACACTTCGTTACATTACAATATAAAAATGGAACATAATTTAATGAAAAGGAGGGCAACTGGCGGCCTTATCGCTTTCGAGCGATTTCTTCCAGGCAACCACTGTGAGTAAACAAAAAAAAAATGTATTAAATTACATAAGGTAGGCAAGAAGTGCAAAAATAGATATTAAATATAGTTATAAAGAACAAACTAAACAGGAACAAATAATAAACTAAACTGATACTAAATACATGAAAAACAAAAAGTAAAAAGTAATAATGTGGAATTATTTTAAGTAAAACTCAAGTTTTCTCTCCAATATCTGCAGTAGTTATATTTTTCTTTATACCGTATGAATATTTATTTATAATTAAACACAATCCTGTTCTGGCACTAACAAATAATAGAACTTTTGTCAGTTTACTCAACGGACAATGAAAAAGATCCGTTTACCTATGAGACTCCTTAACTAAAATAATTCAGTGAATCATGTTCCCTTTTCGGAAGGTTAGTCCTAGCTGTGGACGCATGAGGTAACGGCGGACGATGTCGTCGTATGTCGTACCCATCAGGCACAGAAGCTAAGGTCCTGGGCCGTTTTTTGTTCAATATCTCTCATTTAGTATCAATAATTAACTATATGAAGATTTAAAATGTCAATAAAACCTTCCACGGAAATAATTAACTACAATACTACGATACTATGATTCATGAGAAATTGTTTCCTCCATTATTAATTGTATCACGAAACATTAATGGCTAATAGTAGCTTTTAAACCTTTTATCATTTGCCTGCATATACCATAAAACTATTGTTATGTTAACGATGACCTTATCGTGCAGATAATATACAAATCAATAGTACTCAAAGTAATTATAATCCATAATATGTTCCCTTGACATTTAATGTTATATTTTCAAACTTATACTGACTAATTTTGTTCATTAGTAACGATACTTTAATATTTTCCACGGGCGTCAATAACATCAATAACACGTTCGTACTGTCCCACTTTGTACCTAAGACTTTAAGCCCGTAAACTGATTATCATCTATTTATTTTTGTTTTATTTGAAGTATTATAGCAGTATTGTAATGAACGTCGACGCTGCAGTGGACGGAAATGTGACCATTTTTGTTTCACCATCACATAAATTTCTGTATTTTTTAAATAAATTTATTTATATATAAATTTATTAATAAGTACGTGTTAAACCATTACTCCAACGTGAAATTATCAAATTTCGTATTTGATGTTTGTTATGCAGAGACTTTAACCGGAAGTATTAGATTCGATATATACTTTTAAGGTATCGATTGATGATTAAAATATGTAATGTCATTAAAAACATAATTTGCAGAAAAAACAAGTCTCGCAACTCGAACATCAGCCATTAAAAGATCCACGTAGAACCATGTCGGTTAATTAGCCAATCTTAGGTTAATTAGGTCTTCGTATAGTGACCATATCAATATTAAACACCATTTATGTTTTTACTACATGTACTTGGCAATATTAGGGGTTTTACCCATAACGAAGGTATAAGGATCCAAATAGCCTGAACTGTTTCGAGAAAATGATGGTACGGCCGTGCCATCAAACACAAAAATAATTCAATAAAACATTTTCTATGTTTTGCTTGGAGGAGCAATTTTGCATCGCACTAGAACGACGACTTTTTGTATAACAATAAAAAAATAAAAAAAGGGGCGCATATATAATAAAATAAAACTGTATCTAGATATTGCGAAACATAATTTAAAAGGAAATAAAAGACCTACCTATATCCATACACCCATTCCAACTTGAGCTTGCTTTGCGGCGGTGGAGCAACCTTCGCAGGGTCCAAGGTATCGTGGTCGCTGGGACCATACATGACCACAGGTCGGCCTCGGATGTACATCCTCATGGAGCCATCATCTTCATTGTACTGACAGGTGTGGGTGCTGGAATATAATATTCTTCTATCAAATGATGGAATCGTCGTGAACACTTCATTTTCTGTGATAAAACTTTCGTACGTTTCATTAAAACAATTGTAGTAGATATCTTCTAGATCATAAGTTGTATGTATGTATGTCCTTCATAAACGAATTTTTTACTTTTTTTTAAACTTGACCTAAATTCAATCAATGTTAATGTTATTTTATAAGCAGCATTATGTTATCTAGTCTTAAAAATATGTTAACAGTCATATAGAAGGTTAGTCTTGTTAATTATAATAATTAGCTTACAATTATAGTTAATTATCAACGTCCTGATGTTATCGGTATTAGTTATTTTATGATTTAATAAGGATTTATTTAACTTGCAAATGTACAGTCTATATCTACATAGAAAATCTGTTTATCGATAATCAAGTAGTTTTTATTTTGGTTCATATTGTTGTTTATCTGTTAAAGGGAAAAATTTAATTCCGTCATCGGTTAAGTTAGCTACTTTACTATTACGACATTTTCTTTCATTACGTGACATGAAGCAAGGCTTATTGGTTGCAATTGCATTGGTTAAAACGAAATTTGGTAATTAAAGAATGGCACAAAGTTTCTCGCCCGATTTGGGCGCTTGAGTCTGGTAGTAAATATAAGTTTAGACCTTCCTTTAACGTTTCTAAGTGTAATTACCAATTTGATTAATATTTCTTTGATTTAAAAGGTCTACAGTTGTTATGAGCCATTGATAAATGAATAAAAATCGAAGCGTATTAAAGTTACAATAAAATAAACAATTAAAAAAAACGAAAAAATATTTTCAGTCTCACAGCTGATCAGTACTATACTGAACAACGTCGAATTGTACCTTGAATTCGCCTTATTTGGTTAAAGATTAATGCAATTGGGCATTAACTTTCTTTAGTGAATCATTGCCTTACGCCATATGGTCAGCTAGTCGAGCTTAAATATAACTATTGTACTTTAATTATTTTGTATGAAACGCATTTTATTTCTCTTATAATTGTATATAATGTCTTGTCTTGATCTATTTTGAAATGTTCTGTGTTTTCTTATAATTAAACTTAGAAAATGCGTTATTTATGTTTGACATACAATACAATAAAGCAGTATTTTCAATATTCCAAACCTAGTAGTTAATAATAATAATAATGCACTTTTATGTTTTAGACTTCCTTACATAATTGAGTACGTAACATTGAGCCAGCGTTATATACCTAATATATTTTGTGATCCTGATATATTGTTTAAAAACTGCATATAGTCGGAATGGTTTTGTGTTATATGTAACACATGATTTTATACAATATACTACTTATCGTTTATTAATATTTATGTAGCTTGACAACAACTTAGTGTAAAGTGTAGCTTCGCAAATTAACAACGCCTGACAGAATTTAAATTTACTCGTAAACATTCAAACATCTTTGAACTTACATTGAGGTGAATGACATGACTACAGTTTTAAATTCCGTGCAGATACAGCAAATGCAAAACTAAAACCCACGTTGGAAATCCCAAAGCAGTTAGGCGATAGGTCTAAAATAAAAAAAATAAACATAAGAAAATAAATACGCAAGTTAAAAGAATGTAAAAAGTGTTGCGAGATTTTTAAAGATACCTGTCGTCCATGGCGCTTAAAATTATGTCACTTAATCCAAATATAGACACAGATTAAACTCAACAGGTTTTTAAGGTTGCACGAAAAACGGCCAGTATCGCAGACAAACACTAACGAACTGCGCGAGACCAACAAATCCACGGAAAATAAACACGTTGTAATGTTAACGTCGCAATGTATAAAGTTTATTGCGGGCCAGCAATTATCTGATACAAATGTCATTGTGTAAAACATGCAATGTATTTTAACATTTTAAAACGGACGCAAATGAGTCACCAAATGACGCTTTCATCTTGGTAACAAACTTGTTGGTAAATTGATGATTAGAAGACGGTGTTTGTAATGTAGGTGTACAAATGTCTACGATTAGCTTGAAGGTCAAAGTCCATTTCCAATTATTATCGGAGTTTTTAGGTTAGCAATTAGAATAAAAAGTGGATCGTCGATTAACTTAATTGACAAAATTATATCGTTAGCAATCGTTCGTTTTTGTGTTCGTTTTCGTTTCTTTACGCAGACAGACTTTGGGTTCGGGGACTCCTTACTCCAGTGTCTGATGCGATGATGAAGTCGAGAGATTTTATAGTAAACTTAGAACTCCTAAATGGCTTATTTAAAAGGATTTTTATAAAACAAATATATTTTTTATAATTAACTTGTTTACGAATGTACGTAATTTCTACGTAACAGTTACGTAAGTAGTATTTCAAGAAAACTGTTTCATTTAATAACTGTCGCGAGAAAACCACTTTCGTTGACTTTTCCTTTCTCTCAGCGGGTTTTTTGTTTAAATTAATTAGGTAATAATAGTCTAAGATCTGGCGTAAAATATATACCTTCAACTGTTTTTAATAATGATTTAGGCGCAATTACAATACAATACCCAAATGGATTGAACGCCATTTTTTAACATACTTTTAGTTCTGTTAAAATATACCAACGCTTCCAAGTTTCCATTTGTCAAATAAGCCCCAGTTCGATATAAACGAGCCATAAATACTGGTGTAATCAGCATAATATGGAACCCAGGAATCAAAGTGCCACATGCGGCTCCCTGATAGGGACTAGCGGCTATACCAATTAAATAAAACGTAAATAATACTTGAAAACATTGTGTTTACTTGTATATGAGAAAATAATATAATTCATAATTACACCGCACATCAAAAATAAAGAACATAATACAAATTCAAATACAGTCATAAGTGGACAACATCACGACCTTCTAACACTCCCGAGGCGCGATTTGAAGACCACTTGTTTATCTAAGTGCACATTTTTTTATATAGAACAGAGCGCAAACGTGCAGGAGCTACATTTAGAAGCTCTTTTCTTCAAGGACCTAAAGTTGAATTAGTTTGCAATACTTCACTAAGGTTATTTTTTTAATCTGGTATACCAGATCTTACATAATATAAAATAATTCGTTTACATCCAAATTCCTAGATTTCAAGTAGTAATGCCAGCTTCGTCTTGGAAAAATGATAACGATAAGGTTTTACCGAAATTTATATTTTCCTAACAAATTTATCTATAGTAAAGTTAAAAATATGTTTAATATTTATTTTAAAAGTGTGTAATCTAGGAGTGTACTAGTTTACCTGAATGTAATCGATCTATTTGTCATTCACTTGTGATACGTTCACTTCGCATTATTCACTATACACATATACATGTACTATTACTACTAATTCATATTGTGTTCCTATAATGTGAATTAGTAGTCCTGTTTATTCATTTCAATTTGGTGTGGGTGGGGTGGTCTCCTATTTAAACGTACATTTTGTTAAAAAGTGGCCGCAGCAACTGTACAATTTTTAAATTTCATATTAAAAACCTCTTCATGAATCTTGAACACAGATTTATATTTGATAGTATAACTCCAGGTAGGCTCCAGAAGATAAACCACTTCTTATATGGAAATTTTATTCGTTTTTACAACAAACTTTCAAGCGAAATTAGAGAATTATCATTGAATAAATTCAAACTCTCGTTAAACTTAAATTAATCAATAAGGCTTTTGATAAATTTGACGATTATGTAAATGATCCTAATCCTTATGATTGATTGGATCCAGTTATGAAATATTTATGGCTGCTTTACAAACAATTTGAATGACTCAAAACTTGGCGATAAAAGATAGGCGGAGAGTTTCTTGCCAATTCTTCTTGCCCGCTCTACGTCCTTGACTTGCGAACTGGTAGTAAATGTAAATTTAGTATCAATTTAACATCTTTTCTGTTGGCGTTCATAAGTGTACTTGGTTACCTCTATGAATAAAGTTATTTTGAATTCGAGTTTTGCTGCATCCTGCATTTGCATCGCGAGCCATATTAAATTATGCATAATTTATGAACATTGTTACTAGCTTAATGTTTAAATCACTCGTTTAAGTCTGGGTGGGATTTCCGAGGAGGCAAAATGCTTTAGGTTGATAGATAATTTATAGATAGATGGTTGGTATGTATCTGATGAGGCAGATTCTAAACTTGACTTATAAACCAGACGTTAAGTGGTTTTATTTTTATTTTTAGTGGTTTTAAAAATATAGTCATGAAAAATTGTAATGATGAAATATTACGTCATTAGAGATATTTATATAAAATAATAGATAATAGAAGACATTTACAATCGTTTTGTCATCAACGGCCTTGTCATAAAAACCCCCTCTTGTACCTATATACGTTTTTGCTAGACACGTGTGAACAGAATGGAGACTGCATGGGCTTGTTTCCGGAATTGCTTAGATTAAAGTACTTCAGATCCCGGAGGCACAGCAGCAGTCACTGATTCTGCTTATGATCTCCTTGTTTAGCCGTTCTGCACTAGGACTGGATATTTGTGACAGGTTTGGGAAGACTGAGACATATGTACGTTCTTTGGAATGTATGATTATAAATAAATAAATATTGCTTTTTATGTAACAAACTTTTAATTAACGAATGGATTCGCGATTCCTCTATCAAAATTATATATATGATACACATGTCTGATAATATAAAGATAATATTTGTTTGAAGCTAAAGATAAACAGACCATGAAGTTGTTATTGGTGCCGCCACTTATGTATGTATGATGTACTAAACATACACATATAAACCTTTATAGAGACCTTTTACCTATGGAATGTTAGAAAAAGAAAAACCCAACTCGTCAAATTGGTGTTAGCATTGATCCCACCACCATAATCGAAAACAACTTACCCATGTTTCAATATAGATCCATTTTGCGACGGCTTAGAGTATAGATTTAATAACGACTTTGTAGTTGTAAACCTATAGACAAAAATAACGCATAAACAAAATGCCAACTAAAATAATTAGCATACAAGAAATAAAAAGCGTTCCTGTCAACAGATGGCGCTATCAACGATTTATCCGATTCAAATGTAGTTAATTATAACAGACTATGTAATCCCAGACTGAAACATTAACTTACTTATTGTATTGCCTTGAAGCACTGATCGGTCCATTTTGAAAATACCGTAAACGTCATATGAATTTACAAATATTTGCCTATTTTTTGTTACTAGTAAAATGTTTGTGAATTTATTACATTATGGATTTTTTTATTTGTTGGATTTTTTGAAGAACCTGGTAGTTCGCCTGATGTTAAGTGTTACTGCCGTCCGTGTACACTCAATGCCATGGCTTGCGAGTGCTTTGCCGGCCTTTTACGTTATCTACGTCGAATTATTTTATAATCTAGTTCCATGAATGAAGACGATTGACTATTGTAAGTGTACGATCACGTTAATGGAAATACTTAAGAATAATTCTTTGCGAACAATAAGTGGCCACAGAGTGGAGACTAGTCATTTGAATCGGATTGAACTAGCTATAAAACATCTCAACTACAACAGAAGCAACTTACCTTGCATTCGGCAGTAGACCTTGCGTGTTGAAGTCCCCGGTGGAGTTCCACCTCTTGGTAAGGCTCACTCCGGGGGAGGGACTTTGATTGCTTGACGTGGAACTATTGCGCGATCTACGAAATGTTAGCGTTACTACTGTTCGGCAATATCAATAACATACCTACATAAATTACAATTGTTAAGGATTCTGGATTGAAGTAGTATATTTCGTTTCAATTCCCTAAACAGCCGCAGTATATGCTTGCTTATTACTAAAGAATTTTGGACGCCAAATCTCGCTCAAATTGGCTGCCTCTAGACCATTGTATCCCAATGCCCCACGCCCCAGAGGGGGGCAATTTCAGGTTTGTTAAGGTTAATACCAATTCAAAAATTTACTGAAATTATTTGGAATTTTAATATAGTTTTTTATTAAATGTGTTTTGTTAACAATTTCCTAGTTATTTCTTCCTGAAGCCTATCACTAAAGTTTCTTAAGTGAACAATTCAATATTTTAATATTAAATATTATGTTGTTCCATACTGCGTATATTATATTAGAAAGGCTGGTGGGGCACAGCTCATAAAACGGTTGGGAAACACTGCTCTTGACCAATCGTATTAGTTTTCAATGGCCTAGAAATATTTTTACGTTTTATATAGTTGACAGAAACAAATCACTTCAAAGATATACTAAAGTATAGAGCCCTTGCTTGACGAGAATAATCATAGGCATGTTATTGAGATTGCAAGCTTTGGACTACTGCGTCTAATATAATACTGGGTCTTGGGTACTTGTGCTTAAAACAAAATCATCTAACGAAATACTAAGCAATACTTCTAAAACGTACCTAAGTAAGTATGTATCAACATACTATGTATGGTATATATTTAATACAACCTATAAGCCCATATATCTTAAATTAACTAACAATAAAATATATAATATATGAATATGAATATGAAGAAGCACATAATTTAACTCTAGATACTACAGTTTCATAATACGTATTTGTGTAACAAGCACTATAATAAACAGTAAACCCCCTTGTAACATTGTACTCTTATAACGCATTTTCATATTACGCACACGTCATGTCTGAACCTTTATCATGATTTGTACACAAATATTACTTTCATAACATCGATTTTTCTTAATATTCGATTAAAATCTCATTTAATGAGAAAAGTGAACCATTTGTACATAACGCGTTATATGATCCTCTTATAACGCGTCTCCAACACCGAACAAATCTACCATGTTATAAGAGGGATTACTGTACTTCTAAAAAACTTAAGATTATATATAAATATAAAATATACTACGAAAGTATTGTATTAAAAAAGGTGTCACTTCATAGAATAGTGTTCGCGTACACCTCTTGCTCTTAATTTAACACACGCCGTTTGTATAAAAAAATAAATTAGAGGTTACAACCTTTTTAGGTCTGAAACTCAGATTTCTGTGTCTGGTACAGATTATTTGTCAATGTTATAGGCAATATATGATCAGTTTCTTGTGCATGGACACACGCCATCGACTTTTTGAGTCTAAGGCAAGCCGGTTTCCTCACGATGTTTTTCTTTACCGTTCGATCGAATGTTAAAAGCGAATATATAAAGATATTTTATTGGTACACAGACAAGGATCGAACCTACGACCTCAGGCACGAGAGTTGCACGCTAAAGCCAATTGGCCAACACTGCCGTCCGTATAAACTGTGAGTAATTTCCTGAAATAATGAACGATAGAAATTGTAACAAAATCGAGATTAAGATCCTCTTATCACAAAGACCCATAAAGACGACCTCTACATTCACGTGAATTCAATTGAATAATAAATCTTTATCAGCAGTTTGGTTTCCGGGACAATCATTGTTTGTAATTTGTTTCCATTTATAAGGCATATGAACGTTTGACACCGGGTTGTTTTAATTACCTGTAAGGCTGGGAGACTTGCGGCACGTGATGCGGGGCAGGGGTGGCGCGGGGTGACGGTGAAGGCGCGGGGGAGAGGGAAGACGAAGAAGCCGGTGAGTCCGACTGCAGGGATCCCGTGGACTGGTGCTGTGGGCCGCGTCTGAAAGAAAATAAATCCCCCTTATTTAGAACAACTAAATCAGTGTTGCATATCTTTGCATCAAAGCGTAAACACAACTTGACAGAAAGAAATAAAAGAGTACTTTTTATATAGAATAAGAGGCACGAGGCTTACCTAATGTTAAGTGCTACCGCCGCCCATGGATACTCACACTGCTAGAAGGCAATTGTTTTGCGGGGCCCTTACGAATCGTAAACTAAGTAGAATTGATTCGGAAATACCTCGACAGATAACTTTTTAAGAAACTCTCAATTGCAGAACGACTTACGTACCTTTGTTAAAACTCTGCAATTAGTTTTTATGAATGAGAAGAAATATAGTGAAATTAGGTAATAAATATGGTCATTAGAACGCACAGAAGGCTGACTTGCTAATTGAAAGTTTTAGAAATCCACTCACATAACGGGAAATTAATACATTGAAACAACTATTCTCACCTCTGAGGTAATGATGAAGCACTGGAGCCATAACTGGAGCTGCGTTTTGCTGGTTCCCGATAAGCGGATTGTCTTATGCGAAGCTCCCGAGTAGGTGTCCCACCCGTTGATCCTGGAATAAACGTTAATTTTATATTAATCAAATGTAATTTAATAACAGATGTCAAGGGATATGAAGTCTGCATGTAGAGAGTTAAAAATCTTTCATAATTCACCCCTGGTGCCTGTTGACCAGAACTCAATTTGCTTTTATGTATAATTTTCATTTCTTACTTAAGGAGAAGAAGAAGACCAGAAGCTCAATGACAGTAGCAGGAGATTTACGCTCATCTATTTATCAGTTGTCCTGTAATAACTCTGTAATTTACCTGAGTAAGCGCCATTTCTCTGTGTGGAAGTTGTAGTGGCTGGCGTTCGGCCTTCTAGAACATTTAGTCTTCTCAGGGCATCGGCTAGGGTTGAACGAAGACACAAGAGCTCCTCAGCTTGCCGAGAACATCGGACTTCTAGTTCAGCTACCCTGGCTGCCAACCCTGCCCCCTCGCTTTCTAGCATTTCATCTGAAAATAATAAGTTTAGAAATAAGTCGATCAGTTTAGAGCTAGTATAATGTGTAGTTTCTGTGTACTGGTTGTTTTTTTTATTTCTTTTGTTTCTTTGGAAAAGGGGCACAGACCCAGTAGTCACCAAGTACGCTACGCTATAAAGTAGTTGTTAGTAAATAGTTTAAACACTTGCTGGTTAAACTGGAAAGTTTAAATTTAGGTACTTGTGTCGTTAAAGCTTTTTATGTATTCTTAGTTAAAGTAAGATTGAAGATCGAATAACAAAAAGTTACGTATCCCATTCGTTATTAATAATTATAAAAACAAACTAAGATGATCATGCTGTGTGTTTTCAATTTTATTATATAAAACTAATTTCAAACACAGCCAACATTGTATGTGGTAGCTGTATTCTAGCTAATAACAAATCTGGAGGAAGGTAAAATTATACCGTAATTTTCCATCAATATACACATTTAGCTAACTCATCAATCAATACGATGGAAAATGTCTAACATTACTTTCATATAACAAAATTGCGAGACTACATTGTATGCACGAGTACTCTTACCAACCAAAACCGTTTATGAGGCATATACAACTTGGCTGAATGATGAATGTTTGAAATAATAATATAATTTGAATTTTAGTCGCTCCGTGAAGCCTGCAGTGGCCAGGAAACTTCAGAGCTTCTGGATAGAGCTAGGCTGGCTTAATTAGCCAGAACTTAATCACAACGTACCAAATTGGCGTCTAAGTGCGGAAACGGAGTTCACACTACATTGTGGTGAATCGTGCTTTTGTATAAAAACAGCATTTTCTTAATGACTACTAATTTCAAAGCGACGAGGACGAGGCCATACATTCTTCTAAACACATGTTCACATTGTCTTGTACTCTATGTTCGGAATTTCCAAGTTTTTGTTTGGCCCGACATTTATTTAGTAGTTTATCTATATAATATCTCCAAAGTGTAGTTTCTTAACATATTATATTTGTTAGTGTACTTTTGTATGTAGTTTTAAAATCTTAAGTATTTTTTTTATAAAGACGTATTATGTATATATAATAATCGTTAATTTTCACTACCGATTTAAAACTTCACTATACAATCACTAACCGTCTTAAAAAAACATCTTCTCAACCCATGCTATACTGAAACGGAAAATATTATTACTGTGCAACAATAATTCAATTATAAAATGTAAGTGTTATGTAGAAATTATAGACATTCTGCTTCAAAAAGGAAGAAAAGCTGACCACGACACAGGGAATCCTAGTGTAGGGGCTAGTGCACTTTCTTCTTTACTACTACTTTATATACTTTTTCATTATGTATAATAAAGTTTTGTCTTTATTTCTCTGTTTCTACAAAAATAAAATTTATCTGTACAATATTGTTTTTCTATAAATCAGTTTGTTAAATTTCATGCTGTCAAAAAAATTACATAATAGACATTCGAAAATTATTCTTAAATTTACAAGACTTGCATCTAAATAAGCGATACCCGTTAGAAGTGTTTGATAGATTCCGGCGATTGGAATCATTATCCAACTACCGGTACATTTAGAAACGTTCACACACTCAATTTATGGCCAATACATTAATGGTCCGTGAACGTCAATTACGCCGGCCCCGAAGAAATTCTTTTTTAATATAGCTTCTGACTGCATATTGGCGTTCCCTTGTAACTCTTCTCTTCGGTCTAGAAGCCTTTACATTAATTTTAAAAAAAATCAATGGCGCTACAACCTTTTTAGGTCTGGGCCTCAGATTTCTGTATCTGTTTCATGATAATTTGTAAATGGAATAGGCAAGTAGGTGATCAGCCTTCTGTGCCTGACACAGGCCGTCGACTTTTTTGGGTCTAAGGCAAGCCGGTTTCCTCACGATGTTTTCCTTCACCGTTTGAGCTAATGTTCAATGCGCACATAGAAAGAAAATCCATTGGTGCACAGCCGGGGATCGAACCTACGAGATCAGAGATGAGAGTTGCACGCTGTAGCCACTAGGCCAACACTGCTCAATTTTACATTAATTACCTCATAAACTAGTCCATTTACTTATGAAGAAATTGCGATGAAGATCATATTGTAAATCAAAAGATGACCGCGCTTTATCGAAAATATAATTTAATAAACCCTTGACACTAAGTAAATAGATTACGACCTATTCAGGTCCAACACAAAAAAGTCCAACAAAACTTGGAGGTTGAAGAATTTTGAGAGTTGTTGACAAGAGAATTTGCAACATGACTAAGAAATAAGCATTTCTTGTCATCATGAGATTGACAATCACATATTGTCACGATTGTAATACGCCATTACTTTCTAGAGCAATATATTAAATATCCATTTTAATTTAGCTTTAAATAGACATTGTTTCTCTTGGATTGTAACGGTGAAACTTAGAGTGTTTCTCTTAGTTCACTGCAATCACAACAGTGAAATACATTACTATTAAATTATTACAAAAACATGTTTTAGTAAATAAATGTGTTAAAAATTACTGCACACTGCATGCCTATCTTTTACAATTTCAGCCGGTCAAATGCTATTAAAATTAATGATTTTATTAAATATATTTTGAATATCATTCCTCATTAAAAGTTCCACTCATATACAGACAGTGACATCAAAAAAAACCCATATCAGAATGCTACAGAGCCCATGAATAACAGACTATATTTATTTCCAGAATATATGAGAATCACTAAATCCCCTAGTATTATACAAACAAAATAATTTTCACGAACCAATTTGTTTGTAATATTCATTATACGAACGAGGAAGAGCAAATTGTTAACAGTCACAAAAATCTTATTTTGCATGTCCTTAAATACCAGCCTTGTATCAAATGAGACATTTGCGTTTGGCCGTACGTGAAGGTCGCGAGATTTATATTAGCTGGCTCACATACGAAATGCTTGTGGCTAGCTTTATATGTGCCGGTAACAAACAGTAGTGATAGCAATTTTTTATCCGTTTTTGTTTGCAATTTGGATGTAGTTTTTTCGAATTAATGATGACCTGGGATAAACCAAGATTTAATGAGAAATCGTTCAGACGTGCACTTTTACGATGACGTACTAAAATCTTTCTTATATTGTGGTATATATTTATGCTAATATTTTAATTTATTTATTTTTACAATATAATATAATTAGGAATGTAGCAAACTTATTTTTACTTTTATATCGAATATGATTATTATGATTTATGTATTTATTGAATAAGTTATGTACATAAAATATTATATCAGAAACTTGAGAAACATCAAGCATTGTCAACTGTGTATATTTGTGTATTATAACTATTAAATTATTTTACAGAATATTATAGTTTGAGTGAAGTTACAGCTTTAAACCTAAATGACTTACGCCAGGCTGCATACACATCATTCATAGTGTCTCCAGGGGAATCGCTGGCCCGAGAACTTCTGGATTCTTGGCTGTCCATTCTTGACTAGGTATTAATTATACTTCTGGATATAAAGTGCGTATTAAGTGCCATACCAGGGCAATGAAGGATTAATTTTCATTACTTTTAACTAATAAAAATTCATATAAAATCTGTTGAATTATGCCTTGTCTTAATGAAAAATTATATTGAGTAATGGCATTCTTGTAACGTTGTTAGAGCAACTGTTATCAACGATACTAAAAAACCTGCAGGCCAAACCTGCATTGAAAATTGGAGTTACTGAAAGCCTGAAGATAGTTACTAGACAACAAAAATGTTTTTATTTATAACTAAATTACTGAAGGATCCACAAAAATTAATTTTCGATGATTATACGAGTAGATATATATATACAACTGTTTTATTTATAACATAACAGCTATTACAACTTTGAAACGGGCTGGGTGTAAAGAATATACAATTAATTTATGGATGATACATGAACTGTATCTTACGTAAAAAAGCAGTAAAAAATATGTAGATATTAAAAAAGTTAAGGTACTGCGACCGTAACGAATTGTCTACTTTCTGATGTAATCCGTCAGTGACTGTTAATAGAAATAAACAATTAAGAAAATTACGAACAACGTTTAAAAACCGTTTTGCCGAACACGAATTAAAGTCGAAACGAATCGAACAGAAATAAGTAGATTTTTGTTTGTTTTGACGTTAATGTTTTATCGTAGGCAAGGAATAAAATATATCATAAAGTATCCTGTATAAGATATTTTAATAGTTAAATTATCATTTTATGGTTGAATGAACGAACTATTGGTTTATACGATAATTCTTTCAAATTCGTATAAGTATTAGGAAACAAAACACACAGATAAAATATTTATTCTATAATAATTAATATTATAATATTGCATGTATCCTCAAACAGTTTCACAGAAAAGGGAATACTTATATACAAAAATGACAGCTGAACGGTAAAAAGATTAATTATATAGATTTTTATCACTTACTTGTCTATGAGTTATTATTTTTACCGATGCAGAGATTTTTATTCCTCATGCGCACATCGAAGGACATACAGAATTGCATACTAGGTAAAATGTTAATGCCAGTTATTTTATAAATATGTAGTAATTAGCGTTATTACACCAACAATTGCGCTTATGTGCGTAATGGATATATAAGTGTTGTGATGGGTCAAATAAGCAAATCTTCCGAGAAATCCTTTTAGCATTAGGGATTCTTTACAAATATATACAAAATAATAAACTATTTATCTGTAACGGCATTGAAGCTTTAAATAAACTTAAAATCAATAGAAGAGTATACGTTACTAATATCTCATGTTAGAAGTTACTTTGTAGAAAATTTGTATGTACTGAAGTGACACCAAGTAGTTAGCTTGTAAATTTATGTTAAATGCCGTATAACGGTTGCACTGCAGTAAAACATTTGAACACGTGTATTGGGAAATACTGTTAGTTCGTGGGTCAAACTGTACCTTACAAACGGAAAATACAAATTAAATATATTTATTTAATAGAAAAAGCCTAAAAACTGTATTTATATTTGAAAGCGAGCAGTATCTATTGGGTGACATAGCAAGATGTTCCATATGTTTGTATGTACCTACTAAAGAGGTAGGCTAAGAAAAAAATCACATTAGTATACAAAATTATTTGTTTCTATTAGAAAATAGATGCATTTCGTAAAATAGCAATTTAATTATATTTTGTACTGTTTGCTTGTGTTGATTTATTCCTTTCTAGTTTGAAATTGTATGGATGTGTGTGTGTGTGTGTGTGTAAAATGTGTGATGTCATATTATCTTGTATCTTTTAAGCATACATGTTGTATTAGAACAACATATTATAAATACAAATTAATATTGTTTATCACACGTGTTCTTCAGAACTTTAGTACCTTCCTATGTATAAAGTTAATATATTGTTTAACTATAAATAAGAAATGAATAGTTTTAACATATTTTGTAATTAGTCCGACATAGTCACTTGATATTTTTCGCAATTGCCTTGAACTTACGCGCAATATGTTTCGCAAGGGTTTGCAAAGATGTTAAATTCACATCTTTAAGTCAATAAAATCCGTACTGTCAGCAAGGAAATAATTTTAATACCAAGCTGAGTTAAAAATAACTTAGTTGTTTTTCGTCGAATAAATACGATTGAAATATATTCTAACAAAAGTTCATTTATATATATAAAGTTTATATAAATCAATGTGTTTGTTGCATCCGTGGGCAAAATGAAACTCAGATAAATAGGATAAGTGTATCATTGGAATAATAGAACATATATTTATTTTCAGTTAATCTGCTGATTATACGTGTAATAATTTCATAATTGAACTTACGACATTTAAAGGTATTTATTTAGGTGAACGTAATTAGCTCGTTTAAAATTTAAAATGAACACGTTTTCCCTTAAATGTTTATGTAACTTCGGTACTTTCATTCTGTATTATCGGAAACCCTCTTTATAACCAATGTTAATAGTGCTTTCTGTTCTCAGACCTCAAGAGAATGCTCGCTGGACTGAAAATTTGCAGTGATGACGAGGTAATCGCAGATACAGAAGCCTATTTTGAGGTAGTTTGACTACTATAAAAATGGTATCGAAAAATTGTATTCAGAATCTATACAAAAAAAAAGTTTTTTTTTTATAATTGCCTACGAACTTTTCAGATGTACAAAAATTAAATAGATGAAAGAAGCTATAATTTGATTTAAGTAAAGTGCCACCAATCATCATGCTTACACTGTTACCTACAACATTATTTTAATAAATATAGATAAATAATTTTAATATATTATAAGTCATTGTGTCGATATCCAGTTGTTTTTTTATATTTATTAACTTTTAATTATTTTTTAAATACTGTATATTTGTGTGTTGGAAATAAATACTGTTCTTATAATAGTAATAATAATATAAACATAAATGAATCCTTGTACAAGGATATATAATATATACCTATCAGGTTATTACACGGTACTAAATCACTGATAATAAGACACCTGAATAAAGCATTTATTATTAATAAAATAAAATATTCAAGTCCTTTCTTAATACGATTATCATAATGATTCTTTAAAATTATGCTAACATCTCAAATTAACGCAATAAGTAGTCATTATGCCTCGTTTTTAAGAGAAAACAAATTATGATTCGGAAACGAGAAAGTTTACCAACCTTTATTAAAGTGTTAAAGCGCGTTTTTAATTAATTATATATGTTTTTTATTAAGTTAAGTATTTGTTTTTAACACATTAAAGAGAAAATATGATTTAATGAAAAAGAATTCATTTAAAAACTGGTTGGACTTCAAAAATTCTTTCACCATAGAATGCTACTTTATCCCAGCTGTGCGAAGACGAGACAAGAAAAAATAATATTAGATAGTAGCCGGTTTGTCGCTCAAAACCGGATGATTTCATGGATTTTCCATCATGAACTTCATATTCTTCAGTTTAGAGGGCAAACCCACCTGATTGAAATACGAAATTGTGTCAACAATGCGTTGAAAATCCTAGTTAGTGCGGTATCTCTAAATCAAAACGGATATAACTTTTACACTGAATTTTCGACAACCATAACAACTGATTACTGTTAAGATAAATCACGAATAGCGTATCTCATTCCAACATCAACTTTTAGAGAGAGAGGCTAAACCAAAATTCTCACGACTGCGAAAGTTCGTGCGAAGATTCTTAGAGAAAAGTTAAACAAAGATGAACGAACGTGTATGATGGAACGTTTAATTTTTTTAATGGTTTCAACACTTATTATGTTAGAATTTAATTGAATAAGCAATAAAGTTAATACGCAAACAAGTGTGTAAATTATACATTTTTGTTTTACAATTGCAGAATACTTTTTACGTACACTAGAATATAAGCAAAGTAGGAAAATTTTACCTTACATTTACTTTTGGATGTTATAGAAATATCCTCACACTCATAGTAACTTTGCCTTATCGAAGCAGTAATGCCCGCAATTTTACCTAGTAGCTGAAGATTATAACAGATGGATTCAAAGTAGTACATTTTTGTGTTTCTTAATAAACCCTATTAAATCTTCTCTAATTTTAGATTCAAAACTGTGTGAAGATATGAAGCATCTGTCGTATCTTACCGTCACTAGGCCACATTTTATCATCAGTTCCATAAGGGTTACAGGTGTAAGACAGCACACTTTAACATACTAATAATAAAGTTTAAGATACTTAATTTGTCCTCTCGTGACCATTACATGACCGTGACCATTACGTCATTACGACCGAACGTAAGGCACCCGATTAGTATTCCTGATGCATAGTCATCGCCGACAGCGAATCAATGCGTGACGATCGTACAAGGCACTCAAATCCAAAATATAAGTGAAACTCGGTGAAATTGTATTGCGAAACATAGTTAACAATTATCAATATTTGAATTTCACTGTTCAATTAAAATTCAGTAGATTCATACATGTAAGTAATTTTTCATAGAGAAAAGTATACTTTCTAAAATAACCTCATAGTATATGAATTAATTATTATATATATACTATAATGCCGACATAAAAGTGTTGGTAGTCCAGCCCAACATTATAGGCGAATACAAGGACTATCTACTACGTTGGATGGGGCACCTTCAGTTCATGGGCCAAGATCGGGCGATGAAGGATGCTTACACGAGCCGGCCTAGTAGTCGGAGTCCAGTAGGTCGGTCTAGATACCGCTGGATTGGAGGAAGACCTAGGAGTAGGTAGCACAAGACACGGAGCGCTGGAAGATTCTCATTTCGGCGGCATTGAGACTTTTTGGGTCGCAGGGCTAGCGGAGTAAGTAAGTATGAATATGCATTAAAATTAGCTTAGGTGTAATCTTGCAGAATCATTTTTTAATTTTATAAGTTAAGCAAAAATGAGTTGCTATTAGGATAGGGACTCCACTTTCACGTACACAAGCATTTCGTTTTATTACAGCTATGTTTATAGTAAATTAGGAAGTTTTAATACCGAAGCTGGTTTCAAACTAAAAACAAATTTACACACAAAGCTAGTACGGATCTGCCTATTAATAAACAATAGTTTACCACAACCATAGACTATGATAGACGTTAAATTATGGTTTTTCGTAAATAAATCATAATATTTATAGTCATATACTCGTCCTCGGACAATGCAATGATGTCATGCGCTGCTTCTATTTGATTTATAATGAACATACACGACCGCGATGTACCTTTAGCAATATTTAATCAACCTATTTCAAATATAACGTAATATAGAATAAATGGTAGTGGGCGCATTAATTTTAAAGAAAGCATTGTTAAGTGTCTATCTTTTATTTCCAAATAAATAAACTAATCTCAAACCTAATCCGCTGTCTTTTTATTGCTAAACAATGAGCAAAAATACAATTTTTTTTTTGTACTGTCATATATTGTAGATAATATAGAGTACATTAAGATAGTAATTAAATTTACATTTACTTTGGATGTTATAGAAATATTATGAAACTCAGCACTCACTTTATCATAATAAAAATAAATTCCTTTAATAAGCCCATAGGCTAATAGGTAATATATTGTAGATAAGATAGTTTGTAACATATACTGTAGATATAGCATTATGTTTGATGTGGTAAATTTCAATAAATACATTAATAACACCCTAAAACGATTTTTGATTGACATTATGGTCGTAAAGATTCAATTGTTGTTTAAGGAATCTGGTGATTAATGTTACCTCAGCCAGCGATAGACGGATGACAATAGGCGATTTTATCCAAAAGGGGTGCAGCATTATTAAAACTGACTCCGAATTAAGTCATGATTATTGTATAAATATATAATATACAACATAGACGGCAATAAACTTTAACTAAAATTTATGTGCTCACCCCATAAACATATTCACCTTTCCAATTACTTAGTTCTCGTGAAAACAATTACTTAATTTTTACGTGGCCTTAGGCGATAAAGGTGTGGTGTTTTGGGAAGGGTTACTGTTACCCCAGTAATTACAAGGCCAGCAGAAGGTTACGGGATACAATTTCAAACAATGTTTTATGTGTTCTTGTGACGACTGATTTTTAAATAAGAATTATACTGAACTATAGTCTTAAGTGATACATGCAATATCTTTAGTAATACAATACGCGGTTGCACTAAGATAATAAATCATTGGCAATGGAGCAATGTAGATGATTGACTCATGGTCGAGTAGTATAGTTAAAGTATAACTTTTAAATGTAACAAATTGTTGAATATATTGTATATTGCAGAAAAGGCGACTAAAAAAATAAGTATATTTACGTAATTTATAAATATTACGTACTGGATACGTTTATGTGGAATGTCGGGTGTGGCAATGCTAGGGCAATCTAGACCGAGCCGGACATTTTTATATTATTCGCAAAGAACAATTTGTGGACATTAATTATGACGAAAATAACATATTTAAAATAACATAAGATAGTATGTATGTTAATCTATAGATTATAATTATTATTGCTGTAATAAAAGATTAGGATAGATTGCAGGAATAGATTAGGTCGAAGATGAAGTCATCCAGGATACACTTTACAAGTTACGAGCAGTTTAAATTTAGGATCTTGATTTGTTGATAAGCTCATAGCTGATTTGAGCAGCGAAACAATTACAGGTTGACTAAAACCTTATAGGTAGACACATTTCTGTGTCTATGAAAGTCATAGGTCATATTTCGTTATATGGAAGGTGATGTTGGATCTGAGACGCCGGCGACATCGTTACGAAGCTTACCATCACCGTCAATTGGTGCAAAAACTGACAAACGGACAAAATACTGACGATCTTACGTAGAGATTCGAACGCATAACCGCTAGGCTTACGCTGCTCATATTAAGGCAAGGTGTAAGCATGTTCACTGATAATTTATCTTAATTATCTCGCATTTTAGATAAATCTCTGACTTACATTAAAACGAATTAGACCATCTGAGCGATATTGTCGAATGTCTTTGTTGAGAAAAAATATATCGAATAATCTACATTTTATGACATGCAAAGAATTGGAAACTATTTATTTACTTTCATGCACGATATTCTTTATATCTTTGTCTGTATTTATTAATTATATTGCTGGTATTATAAACATACCCATTCAAGTGTGCTATTTCACTACTTACACATTACCACGAATAAATTTCACTATTTACTGAAACGCGACGAAAATCCCGGAAAGAATTAATCGCTTTCAATTAAACACTCGATCGATTTCCCGTACCCTACACCAATTATAGAATTGAAATGCAATACTGCATCTCTCATAAACATTGTTACTAAGGGCCTATAAAGCAGTTGCTCTGACAACGTCACATAACCTCAAAACAAACACGAAATAGACACATTTTATTCACGACCGGCGACTGAGGACTTATTAAATTAGATAAAAAACCAGGCTCCAGTAAGCCGGTAGACTGTGCATTGTGTTAACTGAATTATCAACTGGGACAGCTGATCAAACACCGACATTGTTCCACGAATAAATTTCGAAAGAAACCTTATTTAGAGAAGGCTTCGAGCGCAATTTGTGCGTGGAAATACTTCCGGATAAGATGGTGCACGCATGCGTGATGAGTTGGGGGTCTCCCAATATGGAGATAGCGAATAATGAATCTTGTGAGATGGGAATAAGGTACAAGTTGGTAGAGTAATGTGCGCGTGCGTGAAACAAATAGTTGACATAGTTCCAGAATTTCAGGACGGGCCGACCACCTACATGCAGGTTTATGTACGCAGTGTCAATGACACCAAGAAATAGATTGTTCTTATCTGTTTAAGTAGTGCCTTGTTCTGTATAGGTGTAATCGAAATATATATCTCTATACGGTGTAAGGTATACCTATATATATATCTTCTAAAAATAAGCAGTCAATCTTGTCCATTAAACTCTTGAAGCAAGAAATCTAACGTCTTATGTCATGGTTTTCCGATTTTCTGTTTTCCATTTTCCTATATATATAGGTAAATGTATATGTTACTAACATAATCTAAGCTAACATACTAACAAAAATCAATATTTTTGTTTACTGTAATATAGCAACTACCAACTATTGTAAAACAGGAAAGAAAGTGGCTAATTATTATTATAAGTTAGGTAAATGTATTAATAACTAAAACAGTAGTTTTGCACTTTTTGTGCAAATTTTTTTTTAAGTACAAGAGAGCTCGGAAGCAATAAGGCCGCCAGTTGCCTTATGATATAATTATTTTAATTGTACTGCATTCCTTGCAACGAAGTGTAAATAAATAAAATCTTAGAGGATTACAAATTTAGTTGAATAACATCGTAAAAAGCCTTATCGTTGTACTCCTTTCAACTAAATTGGCAAATATCCTTCAAAATTATCTAGGTCGGAAATTACAAAAACGGACAACAAAAGATTTCCAAATATAAAACGTTGAACGCCTTTGACAATTGACAAGTATTTTATAGCTAAAGACTGAAAAGTGGTACTAGAGAAACAGCCGGATCAAGAATAATATGATCACGTTTGGCCTAGAATTGTTGAAATAAGAATTTATTGAATGAATTGCAACTTATGATAATAAGGTTGCCAGTGATCTTCGATAACACGACCTTGTGAACATCTCAGATATAAAAAAATTTCTAACATTCATAAATGCAGTTTCTATATTTATCCTTAATAATAATAAAAGACTTTATTCACTAACCAAATATAGTTTAATGTATGTACATCTACATAAATTTTAACTATTTTTTTTACTCATTCACATTTATCTTTTGATAATCATAAATAGCTAACTTTTTAACGAAACCGTATTAAGTTGTTTATTTTAAATAATGTTTAAAGAACTTTATTTCTCATTACAAAAAATGCATTTTTATTTACATGAGAAACTTAATATATACGAACAAGATACACGTCGTATGTATCTTTAACGCCCTTTTGAATTGGTTAAACGCGCTAATATTACGAATTTGAGACGGTAATTGATGAAATAGTTGCACACCCTCATACTTAATAGACTCCTTCAAATAATTTACGCGGCTTTGGCAAGTTAAATAAGTAATAATAACCTTATTAGTACATTGTTTGGCTACTAAGATTACTATAAAACACTAAAAATAAGAATGCCGAGATTCACGCGAACCTGCATAGAAGTTATATTGAAGTTTGAAAAAGGTATTGATTGATGTGGAGTTCATAGAGAGCCAGTGTGTCGCCAGTGCAGCCCACGCATTTACATCAGTATAAAAGGTCAGCAGAGGTCCAATAAAAGTTTATCTTGGAGTTTTAAATGGATTCGTTTGGCGTTAGGTTCCATACTGTCACAATGTTTCAGGCTATACTTTGATAAACTACTTCAGCATTTATAACGTATATTAAAATATATTTAGGTGTTTTTATATACTTGGGGTGACGCCCAAAAAGAGTAGTCATCTAGTTTGAATAGATGGAGTATACGAAATATTTCAGAGAAGACCCCCACCGGGAGTCGATTCCACAGTTCGCAAGTTCGCTAAAGAAAATGCCTTGTGAAACGGACTGTAGAAGACTTCCAGCCATCAAGGTAAAGTTGATGGTATTTGCATTGATACGTCTCGTACGCTGTTGAAACGAGGCGACTTTATACAGAGAGAAAGAGAATCAAGCCGATTGACATTGGAGATTGACAATTCGACCAGCCCTTCGCTGAATTTGGTCAAAAGGAAGAAGCTGGTGTTTACATAACATGGTACATAAAAATATATTAGTATTCTTAAATTTATTTCCAATTACGCAAGGCGATGTAATCATTAAAGATCAATGAATTTTAACCGTACATTCAAAACTTGTTTGACAATGTTTTGTAACGATTGACATCAGTCGTAAGACATGTTGTAAGAGCTACTTACAAGTTTCGATATGTTGGTCAGAATCATCCAGTCCTGTTTATGTTTATGATCCAGTGTCCTCCGGCACCGCGCCAAGCGTGACCAGCGTTTATCTATCTGCTTAGTTTATTCAATGTAATTATTGTTCGATTCCTTCCCACTATTATTACATAGGCAGATACAACATTCTAACTTTTCTTTGACAGTTGTTATTGCATTTACGTACATTTAAACGATTGTAAGTGTTTGGGGACTCAGCTTACTCTAGTCGATGAGCTTTAAACCTGGTCAATAGGCAATATTTTACATCCTAGTAAAATATTGCCTATACCGATTCCGATACTCTTATAGAAATATCGCCGATACCGATACCAACCCTTATAGAATTAAAATTAAATTAAGGTAAAATATATCAAGTTTGGTTAAAGTTTTTATAAAAAATAAGAGCAGTCACAAACTTTGAATAAGGTTTAATTATTAAAATTCAGAATTAAGAGTATATTTTTGTATTTAATCAATTAAATTAAAAAGCCAACTTAGGTGTCGAGCGAAATGGAATACGGTGTTCAGGTAGGTGAGAGGGATATATATAGTCCGTGCCTCGTTTCCAACGAAGTAGAACGAACATAATGCGCGTTTACTTTTTTTAAGCGCGAAGTTTGAAAAATATTGCTGTATCGGCAATTAAAATATCGGTATCTGATGCATCCCTACTCATAATATACATGTATTATATTTAATTTAGATAATGGATTAAGTAGCTTGTTGATGTTGGAATTTCAGCCGTATGGTAACAGTCTGATACAGCTATGCGCTAACTGTAAGTAGTAACTTGTAATTGAATGTATCGGATAACGGTTCGCACGGCCTCTAGAACAGTCTAGGCAATTACTTAATCACGCCAACCCTTGGCTCACGTTTCGATGTGACGAAATCTAGATTATTATATAAACTCATGTTTATAGATTGAATTGGCAAATTTAAGTTTCTTTGAATGGAGTTTCGCTGAACTAATTTGGGAAAGTGTTTGTGTTGCCTATTTTTGTATGAATATGGGTTTCTACATTTCCGGAGATAATAAGTTATTTATTACGAAACTGACCTTAGCTTGTATTAACTCGCTTAATACGGTAAAGAGCAGTTTTTGCCTAGTCGCTTCAGCGTGCGACTCTCATCTCTGAGGTCGTTAGGTTCGAAGTCCTCAATGTAATTTCTTTCCATGTGCGCATTTAACATTACGTCGTGAGGAAACCGGCTCGGCTTAGACCCAAAAAGTTGACGTCGTATGTCAGGCACAGGAGGCTGATTACATACTTGCCTATTTGATATACAAATTAAGATGAAACAGATACAGAAATATGAGGCGCAGACCTTAAACGGTTGTAGCGCCATTGATTTATTTATTTAATATGGTCAAAAGTGCAGGCACCGAAGACCTTACAAAACCCTTTAAGCAATACATATTGTCTATATACAAACGTTATTTGGTGAGTACAGAATAAGGCACTTCACATATGAGAAAATTATAAATTATGTAATCTCAGATTAAAGTAAATATTTATAGTTTTTTTTTATAAAATACTATTCAGCTTCTATTCACTGTTCGTTAAAGGTATAAATATATTTTAAATTAATTAATTAATAAAACGATGAATATTGACTTGCAAAATCCTATAGATACCGAAACTCAAACATTTACAATAATATTAAAATCAAATCAAAATTACTATTAATGTTACACTAAAGAACGTCAATATTAAAAACATTAGAAGGTCTAGGCCATTTTAGAACCAATAGCGAAAATAATTTTGCTATCCGTCTTCTAAAGGCTTGCATTAATTAAAATAAATGATCGTTTTTTGTCCTTGTAATTAGCCGCAGCACTGCGATGTTGTTCAATCGATATCTGTTTATAGAATCTTGCTAAACGACATCGGAATGGGATTTGCATCATTTCATTCTCTCGGTTATTCCGGAAGAGAAATGTAGAAGGTCTTACCTAATTCATCTCTGCTTATATGTAAACGTAAAGTAGTCGATAACGTAAGGTTTTCATATCATACATAAAGATGTTTTTGTATTAACTAAGTTTCTAAAATATATAATTTCCCCCCCCCAAAATAAATCAATACTAAACGATAATTATTCTGTGCTATAAGTAGTCATGAGTTGAGTATATTGTTGCATATCAACTTATCAAATCTAAGAAACAAAGCAGAGCACAAATCGAATCATATCTTTTACTAGTATAGTCTTACTAAACACATTGAAGATCAATTCAAAAGGAGTTCATTGAGCTTCTAAATTTTACGTCCTTATAAAGCATGGACTAAAAATAGCACTGTTCTTTACCATAATTACAATTATGTACAGGAAAAAAGGCCGTAGCAGAGGTGAAATATAACGTACTATCTTTGATGCACGTTTTATAGTCCAGTCATTTTAGTAAGTTCACCTCGGAATTCGATAAATCAGATAGTTCATCAACTATATATGGCGCGTTTTCGACCGGAGGCACCGGTAGATCTGAAGTGATCCTGTGAACGCGCGCTCTCCGCCCTCTATCTCGAAAACGGTTCACCGTTTAAAAAAATGTTTTTAAACAAAATTTGTAGAGAATTTTGTATTCTACAATATATATAATAAATACAAATAGTAAAAAACCCGTAGGAAATGAGATATTTACAAAAAAGCGCAAAAAAACGATTTTTGTGACCTTTGACCCTGAAATTTTATAGTTTCATACACCCTACCATATGTAGGTTTTGAGACAACTTTTAGGGTGTCAATATACAAGTTTTTACAGCTGGTTATCTCGGATTCCGAGATTCTTACCTAATTAAAGCTTAAATGACTGGACTATCATAACAAGTTCGTCAATGTATAGACAGACATCGACATCTACAATTAAAGCGTGGTATAATATATAGCTGCACTATAGATTATTGGCCTACGATAAATTCTTGTTACGCCAATGACTCAACATTCGCTTCACTTTCAGAACTTACAACCATTCATAATTTACTATTTCAACAAATAAATAGATTGATCAGCTGATATAACGGACTTTGTTGTAGCTTTTTATGGACTTTTACCAATTGTCAACGGAATTCCCAGATGACGAATTTGATTACATTCGATATTGTTGATAACTTCTCACTTATAGCATATTTATTTAATATAATTCACACATTGTAAAATATACATAGGTAATTATACTTTGTTAAAAGATATATACATATAACCTAAAGTATATAGCATAAAATATACTATATATATAAAAAATAACTTTTGCCATTGAAACAGTAAAAATACCTACCGGAAGTAGATATTTGTGTATATTTTTTATACGTTATTTTTTTTTAAATCCTATTACTATTAATATTTATTCACAGTAAAACAGTAAATAAGATCATTTATGGTAAATAATTTGAATGCGCATCTCATACAAATAACACCTATAACGACATCAGATTCCGGGGAAGAGCCCACTTCTCAGATGGTGTCCTCAAAACTTGGTGCGAGGATACCTACACGCTGGGATGGCTTACCGGAGCATGTGATGTCATCAATAATCCGATACCGGACACCAAACTGGTGGTACGGCCTCAGTCAGACATTCCGAAGAAGGTGCCGTGCTTACTGCATGTTCCAGGGTTCACTGGTAGCACGGAAACTTTACGGAAACTGATCACCAGGCAAAACCGCCACCTAAACATCAGATCTTGGACCCTGACTCACGAACGTAGAACACAGGACCCGACAGGCGTATCTTTGTTCCTTCGTGTTCCGGAATATGAGATCTCAAAGATCAAGGCTCACGAACGTCGCATCTACTATCTGATGGGGAACATCTATATCCGAATTCTGGAAAAGGATGAACCCTCAGTGGTAGCTGCCGCCACAGTAACTACTGCCAGTACATCGGGGACGGGATCCTCGGGGCCAAAGCCGCCCTCGTCAACGACGGAGATAGCCGCGGTTGCCGAGGTAAACGTCCCCATGGAGACAGCTCAACAACCACCCTCACCGGTGCAACTAACCTCGGATGACGAGTTCTTTCAGGAGACAGGGGGGAGTGAATTCAGCGACAGCTGTTTGCGCTCCTCCCCCTAACCGGACTGACCTTATCCAGACCAACCTCCAGCACAGCCAAACAGCGTCGGCTTCACTACGCAGACTGCTGGAGACCAACCCGAAGACCATTGCCGCGATCCAGGAGCCGTGGATCAGGAATGGCAAGGTATGCGGCCTGGGTAACACCGGTGGTAAACTTTTGCTGGATACCTCAGTAAGTAACCCAAGAACCTGCATTATCATACCTAAACATGTACCAGCATACCTAATTAACGAACTGTGTTCAAGGGACCTTACAACCATTAGGTTACCTAGGGACGCACATCCAGACATCGTCCTGGCGTCCGCCTACCTACCGGGTGACGAGGACGTGCCCACTCCAGAACTCGGCCTTCTGGCTGACTACTGTGAGAGGGAGAAACTGGAGCTTATAATCGCAGCAGACTCCAACGCGCACCACACGCTATGGGGTAATGCAAATACCAACGCTCGAGGTGAGAATATGCTTAACTTCATTCTTAGCAATAATCTTATCTTAGCAAACAGCGGCTCTGAACCAACCTTTATCAACGCACGCTCGCAAACCATAATCGATCTAACAATGGTGACCTCTGGTCTGTCAGATCACATACAGGATTGGCATGTCTCCAGAGAGCTATCATGCTCAGATCACAGGTGGATCCGCTTTACAATCAAAGGGGAGCTACCTAAACCACAACCACGACGCATACCTCGGAGAACTGATTCAGTAAAATTTTACAATATAATCGACTCAGAGGTAAGCAAACTAACAATACCAACCACCATTGATGTACAAGACATAGACAAACATGTAAATAACCTAACGTCCCTACTCCAGACCAGCTTTGAACGGTCGTGTCCCCTTACCATGCCTAGGTGGGGGAGTAGACATAACTGGTGGTGCCCCGAACTGGAGAGACACCGAAAGAAGGTCAGGAAGCTGTTCAATAGAGCAGGAAATACCCGTTTACCTGCCGACTGGGACAAGTACACAATCGCGAGAAGACGATTCAAAAAACTTTTACGCTCTAGGAAGCAAGAGTGCTGGAGACACTTCTGCACCAGCATTGAAAGCAACAACCAGGCAACCAGAGTGAAATCATGCCTCTCTAGTGAGCCTTATCACTCAATTGGTTGTCTTAAAAAACCTGATAAATCATTTACAAAAACCGATGCAGAAACATGTAAACTACTGATGGAAACACACTTTCCAGGCTGCATAATTGCCAACGACCAAGCATGGCAACCCTACTCAGAAAGTGCCACCACCGACTCAGACTGGAATGTAGCTCACAAAATAATCACAAATGAAAAAGTAACATGGGCAATCAACTCCTTCCTACCATTCAAAGCGGCTGGCCTGGATGGCATCTTCCCAGGCCTACTAAGATGGAGTAGAAACCTTTTGGTGGACTATCTTGTCTCAATCTTCCGAGCATGTATAGCCCACCGCTACATACCCTTGAAATGGAGGGAAGTGAAAATAATATTCATCCCAAAACCAGGCAGAGAGGACTATACCCAGGCAAAATCCTTCAGACCCATAAGCCTCACATCTTTCCTGTTAAAAACAATGGAGAGGCTTGGAGATCTGGAAATACGTAGCCAGGTATCGCTATCCAAATTCCTGCACCCAAATCAGCATGCCTACAGCCCAGGCAAGTCAACGGATTCATCACTCCACAACGTTGTGTCTCGCATTGGCGACTCCCTGAAGTTAAAACAGTCAACCCTTGGTGCATTTATTGACATCGAAGGCGCTTTTGACAAAACAAACTTCACGAGCATTACCAGAGCACTCGTTACATGTGGAGTATCATCAACCCTGATAGAGTGGATAAACAACATGCTAAAACAACGAGCTATACAGTTCACTGTTAATTCCACGACACGGGGCATTGTCAGCAGAGGCTGCCCGCAAGGTGGTGTCTTATCGCCGCTACTGTGGAACCTTGTAGTTAACGAGCTCATCACAGAACTCAACGCTGGCAACCTCTACACAGTGGGTTATGCGGACGACATAGCTATCTTGATATCGGGAAGCTTTGAAAGTACCCTATGCGATCTCATGGGAAGGGCTTTCAAAGTAATTGAGAGATGGTGCATCAAGCACGAGCTATCTGTCAACCCATCAAAAACAGAGCTAATACTCTTTACAAACCGGAGGGTTCTGGGACCACACAGGCTTCCAAAACTCTTCAACACACAACTCAAACTCAAAAATGAAATAAAGTACCTGGGTGTGATTCTGGACAGTAAACTGCTCTGGAACAAACACCTAGAACACAAACTGAGCAAAGCAACGATCGCCTTCTATCAATGCAAAAAGATGCTAGGCGTGAAATGGGGCTTATCGCCTAAAATAACATTATGGCTATACACTGCCATAATCAGGCCAATGCTGGCCTATGGAGCCCTGGTTTGGTGGCCAAGATCTGAACTTCAAATGGCGATCACGAAACTGGGACGCTTCCAAAGGCTTGCCTTGTCCGCTGCTAGCGGTTGTATGAGAACAACTCCGACCGCAGCAATGGAGATAGCCCTGCAAATCTTACCTCTAGACCTACACATACAGCAGGAGGCGGCACTTGCGGCCATCAGGCTTATGGTATTGGACCTATGGGGAAAAAACCACTATAGTTCACACACAGTGATTCTCAACAGGGCAATAGAGTACCAACCTCTTATAGCTGCGCCATGTGACAGAATCACAAATCAATTAATATTCAACAAGAAATATCTTATACAACTGAGAGAAGAGGAGCAAGATCAGTCGCCCCTGAATGAGCTACGTATATACACTGATGGCTCAAAAACAGGGTGTGGCTCAGGCGCTGGTATTTTCTCCTTTGATCTCAACATCAACATACACCTACCTCTGGGCACACAAAGCACGATCTTCCAATGTGAATGTGTCGCTCTAACCGAAGCAGCCAGAGCCGTACAGCGGATGGGAGTCAACGACTTTCACATTAAGCTCATATCGGACAGTGCATCCGTGCTGATGGCGCTCGGTAACGAAAACACAAACAGCAAACTAATACTGGAGTGTCACGAAGCACTGGAGGCAATAGCTCTAACAAATAGAGTTACCTTACAGTGGATTAAGGGACACAGTGGCTCTCTCGGCAACGACGCAGCCGACGAGCTTGCGAGAAGAGGCTCTGGTATGATACCTGCTGGCCCGCATCCGCTTCTCCCCTTGCCCTTCTCGCTAGTTCGAACCTGGATTCGCCAGAGATCCACTGTACTCCAGAATCAACGATGGTCGCGAAGTGTAGATTGCAAACAGTCCAAAATAGCTCTGCCGGCTGTGAACCCGCAACTTACTAAGCGACTTCTAAACCTGAACAGAACCAATCTCAAAACAATCATAGGGACAATCACGGGCCATTGTCTCCTTAACAAACATCTTTTCGTCCTAGGCGCAACAGACAGCCCCTTGTGCAGAGGCTGTTTCAGCGCAGAGGAATCAGTCACCCACGTAGTCCTGGAATGCGAGGCTGTGGCTAATCAACGTACAAAAATCCTCGGAACAGTGAGGTCGCTCCGCGAAGCCTGTGAAGTGCCCGGGAGACTTCTGTGCTTCTGGAAGGAGTTGGGCTGGCTAAATTAGCCAGGGCTTCTACGCACAACGGACCGACTACGTGTCTAAGTGCGGAAACTGAGTCCACCTACCTAAACCTAAACCTAACACCTATAAATGGCGCGTAATTAGCAAAATGTACTCATAAATAATTTATATACCTTTGACAAGTATCATAGATCTGAGCGGCGCCATCTTTGCATATCGTGGGACGTGACACAATGTTCTAGAATTTATTTTTGTTTGGTTGTAGTAGTCGTTAATTCTATTTTATTTTATATACTGTCTTATAAGCTGGTAATCTCGACAAGCTGGAAATGGTAGGAAACAGTAATGGCAGGAGAAGTCAGGGTCGATCGCCGACCAAAATCCGACAAATTTAAGACAATTATGGGTCACAATATTCCTAATGCACATGACACAAGCTGAGGATGGTGAGTGGTTTCGAGCCAGCAAGTTGACGTATCGGTTAAGGCATTTCAAGACAGTCAAGACTTTCAGTAACGACTAAGAAGAAGTGATTATATGGCATTATTTCTGTTTTCCGACGTCGTGTAAAAAATGTATTAGTACCCAGTACACAGTTGTGTATAGTCTTCTGGTCTTAAGGTATAGGTAAGAGCCTACTGGTAATAAGGTAGTACAGTTTTCTTTTACAATAATAAATTTTCATGAATCGACATTAACGTGCTTATGACAGTGAAAGAATGTAGCAATGCCATGCAATAAGTGATAATTGTTAAGCACAATAGGTTGTATCGTTATGCAATCATTCACCCACTGGGCGAGGTATGTAGGTTACAATGTAAGCCTGTTTGTGACACGCAAGATGGATTAGTCTAGGACCCGTTTAATAAATATATCAAGACCATTTAAACATTTTTTTCTGTATGAAGTTTCATTTATGATCAAGATGATTGGCTGGAGATACGATCTTATTACGGGGGTCTGGTTGAAGTGCCTCAATAATTTGCTTCAAAAAAATAAATAAGGACAAAGATAGAAACGTCTTCTAAAATAAAATTGTATCTTAGTTTGCTATACTGAGTGGCTACATTCAATACACAATCACCCTTAATCATAAAAAATCAGTGGCGCATGATTTTTATCAATCTTATAGGCAAGTATCGGTCTTCTGTGCCAGACAAACGCTGTCAACTTTTTGGATCTAAGGCAAGCCGGTTTCCTCACGATGTTATCCTTCACCGTTTGAGCGAATGTTAAATGAGCATATAGAAAGAAAGTCCATTGGTGCACAGCCGGGGATCAAACCTTCAACATCAAGGGGTGAAAGGCGTATGGTGAAACCACTAGGCCAACATTGCGCTAATCATCTTTATTGATAAGAACTAGATCTCTAATAACATACTGTCTAGCTACTCTTTCTATCATTTAGATTATCAATTTACGCTGTGTTTAAGAGACGGAGAAGTTGATTTAAAACAGTGCAATGACACTTATTTATTTTTAATGAATATAGGGCAAAATAGTTAAAATGTTCTATGACAAAACCTTCACTAATTTTAAATATAAATACTAAAGTAAAAGTAGCAGTTATCTGGCAAACTTTCTAGTGATATAAATCAAGTCTTATCAAATCCCTGACCATAAATAATATTTATCAAGAGCCCCATCTAAAGCAGTGTACCGTGACGGCGATGTGGGTTCGTTTCCCGCGCACAAAACACCGGATATAACCGACCACTGACCGGAAGTGAGGTGTGGTTACAATCTCTATAGTGAACGAATTAATGATGGAATAATTCTGTTTTTAAACTGTTTTAGTGACGTGAAATAACGGATATAGGATAGACAATTCATTTAAATTACAGTTGAAAAAAATAATTTAAAATTGCAAACACTTTATAGATAAAAACCAATCACCGTTTTAACTAGTTCATCAAGTTCATCAATCAAGTTTGCTGATTTTTAGTTTTCAAATAAGAAATTATTACACAGTATTCCTACAAGTCAGAAATAGGACTCGGCGGACCTATCACTTCGTTTCACGTTTCGCAAGTCCACATCGAGTTCCCACGTGAAATACCATCATTACTTAGATGCTACCATTCACACTAAGTCAGGCCTAAACTAAATTAAAAAAATACTTAACGATTCGTTGCCTTAGGATTGAATTCATGACTATATCAAGAAAATATATGTACTTTAATAATAGTAAAAAAAGAGTGGCGGAGAGTTTATTGCCAGTTCTTCTCTTCCGTTCTACGCCCTTGATTTGAGAACTGGCAGTAAATGTAAACTTAGAAGCATTTAATGTATATTTCTTTTTTTTGACGTTCATAGGTGTACATTGTGTTACCTAAGTATATGAATAAATTGTTTTTGACTTTGACTTTATACTTAAAAACGCACTCGCGTGCCTTATGTAAGTATCCATGGGCGGCGGTATCACTACAATAGATAAATCTCGTCTTTTGCTATTTATTTAAGTTTTCCACATCATATTTAATGCTATATTTACATATACTGTAGCATATGAGCACAGCACTAGCTCTGGGGTCACCAGTACTATCTACCAAGCGTCAACTTAAATGTATACACAAAATTAAAAAAAGTTTTAAACAAAGTCTTAGTATCAATTAAACCTCGAATCGCATTGAAAAAACATTGATATTATGTTAAATACCTCAAGATTTGCAATCTCCTCGGAAATGTAGGCCAAACTGAGTATTCCGTATGCAGCCTTTGTTTTGTAATTACTGTAATTGCGTTGTAAAACATACATTATGAAATTTTTCCGTGTCACCTTATAAGTATATACTTACAAAAAATATTTTTTTTGTACAAATATAAATATTTATTTAAATATATTGTTTGATACGCCAATACGAAAGGCTCTGTAAAATATTATTCAATAATATTTCATATTTCTCAAAAAAGCCGACTGCTACTAAAAACGTTTAGCCTAAGTTCTTTATGTAATATTAAAAATTTGTCATTCTTGGGTAAAATAATATTTGAGATACTTACTAGCATGATCATCATCTAATAGGTTGTGGTAGCGATGCTGCTTCTCAGACGCTTCGAGCCTCATCATCACGCCGGGGTCAACACCGCATCGCGAATCCTGAAATTTAGATTCAAATAAATAAAATATAAATCGCCAATAAGTCTCGTATTAAAGACGTTTGCTACACCAATAACATATTTTTGTCATAATTAATAATTCAACACCGATATTTACGGAAATATAACACATTTAAATAAATCTTAGAGATTTAAATTATTTATTTATTTATTCGTCTCGTTTGTCGAAGTCCTAATTTTAGTAAACGTGACTTTTTATCATATGAATTGGCTTTATGTAGGCTTCTATATGTGGCAAAGCCTACAATATGCCTACCACAGCGGAAATAAACAATGCAACTGATTTCGCATGTTTACTGGGTCACATCACAATACTGTATTGTTTGCACACATAAAAAAATTATACATTGTAAAAAGTATTTTCAAAGCGATTTAAATAATTAGTTGATCTTACTCACTATTAAAATATAGAACTGTACAATTAAAATTAAACATAATATTGATCTTGTGCCGTAGCTAAAATCCTTTAGTGTTTCTAAGATAGGGAAATCTCACACGATCAGACGATATGTTTTTGGAGTCAAAATTCTAATAATTTATTTGTATTAAGTAATGAACGTTTCAATTGAGTTTGATCCCAGCGGTAATATTAGGCATATTTAAGTAGTTAAAGGCTGATAATTCATTTGAGAGAACACATTTTGCCTAAAGTGAATAATAATTAATCAATCTATTTAAGTATGACTTATACGCTTAATTATTAACGAAAATCACCATAAATACATATTAATTGAGTTATAATAGCTGCGTGTTTCATAATTAATCTGGCTTCTTAATAGTTATCGTTATCGTTAAGAAAAGGGATATATAAAATTACAGCTAAATATACATTTAACAAATTTAAAGTATATATATATACGCAATGTAGTAAATGTACTTGTACCCAATACGACATTCGTGTGTCCCTTAACTTTTTTAAATATGTTAGATGAGCCGTATTTGCCAGACACGTAAGCAATATTGTTTAAGATGTCTTAAACCAAGAGGAATGTTCCTCGTTGCTTTCAGTCACGGTACGAGTACACAAAGAAATAATAATTTGTGCACAACTGGCGTTTGCACTAACATTGTTTGCTGTAACTGTAATATTATCATTATTTTACTTTAAAGTTAAATTCACAAATATGTGCGTAAAAATAAATAATACAAAAATTGCGGAGATGAGTAATGTTTTGACTAAAAAAACAGTTCTGTGAAGTATTCAAAGTTTGTTCACGAGAATAAACACGATGATATAATGTGCATAAATATTTTATTTGTAAAATATGTAAATTTGAATTATCAATAGACGTAGCTAAATACAGAATACCAAGGTTGCACGATAACGACGTGGAAAAGATAACATCAAATAATATTCATATTACACAATTTCAATACGATATTCAATATAATTGTAAGTGATAAGTGATTATAGATAAAAAATCCCTGTGGCAGGCCAACTTAGGCTAGCAGCATTTCTTCCTATCTTTCCTGATTTCTGACGGTAACTCTGTACAGATTTCACTTAAACATTGACCAACTGTTGACACGACTGACGTGTCTGTTCCAAATGTTAATAGCTAAAGATGGGCGATTCACCGAGTTATTATAAGCATAAGCAAAGCTCAAACAAACAAGTGTTATTTTAAATATGTGTAAGTAGTATTTAAGATGTTGTTTATTACTGTTTTATTCATTTCTTGCTTCCTCTTAAAGTAGCGACGCCTCCTTCAAGTTATCGGGCAGGCTCACCGAGATAATTAAGGAATTATTTGCCCGATAGCTTTGACCACCACCTTGAACTTCTGATCCTTTATCTATTTTCACTACTTATGTGTTAGGGAACGTTCAGATACTCCTGAAATGCACATATATATAAATTTAAATGCACAATTCACAGTCCACGTGTCTGGCAAGCTGTTCAAACACTATGTGCGAAGAAATCATCAGCTCTTAAGGATCCCGATACTGTCCATCTTTGGTTAAACCTTTAACTAGCACCTGCACTTATTACGCATAGCTAATTAGAACTACGTAGACAAAATTATACATATATTTACTTCAGAAAATTACAATGTTTTAATATAATTTTCTTAAATAATGTCGTTTTTACTAAACTGTCATAGATTTGTTAGTTTATTTCATTCATTTGTACCAGTAAAAAGTCACGAATAATTGGGAAATAATACAATTATATTTCATTTTAACGACAACTCTTTGTAAAGCTTTATGTATTCTGTAATGATAAAAAGATTAAAACATGTACATCCCTAATGCGTCGACGTAGAACAATGAGAAGGAATCTCAACAGATGACGCCATTGAAATTACATTAATAATTATTATGAATTACACAAATACTATAATAAAACTTATTAAAACGGACATACACGCGCAACTAAACTTCAATGAATTGATGTTTAAAAAGCTTATCTGTAATGAGAATCTTTCACACAGCATTGTCTAGATCTAACAAACGGCGAAAGTGGTTTAGTCGCGGGAATTGAACCGACATACTTCGTAGTAAAGGTAAAAGTGTTACACGTATCACCTTTTTTATATTACTACCAGCTACCAGGGCTACCAGCATTATTTTATGCTAGTAAGCAGATCTCCCAAACGTTCACGTCCGTTACGTTCACTTAATAATGCCTACTTCCCAATCCGGCTGGTTCCCGTGGGTTTAGCAACCACCACCCTCCATTACATATAAAAACCGAAGAATAGGACAATAATTTGAGGATTTTTGAGTTTGGATGTGATGTCGTATGTTATATGTAATCTTACAGTAATCGTACTCGAGCAGATGTACTATATAACACATATGGCAGTGTTGTGTATGTGTGTTACAAGTGCACTCTCTATACCTTAACCCGATGGGACGGATATCCGATAAACGCTGATTATCGCGAAATCAGTCGACGGACTCAAAGACCATTTAGGAGCACTCCTTAACAAATATCTAAATGTCGTCACTTGAAGACGTTTCAATTGTATATAAGGCTTAATTTCGTAAAATTAGAAAACTTAAAATGATCATGTTTCCTTATTCCTATAGATTATAAAAAGTTAGCAGTGTTGGCCTAGTGGCTTCAGCGTGCGACACATTCCTCAGATCGTAGATTTACATATTCACGCTAAAACTACAAAAAAAAATACCAAACACAAAAGTATCCATCTAAACTACTTTTCAATCGTTTTTGTAGTTAAATTCCCGCGCGAATTTGCCGATAGTTCATTGTGTATGCGATACATGACGTATTTATCACTTGCTATTTTTATCAGTTGACTGATAAGGGCAAATTGTTTACGCTCAATTGGGTAAATGTTTTAGTTTAATCTCGCTTCTTTGTATCTGTTTAATATAATTTCATGTTAGCGATAGGATTAGGATACTGGACAAGACGTCACATGTATTATATTCGAGTCTTTAACTAACATAACTTTTAAATAATAGCTCAATATTCATTTTGTATGTTAATAGAATACGATTAGGCGTCGATAGATTTATTATTAATATTATATGTGATATTTTATTGGTTTAGAAAATATATATAAAACGTCGAGTATTGTAAATAAATTCGCATGCAATAAGTCGACAGTTTATATCAAATGTCAGAAGTTCTTTTTTGATTTTAGCTCTGGCCACCCTAGATTCTAAGCAATTTAGTATTTAAAATAAAAAATAAAACTTCTTTTACATCATATAAAAGCAGATCTGAGATTAATTAGTTGATGCCTGAATGTAATCGCAATAACAATTAATAGCTATTATAAAAAAATAACTAATAAACTTATCTCTGTATTTATCAGGCATTATATATTATAGTATACTATTCTTGTCTTACTTATGTACTTATGAGTTACCTTATTGGAATCAATACTTCCTATTATATAAGTAGTAATCTATTAGATAGTTTAAGTATTATTAATGTTTCTTTACGACCCCAATAAAGTCTTTGCGCTTTGAACTAAAATTTACGTGAGATGAGAACTATGGTGCATCGTAGAAACGGTAAAAATGTACTTTCACTTGCTTCTAAACAACTAGATTGACCCCAGTGAGATAAGAAGGTCAGTGACCTCTACCTGCCGTGTTGGTGCAATGTTGATTCAAAAGATGGATGCTCTTTATGATATTCATTAGGCAACATAGAATACAAATAAAGTAATTTTTGTTACTGCTTGCATTATGACAGTAACTTACGGCGATCGTTTTTATTTAGTATTGTATGAGATTAAATACAGAGGGCAAAATTAGTAAAAACTAAATATATATTACTTCTATTAATAGTAGGTTGCGCGCGATTAATAACTAGTTGAGATTTAACGTGCAATACTTCCTACAATATTAGTCACTCCTAAAACAAGTTTGTACACGAAACACAAATTAAATAGTAATTAAAAACTTTTATGCCCCCTGTGCTTGGCATTAAAAAACTATAGAATAACCGCCCCTGTACCTATTGGTCGAGGTGCTGGGCCTGTTGGCCCAATGTGTAGATCGGGCATCAATTAAGAACTTATCGTCAATACCCAAAATCAGCCATAGTATATTGTGGAGCTGTGGAAAACCGATTTAGATCCCAAAAGCTTGTCTTTCACTTTAGGAAGCCCCGAGTTGAGGTAAATATCAAGTAAGCTTTTTTTATAATAAACAGGAACGTACGTAAAGGAAAGCAGGTAGATGAAAAGGTTAAATAAAAAATGCGGAGCCATAAAAGCGTAAACGCGTCCTCTGGCGGCGGGCGGTGACCTCCACAAACTGGTATTGCCTATATCCAACCTAGCCTAGGTCGCTAACATACCATTCATAGAAGGCACGGCCACGATACCAAACAAGATTTTTTTTAATATGGTCATTCATCAATACTATTTCTTACTTTTTCCCAGAAAATTAATGACATACTAACTGTGTAACTGTTTAAATGATAGTACCTAGTATTCTGTATGCGTCCTGTCTGCTTAATAGAAATGTTAGTAGTTTATGGAATAGCTAAACGCTGAACTATTACATTGAAATCTGGAGCTAGGTTTTTTTTCTGATAGGCAATAACAGTTGGTTAAAATGGCATTGGAGTGAACTTGCTTCATTTCCTTTCACAAACACACATCGATTAGTTTTATGAAAATATTTTTTATACCTAGATGGAATTGACGTCCGATGAGAGGCGTAAATGGTGTCAAGATAACCAGATAAAGGGTTTGTATCTTGTGCTAGTGCACTATATAATAGTTATTTACATCTAACAATAACCAGCCTAGCCCAGGCTAAATATTAATTAACTTAAGTTATACCTATGCAATGTGACGTCAAGACAGATGATGTTGATGGCCTTGAGATCAGTTTTGCTTTCCGATACAAAATTTATTTGTCGCCGATGACGTGGGCTTTTATGCTATTTCCGTATTAATTTCATTTAACAATTCATTAATTAAAATGCAGAATTTTTGCATGCGCTTCACGTTCGAAATTCAAATTCGTAAGGACGCCAACCGACAAAATTGTCAAAAATGTGTTAACATATTTTTTTACTGAATTTGCATGTTTTATAATACACTTTCCTAACTTAGTATATAAGTTATTTTATTCATTATTAAATAAATATCTTACCAAAGCAAATATGAGTTAATCCAATCTTTTAGTTTCGTCAAAGTATTACTCGAAATTTACACGAAAACTTCGAGAAAACTTAACAAAACTGTCACAAATTATCCACGAGTGTTACAAACACATTCATACACTTAACTACCACTTCACAATGTCTTTATTTGGTTCAAAACCATCTATACGCCACTACGTACAGAGTTTTGAGGATATTTTACCACAGAAAAATGCCGAACGTCCACCTTTACGAAGCCTTTAAAAGATACTGGCCATAGATTAAAATTGCGACGCGAGGCGCGAGGGAAACGAACACCTGTATGACTGTATATAATATTATTATCTATTTTTCTGAAATAACACATCATATTTATTTATTAGCTTTGTGTTTCAATTTTACTATATAAATTTATGTTACCTACAATATTTTATACCTAGAAGCCATGTCATTGTTTTAATATTTGAAATATCTGTTTTTCTTTACAATACGCTTCCTGCATTCAAGGTACATTGCCACAGGGACCAATCTTTTTAATTCTATATTAGTGTTCTATTTATACCTTTATTTCATGGATTATATTCAAAAGTAAATGAATTGAATATACCAACTTTTCTTTTAAAATATATAAATTAAATATTAAAATATATAAAAAAATATTGGATTGGTACAATCAAAATTCAAATTTTCCTCAAATTTTTAAATCAAATGTATTTAAACCTTTGCAAAGTAACAAAAAACAAGTGATTTAATATTGAATAGCTTGAAAATACATCAATCATTGAACTTACGTTTTTTGTAGCTGTTTTTATAACTATCAGTTCACTTTCATTGTGGCTGTTACAAATTATTTACTAGTAAACATGTTTTTTCTTATTAAAAACGGTAATGTTACTTCCTTTGCGTAGGACAGTCTTTTCCGCTCTTTTCCTTTATTTAATATGTAGATGGTGCTGGGGAAGATGGAGTTTAAGTATGCTCAATTTGTAAGTAATACTTTGTGCCTATTTTAGTATAGTAGTTTAATTGTAGGAGTACATTACCTTCACATATAATTGAAACTGACTTATGTCAATATTTAAAGCTGTAGTACAGGTTCAGCGCGTGATAGGCTTTTGGCCGTGGGTACGCATGTGGCCGGCTACTGGCTTCACGCTTACCCTTCGTCATATACAGGAACATTTCTTGAGCCTGACACGCTCCGAATCGCAACGACCCTGTAGTAGTATTGTCGATAAGCTAGGACATCACGGACTATCATGCCAAAAAAGTACTGGCCGCTGCTCGAGACATGCCGCACTTAACGATATCATACGCCGGTCCCTTGCCACCGTCATCGTGCCAAGTCTACTTGAGCCGACTGAAATTACAAAAGACCATAGCAAGAGACCGGACAATATGAGTTTGATTCCAAGGAAGATGGGCCGGGTGCTGGTATAGGATGCAACCTGTTCAGATACAGGGGTCAGCCCTTCCCATCTACATGGAACCAACAACAGAGCTGGTGCGGCTTGTGATGGGGCTGAAAAAGCTAAATCCTACAAATACAGGGGTCTAGGCTCCGAATATGAGTTTGTCCCATTCGGCGATATTTTGTACATTTAGCGAATGTACAAAATATTGTTACGAGTAAGTGTGGAGTTTCTTACCCACACATCATTTTTATATTTTATTTAAAGGAGGTCTAATTGGAATAAATGATTTGACTTGATTTGCGTTGACTATATAAATAAACTCGTTTGTAAATTTTTAACGAGTAAGGACCGTTGAATTTTGCTTAGTAGAGACTAAAAACATTTACTGATATACATAAAAAAATACAGTTTGGGAACGGTTAGAAGTTTTTTTTGAAGAGATGGGTGCAGGTACCCAGGGGACAGGTAAATTCTTTGACTAACTTTTATACTAATGTTAAACGTGTATCCCATATAATGTCCAATTTATAAGCTTAGGTAGGTAAGACGTTATCTGGGCGATAGTAGTTACCGGTCATCATAGGGGTCAAAACCGTTATTTAAAAAAGCGAGAATCAAAAGATCTTGAAGTCTATAAAAATTATTTATTCACAAAAAACTTTGTATTTGCAGTTCTGATGTTTTAGTATAATTACCAAACGCAATTCTTGATTAAAGGTATTCGCCATGTGCATTGACACATGCCGTTAAAAAAACGTTGATAACAGATGGCACGAGATCACTTGCACACACCTGCCGGTGCTTATGGCCTAGCGAGAATAGTCATTCACCTGTACAACCGGTAAAAATTAAACTATGTATTATTAAATGTGTAAAATTCCATTAACTATGAGATCACTTCTAGTTCTGTCAGTACTTGGTTTATTATGATTGAGTCTTCAATTGTTCCATAGATTTACTGATGCCAGTTTTCTTTTTATCAGCGGCACCGTCCCACTATTGTCAGAGTTTGTGTTGTATTTATTTTAAATAAACATTTCTGGTCTATTAATTTTATTGCCAACTTATGGCCAGTCATCTGAACCCTCATCTGCCGCACGTCCATGGAGGAACATGATACGTGAAAGACATGCTGATATTGTTCATATTAACAAAAGTAAGACGGCTTTTGTCACATGTTACCAACTAAAACTTGTTAAACTTAGGCTGACATTTTAAATCTTTATTTTGAATTCTTACAAGTTTACACAGGATATGATAAAAAATACCGAGATGCGAGCCGACGGGTGAAAAATATAAAAAAGGAGTAAAAATACTTTGGCTATTTATCCTGATGCAGCGTTGTACTTTATAAGCATTATGCACCTATAAGTTTGTTGTGAATTACTAAAATGTAAATAAGAAATCCAAAAATGTATATTACATTTCTTTAAGAATAAATGGAACAATTAGTACCATGATAGGGCGCTGTTTCAGAATTTAATTAGTCTGTATTAGTTCAAATCTAATCTTTCGCTGGTACCTAAATTAAAGATCTGTGGTAGTAGACTTGTCGCTCGCAACTTCTTAAGATATCCTTGTGGATACTTTTCACTACTCTACTTGTACAATCAAATCCAACGATTAGACAATTATACTTAATACCAATATGCAGACTTGCACCGACCACACCACATCACAGACAACGCAAACCTACATGTGTTATGTAGAAATTATTGTCTAGTATTGTTAGCATGTTAAAGTGGCTGACCACAACACAGGGAATCCTAGTGTGGGGGCTAGTGCACTTTCTTTTTCCCATCTTTCAACTAGTAAGTGTGAAAACTTTAAAATTATTATAAGACTAATAATAAATGTCTTATTTTACATTTGTAATGGTAAGCACATTCAAATACTGCAGAACTACTATTGTTTCAAACTACTTTACAAAGTCAATTTATCAGATTTCTTAGCTTCAATTGAACAAGGTCTTGTGGTTGTAATAAAACAATAAGATACGGTAATAGATACTTTTGGACATTCACAAGTTTACTACGTTTACCCTTGATTTATTTAATGATAGTATTAAACTTACTTTATTTTACGCTAGTTAAATTAATTTAAACCAATTTCTTATACCTGTCGACTGAGAGGCAAAAACAGTTATCTATATTATTTATTATTTAGACCATACATACAAATGGCACTACTTTTTAGGTTTGGGGCTTTGATTTCCTTATCTGTTCCGTGATCATTTCTAAAAGGTTCTCTGCCTGACACACATCTACTTTTTTGGTCTAATGCATGCCGGTTTCCTCTCGATATTTTCTGTACAATCGAGTCTTAAATGCGCATTTGTATATCGCAGGTATGTCGCGGGTTGAAAAACCTTGGCTTACACTGCTTTATTAATTTATTATTTACCAAGCAGAAATCTAAGACTCTTCTGTAGCGATTATGATGAAACATGGATTGTTACATAGGTTTGAACACCTTTTAAATATATACGTTTAAATACTAGGAACACGATTAATCACTTTGTGCGAGATTTTGCAAGTGATGTACTTCTTAATTAAAACATTTCTTAACCATATCCTATCCTGCTCAATCGCGACTTTTGTGATTCCTGTATTTTTTTTGCTTTTAGTTTATTATACATTAGGTTATGTATTTTTAGAAAATATAGCTTATAACATACACTGTAGATATATCATTACGTACGTATAAATGCGTGGTGAAATTTAGTAATTAAATAAATAGACGGTAATGTAGAATAACTAAGAAAATAAAAATACCTACGAAAAAGACAAAATAGCGAAACATTACTTCAAGACATAATTGAGTATTACGCAACTCATTGAAATTACATATTAACATGTAATGAAGTAAAACTCATTTGTTTTTACCATAAATCATTATAATCCGGATATTACAGAGTGATATTATAATTATTACATAAATTTAAATTGCAAGACGTGACGGGAAATAGAAATGTTATAATACGCTGTCGTGACAGGAATCTTATGTGAGACAAAAATGGCGGCTTTCATTCCTGTGCTGTGTTTTCCTATATATATCCAATATAAGAAATAATAATTTAAAATGGGGATTTTTATATATAACTGAAATTGGCTAAAAAAGTTTTATAATCCGACGTCGAGGCAGAATACGAAATTCCATCATATACGTATTATCTCGATATCCGTCGTTCCACAACTGAGCGGTTTTTAAGGCAGTTTTTGCCGCGCATCACTACTATGTGCCTACCTGCCTACATAATCCTGCCTACCGATGCAATGAAACTCAGCTATTAGGTATTAATCCGATCAACTTCTCTGAACACATTGCATTTGCAAAAGAGGTTCAAGACATATGAATACTCAATATTAAATTAACTGCAGACAGGTTCATGGACTTATTAAAATTACTTATAAGCAGTGATTAAAGGTTATTTAAATAGGTGTCTTACGTTGAATTATTTGTTTTTTGTAATACCATACAAAAAACATCTTATTTCATCACATGATGTAATTTGTAATATCGTTTTTAAAATGTTTTCTATTTTAGATAATGTTAATTGATTATTATGAATAACTAATTGGCAAAGTTTGACTAACCATTACAGATTATCTAAGTCTTCTTCATTAATATTATCACACCCAGAATTTTTTGTATAATATGTTAAATTTTGTAATAAATACATATAGTTTTGTTCGATGCGGTTCTCAATTAACTAAAATCCTTTGCTTTGGCGTCTTTACGCCAAGTCAATTTTCAATAAAAAAATCATTTAATACGACTTTGTAACGGTGATTGAAATAATTATACTTGAAAGTTTATTTTTAACTAAGATAATAAGGTATATAGGTCAGTAAAAGATATAATATCAGTATGTTATAGTATGTATTAAGGCTTAAAGTTAAAAAAGACCATTAACCAAAATCTGTCATTGTATATTGGATTCTAAGTATGTGAAGTTTTAATATTAAAAAAAATACTATACACTATGATTTCAATGGTAACATATGTAATGTATCATACATAATTTAAATTCCTCGATAAAATAATTACAAAATAAGCACATTTTTTAATTTGTTTTTCAATCATGGAGCCAAAAATGTATTGAATTACATCGCATTAGTTTGGCCGACAGCTATTATTAGCGATATTATGAAGAATATATATATATATATATATATATTTCACAAGTTAATTAAATAAAAAGCATTTACGGAGTTTTCGTTTTATCAGCGCGCGGCCTCACTATTTAGCCATTTGCTGAGAAGGGGAGCAGCTTAGGGACTCCAGCCCCGACTGATGAGGACACTGTCCGATACATAGCTTACTTACACTTATTCTAAATCCTATGTAAATAAATTGTACGTTAAAATTATGAACGGTATAATCCAGTCTTAACGACGTTTTGGTAAGAAGAAAGACACGCTTCAAGACAAGGTACAAAACACGCTTCACAAGACTGACGGCCAATCTCCAGTAAAGTGCCGACCATAGGATCGTTATATTTCCTATTTGTAAGGTTTCATAATTATTAATCCGGATTTACATAATACTAAAAATATTTTGCTAATTGTAGCGGATTAATCACGAAAATATAACAAAGCAAGCAGAGGTGCGAATTATCAGCGGTTCAAAACTCTATTAAATTTGTAAACTAACCATGGGTAGGATTTCTATTCTGGCTTTTGGCTTAAATAGACTTTGAATCCCAAGACCCATGAGGTCTTAACCCCTGCGATTGCAAGTTATAATTCCATATCTAAGTATAGATGAAACATATGCATGATAAGCAGCTAATACTATATCAGGTTTAATAGTTTCCCTTAGTTTTAACACATACACGTACCTGTCCATTTTGTTCTATGTTCTTGTTGTGTTTGTTATTGTATGTTTATTGTTTTTATGTTGTAAATCTATTCTATCTCATATTGTGAATTTTGGTCATGTTTTGTATGTAGATTGTTTGATTTCATCCAGTCGATGGCTTTGTAAATAGTTTTTAATTCTAACGAATGGTAAGTATGTACACATATAAATTACTATTATTTGATGTAATTTACAACTATTGGTTCTATGACTGCCTTTGACGATCTTGTATAGCAAGTAAAATTTAAATTTTCTAATACAATGCTTACTGTGTACTACAAGCATAAAAAATAATCCGATCAATCAAAGCGATGTTAACCTTTCTATTATATTGTTAACTTTCCATCCGCTACATAACGAGATACACTTTGCCTGCGGCGCCGCTTGTTACAAACACGCCGACATTACATCGACAACACTTATTATAATTTGCAAGATGACTTAGTGGTGTACGGTATAATTTGCTTAGTTGAAAGTTTTTTTTTAGTCAAGGGTGTTCGGAGAAATGTGGATAAATTTAATGGTTCAATTTTAATATAAGCGCATCTCTTATCAATTCTTTTTCAGTCATTTTTAAAGGCAGTGTTGTTGTCGCTGCATTATTTCCTCCACACTTCCTATTCAGCACCTGGGTGGGTGATAACACCTGTAAGGGCCTTTTTTTGATCGGTCCTGTAAGGTCTAGTACCCATGTTTAGTAGTCAACTCTGTCAGTTAAAAAAATATTCTGGACAAAGTGTCGAAAGACGAGTGTTTACATGTGTCCTTTAGACACGTTTGTTTGTTTTGTTTTCTATAAACAGTTAAAACAAATAAATTATTTTCAAAAGGCGTTGCAAATGGTTTTCTTTTGAAATATTATCACTTTTCATAATAACTGTTAATCGGGTGTCATGTTGTATTAAGTTATTAATAGCTGTCGGAATAATATAATATATTAATAAAAAATATAGCTACGAACGGTGGTTTTTAAGTAAAGGGTATTAAAAAGTCAGGAAGTCCACCGTGTATAAAAATATCACAAATATATACATTGTTATAACAAACATGTATTTTATATATGGATTCAAATTAAAGGTGGTTAAACGGTCTCCATAAATGACAGCATAAACACAATTTGTCAAAGACTAAAGTACTGTTTTGTCTATGTCAGATTGTGTTAGAGTGAAATAAGTCTTTAATTTTTATGAATATTAATCAAAACCTATTCCCAATTGTGCATGCATGGTGATTGTCATGAAAGTCAAGATCAAGTGAGAGAGGTATTTCAAGACCGTAGCAAATGGAAATCCGTGGTCACAAGTGGATGACATGAGTAACAAAAATAAAAGATTTTCTATGAGTTTATTTACACGCCGATAATATTAAAGCATTATTAAGCTAATTTTACAAGATCGTTCCTCAAACTTTCCGTTAATGTTTTTTTATTTTATTAGTATGGTAAGATTTTTCGTATAAAGTTTGTTATGACATATTATAAAACGTGCTATATCTAGGCTATACCAACCCAGATCATATACAGTCAGTACATTGATTTGACGCAGAATGGATTGCCCGGTCGCCTTGGCCTAGCGCCTGTTATTCAATGTCTATATTTTTTTATCTGCAGATACGATATGATCAAACACTAATTATTACTTTTTAATTTTATTTAAGCCGTCTCATTATGTCTCTTTTAATTCCCAACTTTGTCCCTAATTAACCGAAAAATACTTGGAGGGACCACTAGGCATTCTCGAGGGAAAAATATGTTAAATTTAATCACAATGTGATATCGAATCACTGGTCGTAATTGCTACGGGATATAATTTATATAGCATTCGAACGTCTTCACAAAGGCGAAAACTTTAAATAATTCTGATTAACCTATATCAAGTTTAACAATGTACCATAAGAGGCCACCGATGAGTCAGATTGGAAGGCCAGTGGGCACTACAATGGTCTGAAGAGGTCAGCCACAACTTTATAAGGATAGACCTATTATTGGAAATCCCTGTACGCTGTAGAAAATGACTTTCGTTGTTCATTATACCTTAAAGGCAAGACAAATACTGTTATGTCTAACCATTCATTTAAAGACTGAGTAGGTGATAAGCCATCTGCTTCACAAACGAAAAGGTATAATAAATAATTTGGCCTATGTTAGACGGTTCACGATAATTTCATAGATCGTACGGAAAATAAATGTTTCTAAAGAGCTACAGAGGGATCAAGTGCACGGAAAGAAAATGTAACGAAGGTAGAAAATTACAAACACCTTAAAATGCAACCGATCCCGAGGTAGTATGTAGGCTAAAATGGAGGTAGGCCGTACTCGCAAGAGCTTAAGACAATGTGGAGTGAAGAAGTAATTTATTATCCACGCACGCGACAGGACGAAAACACATGAATGCCATGGACCAGATAAACCCAAGAAAGGGAACTTTGGAAGGGGTTGGACGGTTCTAAAAACTGGAACTAAGAATTTGTATTATAATTATTGAATTGTCACATTTTCAGAAATAAAAGGCCAATTACCATTCCTACTCGCGAAACGCATGTACAAATTTATTAAATATTATATGTGGTTAATATGAAATGATTTTACGTGTGATGACTACTGGAAAGGTAAAAAAATTGCGTGCATGTCAAATCTAATCATTATAAAACTTTTGACTCAACGTTTAGAACATTATTGGTCATCGTCTGTATTATTTATACAGAACTGGACAGATGATTGACGACAACGTGCCACATTCCCACCTGATTTTAAGAGAGATGTGGCCTATTGGATGGCACTCCTGTCCAGGAGTTGCCTATTCAACCGCCGCTTGAATGAACCCATATCATACGGTCTAGGAAAGATGTAAGTTAAGATACAAATACGCAGTAGCAAATATAATATTTTTATAATAAACAAGACAAAACGAATCGTGCAGTACTGGAGAAGTCGACAACGAAAGAATAAAACTCCATCTAAAAGAATAACAGTCTTCTTAATCCCTGATGTCTCAAAGTCTTTGTGGTTAACGTACTAAGCTTGGTACGAGTAGAAAATTGCTTAGCTCAGGCATTAAACAAACAAAAAACGCGTATTTGTTCTAAATCTAAATAAACGAATATTACTTTAAGAATTAAATGAAATGCGTTACTTTCAAAATATGAAAAGCGGAAATCGTAACTGTATCTTGAGAATGGTAACACAATACACGGAGAGTGATGGACAGCCAAGTGTGAAAGTGATACAATTTGTATTGATAGTACTTTTCTTTTCGTTTGATGAATTGATAAATCCTAATAAGTTTCACGCTTTCTCGCTTTAACTGCTGAACCGATTTTGGCAGATGGGATTAGGGAACAAAAGCTAATGCTTATTCATTTTAACTGATCAGAGAGACAGTCACCTTTAAAACGGCTATTAGCAGGTTTGAAGGATAACATATCACAGGAACAGGCGTCGAAATGTCAGTGCAGTCGGTGCAAGACCCATTTGGCTTGTAGTTGTTGTATGAAATTTGGTGCCGAAATTCATATAGACGCTAGTTAGATAAAAGCGCGCTTTTTAAATTTTTACCTTTGCAGCCTTCAAAAGGCTAGAAGAAGTTATCTAGCCAAAGCATCTATGATTTAAAATGTAGGGAATATTAATATTAATTTCCTTTGAAATTAATTTACTTACCTTTCCCTCGCAATATATTTATGAAAATATTATGTATATTAACAAAAAGAGTGATAAGTTTACTAGAATAGAACATACGCGTTAATATTCGGATGCCTTATATGCCTTTTTTCATAAATTTAAGAAATGTATTAAAGAAAATCTGTGTAAAAAGGCTTACTATAAAGTTCACGATAATCTAGTTGATAAAAGGGTCTGGGGCCTAACTAGTGCTGGATAGGCCTAATAAATTTGTGAAATTTGTTTTGCAATAAGTGTTGTTTGCCATTTCGTACGATGATTTGCCATCATTGATTTGATGATTGAGTTTTTTTACGCCGGCTTTTTCTCTCGGCCTGCACTCTCTACCTTTGCTGATGAGTAGTAGTATCTTACATAGAAACTCTCGCAGATACCTACAGCACCAAGGCGTGCGTGTTCTAAGAGTGAAAAAAAAATCTTAGTTATGTAAATTGCTTTTTACCAGCCACAAGTCAGCGGTGCTTAATTGTAAACTGAGGCAACTAAAAACTAACGTTTATTATTTATGAATATAATATATTCACTTTCAATTTCAATACAGATATGAAAGTTTAAAGAAAAACCTAGGAAATGTTGTAGTGTTTGTAGTAGGTACAGAAGTTGCTGGACGGAGGGCAGGCAAGGTTATTAGCCTTCCCGGTGACCATGTTTCTGTAAAATTAAAGAAATTATGAAGATAATTTATGATTGTCGTTATCATGACGGTTTGGTATTAATATATACAATGTTAATGCAGAGAATGCTACAGTTAAGTAGTAATGGTCAAGGAAACAAGGTTACAATTCGAGGCGAGGAGAGAGGTGAGGCGAGCCTCCTGCCTCTTTCCCTTAGTAACATAAAAAATCAATACATATATATGTAATTGTATATGAAAAATAACATAAACTGAATGTTAATAAAAAGATGCATAATTAATGTTTATAAAAACCTTAATATATTCTGTATGTATTTTGTACTGATAATGCTGGCTTAAATTACGTCATTGGAAATGAACTTAGCGTGTAAGATTAACTTAGCGTGTAACTCTATAAGATTTAACCTCTTAAATTTGACATTTTAGAATAACGTTCACAAAGAATAAGCTCGTTTTAATCGAATAAAACTTTCAACTTTCAACTATAAGATTTGTTTTTAATGACTGTTACAAGATTTTTTTTATAGTTTTATAGTATGATTGGAATATTAAAATAATCCTTAAATATTTGTTATATCTTTCGTAATTATAGGTGTCGTGTACATTTTTGGCTAGAATTAGTATCTTTTGTATGGGAATAATATTGTGACTATGGTAAAAAAATATACTTTGAGCACGTTTTGTTTTATAGATTTTTGCTCGTTCGATTATAGTAGAGAAACGAACTATCTTAAACTAATCGAATCATATTCCTAGGAATCGAATATCCCTTTGATCCTTAAATGATACCTTCCCTAGGCATTCCGGATCAGCCTCTTAGGTGTGACAGGCTGTAAGTTGTTAGACGTGAAAGCCTCATTGCCTCAACTTATTGTTTTTGCACCACGCCCTGCCGCGCTGTCATTACTTGTTTGCCATACAAGGAAGGTATTAGACTCGTTTCAATAATTACTCAAAACATTTATTCATATAGGTAACCCAATGTACACATAAGTACGTCAAAAAATTAAATGTTTCTAATTTTACATTTACTGCCAGTTCTCAAATCAAGGGCGTAGAACGGAAGAGAAGAACTGGCAATAAACTCTCCGACATTTTTTTAGATTGCTACTCTTTTGTTTTACACAACGTTTGTAAGGAGCTTGAAAATACAATAATATATCTATCCATATTAATAGTTTTAGTTAAATATGAATAGTTAATAGATTCCTATTAAGTATTTGATTCGACTAACCTCACATTTTAGTGTATTTTTTTATGTTATGTCTCGTGTTAGCCAACTTACATCTAGATTACCTGGAGAAAGTAGCACCACTGTCTATTTTATTATTACACGTATTGTAATATTGTAGTCATGTAAAGTTTTTATTATTACTTAATACTGTTAAGTATTTTAGATGATGTTAAACGCGAAAAGCCTGCAAATTAATGTATCTTTTAAACTATACAATGGACTAAATCAAAATTTTCATCAATAGACAGATTCAAGGAGGAAGTTAATATATAGGAATCGCTAGTATTACTTCGCTAATTATACTAAAAAATATAAAATAGGAAATTAACTTTATAGATCTTTTATATAATGTGAAACCCACTACCCACTGAAGTATTTCAGAACCAAACCAGACTTTCAGGAGCGTACCAAAGAGCCTCCCAATTCTTAAAAGCCTTGATAGTATGACATTCAGAGTGCCAATGGGCAGTGGTATAAATTAATATCACCAACAACTCTAGTCCTATTGCATTGTATCGTTTTGTAAGCCGTAGACAATCAGTATTGTACAGAAACGTTTCGCCTAAGTATTTTCCCACAATAAGTCTGCCATTTAACGCAATGCGTTGCAAAAACTGTTGTAATGCATCCGGCAGAGGGGCGATTGTTCAGAGAAATTACCTACCTTATAAAGTAATTATTAACTTTCAGATAAAATATTATTGGATATTGCGAGAGAACTAATCGTGACGATGGATGGTTGGAAAAGTCTTTCAAGCCTCATGAAAACCTATTTAATTTATATATTATATATGATGATGGTATCATGTAGTATGTATTTTTACATTTGATTAACAAAATTTCTTAAATATCATATGTCTTTATCACACATATTTAAACCGAAATTATATGAATTATGTTTAATATATAATTTAGTTTCCGCTGCCTAACATTATGTGTGTCGTGTTACGGACCTATCCGGTTGCCAAACTCCAAAAAAGTACTTAGTTTCTTTCCATTTTTTGTCATCGTTTTTTGAAGTAGGGCAAATGTTAAAAACATGTTGTGGTTTGAGTAGTTTATGTATCCATTTGAAAGATCGATATACGATTTAAATAACTTCGCTCGATAGAAAAATCCAAACGTAGCCAATTTTTGACACTTTTAATTCATTTTATGACGAAAATGCATACAGCAAGTGATTTTGATATTTACACGATATATTTTATCGTAAGCCATAATATTCCACCGTAAAATTCCATTATTTTAATGTTTTACACAACTAAATGGTATTACGGACGCACACAGACCAGGTTGGGGTTCTCCCAACTAAGAGCTAGGTATGTTATTATTTAGTTTATTTATTGTGGAAATAAGCAATAATTCGTTTTGCGATAGAAAATGTTTTTGGGATGATAGCTCGGATAGTAATCTGTCATCTTAATAGATAGATCAGTGGCGCTACAACATTTTTAGGTCTGGGCCTAAGATTTCTGAATTTATTAGGCCATCTAATAGCTAAGTAGTTCATCAGTCTTCTGTGCCTGACATTGTGAGCGAATGTTAAATGCGTCCATAGAAAGTATGTTAGTGGACAGCTGGGGATCAAACCTACGACCTCAGGGATGAGGTTGCACGCTGAAGGCACTTGGCCAACACTGCTCAACTGTCACTGTCATCTTAATACTATAAACAAATGAAATTAACAATACAGTTAACAAAACATTTTAGTTTATTTCCTTCTCAGTTCAATGTTTGTCTTGAAACAGCAATTCTTGGACTTGTCATTTTCATCCCAGAGCATCAGTTTGAAGGGGTACTGGCCCTATAAATATAAAGCAAATTGAAAATATCTACCTCAATGATTTCTTGAATTCTCCTACGCTGATGTATAAGTACATTTAATCATTATCGATAAAAGTAATCCATAATTATATAAGAAAATAAATAGTAATTACAAAACCCGATACCAAAAAAGTGACCATATTCAAAGTAACGTATATAAGAAATCGAGCTATTTGTAAGAGTGAACTTTAAGAGAAAAAGGAGATTAGCAGGCCTTTGGAAATAGATACTAACGCTAGGCAATTTCTTTGAGAGTCGCAGGCTGTAGTCAAATGTCTGTAGTTTCTCGGCGACGATAGGACAGGCCGTGTATTGGCAAGCGTCAGCGTTGTGCATATCAGGGAAGGGTATATCTTCATTCTCCTTTGCCCAGAAGAGACCAGTCTTCATCTTGTCAGCTGAGAATTCTGAAAATAAAAGCAATAATTCAGATACGCTGCTTTATTTGACTTTATGGTAATTTATTAATTTAGTGGAATAATTTGTACTGAAATGTATAACGCCTGAATTATTTTTTAACGCAAATACATGGGTAATAACTTATTTACAATATTCTATCAGGCGCTATATTATATATTTGTGTAAGGTTCAACAGTTGTTTAACGTTCTCGTACAAACTAATGTGTCTCATGTTTCGTACAAACTAATGTTTTAAACTTACCAGGCTTAAAGTCGTATGATAAGGAGTAGGTGTTCCCTTTCTTCAACTTGCACTGGTCAGGGTGGGTGCAAGGGTGTATCCGCACTTCTGAGATAGAGCATGGTGGCGCTTCAATAATAAAATAACATTAAACATGTGTATCCTTTACTATTAAATACTAAGGCTGAGTAATCTAACTATATTTTATATTTCACAACGCGTCAAATCTACTTATGTATGAATCATGATGTACAGTGAAACAGGATCTGTGTTTGCCCTATGCCACCATTATTGAGAATTCATTAATTGCTAATTATAATAATTAATTTAGATAATTGTTGTTTTCATTTTAGTTCAGATGTACTCGTGAGGATAGAGATAATAATGTTTACTCAAGTGTGAATGGTGATAAAACAAAGTCGTTAACCTAATGTTTTAAAAACTAAAATATTAAGTATTCTAAGTTTAAAATTATTAAAAAACGATGTTTGTCTAACTTAACTTTGAGTACAGCATAGCTTTCGGATCTTGGTATATCATACATATCATGACAGGTTCATTACTTTGAGAATTAGATTTCAATAATACAAATAAGTCAAGCAATAACATGTAGGAATGTCCTAGCAATATTACATTAATGAATTTTCAAAATGTTTATACTACCAGAGCTTCAGTCTACAGGTCCATTAATATATTTGGATTTAGAAAATACCCAAGTGTATCCCCATGAAGACAATTGACGCTTTCAAAAAATACTGGCAAATATATCATAGCAATGTGTCAAAAAATGTGTCTTAAAGTGTAAAAAATTGGTTAAGTCGTCGTCCTTATTATGCATAGGAATTTGTAAAATGTACACGTTTCATCTAATTCAATTGCTTAAAGACGGCTTTTCAACTTCTTTTATTAACATAACTTTTACACATTTAAAGTAAACACTTAACGGATTGAAGCTATGTATTATTATAAACTTATAATTATTTTACATATTTTTTTTTTATTTTTTCCGACGTTTCGCGTGCTTTACGGCGTAGCATGCGTGGTCACGGTGACTGTCTCTTTTGAATGTGTTTAATTATGTGAGTATTAATATGAAATTTCTAAAGCTTAGGAATAAAGTGTTAATTATACTACAATATTTGTATAGCTAATATAATTTATTAATTTGATAAGAAGATTTAACATAATAAATTACGGTTCATTTGTTTAAAGCACAAAAAGTGAAATATTTAAGTTACATGATTACATTTATTCAAGTAATTAAAAGTTGATGCATTACCAACATAATATAAGGACTAAGAGCGTTATCAAAGCCCGTTGGCATAAATTAAATTTATGTCAGAGAAGTTAATACTTTATGTTTTCAATTGAGTGCGATAAAAACATGATAATGGTCAATACGATGTTTTGACACTAAATTCGTTAGTGACCCGTTATCGCCTTTATTAATAGTAATAATATCCAAATGATTTGAAATAAAAGTTAAATATTCTTTTTAAAATCAGGACATTGGCTATCTCACATCATATTTGGAAGAAATGTGTAGAATATGTTTTACCACTAACATATTATATAGTTATAGGATTTATAAAAAATTATAAGCGTCCCACGCTAGTACATACATTTATTATAATCAAATCAATAATAAAATTGTATCAGGAAATATACATCAGATAATGCAGTAAATTTAAAGATTTTTTTTGTAAATATTTAAGAGATTATTTAAAACTTGAAACTTTATTCACTAAAAATTAAAAATAATTTTTATTTTCTCAGTTACGGATCACGGAAAATTGTTGCTGGCACAGTAATAGTTAAGAGGAGAGGTCAATAACTTATTTGTTTGAACAACTAAATGCGTTGCGAACAGACAAAAAAATATTTAAAGAATACTTACATCCCTCACAAGGTGTGAACTTCACCGATTCGGCTGCAATTACTCCGAAGAATGCGGAAAATATAAGAAATTTAAACATTTTAATGCGACCAACCGTGCACTCCAAATGATGAGATATTTATGATCGAGCGTCGAATGACATCCGACCTTTGCGCCGAAGATAATAGGCAGAATTGTTTTTAATTGAGAATGTTTTTGTTACGAGACCCTACAGTGGTTAAGTATAAAAATAACGGAGGTTATCGTGGTATGTGAGTCTGTTTAGTTTTATCAATCGATACTTAGAAAATGTAACACAGTATATTTATAAAGGAAAAGTATTTTTTATCTATATAATATTAAATATCTGTAATATATTGACTCAATAAAATGGTTAGTTTTACTCCAACACATTCGATAATTTTTTTATGAAATAATATGAAATGTAATCAAATTATTTCTTTATTAAAAGTAAAGTAAATTATTGTACAATTATATTATGGAACATACTTAGGTAAAACAAATGTAACACAGTTGAAATTTCCCAGTTATCAAGAGTACGGAAAAATACGGCTCAAGACCGAACGAGATTTACACTTACTGTGGACTCCCTCTGCTCCATCTAGAGGTTATAGGACCTACTAGTCAATTAAGTCAAGAGAACGGATAAAACTAAAAGAAATAGAATGTCGTATAAAATATTTATTTACTAATTTACAAGAAAAAATATATAAAATTAATATCTAAATTATACTAATAATTATTTTAATCGTTGTGATTCGTTGCTTCCCAATTATATACATCTATGTACATTTATGCCGAAAACTCTTTGGCATAATATTTTGTATGTCCAAAACGTATGTTCCAAAATTTTAAAAGGCGATTTCTACTTAGAGAAATTTGTGTAAATAACGTAATTAGTTTTTTAATGTAACCGGAGGTAGACGAGCTGGAGACTCACCTGATGAACCGTACATTTACACTTCGTTATTAAATTCGAGAATCGCCTTACATTTAAAAAAAAAATACGATACTAAAAAATCAAAATACAAATTAGAGCCTCTATAGTATCCTATTTCTTTGTTGAGTATTAAAAAGGGGAATTTGTAAACAAAACAAATACACTAAACTATGAACACTTTGATTAGGTATTTTTTAAAGTGATATATTGAGGTCACTAAAATTCTGAACATAAAATGCGTCGATTGATAATAAAAAATACAGTGTAACGAAATGCTGTATCAGTACTATACACAATAGAACAGTTTGTTAAAGTTTTTCCATCCTGTTAAAGTTTTAATATATTTAAAACATTGACTAACAAACACAAATATATCGTCTAAGCCACGGCTTTTATTTTTTAGGACGAATTAAAGAAAATAGATTTTTTTAGAACGATCACTCTCGTCTCATTGACTCATGACACAGTTTTATTGATTTAATTCAGGATTGTTATATCTGTTTAATAACTTTTTTATATATATACCCTGCGTACATAAGACATATATACTAGAGTATTTGAGAACACTTAATTTGATTTCTTAAACTATAGCAAGTGTGGTAGTCGTTGTATTGGGATCATCTCTTGGGAAGTGTAAATCGTGATGAATACCGGCTTCCTTCAAGATTCTCATTCGAGGCCCTAAAGGTACGCCCAGAGCTCTCAACTTGTCTTCTCCTACGTAAGGTAGTTCAGCGGCACCGACTTTCTCCTTCTCTAACATTGCAGCATATTTCTGAAATAGCGGATGTCTTTTAGTTCAGTGGGTAAACTCGCTGACAGCTGCTGCCTGCACAAGTCCGGTTTCCTCCCATGTTATAAGGGAGACAATTGGATGCCGTGTGAAAATGACATAAACAGAAGACGCGCTAACCTGATCCATGCCTCCTCACAATAGAATGGCCCGCAACATTATTAGTTGATTATCATTTATTACACAACCATGGCAGGTAATGTCAGAGTATTTCAAATATTACTATAGCCCGATTTGTATTCATAAAAGAAGAAATGTAGTATAGTTAATGTTTATTAAAACCTGAACATAACATAACCCTGGTCGTAAGTTCGATCCCCGGCTGTGCACCAATATACTGTCTTTCTATGTGCGCATTTAACATTAACATTAGCTTGAACGGTGAAGGAAAACCGGCTTGGCTTAGATCTAAAAACGGCGTGTGTAAGGCACAGGAGGCTGATCACCTACTTGCCTATTACATTGACAAATCATCATGAAACGGATACAGAAATCTGAGGCCCAGGCCTAAAAAGGTTGTAGCGCCATTGATATTTTTTAACATAACAATCAAATATACAATATATACCATTTCCTTAACCTACAAAGTAATTATAATAATTGAATAAAAAATTAAAACAAATTTAAATAAGTTTAGTCCCTGTGGCAGTGTACCTTTAACGCTGCATTTACCGATACTTATTCGTTGAGCAAGAAAAGCATCAACTCTGGGGTCACCGGCACTATCTATCAGGCGCCAACTTACGACCAAAATTAGCTTCTGGCCACTAGAACCTCACGGCCCAAGAGTCTACTCCAAGGAGAACAAAATCGAAGTAGGAATTATGTTACTAAGTTATAAACATGTCTTAAACTAGTGAATTTGCTTTTTTTTAAATCCAATTTATCAGCTGTCACCATTATTGAAGGGAGACTTTTGAAGAGATGAATGAACTATCAATAGAGTATTTTGGTTCCGCTACTCCATAAAACATTAAAATTACCTCGTAACCAAGTTTCTTGAGGAACAGTCTCATGAGAGGTGGCTCGTCTCCGAAGAACTTGGTGAGTCTCTTGACACGGTCGGGATTGCTGAACGAGAACGGGTCCAGGTGCCTAGAGTGACCTGATCTTATGTATTGTTGCGATCTGTTAAAAAAAATGTTTAAAATATTTATTTAAACGCGATATTAAATATTATATCGAAATAAAAAAAGGATAGCAATACCGCTACGCACACACATTTCAATCAAAGGCCAGGAAACCGGCGTTGGTAAGCAAAGCTCTGGCGATTTGAGAGATCCACATGAACCAAAATCATTTGATCAAAACGGTACTCAATGTTAGAAATCCTGAGGTACTCCGTGAAAGAAATGTATATTCATTAGAAATACGGGATACTCAAGAAGCATTTCTGTATCTGGCGATATGAGATAATACGGAGGAAAAATTGACATCATATATAAAAGGAATAATACTGGAATGAAAGTGGATATTAAGGGTGTTAAGATAAAGTTCAAAAAAAACAAAAGAATAAAAAAAAACATAAAACAGAGAAAACTGTATAACTTTTCTCTTAATTTTCAAAATGCTAAAGGCTTGCGAACCAAGTTAAAATAAAGTTATAAGGGATATTGAAGCACTGAACGTCGATATAACGGCTCTAACTGAAATGGGAATAATTAATAAATATTAATATTTAATAGAATGGTTCCACATTCTATTAAAGATTAAGAAGAAATTGTGCCCTCGAGGTTTCAAATTCTAATATGTGACCGGTCGGATATTTTTGATATATAAAGTATATATCGTATAGTATATATGTTAATTATAATTGATAATAGTTACGTCCACTATTTAGAATTGTATAGTGAGTGTTTAGTGCATTTTTAAGAACTATCGTGAGGCAAGGTATTAGCATCAGTCTAACATCTCTTTGTTCCCAAACTAATAGAATTTCTCCAAGTCATTACAACTGGTAATATTGTGTGCCTTTCTTCCTGGTAAGAAGATATTGTAACGAGGTATGTACTCAGGACATATTATTTTAGTATAGGATTGTGTATCGACGGCCACCGAACCGTTCTTTGTGGTACACCTTGCATGCCTATTATCTCTGCGAATTTTTATTATTAAACAATCCGAATGTAGGTCTATAACCGGATATAACGCCAAAATAGTTTCATTAAAATAAGTGAACATAAACATTTTAATTTACAAAATTTAAAATATAAATATAGACGTTTATCCTTGTACACATTCATATTCCTGCAGCTAAATATGACAACATACAAAGCAATTCAAAAGTGAAATACTTATAAAATTACTAAATCTGGTATACAGTATTACAAAGTTAAAATAGAGTTCGTTATACTTAAGCCTGCATTTGTAATGGCATAAAAGCTACAAATACAAGTAATGACTTGGAATGGTCAAGTGGGAAGAGAAAAGAGAGGACGGCCATCAGAAACCTGGGGAGGAATGAAAGGGAAAAGATTGCAAAAATTGTGGCGAGGATGAGAGACTAGTGGAAGAATTCGGAGGAGTAATTATGATTGTGTAGCACTCCTTAAGATTAAGCAACTCACTTGTACATATGCCTAAGTGCAGCGATCTCAGCTCGAATGTTATCCATCTCTTGCATGACGAGGTGTTGTGTCCGCATTTCACTAGACAAGTGGGCGACTGAGCGAGCCAAAGTCACCACATGAGACTCCAACCGTTGGAAACGCTTGTTTATGCCCTGGAATGTGGAATACTTTGTTAGACTTGGTCTTTATAAAATCGTCATAGAAAGTAACATTGAACTTAGTGTTCTAACTGTATAATAATAGTAATAATTTGTCTCTTTCTGTATTTTACGGGTTTACATGCAGTAATTGACCATGTTTGTGAGGGGTTGGGGACTGTAAGAGGACTTTAGAAGTCTTGTGGTCACCAGCTTTCCATACAAATACAAAAACATGACTACATACTATAACTAAAGAATTGAATTTGAAGTCTATCTCAAATATCGCTATGGAAAACAAATTTTCTGTTGCCTAGTAATTAAGGTTTTAGAAATTTACAAACAACTATTTTAGTAAATACATGAGATAGGCTTAAGTTGTCCAAAAATGATCCAAGAAAGCAGGAAAAGTTATGCGAATGTTGTGAGCGATATGTATTTGCTTGGAAAAGTTTGTCCTTCAAGAAAAGAGCGTACCAATTCTTGAAAGGCCGGCAATGCACTTGCGAGCCTTCTGGCAATGTGAGTGTCCATGGGCGGCGGTATCGCTTAACATTAGGTGAGCCTCTTGCCCGTTTGCCTCCTATTACATAAAAAATAAACACCACCGTTTGTTAGTAAGAAGGGGTGAAACATTTGTCTTAGAACTATTGAATAGAAATATGTTTCATAGTCAAGTTCGTTGGCGATTGTTGGAGGGATATTCTAATAAATGAAACACTTTGTTCGAAGCTAACTGTCAACAGTCTTCAATTGATTGAAACAAGGCCAATGACATAATAAGGAGTAACTTATATATGGGTTCTTAAAAGTGCCACATCTGGTACATAGAATGTACGAGAATGTTGTATTACAATTTATCAATTAATGAAAAATTAAACAGCCCATTTATCCAAAACTGACGATAACATTAGCGTTATTGCTTTAAGTACAACAAGTGGACGTGTTTAGCATAATTTAATCGTACAGAATTAATTTATTACAAAGTACGTTATTTACGTAATTACATAAACTCGGCTTCGATATTGGCATAAAACAATTTTTTATAATCACCACGAAATAAAAATAAAATAAATGAATCAATGGCGCTACAACCTTCGTAGGTCTAGGCCTCAGTTTTCTGTATCTGTTTCATGACCATTTGTTAATCTAATAGGCAAGTAGGTGATCAGTCTCCTTCTTTCACCTTTCAATCGAAAGTTAAATGCGGATTTAGAAAGAAAGTCGAGTGGGTCGAGCCTACGACTTCAGGGACAAGAGTGGCACGCTGAAGCCACGGCAAATGTTTCAAATCATGCTCTTGAAACAAACCTTCAAATCATTTTTCTTCCGATGGTCGGAGGATCGTCTCTTGTCTCTTTGCGGCCGGCTGCTTACGGAGCTCGAAGGCAGTGATGACATGCTTCCGTAACGACGCTTCGATGATAATCTGGAATTGATATCAACATTTTCCATTAAAACTTACAGTTAATATAAAAATATGTTTTATTCATAATAAAGAATTCATTATTATGTGTAAGAGATCCTATTAGTAATATGTATTGTAGTATAACTTATTAGTAAATTCTTAAAAAATTTTTTTTCAATTGTTTACTCAACTCTGGGAGAGGTGTGTTCTTTAACTGTTTTTTTGATTGTAGAAGCCTATTTGATTTATTGTAGATGTATTGCGACTTGCTGTGTGACCGATGACAACATCCGTATTTATTTTTGTAAATGCTACCAAAATTATAACTTAGAGAGATGCTGATATCTACCTGGCTTCCCAAGTGGGCTGTTTGGCTAAACTAGCTGGCTTCCTAACTCCCAGAAGTTGCAACACCTCAGCGTACATGTTCTCTAAGCCTCGAAGTTGTCGACGGATTGCGCGGGCGTCGCCTGTCGACGCGTCACTGTCGGTTCGACCGTCAAGAAGAGAGGATAGATCCAGGCTGCGGGTAGTCGTGGACGTCATGTCTGTTGTGTCTAGGCCGAATACTGAAATTGATGATGCTTGGTTGTTTAATATATTCAAGTCAAGTTTTGTATAAAAAATTCGTAACTTCGGTCGGATGAGTCGCTTTAAAAGAGTTCACGATACTTTATACTGGTAATATGCTATCATTATATGATGGTAATCTAGTTCCAATTTAACCTGGAGATGTGCACCATTTTATATTGGTACTCTGGTAACATTTTATCCCGGGGATGTGGAACCATGATATATTGGTGATCTGTTATAATTTTATGACGGTAATATGAAGTGGTGGTGATAATACCAAAGAAGAGAAACTTCAGAACGAATAAAAAGCCCACCATTAATCATAATTCTAAGATATTTTGAAAACTGAGCAATTCATAAATTGAATATATGTTCACAGGAAGATTTAGAATATGTTGATAATTTTAATCTAAAAATGAATTTAACTTGTGAAACAACTGGTGAGGTGATCGGCTATACATACAGTGTCTTTTATAATGGTGGTCTCGTTTTGAGGAGTGCTTCTTATGTGAGTGAGAATGTCCATGCCAGCGAGGTGACTCTCTTCCGTCTCGACGCCTCCTTTCTTCTGGGTATTCTGATGACCGTCCTGGCAAACTGAAATAGAGTGAATGTCTCTGTCAATTTCTTTGTGATTAACAGATTTTTTATTGATATCTCAGATATTGCATCATTTACGCTTGTTATATACGACTATTTGTACGTAATTAATTAAATTATTTTTGTAAATATGTTTGCACAGCACTTCTTTTTTTTATTGGATAGGGAGGTAAACGAGCCGACGGTACGCCAAAAAGGGCATTAATGGGTAACCATTTTAGTGGGTGCGTTGCCGGCCTTTGGAGCTTCCATTCCACAGCTTGGTAATTTGCAAACTAAAGTCTCGAACTTTTCAAGCAGTTGAAAAAGGTGTTAAGACATTTAACAGTTGCCTGAATTATTTAAAGAAATATTTTTAATGGCTTATGAGTATGCATTGATCATTATAAAATGTTCAATATAAAACACAAATAAAAAAGCCATTCTTCTAATAAAGGATACCAGAGGTTTTTAGTGACATGAAATATATCTATTTGCTGGTAATTTGTGTAACAGTCTGAAAGTAAATAGTTTGTATTATACCAAGGAATTTCAAATCGTTTGCCTTGTTTTGTATTAAGAAGGGGTGCAGTCAAGCAAACCGTTGCAAATAGCGTGTAAAAACACCAGGTCGTATCGTTTACATACTAGGGATTCAATACCACGTTATTACGACATTTATTTTAAAAATAACACAAAACTCCTAAAAATACATTGAGGGCATAAGTTTATAATACAGGGAAATTTCTAGTTCTTATAGTGGAATGTAAAGGAACGTTTTCATACCTATTCCTCTTATGCAAGTCCGAAGATGGTGACAGTGGGGGCAGGGGTGGTGTTATTGAACTGTCTGAACTATCTGAGCTATCGAGCCGCATATTTGACAGTTTAGGTTCCAAGATCTGACGTAACTCACACTCCACCAGATCAGCCCACTCGTTTTCGCCAGCTGAAAAGGAGTAGAATAATATTTTTTTTAATAAACTATTAACGAACCTATAATTTTTTTTTAAAAATCAATCAATGGCACTACAATCTTTTTAGGTTTGGGCCTCAAATTTCTGTATGTGTTTTTTTGGGTCTAAGTCAAGTCGGTTTCCTCACGATGCTTTCCTTCACCGTTCGAGCTGATATTAAATGCGAAAGAAGAAGAAACATAGAAGGAAAATCCATTGGTGCACGGCCGGGATCGAAACTCCTACCTCAGTGAAGAGAGTCGCACGCTGAAGCTACTAGGCCAACACTGATCATTAAGGAACCATCAATCAACTATTTTGAAAAGTTCATTTTCTGCTCAGGATACTTTACAAAATAAATACTTTAATAATAATAAAAGCCCGTTTAACTTCTTTAACAATAATTGAATATACAACTTAGAATTGTTATATACATTTTTTCCTGTTATGCTACTATCCTAGCTTGCTTCAGTGCAGATCGGAACACCCTCTAGGGTAAAAGACTTCTCCAGCTTTTCCCAAATATATCTGAAAGTATGGACATTATTTCTCCATTCGCTTCCTGATTTTCCAATTGGTAGCTTACCACTTTATTACCATTTGAAAAATCTAATGAATTTTAGTTCTTACTTCATACATCTTTGATTACAAAAAAATATATTGTAAGTTAAAGTTCAATTTAAGTATTTACTAACCAGGTTGAAGGTTTTGTTGGCTGGGTCCGGGTTGTGGCTGCTGTCTCAGCTCTCTGGTCCCCGCGGCATCGGAGTCTGCTGAAGTGTCGTGCAAACTGGCGTCAGCGCGTCGACCACTTGAATACGCCACGCTGCCTCTCCCGGAGTCCACATTCGATGATTGACCTCCATTCTTATCATAATCTGTAACGTTGAAACCCCTAATATAGAAGACAACCATAATTGATCTTTTTAATACATCAGACTTTTAGGGGATCTAACTTTTTTTCATTTATATTAAATATTTAAAATTTGTGGTATATTTGGCGGTAGTTATTTAAAAACTCACCTGAGCTAGCTGCTGAACCACCAGTACCTTTTTTTCCATGTGCTTTTAAGTCTTCTATTCTGCTTGGCGTTTGCCTGGATGATGAAGGCTGCGGGTTGAATCCTTCGCCCTTGTTCGATGTGTAAACACTGTCCGCTGATTTCTGACTAGCACTTTCATCGTTCCTTTCGGCGTCTACTGGATTGGGAGTGCTTTCTTTTTGCCTCTGGTTGATAGAATCCGGTGTACGGCGAGATTCTCTAAGGCTGTCGGGCGTTCTTCTGTATTCCTCTGGAATTTGTCTGGAATCTACCGATCGCCCACTGGTACGAATGCGTTCGAAACTCGACCTTCCTTGGGCCGCTAATTTCATTCTGAAGCCTCCGTCATCGGATTCTCTTTCGTCGTTACTTCTAGGTGGACCGTTTTCGTTAGGCGTACCGTCTAAAAGGTTTCCGTGTGAATTTCTTCTGGAACGGTCGTACACTTGCGGTTTTGGTTCAGGTCTTTGGGGCTCGTCGAGTAAATGTGGGTGTGAAGTGGAACGTCGTCCGTCGATAAGTCTCCGATGTTGAACAATCTCACGCTCGAGCTGTTGAGGACTTCTTAAATCGAGACGTGAATTTGAGTTATCGTACTGGAAAAGTACAATCAATATGAATATCTAATCTGGCCAACCTTACATCTCTCATCTCCATTCATTAGAAAACCTCTCACTATATTAGTATATATAACATGCATACATTTTTTTTTTAGAAATCGAATCTTGTTGTTGGCCTTAAGGGCTTTTACAGCTCAGCTCGGACTTTTATGGCGAGCATAGTTGGGCCGGAATGGGCTTTTTCCCGCCACTAGCGCAAGAGCGACTCCTACCTGACTCGGCTTGGGCTGTGTCAGGGTGGTAAGTCGCCTGAAGAGCAGGACGGATGCTCATTGGAGTGAGCGAAGTGCGATGTAAAGGTTTAACCTTCCCCGGTGACGACGGTCTTTTACCCTAGTGTGATTTTGCTTTGCCGCGCGGGTGGTTCTTTTATTTACGGAAAGGTTTTTATCGTTCAATACGTTTTTCAGATATATTTTTTATTTACTAGATACAAAATATATAGAATGTTTTAATTTAAATAAGAATCAAGTACTACATACAATAACCTTCTTTAAGTGCTTAAAGTCATTTATTTAATTATACATTACGTGGGAAATAATAATTGAGAATGCAACATTGTAAACAAAGATAACATCGCTCCAAAATCTCTAAATCGACACTTTCCTTATGCTTTCTATAAGATTTTGTGGCATTAATTATCGGTCCATTTAATGAATTTTTAAGAATAAGAAATATTCACCTGTGGCTGTGGTCCACTTTTAAGAGATGTAAAATTCGCCATAGACCTCACATCAAGATCCCTCTGATACATAGCGCTTCTTCTTCCGGGAGGTCCATATTGTTGGTATAACGCATCAGCTCCCAATGCTTGTGGTCGGTGAGCGAGCATCTCCTGTGACCTTCCGTGCTGATTCAACATCTCCTGTGATCTTCCCTGTTGATTCAACATCTCCTGTGACCTTGCCTGTTGATTTAGAATCTCTTGGGACCTCACTTGCTGGTTCATCATTTGTTGTTGTACCATTTGCTGTTGCATTAATTGTCTGTGGAATAGTCTATTGTCAATGCCGTAAACAATTAAGTTCGAATTCAGGTTAACTATACCGACGCTACTGAACCGTTATTATACGTGTTATTTAACATACTTTTACTACTTCGATTCTAAGTTTTTCTTATTAAGGTGAAATATATTTATAGAAGAGCAGTTTTGGCCAAGTGGCTTCAGCGTGCGATTCTTATCCTTGAGGTCACAGGTTCGATCAGTAATGGACTTTCTTTCTTTGTGCGCATTTAACATTCGCTCGATGAAGGAAAACCGGCTTGGCTTAGATTTAAAAACGGCGTGTGTAAGGCACAGGAGGCTGATCACCTACTTGCCTATTACATTGACAAATGATCATGAAACGGATACACAAATATGAGGCCCAGGCCTAAAAAGCCTTATAGCGCCACTGATTTAGTTATAATTTTAAAGGTATAGTGATAAGTTTTCTCACCTATGTGGGGATGGACTTGAATACACCATATTATTAGTCATCCCATGGTTATACTGCAACTCGGGTCTTTGCATTGGTCTTCCGTATATTCCTTCCTTTCTGACAACTTCCCTCGGCGTAACCGGTTCCGGTTCACGTCTTCTTTCTTCATTATTATTATTAAGACTTTCTTCCTTATCTGCTTCATTATTTTCCTTGCCCTTAAACTTACTTGAGATCATGTCTTTCAGAGTATGGTACGTTTTGGTGACAGATTTTGTACTCTTCGGGGCGTCTCTGGTGCTGTCTTTAGTTGTTTCTACAACTGTGACCATGTGTGAGTTGTTTGGTGTGTTTTTGGCAGGTATAGGCGGTTTTGGTGAATCGTAGTTTTGTGTGCTGCGATTTAAGTTCTGACCTTGATGGTGGGCGTAGCCGTACTGATCGTGATACTGTCTGAAGTCACCCGATGTACCAGCTTGGTTCTGAAATTTTACTTAGGTTTAAACCTCCTTTAAAGTTTAAAGGTTCTTATTGCAATAGTTTCTGTGGTTTGTGAAGTTACCGTTATTTTCAATAACTGTAATTTACAAAGACAATAGAGACTAACCGCACTTGTCTATTTAATAATAAAAACAGATAATTATAAATTGTCGTATAAGTTAAGTTACAACTCAGTTACGAAATTAAATCCCTGCTTGATTGACATCTGACTTAGACAGCTTTTTAAAGAGCGATGATGAACCTATTATCTTTAGCCAACAGTTTAAGTTAGTCCTAACTCCTAATTTTAATGAATACGGAAAATACTATATTTGCCAGGTAGCTAATATAATCGCCATAAAAATGCAATGGCCCCTTATTGTATTGATTCAGGATTCACAAGACCCGGCCACATCCGGCAGCTGATTCCACTGAGTGGATATTTTGTTTCTAGCATGGAATGAATATGAATCTCATTGTTCATTTAAAACAACAAAAATTTAGATAATGAATAATAGAAAATCTCAGCTTTGTTGTGCAACCCATGTTAATGTCCCTTATTGTGTGCGATGGGAATCAAACCCCGTACCATAATTATACCAGGTGAAAGACACGTTAATCAGACAATGTATTATTGTGGGAAACTTAAAACAAAGCTGTTGTATGAAGTAAGACTTTGTTTAGTGCTACGTGGCTTACTTATAGCTAATGCTTTTAAGCTTTCCAAGTTCGTTACATTTTATGTTGTTATAATATTTAAATAACTTCAACAAGAACCAAATGGTAAAGCTTTCTTTTTATCACAGTTCAAATCTATCATTTACAAAATTAGTTAAAAGGATTAAAAAATCGGTGAAATAATAACAATGTTTGTTCAATCAGTTTAAAAAAATGTTTAAAAATACATACATTTTCCAGCGCAAACTCCACCATTTTACAAAACAAAACACACTACCGCACTTTTTAATTAATTTTACTAAGACTAATTACGTTATAATAATACACTGAGACATCACGATATTTCTTATTGTGTGACACTGACATGCACGCCCTTCGATGGTATCGGAAAAACAATGAAAACAAAACAAAGGAGCTTAAAATTCATACGATAAGTCGTGATTATTAAATATTTCCGAGAAATTGTATCGGCGGACGGCCGGATGCGCCCGCGCACGAGTCGAGTCACCTTACTAGTGCTTTGTGTGCCGCTTTGTTACGGTGAATATGCTTTTTAATTTAAACACGCCCCAAGCGACTATAACCTCTTTGTATCAAAGTTTTATATACATTTTTGAAAAACTAAAGACTTATGAAGAAAATGACTTAGCCCTTCATTGTAGGTTGTTGTTTGCTTTTTTTATATAATGGAGGCAAACTGGCAGGAGGTTCATCTGATGTTAAGGGATACCGGCCACCCATAGACACTCACATTGCCAGAGAACTTGCATGAGCGTTGTCGGCCTTTTCAGAATTGGTCCGCTCTTTTCTTGAATCTAATGGGTTCAGTAATACTTAAGTGTACAGGTTGTTCCACATAGGTAGTGCGTAAAAACTGCCTTACAATTGTCTGATGTTGAAACTGCTGCTAATTAGACTTGAGGTTCACTCGGTCTAAGACTGCATTACTGTTAGTTATTTTTGAAACAGAAACATACAAATAACGTCTTATATATAATTTAATTATATAGAGGAGGACCAATGAAAGTTTTTTAAGCTCCAAAATAAAAACATCAATCACAATCATGCACGTAAATTTATGATTCGATACGACACAGATTCGATTTAAACTTTCACATCTATTAATATCATTTTTACTAATACGTTCGTACTTTGGCTTAATACTCTTTCATGTAAGTGAAAATGTTGCTTTACGAAGTAGGTGTGCAACGCATGCAATCCCCACGAAAGCCTTAAAACGTATCAAATGACGATCAGCTGCTCACTTTCGAATTTAGTTGTAATAATATTCTATCGAAATGAAATCTACGGCATACGATTTGTCATTTAATTTTTAAATAATACAGTGTACTTGTCAATGTTAAATATTAGTAAATTGAAATTAGATTCACAATAGTTTAGTCTTTTGCTTCTCAATGGGTAACCTTCTCCCATGACACAAAATTTTGCAGTATTTTAATTTTTATACGTACTTTTAAAAAGTACTTCAACTGTAATTAAAAGCCTAATACCCGAGAAGTTGCTTGACTTCTGCGTCACCTTTTCATCAATAATTTTTGAAATAAAACAGATTTTTGATTACATGACATTGAAGCTGTTTGAAAGTTGAAGTCAAATTTAGATGTATATTAATATAAAACATTTTTGACAAACTAAATACTTATGATAAATGACTTGGCTCTTTATTGTAGGTTGTTGTCTGCTTTTTTTATAAAATGTATATTAATATAAAACCATATTATATAAGGTAAGACAGCATGCATGCAGCATTGCATGATCGTTACTGCTTTTTAAATGTTGTTAAGTATTTTAGCATTTTGATGAAGGTGAGGGCTAATTGTCGTGATCCGGTGATCCTATCAACCCAAGCTCAACTACGTTATATTGGCTAAACTAGGCTGGCCAAAGTAAAAAAGGTTTTCCATCAGACAAGCATTGAATAAGAATTTGAGAAGCAATTTAAATATTTTACGCTATTCGCAATTGGCGGATAGATTGGTCTATTTGCTGTGGTCAATTTCTCTAAGAATCTCTCCCCCCGTATACGACAAGATATTCAGAATTGTGCAATCCGTGTGCCTCGTACGAACACGAATTATCTGCGCAAACCAATGTTTGGGTTTAAACATAACAAAAATTATGCAGCTGTTGAAATTTTCCACCTTCCTGTGTGGAAATATTTTGAGAGTCGGGAAGAATTTCACTTAATTTAGCAGTAGTAACACTTTAGTTTTTTTTCTTTAAAATATTTAATTCTTGTTAGTTTAATGTTTACTTTTTGTATCTATTAATATACTTATTCTGTGTCGTATATTTTATTTATCAACGTAATCTGTTTTGGCTTTGTATATTGTGTAAGTGTTTTCTTTTATAATATGGATATGTGAAGCTGTTAGATTACATATAAATAAATAAACTTTGACAATACTACTCACGAACATACAATTCCTTAAGGATATAAATAATTGTCCTAAATAGCCCGCACGTGGATTAACTAAACCGTTTGTTTGTACGTGCGTCACTACAGTGCTCAGCGGTCGTGGTTCGAATTTTCATAAGCTTTACTACGTGGTCATACTGTCTCATGGTCATTTTTATCAGAGGCCTCTGCGTGTCAATTATTATATTGAAGACAAGCAAAGTTATTCACTGATTCCTCTATTAATATATATTTTTTAATATTATTAGTTTTTAGTACTGTTGTTGTTTGAACCACATGCAATAAAATCCTGTTTCAATTATCGTAAAATTAATAAAAACAATTTTAAGGAAATCAAATAAGATTAATTTGTCTTATTAGATTTTGTAATAAGACAGAAACTATCGGCGGATAAAAGTGGTGTTTTTATTTTTAGGTTAATTTTATTATTAAACTAAACAAACACTTTTGTTATTCAAATGTACAGCGAATAAGAGATTTGTAGAACGAGATTACTGTTTGCACAAATTTATTCATAATGCTTAACAAAACTCAAGTGTAAACTAAAATTCAATTCAATGTATAACTTAAACATTTGTATTTTTGTAAGTTTACAATCCCTTTAAATGAACGATTAATTGCTGTATTTTTAATTCCTCCTAAAATACCATATTTTTAAACAAATGCAAGGGCAAAGAACTACATAGTTATGCCCGGCCTGTCGTTACGGTCGTTAAGCAGGAAGGCACCGACGGACATAACGTATCACTGTCTTGGTACACAAATACCTATGTACTATGTTTCATAATACTTAAGGGTACTATGTTTTTGTATAGTTATACCTTTAGCCTTTTTCGTAATTTAAAATCCATTCACTACTGTTTCGTAAATTAACAATGTGTCTGTCTATGAGTTGTAATAATAATTGTTTAATCGATAATCTATATTCAAATAAAATCCAAAACAATTTATATTGAATTTTTTTTCCATATATTGGTCACAATGTATACATCTAAATCTAAGGCCATAGATGGCGCCATTGTTTGATTGAGAATGTTCAAACGGAAAGTCCAAAGGGTCGTTTCGTATCTGCACTAGATTCTGCTGACCAATTAGAATAAGGCATTTTCACCCCCCTCTTAAATGAAAATTTTTTGCTATGTAATTAGTGTTTATCATACTGTTAGGCATCTTTAAGAAATACTATGTTCCTACAGCCTCTTAAATTTCTGATTCGTAATCAAAGTGAAATTAGTTTTTTAATTAATAGAAGCAAAAAGGGAAGAAGACTCACCTAATGTTAAATGATATCGCAAGTGCGTTGCCGGTCTTTGAACTGATTTTAAAATAACTTTACATACAACGAAGTCCTAATAAATAATTGATTTGCGAATTCAACGATGTATAATGCTTGCTTTTAACATTACCTCAGCATGCGTCCACGCAGATAGAGCCTTAGGTGGCGTATCAGGAGCGACAGCGCCAAGTCTTCCACGTTTTCTGGCTTCTTGAAGTATTGGCACCTTCGAGTTTTTATCACCAGACGACAGAATCACTTCACGTTCTATCTGTAATAGATTTTATAACTTATTATATTACGAAGCCTGGCTTAGCATATAGAGAAATTCTTATTCTTAGTAATTTTTTATTAACTAGAAGTTGTGTGTTTATTAAAAATAGGCCTTAAAGTGTAAAGAAATTATACTTGTATAACGAATATAGAAGCCTTGGAATAGCTCTGATGAAGTAATTTTCTATTCATTTTATGATATGATCTACCTGTAAGGGTTTATTATTTAAGACAGGTTATAGTATACGGGCAAACAGGCAGGTTCAACTGATTTTAAGACATACCGCCCATGGGTACTCACACTTCTAGGTCGCAAGTGCGTTGCCGGCCTATTAATAATAGGAGAATTAGGAGTTTAATTAGTTTAGAAATGATTCAGTGTGCTGCTGGTTCCACAAAGTGGTGGTGCGCGGCAAAAAGTATTTTAAAATCTCAGTTGTGGAACGATGCACGTCGAGATGATAATATTTACATGCCTTTTTATTATTATTTACGTATGATATAAAACTTATAAATATTATATATATATATACTGATATATGCCTTATTGATACTACGCAAAAACCTTGACTGGACTTGATGTTATCACTCGGAAAATGCACGCACATCACTGTATATTTGTTTAGCGTCAATTAAAGTAATTTTGTTTCCAGATTAAAATATACCATAACTTTATAATTTGTTTAACACGTCACTCTAAACCGATAAATGCCGACACAATGCGTACTTTCACTAGAAATCTACAGAATCATTACTTTACAAAAACGCCTCGTGTGGAGAAACTTGCGTATATGAACATTGAACTCCAACTTATATAAGCTCGCGTATATAATAAATTAACAGGAAAGTTCAAAACTGAGACAAATAGGGTCTTTATTTTTCATGTTTCGTTTATGTATATTAGTAAAAAAATTAACAGTGTTGGCCTAGTGGCTTAAGCGTGCGACTCTCATCCCTGAGGTCGTAGGTTCGAACCCGGCTGTGCACCAATAGGCTTTCTTTCTATGTGCCCAATTAAGATTAGGTCGAACGGTGAAGGGAAACATCGTAAGGAAACCAGCTTGCCTTAGACCCGAAACGTCAACGGCGTGTGTCATCTATTGCTATTAGATTGACAAGTTATCATGATACAGATACTGGAGTCTGAGGTCCAAACATAAAAAGAAGGTAGCGCCAGTGATTTTTTTTAATTTCATTAGTGAAAATTTAAACTACTAATATCCTGTTAGATGCTTCTAGGTTTTAGTTTAGGCACATCTGTCTGCTTAGATATTTATTGGCTGGTCTCTATTTTCTGTCTCTTGATGTCTCGACAAGAATAGTTCATATATTTTATGCGTAACCAAACTTAAAAATACTAGTATAACGTAAAGACTAGTGTAGTTTTAAATATATTATTATTAGGATAGCTATGGGTCACCTTAAAATGTTTCTAGCTTAAGAGCTTATTTAATGTAAACACATAAATATAAATAGTAATAATAATAATTAAAAATTGATGAATAGAAAATTGAAACAAATTTAAAAAGTTTGGTTCCTTTGGCTACTTTAATACAACAAATTATCCTCACTGTATTGCGATGCTTTTCTCGCATTGGGTACTGTCTACCGGATCCCAACTTAAATCTTTTAATAGCGCCTGTGCACTTGAACACTTGCCTAAGAGTATCTACTCCAAAGGGAACAAAATCAAATTTGAAGCAGTCTCTTATATTTGAGCCGTATTACTTTTCAAATATTTTTGTATTAAAATCACAATCATAAAGTCAGAATATTAAAGAATTTAATCATGTTCTGCGTTTATGAGTCATATAGTGGAGAATGGGGACACTTTTGGCTAACAGTACAGAGACTGACAATGATTGATGTTCGTAAATGTCCCTCGTTTGGAGAAATTTTCACAGCAGCTTTAAAAATAAGAATTATACTATGTATGGTATCAATTAAGCTTTAGTTCAACTTGAACCTGAATACTTCTTTGTTCAAACTCAAAATAAGTTTATTTATATATATAACCCATGTACATTTATGAACGTCAACAGAAAGTACGTTATATTCTAAATTTACATTTACTGCCAGTTCGCAAGTCAAGGGCGAATAGCGGGAAAGTAAAACATAATGTAAGCAAATAAAAATATAGCTCGTATTCGAGTACTACATAATCAGGATCACATTAAGTCCATGTCATTATGTTTAACAGTAAACGACCTCCGACCGAGTGAATGCCTTTTCCAATTTTTTCTACTTGTCTCTCATCTTCACCACAATTTTTCAATTCCTCCAAGCTATATATTTATATATATATTTTATTGTATATTTAATATATGGAATAACAGAGAATTATTATATTTTAAAATAAGGGAAAGTATTCAATATAAGTACTCATTATAATCTTTATTTAATTTTATTAGCTAGATGATTACTGTCCATTAACATTCCTGGATAATTTTCTCCTAATCATACTTACTAAATTTAAGCTAGACGTAGTCCTGAGCGCTGAATGTCGCCAAGAACATATATTAATGTAACATTTTAGCTACAGATTTTTCAGTCAAGTTAATTTATATTTATACGAATTAACAATAGTTATAAAGCCTCTAAGACCTTGTAAAGAATCCTAGATGGCATTGACCTCATAGCATGCAGTCAGTCAAGCTTGTCCCCACTTCACTAATGACACCTGACGTACGGACCGATGCACATCGTATAATGTAGGGATTTCTTAAGGGACAAGTAGGATACAACAAGTGGGCGAAAAAAATGTTTAAGGATTTCGTATCCTTGTTTATCTATCACAAAAGCATATGCGTAGTTAGTGTACATTTGAAATATATTCCTTTTAAAAGATAATCGAATCAATTGCATTGAACAAACTCTTAGCAGCCTTGGATTAAGACAATTTTTTAGACTAGAAGGCAAACGGGCAGGAGGCTTATCAGATGTTAAATGATACCGTTCATGTACACTTTCAATGTCAGAGGGCTCGTGAGTGCGTTGCCGGCTTTTCAAAAATTGGTACGCTCTTTTCTTGAAGGGCCCTAAGTCGAATATGTTCGGAAATACTTAGGTAGCTGGTTCCACAAAGTGGTGGTACGCGGTAAAAACTACCTTAAAAACGCTCTGTTGTGGATCGACGGACATCGAGATGATACGGGTGGAAGTTTCGTACTCTGCTTCGTCGTTTGATGAAACTCAGCTACAAGTATTAATCCGAACCACTCTCACTCTCCTTGATAAATGGGGATGCAGAAAGAGCGTAGGAAAAACTGGCATCAAATGAGAGTTTTTTTGTGTTAATTAATTCTATTTATAGGAGGAATTCGAATATATTATTTGGCTATCTATCATCAGTTTGGTACGCACTAAATCATTCGATGCCTTGATCCAATGATGGAGACACTATGCGGCATATGACGCCGAGTTGTATACAATTTAAGCCACAAAAAATCAAGAACCATAGTATTCTTCGCTCAAACTCAAACACAAAATAACTTTATTCATATAGGTAAACAAGTACACTTAAGAACGTCAGAAAAGAAATTAATTCGAATTCTTTACATTTACTACCAGTTCGCAAGTCAAGGGCGTAGAGCGGGCAAGAATTAGTTTTGCGTACTTATCTATGCACCGTTAAAAATTCAACTTAATAACTTTATTAAAATCGTGTTCCTAGTTTTTGAATTGTTAAAAAAACGGTTTTACAAGAATATTCCTACAACGAGATTTCCTATAAAGCGATCCGGGTCTCCCGCGTTATAGATGAATTTACTGTATATGTATATTTAAACAAAACAAACGAAATTAAAAAAAAACTTTTTGAAGGCTCCACTGTTGTTGTCGTGTAACGTGAAATTTAATTAAAATAATTAATGAAGTAGTTACTCACGGGAAACTTCGCCGAGTGTGTGTGTATCGCGGCTGGCAGGATCGGTGCAGGCGCACCCGGTAAGGCCGCTTCCGGAGCAGGCGGCATCCTATACGGCGGTACAGATTCTACTGTGCCTGAAAATTATTAAAGAGAAAATTTGTCAATCTGTTTAAGTTATGAAAATACGAAAGAGGAAAAGCTTATGGTACAAGTATAGAACAAGTATGAGACTTATAGTTGGCATTTTATCTATCTATAATTGACAAAATTTAAAAACAAATAAAAGAATAAAAAAAGCAAGTATCACGTACTTAGAAGTAAAAATCTATTGGTCCACAGCCGCGATTAGAACGCACGATCTCACGATTGATATTAATAACCTAATTAAACTTATTACATAATGTTTTGCATAATATTTATATCGGTGTCCATTAATAAATCAAATGTTATGATTCTGATAACCAATATTAAATTAATAGTTATATAAAATGGTTATAATGACTTCCCAGTATTTGTGTTGTCTTCAACAGATAATGTGTAATATGTGGTCTTTGTTTCAAGTGTATAAGAATGCGTTTATCGGAACTGAGGGGTTCAAACCTCGGCTCAGCATATGTTAATCAGTATTCGCAATTAACACAACCTCGTACTAGGAAACTGGTATTTCAAAAGTCATCTCCCAGGCACAGAATGATCAACAATGCCTATGTAATTATTGTCTATTAAGACAAGTACTAGAATACTACAGTACAGTACCACAACCAGAAAAACAATACTAAAATAATTTCACAGCACAAGCTGAAAATAAATTTCGTCACCTAAAACAAGAAAAGATTAAGTACTAAAAAATCCTAGTGTCGGTTGCTCAATATAACTTCCTCAAAATATTCTCAAGGTGCCAATTAACTACATATTAGCTTTGAAGAACTTACGACACATTTACCAAATAAACGTTGTAATTCATTTCCGAAATTGTAATTGGCTATTAATCATTGATTGAAGACGAGAAGTGACTATAATTAATTTGTTAAGAAAAAGCAAACGTATAAACTAATACGCAAATTAAGTTGAAAGAACAATTAAAAAATAAAAATAAATCAGTGGCACTACAACCTTTTTAGATCTGGGACTCAGATTTCTGTATCTGTTTCATGATCATTTGTTAATCTAATAGGAAAGTAGGTGATCAGCCTCCCGTGCAACACGCAGTTGACTTTTCGGGTCTAAGACAAGCCGGTTTCATCACGATGTTTTCCGTCACCGTTCGAGCAAATGTTCGCACATAGAAAGTCTATTGGTGCATAGCCGGGGATCGAACCAACGATCTCAGGGATGAAATAGAAAAGATGTTTTGTCTTAATATATGTAGTGTATAACATGTATTTTTGCACTAAATGCCTATCTTATGTAATTTAATCCTTTTTTTTTCTTTATTCACAGTGGTTGCCTGGAAAAGATCGCTCGAAAGCGATAAGGCCGCCAGTTGCCCTCCTTTTGATTTAATTATGCTCAATTTTTTTATATTGTAGTGTAACGAAGTGATAATAAATAAAAGAAAGTCGCAGACTGAAGCCATTAGTCCTAATAATATAATTTGCCAATATTTTTTTATTTAATAATCATATAACTGATTGTATATTCATTATTATTCCAGAGTAACAAGACAAGTTTGAATACTGTTATAATATTGGTTTAACTAACTATAATGATTATATATTATATAGATATGTTAATAAAATGTTATGCTCTTACTGACCACGGTTGCTCGGAAAAGGAGGAAAGGTCGAGGACCGATCTGTTACAAGTATTTTTCAAAAGCAATAAAATGGAGGATTACCACAATATAGCCTATAATCATTTTTATAGACATTTCCTAAGGTACCTATATTTAGTGTTATAGAACTCGTTAAAGTAGCTTTTTGCGCCAAGTTTCATAAAAATAGATGTCGTAATGTGATCATTAACTGTACGAGCTTTATATATATTATTTTAATAACAATCTACGCATAATTGTATTATATTTTTTTCATATAGTATTTTACAAGATAATACTTTCCCTTACTAGTTTTGGAAGAAAGATATCGCTGATCAGCGCACCTAATGACTATCATAAGTTATCATCATATAAGTTATCTGATCGTTATGTATGTTTAATAAATAAATAATAATAATTACTTTTATCATAAAATTTTATCAATCGAGGAGTAATCCTATGCCACGCGGATTGATAGTTATATACATATATATTATGGTAAGCTTCAAGTTAGAATGATTTGTCGCGGATATCTATTTGTACAATGTGATCGATAAGAATGAAACATTTGATAGCTGTTTGAGTACGTGTATAAAGGGTAAGTATAATAAATTATATTAAGTCAGATATAACATCCCCAGTATCAGAAGTAACCATTCATTGTATATCAACAGACTATTAGACTGTCCGTTACGGCCGGAAGACAAGCACATTCGTATTTATAAATAAACATTTTACGATATAATACAAATTGATAAATAGAAAATTGAAACAGCTTTAAAAAGTTTGGTTCTTTAACGCAGGATTTCCTCGCTGTATTCTGTAAACTAATTCGTTGAGCGATAAAGGCACCAGCTCAGAAGTCACCGGTACTACCTACCAGGCGCCAAATTAAATCTTTAATTAGCGCCTGTGCACATGAACCCCACGGCCCAGGAGTCTCAAAGGAGAAAGATGAAAGTTAGAGGAAAAACAGCGTGACACACATTATTATTACTATGTAGGTTAAGTATATTGTATGTAACTGTATATTTGTGGGATGGAAATAAATATAAATATATTAAACCAATGTTTATAAGATTAGATGTATCTATCACTTGATAAATTGAACTTTCACTGATTAAAAGAAAGACAATTCTCTCGTAAGGCTATATAAAGCTTTCTAGTGACTGTAATAGAATGTCCCGATCAAAATACTAGGTTCTCGTTAAGTAGGACCGTTGGACTACTCTCCGTCGTAACAAATGGAGCTATAAAAAGTAATAAATTAAAATGCTATAAAAATATTTGAGTTTGGATTTTTTATTTACAATCGCCTACTAGCCTGTTTATTTGGTCACTAAACCAACTCGCACCGGCTACAAGTCTTCGAAAACCGCTGTCTTCTGGATGTCAGACCTCTAACGAGCAACTTTGGGAACGATGCCGAGAAACCCGGATTATCCAGCTGATCAACTGACGCAAGTGGAAATAGATAGGCGATCACTACGAAGAGATTTTAATTATATCCTTAAACTGACGCTTGATTAGAACTCGAAAGAAAAACGAAAGCGTAGCAGTCCCAAGAAAACCTGTCGTCGTACAGTTGCAGACGAGGCAAAGAGCGCCAGAAAGACTTGGAGCGAAATACGATGCTCAAGCCCGAACGCGATGGGAACTCACTGTGGACGTCCTCTGCCCCATTATAGGAGTTTGGTATAGGACATATATATAAAATTAATTTTTCTCAATCTTTTTTTAATCCGATATTTTGTATTTTAAAGCGAATGCTTTGATTCACTAGTAGATAAGACATAATTTTTTTTTGTTATTACTAGAAACACAAATCACCCAATTAGATATAGTCTATGTATGTCAAACTGACCTCCTAAGCCTGGCTGCAGTATACTTGCTAGTTAACATTGTTACAGCTTTCACAGATCATTAAAGTTTTATCTCGTATCCTGCAATTAAGCTGTTTGTGTTTTTATCGTCAGTCAATCTAGTTTGAGTTCTTAGTAAATTGATTTATTAGTCGTATTACTGATAAACATACTTGTTTCCAAAAATGCCTAACTTAAAATTGCCAAGGTTGAGGTAAACTGTTCAATTAATTTAATACGAATTAATTTAATGTCAACGTTTGTTTTGGACTCTTTACTTTAATATTTTAATAAAAATAAGATTACATGGATGATTAAGATTATATACTATAATAGACATCTAATTTTGTCGTTTGTTAAATTATTTATTTATTACAACTTCGTTGCATTACAATATAAAAATTGCACATAATTAAATGAAAAGGAGGGCAAGTGGCAGCCTTATCGCTTTCGAGCACAAATACATATTATATATAGTTATTAAGACAAAACTAAACAGGAACAAAAAAATATACTAAGCTATAAAAGGATGACATGAAAAATAAAAAGTGCACATGAATCGCGATAATTTAAGATCAGTGTCACGTCAGTTCGTAGTTAGTACGAAAGTTAAGGATACGGTGTGTACAAAAGAAATTTTATTAGAACAAAGAAAAGTGTTTTTAGCGTTTTAAAATGGAAGTGGGGTTTAGATTTAAATTAACATTATAAACCACCACTATCTAAAGAACATCTCCCATTTCATCTAGTAATTTGGTAGTAAAGTGAAAAATTATAGCTTTTAAATAATTACGGCGGGAAGCAAAACACCTTAAAATTGCATATACTTTTTTTGGAGTTTATAGCCTGGCCTATCTACCTTTAGACTAAGTCTTCAGTATATTTATTTGGTTTATTATAATATTCCCACTGTATTTTTGATGAATTTATATAGAGGCACGTAATAGGATCTAATTTTTACCATATCCCTCTGGCGGCGGGAGGGATCTTGTATTGTCACTTGATTTCGCACTATGTCACTAATTTCACCGACAAGAATCAACCTGTCAAACGAAAAGCACTCACATTTAATTATGAAATGTTCGATATCACCAACAGAATTGTTGCAGAAGTTGCAGTAGCTGTTCTCCACTATGTCCAATCGAGCCAGGTGGGCCGGGACCCGAGTGACCAAAACACAGTCTGTTTATAGTCTTAATAAAGTCCAGACTGGCCCCTATTATTCGATATATTTGTCATATGACTGTAATAGAATCTCATTATTAACTTCAAAAGCAATTATAGACAGCTTATAGTATTTTATCCAGTATGTCTTGTTGTATAAGAATTTTTCAATGGCAGGATTAATTTTGTATCTATCGACAGACAATAAAACATGAGTAAGTGTAGGAAAATGATAGCTCCCCATACAATCATCATGCACCCACCATTCGCATAGTGGAGTAATTGGAGCACTACTAAAGCTGACATCAATAGCCGATGGATTCGGTTAGGATAATTAATAGTAGTGAAACTACAATTGTTAAGTTAACGATAATGCCACAGTCTGAATGTCTTGGTAAAATCTGGTTCAAATAATATTTTATTTAAAATATTGTTCGATTAAGATTGCTACTTCACCATGCTGGTTTAGGGTGTTATGATAGTGGGAATTATATCCCAAAATTTTAAATTTCTGAATATCTTTCAGCCAAGTTTCATTAAGTAAACACTATTTTTCCTATATATACTTTAAATATTGTACTGAGCTATACATAACTGCTGTATATTCTGTACTATACTGTCCATTAATGTGATAGATTTTTTAAAGTAAGTCTTTAATAAACAGTGTAGTCACAGGGTCATTATTTCTTTTATTAGCCAATTCAACTAAAGTTTCGACCATTGACATCAGAATATTCTTATTGTTTGCAACTTGAGCCTTAAGTTGAGTTTGGTTCAAGTTGGGTTCAGGCAGTATTTTATTTACATTACAATACAATTTTTACATTTTAATTTAATTTATGTACATTTGGCTTATTGATGGTAGGGTCTTAACAATGCTGCTTGACTATGCGGGTAAAGTCTGAAAATCAGATGATGTAATTGTATTAGCCACATAGTATGCATAAGTAATGTTACCCTTTTTTTCAAGTATTTTTTTTCATTCTTATTGGGCCAGGTTTGGAAATGGCCAAGTGAGGGCTACTGCAAATGACACAACACGGGTTCTCTTTTTTATCGCATTCTCTGAAAATATGCTCCCCAACACATATCTAACAACATTGTTTACCATTACAAATTTTTGCAGGATGCTTGAACTTGGACAAATTGGATGTTAGGCAGAACATTTGACAAGAAAGTAATACTGACAGTCTCGAGACCTACAGTACTTTGACCGACTTTTTTCGTAAATCTTCTCACTGAAATTATTTCATATATCGAAGACAGTTTAGTATATAAATCCTTGTTCGAAATGTTGGTAGGCACATATGGGATGATTCCATCTTTTTCTATCTGCGCAGCAGGAATATGCGCCTTCAAGTTGTGCTTTAGTCAAAAAGTCTATAGTTGTGATGAAATTATTTGCAGTGTTGTATTGTTTAAAAACAGCCGCAATTTTGATGGCATTAATTCTATGTACAGCCACCACACCTTTCACCTCCGAAGTAAAAATATGATTTAAGTAAACTGAGCTTTTATTTCCAAGTTTAATCTGTTGATCCTGAATTTCAACAAAAAATTTGAAGTCCATATTTGTACAATGTTCAGGATAAAGTCTCCGATAAGCTGGCTGAAAAAACGGAATAAAGTCAACCTCACCATCGCCTACTTCAGGTCCAGATTCCTTCGCACCTCTTTTACGAACAATTTTGGATCGTTTCGAGGTTCCACATGGGTCCTCTGGTTCATACATTTTAATAATTAACAAAATGTACAATTATTTACACTGACTAAAATAAGTTTTGGTAATATTTACACAGGATATTTTAACGAAAAACGTTTGGAGCTCCCGCCAAAAGTCTTGCATATACTTTTCTTAATATTACCACAGAGCGCATTAGTAATATATATACACAGATTAAAGTAATTTATTTTATTTTATATAAAGCTTTTCTTTATTATTCATAAACTTGGTTACGGTTAAGTAGCTATCAAAGATAAGATACTTCAATCCAACACTCTTTCGTTTATAAAGACTGAATAATTGACATAGATACATGATGCTGTGTCATGGTGATAGACCTATTGTTTGCCAAGTCAGCCAGATGCCGTTATCTCGATATTCCATTCATATGGACTAAAATCGCTTAATTACACATTACTGTAAATATATAAAGGTGCATGCTTAGAATTCCTTCGACAGATAAAGAAATGTGTCCATATTATAACGGTTATAGATAAATTTTCTTTCGACACCAAACAGATCCAGAGTTTTTGCGCACCCTCTGCGTAAGCGCCTGCGTGTACCAGAAAATTTTGAAAAACTTATACTTACTTTACATATCCTTTAAAAGAAAGTAAATAGACCTGAGCTTTATAGTTGTCAAATTTATTATAGTAAATTGGAACTCAAATGCAAAACAAAATACAAGAGTTTTGATAGATTTTGATTCATAAGCTATGCAAAAATTTATAAAAGTTATAATATAATATAAACTCTTGCATTGCGATTTCAAAAAAAAATATGTTATTACCTTTTATATAATTTTATGTTGTTATAAAATATATCATTGTCTAGCTTGTAATGTAAACCCCGTAAAATATTACACACATAGAAACTAATCAAAAATAAGAAAGATATTCATAAAAACTAAAGTAGAAACCAGAAAACAACTGACAATTCAATAATTTACACACAAAAATCCCCTCTTGAGCAACCAATTCACGATACTCATCAGATTGACGATGAAATCTGTTCTTGAGCATAGAGCATAATGGCGTTTTTGGAATAAGGCAGAGTTAAGGTTAGCCAATCATCGATCAACAGAGAGGCGGTCGTTAAATCAAGTAATATTAACTTAATTCTAGTATTAAATCTACAACCAACGCTTCGAATGTAGTTTTGAATACGGACCTTAGTCTAGTCCAATTATAGACAGGAGACATGATCAGTCGGTTTATGAAATATCGTTTCGTATAGCCAACTTATCCATTAAATTAAGATTATACACTATAGATTTATAAGGATTGTTATAATTTCTGCTTAACTCGAACTTTAAAACAGAATAAAAAGTTCACAAGCTGCTCAGAACTTCCGTTGCGCAAAAAATATTATACGTTTAAATTAATGCCTTCACACTCAGACATAAGACAGGATTTTGCTTAATTTATCACATATACCATTAACGACAAAGGAAATCGCACTGTATTATTAATAAATTAAAGTGTAAATTTGAATGTGTACAAAGAGCAGATGTCTTTAAGCTTTTTTGTTTAAATGTACCTGTAAAGGCATCTGTTTACTATCAATAATACAGTTGTTTTAGTGAACTTTCATTATATCAATATAATATAATAATTTTGGATGATGTCAGGCTTAGGAAAAATGGAGAAACTCAACGTTAAACACCAGTTAAAAGCAAAAAAGCTTTTAATAAATGATTTAAATCAATTCTTATATATTATGAATTACATCTTAAAAGGCCATCATCTCATTTACTAGTGCTGTTTTTTTTATAACCGATATATTTAAAATAATTTCCAATGTTATAAGAACAGTGTATATTAGCTCTTGTTTAAGGTTTCTTAATATTGAATATGACTTCCCTACCACAGATCAATCATCTAAGACACTCGTTTGGAGGCTATATACTCGTACACGAATTATTTATGTATACTATACAAACCGCCTCTCATTCTGAAGTAGTTGTCAGTTTGTCACTCAGATTGGACAAAAGAAACATGATCTGATTTCACTTATAAGGCCAGGACCTTGAGTTAAATTTTAACAAGCAACATTTTATTAATTTTATGAAGGCAATTTAAATAAAAGATTTAGATTTTGTTTTTTATTTCAATAGGTAGGTTAAATTTTAGTGAGGATTTGCAAACGGATGACATAACAAGAAAAACCTTAGCCCCAAATATGAAGTAAATCGTCGCTTTTCTCTGGCCCTATCTTGTCTATCAATATCCAAATATAATAATATTTCTTCTTGCATTAAAGGTATACTGCCACAGAGACCAATCTTTTAAAACCAATCTTAGTTTTATATTTATCCATTTTTAATTATTCATATTACTATGTAGGTTATTAATATTGTAAATACTCTTAACGGTCTAATTTTGCAATCTCTCTATCATCAATCAATATAAACTATTTCTTCCACACAGAATTAATCTCAAACATATAAAAACGCTGCGGATGTTATGTGTCCTATTTCAGATAAACCGAATCCAGCTTAATAAACTTAAAACGTGACCCCAATATCACTTGCTACTTTGTATATTATAACTTTATTCATATTTTTTAAGGCCACAACAACACACTTTAATACCAATAAAATCGACATAAACAATAATTAAAATGCATACAACGTATTTGTGTCCACCGTATTGAGTACCGCAAGCTTTTTGTGGAATTTTAGTGCAATAAGATAAAAAGCTTTGGCATACATTGCATGATCACATCGTGTGGTCGTTAATTGTATTAAAATACCATCTGGATCTCAAGACTGGTATGGCGTATACAGGAATGTGCTATCCGACATGTTGGTGGAGTAAAGACTTCTGTCACAGAATGGTCAAACATGTGAGTAAGATGAATATCAGAAGAGTTGATGCGGATCTCACCGATCAGCGGACTCCAACTCGCCCAAAAGTATCATGAGGATATTTCTGGAGTAGTCGTAACCCAGGCCCGGCGGGGATGCCAAGCCCACCAGATTTAGCTTAAGTGAATAAAGTCCCTTTTTATGAAAGGGGATTTTAGACATTTACGAAATAAGAACTGTGCCAATAATACATTTTGAGAAAGTTAATAAGAAATAAAATATGGAGATATATAAATTATAGATAGATTTAAATTGAATTAGTAGATATACATTGAAACAGCAAGTTCTATATTTAAAATACAACATATAAATCATGTGGCTTTAATAAATATATTTAGGAAAAAAAATATATTAAACTTGGTGATGGTTACAATATTCACAACTTTTCCTTTCCAATAAAACATTTACACAAACCATTGACAAATATTCAACATACGAATGTCTCAATTAACATAATCTTGAAATAAATTAAAACCGTAAAAATAATTTCGCATTCGCAAAACGTTTTTATGGAATGAAAGTTGAAATAATATCGTTTTAGTTTTATAATCCCTCAAATATTTAATAATTTATGACTGTCTGGAATTTATTCGACTACTGTTAAAAATAGTTAAATATTGTGTAGATAACCTTACACATTTTGTGTTCGTAAATGAAGATAGCGATTGGAAAGCATAAGCATGTGGAACCTCAGAGTAGAACCTTTAAAACTAATACTTAACATGGCCCAGTGGGAAGAGAAAAGAGAGGACTGGTGTGCAGAAACTAGAGAAGATGAAGTAAAAGACATAGCGGGGAAAGATTGTAAATTAGTAGCAAAGTTGATAGACAAACGGATGAATTTGGAGCCTTCACTCCGACGGAACCATAAATACCGTACATTAAGTTACCTCTTTTTTATAGTACTCGAATACAGACTGTTTTTATTTTTTATTATAAACTAGTGGACCCGACAGACTTTGTCCTGTCGTAACTATAAGTCTTGATGTCGAATTGGTATAATTAACTAAAAAAATATTTCAGAAACAAAGTGTTTATTATTCTAATGCTCTATGATATACAACATTCTTTGTTTGTTTTTCTGGCCGCATTCTCTCAATGATATGTCAAACGTTATACGGTTACTTCAAAAAAGTTTGAAACACTACAATTTTTTTTGCTATCGTTACAAAAGTCATGATTGGTTAACATGGTGGTTAAGTATTCTTAAATTTTCTAATTTTCAGCGCAATTTTCTTAATTTTTTATCATGGGAACTTTCTCCTGACAATAACAAGCACAACCAAAAAGAATTAGAGAAATCGGTCCAGCCGTTCACGCGTGTTGCCGTGACCAAGGGAAATAGGGATTCATTTATATATATTAGGTCCTTACATATGAAATTGGCGTATTTCGTACTGGCCACTTTAATCACGATGTTCTCCTCTTTGGTAAGGAATCCCAAATTCAAATTTGTACAGCTATTTACTCAAGTATTTGTGCTTCGATGACCGTCATTCATTTGTGTTTTTCTTCTGTTTTTTCTGTTTACGTCACTCATTTTACAAAATGGAAAACTTAAAGTATCGCATTATTGACGAGTACGAGTTCTACCGTGGCACTAGTGCTGCGAAAACGACTCGAAGGGTGAATGATGTGTATGGCCGTCATGTTGCAAAAGAAAACACAGTTCCTTTTTTGGTTCCAACGTTTTCGTTCTGGTAATTTCGACCTGCGGAACAAGCCCCGTGGACGGCCTGAGGCCCAAGTTGATAATGAAGTATTGAAGGCTATTGTGGAAGCGGATCCATCGCAAACCACGTCCGAGTTAGCTGCAGGCTGCGGTGTTAGTGATAAAACTGTTTTAATTCACTTGAAGCAAATTGGGAAGATTAAAAAGCTTGAAAGGTGGGTACCTCACGAAGTGACTGAAGCAAACCGGCAAACGCGCGTCGACTGCTGCGCTACGTTACTGAACCGGCACAATAATGAAGGTATTTTAAACCGAATCATTACCTGTGATGAAAAATGGATTCTTTACGATAATCGGAAGCGCTCAGCGCAATGGTTGGATCTTGGCCAGCCAGCCAAATCCTGCCCCAAGCGAAAATTAACCTCAAAAAAGTTACTTGTAAGCGTTTGGTGGACTAGTGCCGGTATTGTTCATTGCAGTTTTCTCAAATCTGGCGAGACTATTACGGCTGATGTCTATTATCAGCAATTGCAAACCATGATGGAAAAGCTAGCGGCTAAACAACCTAGGCTGGTCAATCGCTCCACGCCACTGCTACTTCACGACAACGCTAGACCACACACTGCACAACAGACGGCTACCAAATTAGAAGAGCTTCAATTGGACTGTCTAAGACATCCTCCGTACTCCCCGGACCTTGCTCCAACAGATTACCATTTTTTTCGAAATTTGGACAACTTCTTGCAAGGGAAAAAATTTAACTCTGATGGGGCAGTCCAAATCGCCTTCACGGATTTTATTGATTCCCGTCCGACTGAATTTTTTAGTAAAGGGATCAATGAACTGCCTATGAGATGGCAAAAGTGCATAGAAAACAATGGTTCATACTTTGATTAATTAAATATATTTTATTTAAAAATATTCGACGTTTTGTTCCTCCCATACAAAACGTCAATTTCATATGTAAGGACCTAATATATAGATAAGAAGTAGTTTAAGCTTTAAATATATCTTTTTAATTTTAAGTAACTGTACATGAATAACAATATACAACTTATATTTAGCAATGTTCGTGTTTTATGGTTATAGTTTATTATGATTATAACAAACTGGACTACTGGATAATAAGCAAGTGAGATTTGGTGCACTGCGTAGATGTCCTTGTGCTAATACGATACGAATACATGTTAAAGACAGTTATTCACCGAAAGAGCAAATGTGGATGGAGATAAACATAAAATGTGAACTTAGTATAGATACGTGATAGATACTATGGTTACTGTTACCTTGTAAATAGTAACTGGTCTCTAATTTGTGCATAAATGTCTGTCGTTATACAATATCAGATACGTTAAATTAAAACCTGTTTTCGCAATAGAGTCAAAGTACTTTAATGATGAAAAAGTTAACTTGTCTTCTATATTCAATCTTGACCATAATATTCTTATTTAAATTCCAAACAGATATTCGCAGTAAGAGTTTCCATGCAGGAATGCAATGTGCAATCTTAATAGGCATAGAAACATTTCTGCCATTTTAAAAACAAATAATCGCCCGGTAAGTACTAATATCAATGAAAGGTCTACTTACAAGAGGTTTTCAATAAGTACATTTCATAGTGATTCATATAATAGATATTAATTTATATTTGAAACGTCGAAGACTTAAAGTACATAATTGTTTTAACTTCTTTATAAAAAAAATTATATGGAATCGTGCTTTGGACCTCAATGTAAGACATCACTACAATGTCACTGAAACTTCATTCCAATGACAAAATTAGACTAATCTAATGACAAATATCTATAGTAATATATTAGTATTTTTTAAAGATTATTTCTACTGATAGCACGTCGCCAGAATAATTAAAAAGATTACTGGATCCAGGCTCCACCATCACGTTAATGTCGAGGCTATTAAACTAATTTTAATGTTGTTTCTTTTATGTATAAAACATAGCCATAGAACATGATATTACCTGCTCCCTAAGGCACGTTGTCTGTTGTCTTTGTCTAAGCATTCCATTCTGAATTTCTTACTATAATTATGATGATGTATATTCAATTTGAATTCGTCATACAATAAAAGTAACATTATATCTATCGTTCTACGTTTGATAATGTCAAAAAATACGGAAAATATCGATAATATCGATTTTATAAAACTAAGTCTATTAATTTTTTATTGTAGATCTTAGTCTACGCTGGAATGCTTACGTCCTCTAACTGGTTTTCTATGGGAATATGATTATCTCTTCATCTAATTCCACCAACTTAATCATCAATTGAATGATTTCACAATATATAATGATTAGACGCTAAAACAATTCAACTTTTAAGACATTTAAATTGATAGTAAAATTTGTTTTTAAAATAGCTAACATTTATACATCACATTGGTTGTTTACTGAAAAAAAAAACGGTAAGAACCTGCGTTTGGGTTACATATTATCAATAAAAAATTGTATTTTTATAATAACAAGACTAAGTATTCTTTAAAACGTATGTTTTATACACAGATAGTCGTAGAGACGAAATTAATAAACTCGTGTTTTTAATCCGTTAAATAATATTTATTTAAATGTGTAGTACTCGCGTTTGCTAAAGATATAATTTGGTTATTTATTGAACTTAAAAATGAATCAAGTTTAAAAATCCCACCGCATTTTCTCATGCAATTGCCAAATCAACCCATTATTTTTAATGGATTCAGTTAGGATTCGTGTCTACCTGAGATCTTTTAAATGGGCGGCATTTAAACGATTATTATGGATACTTCGAGTATGAGTTCGTACGAAGCCACGCACAGTTTTATACTCGTATTTCATTCATGTATTGTTAGTACTTAAATAAAATAGAAATAAATTAATAACAGTTTTAATGGTATTACGTACTCATCTTGCTGTGAATTCGGATACAAACGTTTCAAAAATCACAGAAGATGAAAACCGACTAAACAATTAAAAGACACGTCACAGTTTACATATACAGAAATAACTTTTTGTGTCGTAAAAAAGGAAAGCTTTTGTGTCTAGGGTTCTTGTCTCGAATAGAAATATAACAATTGCTAAACTGAAATGCTCTTTTTCAATCCACTCAATAATCTAGTTTTCGTTATTTTATGAGCATTGATAAAATCATACCTATAAATTGGAAAGACATGTTTATATAGCTGGATTCAACTATTAGAGTTATTATGCAACATTACTTCCACTTGTAAATTTTTGGGTTGACTAGACTTAAGTCAGTCAAATGTATTAATAAGAGCACGCATCCATAAACAGGTATGCTTTACGTAGCGCTTAACTAAATTTTGCGTTCAAAATTCAACCTTAAATAAAAGACATACCCAAATTCCCTCAGCAATAAACAATCCACAGAAGCACTAAAAATTAAATAACACACATTTTAATAAAACTTAAAATGTAGACATTCACCTCTTATGGGCGCGGCGCGCGGACTGGCGACGCGCGAGGCAGAACCTGTTTCGAAGAAAAAACTTCCCGCCTCAGCTGTGACCCTTTGCGTGCTTATCATTGCACTAGAATTATTTGTTAACTTCTCGGGAACTAATTGAGCACCCTGAGCGAGACTTAGCCCGTTCGTATGTGGAATTCCGTAGATGGAACCTTTCTGCGTCGCGCTTATTACTCGAGGCTCCGGATTTACAAAGGCGTTGACTTTAAGAATCTCATTTGCCTGCTGTAGAAGTCTCCGTTGTATCTGCTCGATTTCACCTTTAGAAGCATGTGAGTTCTCTGATAGTTCAGCAATGAGTTGATTTACGTTGAAGTCCATTTTGTTTTTATTCTCATTGATAGCGTTGGAGTCGTTAATTTTTTGCGAGTCGATTGCTTTAACAGTCATTTCTGTATTATCTGGGGAAGTGACTACTATCGCTGGTGCTTTGATGACATTGCTTGATTCTTTAGCTTTACCACGTTTTACTTTTCTGACCGTTTTAGCCATTACATTGTTGATGCTGTGTTATGAATACCTTTATCATCTCATTTGTTGCACGAAGAACTGTTATAGCGAACTATTGAGGCTCTAATATTAAAATGGGTAAGATAAATGTGGTTTTACTTTTATAGAAATATGCAGTTTGCAATCATATATATAATTTTTAAGTTAGTAACGATTTTATAATATGGTTTGTTGTAATAAAAACTGATATTTTATATCGGTTTCATCACAATTACATTTATGATTGCATAATCAAAGTTATTTCCAAAGGTTATATTTGGAGACGTATGAATTGTGGGTAACAAAGGCGAGTGTCGCCATTGTTGCTGTATTTGGCCGAATGTTACACACATGTTCCTGTTCTATTGTTTAATATAGATATTATCAAACTTGTATCAACTATTATTCTGAAAAGAGAATTTTCAATCACGTGATTTGAATAATAATAAGTCCCTTAACAGATACTCGCGAAATAAATACTATGAATAGATTTATATTATTTTCATAATACAGGTTTATGTCACATTTTGCCGTTACGTGCCATCTTTTTGTTGTCTCTAACACGCTTGATTCAAAGAGATACCAAGCCATTAATAACAAAAATATATAATAACGATAACAATGATAGTAGTAATTATATTACAATTAATGAAATTCTGTAATAATCTTAGTAGTAATATGATGAAATAATTGCATTATTATTGTATTCATTGTATTCATGTATATGATAATAAAAGCATTTTGTTAAGCTTTATCTAATTTAACTTTGTTTAACCAATTTCTGTAAAGTTGCATATAGTAGATCATATTTCGACAAATAAGGTCATAAAGAAGTTTTACTTCTTACGTGTGAACACTAGTACACGTATACATTTTTTTTATTTCTTGTCCATATCGGTTAGTAAACTGTATCTCTTAATTCCTTACAAAACCTTTAACTATATTATGATGTATTTGACGACTTTCTGGTTGCTGTATGCTAATAATAGTATGTATAGACAGTTACAAACATTTAGATATGAAGCTACTACTTGTTAATTAATTAAGATTGGTGAGGTCTAGATCCAGTTTAAGTATTACCAAATTTGTAATTTATTACTTTACCAAATATAGAGTTGACTTAAGGCGATGCTTTTAAGCAGGTATTTGTTTTTATAATTTTATTGTGGGTGTATTAAAATAAGTTACAAGTCATAAAAACTGTATCATTCTCATAAAACAAATGTAAATTGAATATATGTATACATGATGTGCCAATAGTGCTTGTCTTATATAAAATGAATAAAACTATGTAAGAAATAGACAGATACTGACAAATACTGCTGTGTGCAACAAGTGTAATAAACACTAAAAACATACAAAACAAATGCGGAACCCATGTCTAATAGTATCAGAGCTTAAAAGGACAATCTATAGTGTTTTATGTGTAAGCTTAGTTACATTTAAAGTAGTATCTCAGACTCCTCTTAATTTGCATTTCAAAGCTCGTAAAATGCTGCGTATACCGACTTTGTAATATAAGGTGTGGTGTTTATGATACGCGCAACTTCTTGGATTTTACGCCTGCATGAGACAACAGGACATCATAGCAATACTTAGAACTGAGTCACATAAATTATTTTATATTTAAAGATTATATATTACATAATTAAATTTGGTACAATGACAGAATTAGAACAATAGTTATTAGAAAACATTTTTTGTAAATGTGTAAGCTAGAAGTAGGATTTCTACGGGATTATGCATGAATGATTTCCGTCCGAATTTCTTTCATTTTGATTGCTTTTTCGGTTTTTATAGAAATATTTCGTGATAAGTAATCATTTTCGCCACTTTTATAGAATATCTCTAATATATCAATTTCTAATCTAAGTACTACTAGCAGCAAAACAAAAACTGAAGTGAAGTGAAAATTGCATAATTGCAAACTCCCTAAAATATTCAAAGTTTTCGCCTTCACGCATGAATTTATAGATAATATAAGATCATGAATCATGTCTTTTAAATCCTAACACGAGCATAATATTAACAGCTCGGAGATAATTATTCAAATGCTTTTAAGGATCCATTAAGAAAGCTTTTACATTTAAATTGCCTAAGAGTAATTATGTTCACGAGTTCTTTAGGTTTTAATATTTAATAAAAACGAAAGTTTATTCGTTACATATAGCTAGTAGCATTTTCACATAATAGATTTTCTTTGTATAGAAAAATTATTTTCCAATAATAACATACAATTTAAGAAAAATATATGAATGTTAATAAATTTGTTTTATATAAATGAATATTTATGTTTGAATTCCTGACTTTACTTAAATTAATAGTATATAACGATTTATTTGTCTATCTCATATTAAATTTTCTGTGCCTAGATGGAAAATAAGGCACATTTTTCCAGGTTAACACAAATAAAAATAACTTTTCTCGTAAGTTCCCATATGTAGAATTTGTGCCCAGAAATTTTATTTTCTCAATTTGACATTCTTAATAAAACAAATATGATATAAAGTTAATTTATTAGGTAATTACTTATTTGTAATTTTTATAAAATCTGTTGGCTACCTAAATTAAAAAAATATATATAAATGAGTATTAAGAACTATATTTTGATAAGCTTGCTGAAGATTTCGACATAGGCTGATGGTATTGTTTGATAAATTGAACGCAAACAATTACTACATATCCTAAATGATTTAGCTATAGATAACTTTATAAGTTTAGTCCAGTAACACTCGCAAGCCTTCTAGAATTGTAATGATCCATTTTTGAGTATAAACTTAATATTCAATAAGTCTTACTATTTACCTGCCTGGCCTGTTATAAATAAAATACCTTAAAGATCCCTGTAGAAACTCTACAGTTATACATTCTGTGATGGTGGACCTGTATAGATTAAGATAGTACTACTCAACAATTTCTAGACCGAAACAGTAGGGTTGAACAATACAGGTCTAGTCTATTGTGTAAGTTAATTAATGACGTATCAGAACATTGTTTTTGACCAATTTGCTGAAGTTCCGTTTCTTTGAGGTCAATGTCTTAACTACTTAGATGTAGTTTTTGGCAAAATAACTTAGTATAAGATACTTCTACATTCTTGTTTTTATCCACAAAAATGATCGGTATCCGTTCGTTTCTCATGAACTACCTTCATTAATAAACAGAAATAGAGTTTCCTAATCAACCTTTACGTTTAGTATGGTTTATATTATCAATGTAATTATAATGTAACGTAATTATATTATCAATAATATAATGTCAATTTATACTGTATACAGTAAATGTAAAATTAGAAGCATTATGAATTTCTTTATTGACGTTCATAGTTGTACATTATGTTACCCCTAAATGTATAAATGATTTTGAATTATGTAGTTTTGTGAAAAGAGACCAGTGCAACTGATTAATTTTTCTAACAACTGTAGTAAATGTATAATTATAGTTAGTATACAATATTGGACGTATATTTAATCTATATAATTTTCAGAACGAAAGCTTATAAGTGATAGATTCTTTAGAGAAAGTTATAAAATGGCGACTGTAATTTTATACCCAGTTTTAAAATTAATGGTATTACAATGGAAATCTAGGCTACAAAGAGTTACTTTCAATACAATGAAAATTTTCCGTAAAACTTTGTATTGTGTGAATCTTGGGTGAGCGCGTTGAACTCTTTTATATAAGGAAAGTCAGTCAGTCAGTGTATACGATAAGTGCTATAAAGTATTATCCATTGATATGTTAAATATTACATATATATTCTGAGGTTACAGATTTCTTTCAGAAAATTTTCGTAGGGTAGAAGGACATAGAAAAATACCAATTTTTATCTATCTAGACTTTCTATCAATCTATCTTTATCTTTATGTATCTTTTCTAAATATCTTTTATATTTATCTAGACTTATAACGTGATTAGGTCGAAGAGATTCGGTGTTTATTTGAACGCAAACTAATAATAATATATCTTTTATTTTCTGTGTAACACATTAACGTATTTGAATTTGTAGTAGACCTTAATTTGACACGAAGATCAGTAAATACCTGTAAGATATTTGTAAAAAATAAATTAATAGCCAAAGATTTTAAAGCTTTAATAAAGATGTAAAGTAGGGATGTTAACGATCGTTTTATTCATTCGTATTTATTGAGGTCTTGCACGCGATTTCTAACGTATTTTATGTAACCGACTCACTGTTTGTTGATCTTTGATTTCTTACTGGTATAACCCATTTATATATATACACAGTGGCTGCTTGTACAAAGATAAAATTGTCTAGATTGGAACGGAGTTAACGTTAATTACTAATTCTTGACAAAATTTGAGCGTTTCAAGGACATAATTGCAGAAAAATAACCCCATTTACAGATGAAGAAAGTGTTGTTTCGTCAAAACAATGTACCGTGTCACAAATGATGGCATAATTCCATAAAATAGACTTCGAATTGCCCCCAACGCTGAAACTGAAGCCTATTTTGAAGCTAAAGACGCACCATAAAAATGGTATCGAAAAATTGTATGACTACTATAAGATCCTTGAATCCCTCTCGAGACTATATTGAATAATTAAATCAAATATATTAAAAATATTGTTTCTATGTTAGCTTAAGTATTTTTTAGTCCAACAGTAAATTATGAAACAACACAATTTTTACTACAAAACATAATTAATTTGAATAATATGTGACTTAGTACATGTTTCGTAAAGCCTTGTTACAGATCACGTACGTAATTAAGATGAACACAGGCTTCTAGTTGTGTAAACTTCTCACAATTTTATCAGTGTAATTATAACGGATAACAAAAATAATTAAAATAAGCAAATTTTAACAAGCGAGGGAATTTCACATGAATTGTACTTGTTGAAAACATAGTATTGATAGTTTATTCAAAGTTAACGCTTAATGTAGCGGTCTGTTCTAACTTCGGACTGGCAGAGATTTATTTTTGCATGTTGTGGTAAATGATTTTTCTGCAATTATTTCCTCTTTAGACAATTGACATTGTGTCACTTCTGTTAAGTTAAATTGTTCAATGTAAGCCTAGTATTATTTTCAAAGTTAATAACGTATATTGTTTGGTTAGAAAATTCCTATATAAGCGTGAATATAGTAAGATGTTTAAATGTTAATCAGAGCACATGTATTGTATGCAACTAGACTTTATTCCTATAATTTTAAATTGAGCTAAAATGAAGGGCTATCTTAAATGGTTTCTATAGAACCGGTAGCAAACGGGCAGCAGGCTCACCTAATTTTAAGTGATACGGACTGATGGTCACTCTCTTTTAAGAATTTGTACGCTCGTTACTTGAAAGTCTTACTAGTCCTTCTAAGTCAAATTGACTAGCAAACACGTTTTTTTAAATTTTATAGTAAAAGAGTAAAACACTGAAGTAATAATAAAACTAAGCAAATATTAGCCTCACGTAGACGCAATGTTATTCGTAACCGTTATGGACTGTCCTAATTAGCAAGACCTCGCCAATATCGTCATTGCGAACAGACTTTATATCTAATATCAAAAATTGCGATACCCATTGTTTTATTATGAAGGACAGATTAAGTAAAGATTGCGACTGCTATTGTTCACTTATTTCTCAAATATACAGGCTTATATTATGAAATATAAGATGATACACTGTAATTTTTTTTGTGATGGAACAGTTTTCTTTAATTTGCCTAAAATCAGTAAAAAATATGTATTCATTTTTTAATTATTAATCCACAACGAACTTAATGGGCATCTAAGTGCGGAAACTGTGTCCACACTACATGACTAATGTCATATCATTTACATATTTCCAATGTCATAAAAGTATTGCCCTTAGTCGTATTTTAACATGTATCACGGTGTTCTCCAGGCATTAAAGTTGAGCTTTTTTTATATCTGTGAGTACATGTGGTACATATAGTTTATTTAATAACAAATAACGAAAATTACTTTCTTTGAACGATATTTAGTGTAATTAATTCCGCAAATTTTTTTAACATTTTCCTACGATTATTAAGTTTTACATCACATATATTTCAACAATTCGTACGTAATCATGCTGCATATAACATCATAATGAGTGCTGTTATACAGAGAACGTAACTCCACACTCGGTTGAGTGCCATAAACGGTCCTCTTAGGTAATTAGCGGAAATAGTAATCTTTATAGAGATTATTAAATATTATTTTGTAATCTATGAATATGACCTATTTAGAGTAATGTCTTCATATCTTTATGCATTATATGTTCTTAATAGATCCATATATATTTAATGTCGTCTATAAACTACTTGTTATAGTAAGTTGTTTTGAATAAAATAATGAGTCAAATTGTTATCTAATCTGAAGGTGGTTTAATCGTCTGACCGACTTGGAAAGGATGTATGTAATTTATTTTTTGAGATAAGAGTGGGTGGCGTCCTAATGTTGGGTAAAGGATTTATTGCTGTTCATAGTCTATTTCTAACAAGTTTTATTACTTTGTTTATTTTAAATATTTTTAATAGGATACGAATTTCTTAAAAATAGTTTAATTTAAGAGCCTCAATAGTTTTAAAAAATCTGATAAATTACAATCACTAGTCCTAATTAGCACATTTCGCACACACTGTTCACATTTCGCACAAAATCAAATTTTCTTTAAAAAAAACTTTAAATGTGCGAACTGGGCACATAGAGACGCAAGCGCACGAATAAAACTGAGCGTCTCACAAACCACAAACTTTCGTACTGCTCAATACTGTGACGTCGCAGACATGAGAAAAATAGACTGGCATTGTAAAATACATGAAAAATCATTATTGCAACAATGGCGCGTTTTGATATAAATATTTTGATATATATAACAATTGTATTTTAAATCCAATATATTAAAAATATAGTGCTGGCAGCATTTCCTACTTGTATTTCGATACTTATTCGTTGACAAGTAATAATAACGAAATAAATAATATATATTTTATAAATAAGTAATTAGTTGGTGTAATATCATGAAATAAGCAGGCACTTAAATGGTGAATTATGTCGGCCCCAATTTTATTCCTCTGGAATTTAAACTCCACTCTGACAAATTAAAGCATGTGACTAATTAAGCATCAGAGGCGGTTAACAAATAAACCTCATGATGGCTAATTGTCAAAAGTACGGTTAAGGTAATAAAAATTATTGTACTTTTTGTATATATTAAGACGTATTTTCGCTAATTAGAGGAGCTGGTGTATTTATGCCATTTATTTCATGTGAATTTTATCCGATTATTTAAGATAATTATAAGATTATTATGATGAGATGTTAAGTGAGTTGCCTTTTATAAGCTGATACGCACTTTCCTTGATGGATTCTACGTCGCATGGGTTCGGTAAAAACTGCCTTGAGAAACGCTGAGTTGCGGAACGACGGATGTCGAAGTGATACGGATGATATTTTGTATTCTGCCTTGACATCCGATGATGAAAGCATATAACATATATAGCATTCTTATAGTGAATTTTCTGCTTTTTCCCCTTTCGTCTTTAACCACTTAAACCTTAAAAACAAAATTAGCAATAATTATCACTAGTATTTCTAAACTAACATTACATATACTAAAAATTTCAAACAATATCTTGTCAACCTGTCCTATGCTGATACAGAAAATATTCTTATAGTGGAAATTAGTTTAATTATATTTTTTTTTGTAGATATGATAAAGTAAAGTACAGTTAACATGTGAAAAAGAAGAGACTGGCTGCTATGCTATGGGTGTAATCCTAGTGAGGGGGCTAGTGCCGTATATTGTGTACAATAAATTTCTTTCTTTCTTTCCTTCTTAGTGAAAGAGTTCGTGAAATCGTAATCGTGAAATAGTCGTTACAGACATCTCATTTCTCGTTAAAATATTGGTAGGCCAAGGATTTGATAATTCATTTAAAAACATTGTTGTATTTAATTATTATTATTAATTCTGTGTAGGTTTAGAATATTATAAATATTGTATATGTGTGTGTTAAAAATAAATATAATTATTATAATTTAATCAATATAAACAATCATCGTCCACGCATGATGGAAATATTTATTTATTGGTGAAAATATTTCCATTCGTCATCAAAATTACAATTCACAGAACACTATTTAATTTATATGGAAGTTCTAAAACTACATAGGTCTACATAAATCAGTGCCGTACCGTCTGTCACACGTGGCTGCATAACATAATGGCACCAGGGTTTGGGTCCAGTGGTCATCGCAACTTGGGGGAAGTTACTTTAACAGTCTTACAGTCAATTGAACAGGTTCACTTAGAGAAAACTTCACTATCAAATCAACATATATTCTAATACAAAGAGAATTGTTTTGTTTAATCTTGGTGCTTATTAAGAAGTCATATGGGATACTCATGCTAACATGAGTTCATATATCCTACCACATAGGATAATAGATCAGTGGCCAGTATTACGCTCAGAATTGTTTAGTCGTTACGTTTGTGAATATTTTAATAAAGCCGTTATTTACTTCATTAATATCTATAAATATATATATTATAAAACATCAAAATTAGAATTAGAATTAACTAAATATAACTTCCGTAGCCTTGTTATACTCGCACGCTCTATATTTCAGTATATAATGAATAGTACATAATTCTTACATGGGTGTAATAACAAGTCGGCGATCGTAATGTGTTTTTAAATATATGTTTGACTTTTATGTAACCGACGAAAACTATAAATCGTTATTTGTTTTATGTATTGCCTCACCTATGTTATTTGTATATATTTGAATATATATATATATATATATATATGTATTTTATTCATAATTTTGGGAGATTGAATTGTTCTTACATTTTACTTAAATACTAATATAGATTTCTTTCAGTACTGTGGTTCAGAAGTCCAAAGTCCTTTTTTAACACACAAATTGGTGCTAAGAGAAAATGCGGTAGACCGTAGCTGTGTACGAAGTTGCAAGAAGCACGAGATAGTTTGGGATGGCGAAAGATACTTGCAGAGGCACATAAGGGGCGGTACAGCTATTGAGATTTAGATTAGATGTATGTAGATTAAGATTCTACATGCTGACTTTAATCCCATAATGAGATATTTATAAATTACGTCTATGGAGTTTGACATAATTACTGCAAAAATAATTATTAGGTAACGAAATTCCTAACTATAATGTAAACAACATATAATATGGAAATACGTTAGCAAATTATTAAACATTAAGAGGATGACAAAGAAGCCAAATGAAGGCCTGTCTGTAAAAACAATTATAATTTCCTTTTGACGGAATTGATATTCTACAATTATTGTAATATAGCCACGTCAAATTTCGATATAGTTATTACGATACTTAAAATTACGTAGTGCAAAAAATTTCATTAAAACCTGACTTCACTTATATGATAGAAACTAATCATTATATAATATCACCTTATAGAAATGATGTGTTTTGTTTGATAGAGTTTAAAAAACAAGTCCGATAATCTAACAATAGCTTCAAATAACTGGTAACTTTAATAGTTAGAACGGTTTGCACTCTTCCTACTCGACATTTAAATAAGCTTCAACGAAAGAAGCTCGCCGCGCTTCACAGAGCGTGACGTGGTGTAACATAGTTAATTATCACGTGCTTACATCATTAATAGCCGGTTTTCATATATCACTTACGACTCATAAGATAGATTACGGATAATACAAAAATACAAACTACGGATAATACATAAAACAGATTAAAGAGATCAGACTACATACTACAGCCATAAAACACACATTTTTGAAGTCATGTATTAATATATGACAACCAACTGACTTTATATCTAAAGACAAAAGACATCAGTTATTTCCCATTTATATGAATATTTAATTTTCGTTTTTCACCGTTTGATCCTTGAACTTCCACAAATATTTCATGATGATAACTAGCCAAATCTTTTCAGCCATTCTCGACTTTTATCGAGGCAAACGTGGAGCAATTCTTTTATACGGACAATATGCGGACCTTTGCATCAGCGGAGTATGTAAAGGCCTAGGAAGGAAGGCCAGCAAGTATTTTTTCCAGTAACTTCAATCCGCAATAGTTTGATAAGTTGAAAATGCGAACATCAGGTATACATAACACACATCAACTTCTCTTCTAAAGACATTTATTCTCTATTGCGATTGGGATTAATTCGTATATTTGAGGCAGCTTAAAAATGAAATATAGTTTGTAATAAAAAGAATTTACATTCCATTATTTCAGTGTAGTCAAGTTTTTTCTTATCACTAGTATATCATTTTGCATTGAAGCTTTGAAATGATCTATACATTAAACCTTAAACCGTCGCTTAACTGGACGTAAATTGAAACTATCATCAAGTTTTGATTTTTGTCTATGTCTAACATCCAATAACTCTGTATTAATTTAAACATCAATGAATATTCAAATTTTTTCCTGTCACTAAATAAGATATCGGTATTTTGTTTCGATTAGAACATGTTATTAATCGCTTTATAAACATCAATCATATCCATATCAAGGTTTTGGACTCAGTGATTATGTTTAGAATAAATATTTTTTAATTGCTTTACCTTCTAAAGTGTTGAAATTGTTTATTTGGTGAATGCCACCTCTGCTACATGATTATACAATATATATTCATTGGATACCGTATCGAGTGTATGATAAACGTCAGTTTAAAAACCACGGCCTTTTAGGAAATACGGAGACAGTGCCTGTATTAGTCATTATTTTAAAGTAGCCCCCTTAGTACTTAGTAGTAGGCCTTTGGAACCCGGGACCTTTGAGTTTTTCCCCATCAAATTCGTGGAAGTTTAGTGCAAATGTGTCATTCTCTATTAAATGCAATGGTTCGTCCACTAAATCATGTTTTAAATTAAAAGACGCGACGAAGAGAAGTTTGGAAGTAGCAGCACCATGTAAATTAAAATACATTTATAAAACTAACATGCGAAACTTGAACAATTTTTTATCAAGACTTTTTAGTTTTATTTATTTAATTTACACAAAAATACAGTAATTAAATTTTCTTATAAGTTAAGATTACATGATGATGATGATTATAAGATTATATGATATTAAACATTCATAAATATGAAAAATATAAAAATTAATATAAAAATTAGAGCAATTTGTGGAGCCTTCCTTTATTTAAGAAGATCAAAAATTTATCCCCTCCTGTATTTATATTAAAAAAATAGAAGTGTCCTTATTCGCACAGAAACATACATATTTTTAACTCTAATGTAGAAGTCGAAGTAAGAACTAGACATGGGGAGAAATTATCTGTGTCAAAAATCAATCTGGAACTGTTTAGGAAAAACACCTTTTGTATGGCAATTAAGGTTTACAATAATTTACCAAAATAATTGAAAGATCTTCCGACTAGAGTCTTTAAAATCGACTTGGTGTGTTACTTTTAGAAAAATGTATTATTCAATAAATGATTATTTGCGTGAGACACTATAGTAGGATATGATATGATCGATACAAATAATATATGAATTGGCCAATTTATATGACTATTAATGTAAAGTTTAAAATTCCTTTAAAGACAAATTTGCGCGCTATTGTGTTAGGCAGAATATGCGAACTTACGATTGTACCACCTTACACATTTTTGTACCATATTCTTGCAATACATTATTATTATTAATAATAAATAAAACTTAGAAAGTTTGGTCCCTATGCCCATGTACCTTTAATTCTAGCAATATTTTCTCGCTGTATTGCGATACTTATTCGTTAAGCGAGGAAAGCACCAGCTCCAGGTCACCGGTACTATCTACCAAGCGCCAACTTAAATCTTAAAAAAATATTTTTTTATATAAATTATACAATTAGCAGTACATTATGTACTATTCGTTGCGCACTTACATTAGATTGTAGACGTAGGTATCGATATCAACGTATTTGTTACCATGGTTACCATTCTTTTTAAATGAAAATTATATTTACCACTATATCGACAAACAAGAAACACGATGTCTCTTATTCCAGTGACATAAAAATGAAGCCTTTTCCTTTGTTTATAAATAAGAACAAGTTCGATCAACCCTAACCGTCTTTTTTAGAGTGAACAACCATGAAATGAGAGATTTGGGTTTGAGTTGGCATTTTTGCAAGTTTGCACTCAGCCTCAATTCTGAACTTTACCCTTATATACTTAGTTGTGAATAGGCTCAGAGTTTTAAATTGAGCTCAATATATCAAAGGTATGCCGTGAATTATGATTTGACACAGCATACATCGAAATATATATCAATATGGACAAATTGTACACTAGAAATTCTATTATGAGCCACTAATGTCAGATAAAATATCCGTGAACCAGACGTACTGTACCCGTTAGAGTCGTTAGCCAATTGGGGACTTTGGAACTTCGTTAACGTAAATCCTCGCGAACTTTAAAGGTTTATAATGTTACTACGTATATAATAAAACAATTCTGATTATTGATATTGATGTTTACCTCGCTCGTTTAATGGCCGAGTCAGCCCTGAACTAACACAGGTGCCACCCCACGTTTTAACACCACCCGCTCGACAGGTGCAGTTTATTGCTTAACGCGACCTATATATATTTCGTAATATTATTACTGTTACAAAAATAAATAACGTGTCGATGTAACAAACATGTACAAAATTATCTATTACCATTATATTCTGCCGTGTAAGTTTTTTTATACGTCTACAAACCAGCCTACGGGACGCTCAAAAAGGACAGTCATCGAAGCCCATGGACACCTATTTTAGTGGGGGTTGCGTTACCTTTGAGGGGGGAGTATACTCTTTCATAAAAAAATTGGAAGTCGTCTCCCAGGAAAGCACTCCACTAGGAGTCGATTTCACAGTTCGCTAGTTCGCATAAGAAAGTGTCTTGTGAGGCGGACCGTGGAAGTTGACCGTCAAGGTGATGATTTACGGTGTTATTTTAAAACAATAAAAAGATATGGCTTAGAATTTATATCTTATATTACGAGTATATGACAGAAATGGGAGACCTCTGCATCATTCTATCTTTTCACTGGTCTACTGTGCCTCAGTGCCTTATGTATGTTGAACAGCAAAATAATATATATATATATATATATATATCTCTTTCTCACGATATGTGTATATGTCCACCAAATTAATGGTTACATAAAAATGCTTGTTGAAAATTCAACATACATTGCATAAGGTAATATTAAATTTGACATTTCATCCATTTAGCGACTAATCGATTATTACATTTGATTATAGTGTGTTCAAGTACTGTTAGATATTATGTGTGTGACATTTATGTAAGGTCAATAATAAATAGCGTAGTAATTAATATACTGAATGTTCTTTCGGCTAAATATCTAAGAAATATAAAAATATAAAGTTGAAACAATTATGTTGTAATGGGGTTGTTAAAAGTTAGTATCTTAATGGGCGTATGCAATGCACTTGGATCAGATGGACATGAAGGATCCTTAAATGAAGACCTTGGCAGAGTAATAGCTTATATATAATTTTCATAGAATGTCGACTACAAAACCATATAATATTGTAAATATTTTAATTTAAGACTATAACTATATGTGTATGTACATTAATTCTGTTATTAAGGACTACAATTCTTTGGTTATTGAAGCGAAACTTCTTTATAAATAAACCGTCACATTTTTCCGTTACGCGTCATCTTTTTATTGTACCTACCTACCGCGGTTGATTTGAAGAGATTCGAAGCCATTAATAACAAATATATATAATAACGATACCAATGATAGTAGTATTTCTATTACAATTAATTAAATTCTGTAATAATCTTAGTAGTAATAAGGTAAAATGAAATAATTGTGTTTTCGAAAAATAAGGTCATAAAGAAGTTTCACTTCTTACGTGTGTACACTAGTACACGCACATATTTTTTCTAGAAAGTTTTCTTCTCCTTATTGTCATTTATAAAAATACTACAATCGTGATAAAGAAGGTTGTGATAGCAAATATCTGTAGGAGGTGAGAATATACAGTAAAATACGAAACAATGGCAATGGCGAAACAGTAGGACTTATCGTGTCGCGTGTTTTTTCTTTATTTTTTTATTAATCTAAACTTTTTATAATTTTCTCCCACATTACCCCTGGATATGCGAATTTTGACAAAGTATCGGATGCAATTGTAGTAAACTAAGTTTCAAATAATGGTTTAATGGTTAGTGACTACGCCATGGCATGTTAAGTTCAAGTTAAAACTTAGTGAACTTTGTTTGAAGTCTGGATTACTTGGATCATTGCAATAAAGTCAATTTACCCTTTTTAATTTTATGATTGAATATACTTTAAAGCTAACCTAACTGATTTAATATTTAGAACAATGCTATTACTACCATAGTAATAACCACAAGGACTTATGATTGTATGATTTAAACAAGTTATTGTTATTATATTATTTGTAATCTATTTTATATTTATATTACTCAAATCGTTTAATAAAACCTAAACATTACAATCAAATAAATAATATTTAGAATTTTCTTAACCTACATCGTAATAATCAAAATAATTAAAAATTAGTAAATTTTAAAAGATTAGTCGCGTGGCAGTATACGTTTAACGCTGGCAGCATTTCCTCGCTGTATTACGATACTCATTCGTTGAGCGAGGAATATCTCCCGGGGTCACCAGTAATATCTACCAGGCGCCAACTTAAATCTTTAATTAGCGCCTGTGTACTTGAACCCCACGGCCCAAGAGGAAAGGGAACTCTACTCCAAAGAGAACAAAATCGGTTGAAGGAAAGACACTTATAATTGAGCCGTTTCTTCTTAATTAATTTAACAATTTTATTGTACTTCCAAAGAGTCCGGTCATATACACCAGGTATGACCAGAGTCTGTATGAAAAGCAACATCGCAATACAGTTTATTTATTATTTAATATATTATATTCGTGCGAACAAAGTCTCGAAGCTGACAGTCATGCAATAAAACATGAACGTTCCCATTTACATATTGTGGGTGTTGTGAATTAAGTTGTATTAGAAGCCGCGATCAGGAAACAAACCGCATGTCACTAACGATTTATAATTTCGTCCGCCCACAACTTGTCATTTATTGGACGGGTTTAATTTCAAATTGACAGCATTTATATACCCATTTGTAAAGCCCATTTGTGATTAGATATCGTCAGCAAATTCAAAAAATGTTGCAATTAATCCCGTAGCTCATTTGAATACGTAACCATGGGTTTGATGCTTAATTTTCTTTGTTTGATTATTGAGAAAGATTATTGGGATCAACTGGTTCTCCTGAAAACTGATATCGATTTCCATTGCATTTCCGTTACATTAATAGTACATATAACATCAGGTAACCTAAAATGTTAAGGAGGTATTGGGCGGCCTTATTGATGAAAATACACAGCCCGTTTGATTTACAAACGTAAAACAGGATACCTTATTAGTAAGAGTTTGAGAAATGAGATTTTCACGGTAGTGCAAATGAAAGTTACCACCAAAAAGGAAAGTCTAAACTTACTAAACGTAAGTAAGTGAAGTTGTAAATTATCAATTATTCCGATGTAACATAAGACAACACTATAGTTACTCTCTAGTCACACCTAACGAAGTTCTGTGAAATCTTAATATCATCATAATCAAGAAAATACAGTCTTGTATAAATAGGCAGAAAGTTAAGGCTTAGTGCGTCTTCAACCACGATTTCGATGTAGTTCTTTCAACATTCGTTGCGAAGTTGAAAACGAAGTTTGGAGTTTGTCGTGATCCTTAGAATGAGTTTCGATCACAAACTTTCGAGAATATTAGAGCTATTGCTGTTGGTACCTTTGATTGATATTTTACTAATTTTAATTCCGACTATACGTGACTGTATCTAAGTCTATATAGTATCTATCTGTGTCTAAGATCTTGAATCAATAAAAATTTATTGCCGCGTACGATCTTCAATTTGACAAGTAGAATCCCATTTAACTCTGACAGGATTTTAGCAAAAAAATTCTAAAGATTACCCCTCTTTTTAAATAAATCTGTCGAAACGTAACAAAGTACCATTTATCTCTTTTCATCACAGCGTAAAAACAATTTTACTGACAGAGACTTCAAATAAACGAGCAAAATTAGGCTGATTTAATGAAAATGGGAAATATATTAGTATTTTTAAAACTATTTCTTGCCTGTTAGGACACCACCAGAATAATTAAAAAGAATCCTGGAGCCCACGAACAAAACTCTACCATACGTAAATGTTGAGGCTATTCAACTTCCTCACACCACGAGCCTAGAGAGATTGAAGAGGACAAACCATTTGAACTAGTGAATTAGTGTAAGTGCACGTAAGTCTTAAGTGAAAAATAGAACACAAGAAGAGTGTTTCCCCTTAATAGACACTGTAAGTAATGTTATTAGACACTTTCTAATGGTATCGTTATTAGTAAATTAGGTTAAACTTATTACTACACTTACTATAATTAAGTTAAGCTAAATCGTTATGTTATCTCAGTGAAGAGATTTATAAAAAACAAATAAATAAAAAAATACCTTTTAATAAATAATTAGTTTGAACACCCATTTACGCGAAAACTTATTTAAAAACAATTCACTTTCACAGATATTTAAGACGGTTTTTATGGCAATTGTGAATATAAATGTGCAAAAATATTGACTGTATTATGAGCGTGTAAGAAAGCAACTGTAATGTAGGAAGGAAGTGAAAATAATATTTGCGATTAATCAAACGTAACTATTTGGTCGTTCGATGAAGACGGATATTCAATTATGTCTCTAATATAATTAAAGAGTGGAATAATGCCTGTTCATGGAATTGATTTTGCACTAGCTTCCGCCCCAGCATCGCTTGCGTGGCTTTAGCAGGATTAGTATCTAAAAATTATCGTTATATTCAATACAATTACAATAAAGCTCAAATATTTTCGCTTATTAAATATTTAAGATAGCGCCTCGTAACACCGGTAACCCCAGAGCTGGTGCTTTCCTCGCTCAACAAATAAGTATCGCAATACAGCGAGGAAATGATGCATAAAAGCTACACTGCCACAAGGACCGAACTTTTTAATGCTTTTTTAGTTTTCTTTTTATATTTTTTTATTATTATTATTTATATGTAGGTTAGAAATATTAAATATAATTTAGTTCCCTCTCATTTACTATATACGTAATGATATAATGTTTCCCTAATTATAACAACTATGGGTAAAAATCGTAAAAACAGTAAAGTAAAGATAGTGATGGCAAATAAAGGTTAATGTTTAAGAGTATTCAATTCAGAACAGACAACACACTGATACATTCGGTCTGTAGGCCAAATATACCTAATATAACTTCCTTGAGTGATACTTAGCGCTAAGTATCAAGTCCTCTGTTTAAGTTTCTGGATAAGAATTGCAAGCTCACTGTCATCGTTCAGATTATTATGCAAGTTACAATAGAGATTTGCTGGCTCTTGGGTTTTACTAATCTTTTATCGTTTGAGTAAATACTAATTACTGCTGTTTTTTGTTTACAAAAATTTTGTTGTCTCGAAATTAATTAATGTTATGCCGTTCACAAAAAGCCAGTATGAAATAAAAAATCAATGTTCATGTACAGAATATTGAGTATTTGGCTATCCATCAAAATGTCACTAGAGATGGTATCTTCCAATACCTGGTTACATACTTCAAAGAACTGTGAGAAATATCAGAAGCTCATTTGAATTTAATTTCATACTGACCGTAATACGTGGAACCAACTGTTGCGCCCGTGACTTGCGTTAGGAAGTACTGGCTTCCAGGCATTTCATTGTCTTGGCGGCATAGTTTCTGAAACAGGTACACGACCGTTGTAAGCGCCATCTAGGTATGTCAGCGTGAACTATAGTAACAGGCTCTGCTGCTTTATATGCTATGATTTAATGTTGGATATGACCACAAGATGGCAGATACGTACATCAATACAATGTTGATTCTTCTGTTCCTGGGTTAGGTTTATGTTCTTCGTCTGCATTTTTGTTTCGATTGTACCTGAAACATTAATATATATATTACATAAAATATATATTAAAATAGAGCCTTAAAACCTAAATCACTAATCCAATTTGCGTAAAAATCACCAGGGCTATCATCCCCATTTGGGATTGGCAGAATTTGTAGTACTTGTATCTTCATAATATCAGTAACACCGATGCAGACAAGTTATTGGGGGTAACTGGATGACAGACATACTGGGTACCTTTCATAATATAGGTAATGCAAAGTTTTGTTAGAAAGCAACATTAAAAAAATATTTACTCGAATCAAAGTTAACAAATATATATTTGAATGAAAATATATTCATCTCCAAATAATTATATAGAACTTCAGTAGGTAAATAGCAGAGTAAACATGAAAGTTATGAAAGTTCGTTAAAGCACTCCGTAAAGCTTATTTTAACTTTATCCAATCTCAATTTGAATAGGTTTTCTCTTCATAGAAATGTAAATTGATTAAAGGTTTGATGTTTCTAAGGAGTTACAGTTTAAGTGATATTATTGGAGCATTAAGGCTAGCTGAACATTTTTGACGGGACATTTAAACTATTTATTACTTTTGAATTATTATTAAGTTTATGAACTATTTGGAAAATATTCTGAATTTGTCATTGTTATTTCTATTTCAACAATATTAAGGACATCTTTAATGAATAATAAAAGCAGTTGCCTTTCAGAGTTGGTTAAGTGAAACCATGCTTTTTGTGTATTAGAAAACCTGCTGATCTGATTTTTGACCATAAATAAAAATCAGCGCTTGTTTAAACTAACTTAAAATATATTCGGTTTTATGTTAACATTAAATATATTTGATTTGTGATACTGTAACGTTGCGAGATAACCACATTTATTCTGTAAACCACAATTAAATAAAATAAATTTTTACGTAGAAAAGTAAATAATAATCGTTGAGTTGTTTGATGTCACGCCAAAGTCATCATAACGTCCTTTAAAAAAATACGCGTACTATAACGCGTTTGTTAATAAATATGTTGCATGATTTTTTACTTATTAAAAGAGGATATTTTGTACCATGAAAGTTCTTAAATGAGAATTGATAACATTATTTACAAACTCGACGTTTCGAGTGGTTTATTACAATCGTGGTTTGATTTTAAAATATGTAGTAAATTCTGCTATAAAAGACATGTTTTAACTCAAAAAAATTAGATTACTGGTGTCTGCGAAGACTTTTTATTTAACCTTCACTAGCTGTCCGTCTTACAAACGTGTGCTTAGATACTTTGACCATTTTGCCAAAAGAGAACCGGATAGTCCCGACAAACTGGTAATGGAAGTAATGATGGCAGGAGAAGTCAGGGTCGATCGCCTATCAAATTTGACCAAATTAAGACAATTATGGGTCTCATCATCACTAATACACTGAGACAATCTGTGCAGTCGATGTATCGGTTAGGGATTTTCAAGAGCTGTCTTGATAATCACTGGTTTAAGCCTCAAACTCAGAATAACTTTATTCATATAGGTAAACAAGTACACTTATGAACGTCAACAGAAAAGATGTCAAATTGATTGTTTGTAAGGCAGAACGAAGAAGAAGAATCTGTGTTGACAATATTTTATGTCATTAGTAGGGACACGAGCAGATCGATAATATGTAAAAACCGCAACGTCCCGTGTTTTATTACCATTACCTATACAACATTATTACCTATACCTATATGAAAACTAGTAAACGTAAGTTAAATTACATGCGTTATTTATTAATCACGCATACAAATCACAGTTGTTTGGTGGCTGAAGCGATATATTCTTCCATACATAGAACTGCGCTCATATTATCAACCGCATTTACCATGGAGAGGGTACAGACGATTTATTCAGATTATTCATCATCAGACGTCAAGAATACAAAATACTAGCCGTATTACCTAGACGTCTATCATTATGCAACTGAGCGTTTTTAAGAAAGTATTTGCCGCGCACCACCACTATAAACCCACTGAATTTCCGGACCAATTCCACTGAGGGTCCTTAATGGAAAGAGCGTACTGATTCTTAAAAGGCCGGCAACGCACTTGCGAGCCTTCAATGTGAGTCTACATGGGCGGCGGTCTCACTTAACATCCGAGGATCCTCATGCCCGTTTACCACCTGTTACATAAAAAAATAATTTTAACCAACATTAAGTCGTAAATAATATTGTTATAAATTTTAATAACGATAGAAATGGTAAGGCATAACATTTAATTTCCAAACAAGTTACTTTGTAGACACTTCATTAATATCAAATATTTTTTTCAAGTCAATTTCCTGATAAGCTTTTTATAAGGATGTTATTACACATTTTATATCAATTTACGTATATTAAAGCAGAAAGTTCGTGAGAACGACGGAGGTATTTCCTGTGCTCATTATACTAAATGTCTTTTGTGAAACTCTCAATGAGCTGGACATTCATTCATTAAGCTCTGATAATGGAGCCGAATGTACTGGTGTATTGTTCTATTTTTTACTTTTGGGTCAGGTGTTCGGTGATGGAGAAGTATGAGTCCTAATTTGAAAGTTATGAACTGAATGCCAAAGTGACGTCTAGACGTTTTGCTTTTGAATATTTAGCCAAGAAGTATTGCATTGTGTTCAAATAATTTCTGAAACACTGTTCAGCAATGTTTCTTACTATAATTATAATGTAAATAAGAGTAATACATATATATATATATAAATATTACTTATTTCAATTGAAAGAATAGACTTTTTTAAATCAATACTTTGACATTATTTTTATAAATACCTACAAATACCTCTTAGGTAATATCTTAATAGTGCGTCTTTTATTGGGTCAGTCGCGCGTTCTTTACTTGGCTATAAATCTTGCACATACGGTAAAGGTATGCTACATCGAAGAATCAAAAATCAATATCGTATGTAAGGCAGAAGACAGTCTGATCACGTACTTGCCTTTGAGGAAAAATCAATGGTCGTTTGTGTAACTGTTGGTTATAGTATCACATTTTTCAGTCAATACGATCTCACAAGAAATTATAATGATTTTTATGCATATAATAAATAATTTAATGTACAGTAATATAAGAAGCGGAAGTTAACTAAAATATAGCAATTGAGTTATTGTAACGGAAATGTTAAATGTTTTTTCATTTTAAATTCTAAATGCAAATTATCTGGCCTTAGATCAAATGTCTAACAATATTGTGTTTTTTTAATTGACAAAAGTCATTACTAGAATATAAGCGTTGGTGTTCAAAATACGTGAAAAACGTTAGTATTAAAATATTATCTGCCCCCGCAAACTATGTTTTGTTTTAATATGACTTTTTTTACCTACCTTTTTAGTAACTACATACCAATATTTTGCTATGCTGTTCTGGACTGTTGTTTTCTGAATAAATTTTTTCTTTGAAATAAATTTAAAAAGGTTCTCGAATTGGTGGAGTCAACTTCGAATTTGTGATTAGCAACGATTCGATTATATTTATATAGATTAATAATCGAATTATTGTAGAATGAGATAAAATGATCAACGTTGTTCATAGACTTTATCCTGGTATTGGGGAGCCCCCGCCCAGAGGTGAGAACAGTATTCCATGTGGGGCCGTATTTGCGCTTTATAGAGTTGCAAGCGGTGGCCCGGAGTGAAGTACCGTCTCGCCTTGCTGAGCACACCAAGCTTTTTGGAGGCTAATTTAGCCTTTCCCTCCAAATGACCGCGAAACTGAACGTCGTTCGATATGTCAACGCCAAGTATTCCGATGCTGGCTGTGGCTTCAAGAAGAGTGTTTTCGAAAAGAGGAGTAGCGACAAAGGGTATTTTTTTCGCGGAAAACGCGCAAACTTGTGTCTTCTTGGGGTTAAATTGGACTAGGTTTAGTCTACCCCAGTCCGAGACTCCACGTAAAAGAGTTTCGACTTCAGACACAAGTTTGTTCCGGTACTCATCGACAACTGCCCGAGAAATACCTGCCCGGCCAGTGTAAAGAGTATCCCCAGTGCTGTCGTCCGCATAGCAATGAATGTTGCTAAGTTGCAACATGTCATTGATATGCAGAAGAAACAGGGTCGGGGACAGAACACAGCCTTGTGGGACCCCAGCATTCACGGGTTTAAGGTCGGAACATGCTCCGTCGACGACGACCTTGATGCTCTGATCGGCTAGAAAGCTGGAGATCCAGTCGCATAATTTCTCAGGAAGCCCGTAGGCTGGAAGCTTCGAGAGCAGTGCTTTGTGCCACACCCGATCGAAGGCTTTCGCTATGTCCAAACTAACCGCTAGTGCCTCCCCCTTGGACTCAATTGCCTCTGCCCATCTATGAGTAAGGTATACTAGAAGGTCACCAGCCGAACGACCACGACGAAAGCCGTACTGATAATCGCTAATCAGCTGGTGGCCCTCTAGATAACTCAAGAGCTGGCCATTAATAATGGATTCCATTATTTTGGAGAATAAGGAGGTTATTGCGATTGGGCGATAGTTGGATGGATCAGAGCGATCGCCTTTTTTAGGGATCGGATGTATCGAAGCGGTCTTCCTGCACTTCGGGACAGTGCCGAGCGAGTACAGGTACCGGTAAAGGCGCGTCAGGACCGGAGCCAACTCAGGAGCACAAGTACGCAGCACAATTGGAGGGATACCATCCGGCCCGCTCGACTTATGAATGTCCAAGGAAGATAGTGCTCTGCGAACAGCACGTTGCCGGAATGTGATTTCCGGCATTGAGTTATCACACCGCGAAATCGCCGGTGGTGATCTCCCCCGGTCATCCAAAGTCGAGTTGGACGCGAAGAGACAGCCCAAGAGGTCGGCCTTCTCCTTCGCAGTGTGGGCGAGCGAGTCATCCTCTCTGTGCAGCGGTGGTATCGATAGCTGACAAAAATTCCCTTGTACAGCTTTGGCGAGAGACCAGAAGGCTCGGGTCCCAGAAGGGAGTTGGGCCAATCTCTCGCCAAATCTGGCGATGTGCTCTGACTTTGCCTTAGCGATTTCCCGTTTGAAGGACCTGGAGGCTGAGTTATATGCTTTTTTATGTTCGCTGGTATTGGCATCACGAGATATCGCCGCTTCCGCCCATGCATTAAAGCATTCTCGCTTTCGACGCGACGCCACCTTGCAAGAACGCTTAAACCAGGGCTGTGACTTGCCACCGATCGGCACCGCAGAGAATGGAATAAAAAGTTCCATGCCCTGTAGAACCACTTCGGTGACAGAGGCAGCGACGGAATCTGGAGCTTCCGACGAAAAGCACATAGGCCCCCAAGGGTAGGACGCAAAGGAAGACCGCATCCGATCCCAATCTGCTGACCGATAGTGCCAAATACGACGACAACCCGAAAAACGGGGCCGAGGAGGGCGCGTAGTAGGCACAGTACTCCGGACCACACAATGATCCGATGAACCCAATGGCGGGTCAATAGAGACTTGATAGGTCTCCGGATGTGAGGTCAGCAGAAGGTCCAACAAAGAGGGTTTATGACCATCCACATCTGGTATTCGCGTAATCGCAGGGACCATTTGTGACAGGTCGTAAGCTAAAGCAAAGTCGTGAAAGGATCTTCCCGCGTGATCGGTGGTTTCCGAACCGAGCCAATCGGCATGGTGAGCGTTAAAATCGCCAAGTATCACGATTTCAGCGGTAGGAACCCCTTCGAGCAGGGAATCTGTAGCCATTTGGATGTGCTCAATGAGTCGCTCAGTTTCGGTATTTACACTATGGGACCTATACAGGCATGCGTAGAATCGCGGATGGTCATCGCAGTCTACGCGCAGCCAGAGGCTAGATAGGTCCCTTCCTTCAAGCGACCCGAGGCGACGAGAACAGATATCCTCTCTGACGTACACGCAAACTCCCGCCCGTGGCACAAATGAATGTTCCAATTTGTACCCCGGGTAGGAGAGGTAGGAAGTATCAGCCGGGGAGGATATCTGAGTCTCAGTAAGGAAGAATAAGGCAGTTAAGCAGGCAGCAGGCAGTCGCAGTTTCGAGGTGAAAGTGAACCGCGTTAAGATTAGAGTTGAGCCCCCTATTGGTAAAGTCCACTGAGAGCGTGGAAGGGGATGCCTTCGGTAAATTCTTCCGTTTGCCCCGAGATCGAAACCTATAGTTTATTGCGCAGTTTTTGCCCACCCCAGAATACGAAGGGCAGCCTGTGCATCCACCACCGAATACTGATTGTTCCGATGATGGACGCTCAGAGGGGGATTCTCCACAGCGGAAACGTGTGGTACCCCCCTGGGGTAATCTCTGTTTAAACTGCATCTTAATATTCTGGGGGGGGGGGGGGGAATTGATGGGCTCCGGGAGTCTCACACACCGCACGAAACGCGAGTACAATAAGATGAACCTATTGCATCACTTCACGCCGGTTTTCTGTGAGACAGTGGTACTGCCCCGGTCGTGCCTGCCCGATTGGCTGAAGCCCGAAAACAACAGCATGGCACTCCCACTAGGAGTGTTAACCTTGTATACCTAGGTTTGTTACATTATATAGGTAAATATGTGATGTTTTTAAGATACATAGAAAGTTCAAATTACGTCAGTTAGTCATATGTTTCTATTTGAAAAGCATACAAACAAACGCACAAATGTTCTCCCAATATAATAAACTATGTTGAAAAACTTTAAACTTGCTAACTATGCTTATCTATATTATATTAGACAGGAAGCCTCTCGCCACTATCTTAATATAACTGATACATGGATATAACCTTAACATCAACATGCATCAAATACAGGTTATAGCATAACAAAAGATAAGATACGGCTCCAGCGCAGCCGCGGGTCCAATTAGATCCCATTTCATTCACAAAACTACCTTTGCCACGCTATTGAGTAGATTATTTGTTAGGGGCCGTTCACATGAGTTAAAACTTATTCATTATTTAATACAAGTACACCAAGACGTTCATAGAAATTAATTGTTTCGAAAAACATTTTAATTAATATGATCGTATTTGCAACTGAAATATTAATATTTCGTTCTTTATAGGTCTTAAATTCGTTTCATTTATATACTATATGTCTCGTTCCAGAATATGAATAGTTGGATAAAGAGAGACTATTATAGACTTGCTGTGTCATCCAAGTGTAGCCTTTTAAGCTTATTAATAACGGTTGATGTTGTGATCGTTAAATTTATTATTGTTTGTATCTTATACGTTATATTACGTGTATGAATATCCTAAAAATTATAACTTATTTGTAATCCCAATTAATTTAATCGTTCCGGTGAAAGGGTGTGTTCGGTCCTTAATCCATTCGTGCGCGGTTAACTATCGTTCGGTTAAATTTTAATCTCCGTTTAATGGCCACTTTTAGATAATTGTTTTTACGTTTTGAGTAGAGTTCAAACTTTGACCTTGCTATTCAATGCTTTGTTTCAAAAGTTTTTTCACTTTTGAATTCTAATGTAAATGTAGCTACATATAACTACAAAACTATTTATGAAAGCATTATAAAAGATGTATTTTCACGCGCGCGGTGAGTACTTAGAAATAGAATAGAGATAGAATAGAAAACGATTTCTATTGGTCAAAGAAAGCATCGGTTTGTCAATTGACAATGTGAATTTCAGGGTCCTCCTGAAGTGTCTGATTTCACGAACTGTTTATCAATTTAAATCGTATACAAAGGTTGGAACAAATCGAGTGTGACAGATCTGTCATATTGAATTCAGTCATTTATTAATCATGTATATGTAATGAATAGTGTAAAGTAAGAATTGTGTAATATATATTGTATCTATGTTATAATGAGTGTGTTACTCTTACCCAACTTAAACATAACAATTAGTTGCGTTTTTACTTTACAAGACATCTTTTAAATACTACAAGAACAATAACAATTGTAATTGTTAATCGAAGGATTAACTGAGAAAACATATTATTGTCAAACCAGAAAAAGAACCCAGGACCTTGGTGTTATTTTTTATATTTCCTACGCTAAAAGATACAAAGACAAATCTCATTGCAAGATAATTTATATCAAACATTACATAATATACAAAGAAGAAACATACACTATGAGGAAAATCGAGAATTCCTTTAATAGTTATTTTAAAGTTTGAACAGTCTCATTTACATAAACCATTTGCCCGTCAAGAACTTTGATCTTGAATTAAGATCATTATAAGGTAGTCGAACAGTTAAATGTTCAATCTGACGGACTAATAATATAACACCGTACGGTCTGTCCGTCTTGCGAAATCGCTACTGAGTTAGGAGTATTGAACTTTAAAAAAATAATGTTTTCAAGTGTAGTTTAAGTCTCAAAAGTTCTGTCAAATTTATGTAATTTCATTAACGTCATAATATTGATTGTACCGAACAATAATTCATTTAATTTACTGAATTTTCTTCAGAGGCGTTTTTAAAAACCGGCTGAGCTACGTTCACCAACAGCCTGAGCTGAGTTGAAAAAGCCCTCAAGGCAAACAGCGAGATTCCATTAAAAAAATAGATGAGTCTTTGACTTGATCAGTCCATCTCGTTTGCGAACGTCCACGCGATCTTTTTCCTTCGGTGTTGCCAATCACGATAGCTTGTCTAGGTTTTCGTCACCCCTACACATTGGTTGTAATTTAAATATTCAGTCAAGAATAACCATTAAACGTAAGAGGTTAATATTTTGTATAAGTCGATTCGCGCCAAAAGAATGTATTCTATGTATTGTTCTAGTCTAAACATCCTTGAACCCGTGTTAATAGTGTATGCAGCCAAAATACCAGATAAGCACGCCATAAACTCTTTACATTGTTAACTATGCGTTGGGATTTTTCATTCGTATATCCAGGGTCGGATGAGATATCTAGCCATCCATGGGGCCTTTGAAAAAATGTCACACAGTACTTTATCGTTATCCATTAATTAATATTGTTTTATCTTGTACGATATGAATTCATTTAAAAGCCAATTATGGTAGTGTGCATTCTGTAGTCACTGTTTGCTTTTAATTGTGTTTATAAAAATACAGTCTACGGAATGAATACACAGAAATAATAACTCTCGTTACCGTAAACATAAAACAAAAATAAATACTTTTTCAAATAAATATAAAAGTATCAATTATAAGTAGTTAATACATAAATATTTTTGTAATAGCAGGCAAACAGGCAGGAGGCTAACCTGAAGTTAAGTGATATCTTCGCCCATGGACACCTAAAGAATGATTAATGCTGGAACAGCAGTAATAAGTTAATTCTTTACATATTTATATAACATAGTATATCGCATGGGGCCCCACTTCACCAGTGCCCTAGTAGTTGGGCCTCATTTACACGTGCTAGTGCGATCAAGTACGAATTTAAACTTCAGTATTAGCAGTCGGCGCACGCGCAGATGTATGAGCCTCCGCGGAAGAGTGACGCGTACCTTCACTAGTCTGTTCTACTTGCTCCGATGTTATATTTAACGGACAAACAAGACCAATGCTTTAAAAGCCTACTTCCCGCTGCTATGAAATGTTAAGCTTATGAGTAATCAAAGAGATTCTTACAGAGTTATTTGTGCTACGTCGAAAATGTTTTCAAGATATATAATATGATATATAGAGTATTGGCCTAGCGGCTTCATCGAGTGACTCTCATCCTTGAGGTCGTAGGTTCGATCCCCGGCTATGCACCAACATTCGCTCAAACGACGAAAGAAGACATCGTGAGGAAAAGGGCTTGCCTTAGACCCAAAAAATCTACGACGTGTGTCACGTATAAGAGGCTACCTATTTGCCTATTAGATTGACAAATGATCATGAACAGAAACAGAAATCTGAGGCCCAGACTTAAAAAGGTCGTTCCACTGATTTATATTTATTTTTTAATATGATATATCTTGTCTTTACTTAAGAATCACATTTCAAAAAGTTCTTTAACAAAAACGCGATTTTTCTACATTTATAACTAGAAGCTTACAGCAGTCTTGGTCAGAGTGGAGCGGGCTTTTACGTTTTTGAAGCACTCCAAGAAAGTGTATTTTATTTTCAACAAAAATAAATCTTATTCAAATATTTTAAGAACACTTTCATTTCTTTCTGTCTTATTGTGTTTAGGCTTTGTTGAAAAAAGAGGATGAGTAGTTCTGTTTAAACGGTGTGCTTGGACTGATTTTATTAATAAGGTACATAGATAGTATCGAGTATTAAAATGGAACTATGGTAAATAAAATAATCTCGGCAATATATATCTATACTAGAACATTACTCTACGTGGAAAAGAGGTTTTAATAACACAGGGAATTTAAGGTTTAAAATGTTACAATTAAAAAGAAAATTCAGAGACCGAAAGAAAGTATCTTTCAAACTATGAAATTTTTATATTTTCATGTGACATTTCTTATTGTTGTCCATTTCACTTATATGTTATAATTGTTTTGCTTTGTACTATTATTTTTCAACTAAATAGCTTCATGTCTTATGTAGTTTTGTACTTCTCGCGCTTAACGTATCTAATTTAATTTTACATTGGTTGCCAGAATGATTTGGCTCGATATAAGGCCGCCAGTTGCCCTCTTTTTCATTTAATAATTTTAACTATTTCCGAATACTTGCAACGAAGTGATAATAAAAATAAACATTTTTGGTGTTACAAGAGGCAAACGGACAGAAGTCTCACCTGATGTTAGGTGATACCGCCACCCATGTACACTCACACTGTCAGAAGGCTCGCAAGCGCGCTGCTTGCCCTTTAAGAATTGGTACGTTTTTCTTGAACCACGAAGTCTTGTTGAAGTTGAATTGGTTCGAAATACTTCAGTGGGCAGCTGGTTCCACGTAGTGGTGGGGCGCGGCAAAATTACCGAGCGATGATGAAAAATTGTTAATTCTTTTAATATTCATATGCAACTGAAGATAAAACTACTAACACTTAACACCGCTTTCATTGAGACTAATAGAAAAATCTTTATTGTTCTAAATTACTTTTATACCGAGGTAATGTTAATACATACATTTTAATTAAGAGAAGATATTATGTGGTCTTATGGTCCCATAAACCCCATATCGTATCTTGAAAATTGAAACAGGATGGTACCGCTAGGCATTTCATAATTAAGACATTTCGTTACTGTCTTATCACTCGGTTTGTATGAGTGAAGGGCCCTTTACCTATTCTTGTCTCACGGGGTAGAGCTTCCGGCCCCACGCGCCTTATACCCCGCGGGAATGCAAATTCCACATTAGAATATACCATTTTCGCCTACTAATAAACTATTTGATAGAATCTAAAAGGAGGTTGTAATCTAAATATGTTATTATACGCATATTATGTGTTCCTTACACTGTTAACATACGTTTTAATTCATTTGTTTTGTTCCATTAGTTTCGTCTTCTTCTTGCGCTTACCTTATCAAATTCAATTTTTTTTCTCACATATGTTATATCGAAGAGATTGCTCGAAGTAGATAAGGCCGACAGTTGCCTATCTTTAATTATTAATTTAATATTCACTAATTAGGTAATTGTACTACTAAGTTTGGGATTCGAAGCAGAATAACTTAGATTTAACGCTATCAAGGTCGGGGGCATAATAGAATAAACAAATTAATGCCGTCGTTTAATCCGTCATGTTTTGTACATTATACAAATGTACAAATAATAATAATAAAAGTAGCAATTCCGAGGATAATAATGGGGCGGATCGCATACACACAAGGCACGGTGATGCATGATTTGGGCTGATTATCCTCAGTAATTTTAGAAAAATACACAGATAAACTAACATTATACTAAAAAATTAAATAAAACTATAACATTTTTGAATAAATGTCCATAAATATTTTATAAATTATAAATGAATACATACCTAAAAATAGTTAAATTCCAAATCACAGTATCCTAGTTGTCACACACACAGACACTTTAATGTTCATATCACGCTTGCGCGGGCGCAGTTCGGAGAAGGCGTGCGCGACCGGCGAATGCGTCTCACTCACTGTGATATGTTCATTGAGCTTAAACTGTAAGAGATAACATAATCATGCTAATAATCGTGATTTAATTTAAGACAAAGTAAGTAGAAAGATCACGTTCAAAAGCTTTGAATTAAAACTATGTAATACTATTAAGTAAAAAATTTATTCCAGCCAACTCTTTTTCAGACGAGTTTAAATTTGTATTTTAATAATAAACATTTTTTTAATTATTAAAATCTATCTGAACTGATGCGCTAAAAAATTACTTGCTGCTCTGACTCATCAAATTTTTTTTTTGCCACGTTCTTACTATTGAATGACCTGACAATACACTCTTCAAATAACACACTAATAGTGGTGATTGAAAAGTATAGTTACAATAAATTTATAACTAATATTCTTATATTTGTTTCTTAAAAGCAAGTTTTAGTTTTAAATAAATAAACATTTCGTGCATTATTTTTTTTAATAAAATCAGTGGCCCTATAACTTTTAGCCTTTAGTCTCAGATTTTTGTATACTTCATTTAACAATCTAAAAGGCAAGCATATCAGCCCCCTGTGCCTGACACACGCCGTTGACTTTTTGGGTCTTTCACAATGTTGTCCTTCACCGATTGAGAGAATGTGTAATGCGCACATAGAAACGAAGTCTGATCAAAAAAAAATATAACTATCTACAATTAAGACGCTCCATGTCTCCGATAGCTCTCAGACTATTACTATAACCGAATACTTCTAAGAAATCGTCGGTTTTCGTATAATATATTGTATTTTAATTACTTTTCCCTGTATGTGAAGTCGTGTTTTTACAAGAGCCCAATTCGGAGGTATCGAACGGTCTGCGGCATTGTTCGCAGATTTTCAGTTTTTTGTCTCGTGTGATTGAGTTATAAGGCTTAATAGTCTTTAATTGTATTCTTATTGTATTTTCAGTACCATATGAGATCATAATTAATAAACGCATATTAACTGACTTTCTTCTGGTGTTTCTCCAATCAGTTAAGGTCGGTAGTCAATCTTTGAAATCACTGCAAGGCCAATCCTAAGAATTGTTCCACCGATTTAACCCAACTCCTGGATGCCAGGATCCTCCTTTTAGGTAGAGGTACACCATCCTTCATCCACAAGGTACAAGAGACTGACCTACTACATATTTACAAAATTCAGAGACAATACTATAACATAAATAAAATGAATTGAGTTATAGTTTTAGTTTATGACTACACAACAGTGTACTACATAAATATGACTAGCAGAAAAAGGTTATGAATGTAAAAATTCCGCTTCAAAGATTCCATTAATATTGAAAGTGCCGAATCGCAGGTGCGCAATTTAGGATTCCATCAAGTTCGGAGTTGAGGATAACCATTAAGTATTGAAACATATGAATGTAAATATAGATTTAACAGAAATATTTATAAAGAGAGAGATGAAGGATTCTTTTTTCGTAGTCACAATCCAGAACATTTTTGTCGTAAGCGCCAAGTCTGTATTACCCGAGTACTCACCTCTTTTCTCGTGAAGGCTTCCTTGGTAATATAAAGAATTGTCAATTGCGTACATAGTAAGAACAATGTGGTGCACAGACGGGGTTTGATAACCTCAGGCCTGGGAGTAAATCCAACAGTAGTAGTAGGTAACAAGGTTTCAATGGTAGTCTCGTAATGTCACAAATAACAAATTCTTTTTCTTTTCAAGGTTCTGATCTGACGTCCTGTCTAGACTAGTGGTTTTAGGAATCAAACCCTTGTAAACTTATACAAAAGTAGTCAAACATTCAAATCATATTACAATTATTGTGACTTGTGGTAGGTACACCTTTAAGTATTGCGTTAACCATATGGTTTTAATCGAATATTTGCTTCAAATCTCTTAAAATCAAATGTTATGAAGACGTAACACGGGTTCAGCCAGCCAGCGGGGAGTCTGAACTCGCCATAAATATCATGAGATGTGAAGCCTTCTAAGTAAATAAAGTCCCTTTTTAGGAAAAGGACGATTTAGACACACCCCTGTCTACAGATCTTGATCACGATTATATCAAATTATCCTATTTTATTAGATTATTAGATTGAAGTAGTAAGTGAACTATTGGAAAGGACTAAAACTATCTAATCAGAAAATTAACTATTACTATTATTGTAAAAGTTTGACGATCATCAAACTGCAATTATCGTAAAACCGTGTAAATAAATTAAGTGTTTTTGTTCTTGTTTTTGACTTAGTTACACAATTCCGAACTCACAGATATAAAGTAGTAAGAAAAAAATCACAGTTAAAAAAGCTAAAATTAACTTGCTATACGTGCCAGCGTTACTCGACTTATCATTGACGACTCAAAATTAGCCAAATGCAAAGTTGTTCTAAAACTCTTATTAAAAAAATCTAATTCACAATAGCAAAAATCAAACACATCTGCCTTGAAACAAAAGTAATTAAAGACTCCATGTTGATTATTTTCAACCTTACTGCCAATTGGTAAGGTTTATTCTTCCTTAAACATATAATGTACCCTTAAGGAAGGGATTTACGGCTGAGAGCATCCGCGCAAGGAGTTAAAAAATTTCTTTGTTTTAAGTATTATTAATGTGCTATTTTTGTAAAGCTTAAAGATGAACTGAACACTGACAGTAAGATGTAAAGGACTGTCAAAAATAAATAAATTTTAATCTCCTGAGTGAAATGTTTATTTTATTTATTTATTAACACTTCGTTACTCTACAATATAAACAATTAACATAATTAAATCAAAAGGAGGGCAACTGGCGGCCTTATCGCTTTCGAGCGATCTCTTCCGGGCAACCACTGTCAGTAAAGAAAAAAAAATGTATTACATTACAGGCAAGTAGTGCAAAAATACATGTTATACACAGTAATTAATACAAAACTAAACAGGAACAAAAACAAACAAACTAAACTAAAAAGATGATACATTAAAAATAGAAAGTAAAAAGACACATAAATCACGATAATTTTAGATAAGTCTCACGTCAGTTAGTTGTTAGTAGGAAAGTTAGGGATACGATGTGGACAGGTAATGTTTGTACAGAAGAAATTTAAAGGAAGATAGAGAAGGAGTAGTTTTAGTATTAGTTAGTTAATGAATATACAATAAAAAGTGTAGATCTTTTATTTTTGGTAGCTTAATTTTATTCGTGTTGTAGTTTGCGTGAGGACTATATGTAGGTTTAAATTATTTAATGAATGCTTAGTAGCTAGACTTTTAAGACATTGAAAGTGTAGACTGAATAAAAACCAAGCTATAATTGTTTTAAATGAACATGGTAATAGGTTCATATTCTAGAAACTTCATTAAAAAGCTGTACAACTATTATTTGAATACCATAATATTTGACGGTGCTCAAGACGATTTTGTAACGTTATTGTCTCTCTTTCTAATGAAAAAATAAAAGAAGTTTAAGGATGACGCAGTTTCTCAGCCAAATAGGATACATAGGCTTTGAACGAAGCTTAGGCCTCAAGATTTTTAACGGAGAAAGTCAGATTGTATTGATAAATATATTTCCCATAACTATAGAGAGTCATGCGATCGTGTGACCGTATTGTTAAATTATAACTGTTACACATAGTTTCCACCTTCATGCGTGAGCAGCTCCACCCATATTTATAAAAACAATATTAACACCTAAAAGGTAATTTCCTTATATAATTTTCCCTTGGGATATGCTAATGGACATAATTGCATTTCTGTAATTTAAAATTATTTTATAGTTAGAAAAGACAGTACACAAGCCCCCACACTAGGATACCCTTTGTCGTGAACATCCATGGGGTCACCATTTGATATATTAATGATTTTAGATACTTCATCCAATAAATTCTAAATGACATACAATTTTGTAATTAAACTACTATTGATAAACGCGCAATCATTTGTTATATTACTCTATTTGAAAATACATTGTCCTTGACCATACAATACTAACACAACATGAAAATTTAAAAGATAGCAATACAGATAGGTGTATGTTATGACGAAACCTTAGATGTGTTTTCTAAAACCCCATGAAGCTTTCGTAAACATACACTGAACACTTTAAGTTGCATAAAGTTGCTAAACGGGCGAACTTCGTACCACATAACAGTCAATGAATGTCGTGTTAGTTGAACTTAATTTATGATTGTACTACATTGAATACAAAGCAAACATTAAGTTCACTACTTTATAATAACATAAAAAGTAATAAAAATTGTTGTATATTTAAGTAGCTTGATGTATTTTCATTAGTTTACACAAAATAAATTGTGGGCCACCAGTTGCCCTCCTTTTTATTAATTTATATAATTTGTATTATATTTCATACGTACATGCAATGAAGTGTTAATAAATAAATACATTTCTGAAGGCACGCATAAATATTTGACAGCCAATATATATGTCAATCCATTTACTGAAATTATTATACACTTTAAAAATTCAAAATACGCCATTTTCCGAATATTATGGATATACCTTGTCGACTCAAAACCTTTATTTAAATCAAAGTCATAAATCATTTATTCATATAGGTAACAATGTATACTTATAAACGTCAAAGAAAAGAAATATACATTAAATGCTTCTAATTTTACATTTACTGCCAGTTCTTAAATTAAAGGCGTAGAACGGAAGTGAAGAACTGGTAGTAATGTAAGTAATGTGTAGGTAATGGAATAAATTCTCCGCCACTCACGCTTTTTATCGCCAAGTTTTTTTTGGATTACACAACGCCCTCCTTACAAAGCTGCAACTATTACACCATGTTCCACATGACATCTTAAGTAATAAATAATAATAAAATAAATTTTAAACAAAGTTTTGTCCCAGATCCTCTATCAGCATGGAGGCATGGTGAAATAGGAGCACTCACTTACATTTTCGTGGGAGCAGCACGCAAATACATAGTCAACATTACTAACATACACTAATTCAAGTTCGACTAGTCACCACAAGTAGCACCCTTTCACGAGTATCACGTATGGCCAGCGATCGACCTTCTTGCCATATTTTAAGGAGAGAGACAACCCGAAACATGGACGGCCGCCACAAGAAATGACATTTAAGCGAGTATGACGAACCATGAAATGTGAACTTGGCTACATAAGAAAATAATAATAATACTAATTATACTGAAATAGTTTGATACCACATGGATCACGGTTTGTTTCCACTTTACATTGAAACAGTCGTGAATGTTGATGATCGCCTCAGAATCGGGAAATGCAGCCGAGAGATTCAGTCGCGTTACCTCTTTATACTGGAGCAATTCATATCCAAGTACTAGGATCATTTAAATATTTATTTTTAGCAAGCAGTTTTACTTGAATATATGATTTAAATTTATTTATTGACAACACTTGTTGCACACTAGGGATTTTGTTGAAAAAACGTATACAATTGACTTGGAAAGAATTACTCGTTTTATGCAGCCTTGTGGTTGGTGCGCTAATTTTGTCTTTATTACGAGTTCTGGAGGTTCTTCCAGTCTTCTCGTTTATAATTTTCCAAGTAGCCTTTATCTTATCAGAGTTGTTGTTTATTTTAAGACTTAAGTGTTTCGCCTTAGCGGTTCTACACTCTTGCCTAAAACTTTTTCAGAATATCCTAACATGAGTTTTAAATTCTTTACAGTCATTATTCAGTCTTTGGAGTGAACACAAATACTTTCTTTAATTTGAAGGGAGAGGTTACCGTATCTGTAACTGACAAAATGTTTGTTAATTCAGTTACGAAACCTGCTTTTTACATTTCTTTTTCGTCGATTTTTTTTTTAGTTATAGGTAGTTTATAGTTATCATATTCAATCATATTTTTACCGTTATATTCGTTTATTATCATGTACAATGTTTTGCTGATGCTATAAAATAAATATATAACAAAGATGTGAACTACATATATTCTATTTAGTTATAGACAGGCCACTAACGCATGTCGCGCATTGGTTGTCACATGTAAATATGTGTTTGATTCAAAAAATACAAAAGGTACGTCTAAAGAATATTTAGATCGCAACACCTTTTGTAAAACAAATCTCTTTCATAAAATATATACTTTTTATTCAAATCAGATGGAATTTTTGGGGATTGAATCGGCTTTACCCACGCCCAAAACACATAAATATACGTAAAAGTGTACCGTGATTCGAATAGACGGATGTAATTAAAACTTATTTGTATTATTTGGTGTATCTTATTGTATTTTTTGTCGAACTTGTCTTAAACTACGGATTACTATTATGTGAATCGAATTGTTTCCAATGGTCTATCTATGCCTATGGAAGGAAATTCTTGTCAAAATGCCGTTCTATCATAGAACACATCATTGACTGTTGGAAACTATATTTTACCACGCATCAGCTTGTTATAGCGCCAGCTGCCATAGGAAATTTTAGTGTTTCTGTGACACAAACTACTATGATATTATACTTACAGATTTCCATACAAATATGACTTTAGATTATTTTTCCTGTTTTGAAAAAAAATATCTCGGTCTATGTTCAGAATGTTGACCCTCTCGCTAAGAACGTAAATTATAAGATGTAAAGAACTTATTTTGTAAATAATGAGAAAAATAATTCGTCTTCAAAATATCAAGAAAACAAACGCAAAGTAAGTCTGCTCCTTAGACGATTAAATTACGGGTCTTCAAAGTTAGAAATTTTCTACAAACAAAAATTATATTAGGTACATCTTGGAGCTTTCACCATGGATCAATAAGTATTTAACTGTTATATATTACGTTGTAATGAGATACTTGAGCGCCGGATCAGGTGTAATTAGGCAGGGTGGTTCTGAGAATGGATTAATTGTGAAATATTAATATACTGTGTGGCTATTGTGATTTGTCGTATATTCGTATGTCGTACATTAAAAAATCATTGAAAGACTGATGAAATTTCTTTAAAAAAAATGTTTTTTGAAATCTAGAAATTACTGTTATTTGTTTGGTAATCCTAGATCTAACACAAATTATGTATACCAAAACCAATTTTAATAAAGATATAGACAAAGTTGAAAAACATAACATATACAAAAAGGTTCAAACTATTACAAAATAAAAAATTCTATGTGTTGTGTGATAGGTGTATGTACAAAACTGAGTTTTTTCATAGTTGGTGTTGATGTTTGCATAGTTGGCAGGAAGAAACGTGGAAGTGAAATTTTTCTAGAAGTAAGCTGCAAATAATTTTATTTTATACTTATAGAATGCTGAAAGTGTGTGTGTGTGAAGTGCATTTTGTAGGACGGAAACCATATAAAAGTGAATTTGTACAACAGCTCATTGGACGAACTATTGAGAGTTAATAAGACTTTGAAAATCATCTTTTTATAAAACGATTTCACAGAATTCACATATAGTTCATGATTAAACATTGATTATCCGTACTTAACGATAATTTTCCTCGGCTCGCCAAGGTAATCCATGGATTATTACACGTATACTTTACGAACGAGGTATAATTGTTCTTATGTTCATACAAAGATACAACAATCGCCAAAAAGAAATACAGTTTTAGAAGTAATTAACGATAATTAACTAAACAGCAGGTACATGGTAGTGGAACAGTGCAGACAGGAGTGGCGGGATATGGAAGAGGCCTTTGCTAAACGGGGCACACAAAATAATGAGATATATCAGAATAAACAATTCTTAACAAGAGCTTAATATATTCGGTAGTCAGCTGATAAATTTAAAAAAAGCAAGTGCCTATCTGATCCGATATTTGATAGTCATTTTATGTATATTTTTAAGCTAACTAACATAAAAAATAGAGAGAAAGAAATGATGGCAAGCGGCCGAAGGGATGTGTTTGATCCCTTGAAAAATGGGACGGGCTTTAATATGGTTTAGATTCTTCTTGTGTGGACGCGTTTGCCGCATCTCACCTCCTTCGGACAAGCAAGAAAGCAGGGACAGCCGCAGAAAATAATAAGTGGCACAAATATTCGATTTTGTTCCCATTGGAGTAGAGAATCTTGGGCCGTGGGGTTCAAATGCACAGGCGCTTATTAAAGATTGAAATTGGTGCCTGGTAGATAGTACTGGTGACCCCAGAGCTGGTGCTTACCTCGCTCGACGAATAAGTATCGCAATATAGCGGGTAAATGCAGCGCTAAAGGTACACTGCCACAGGGATCAAACTTTTCGGATTCGTTTTGATTTAATTTTTAATTATTTTAATTCTATTACTTTGTAGGTTTATTATAGTTTAATTGTTTTATATATCTAATAAAATAAAAATATTGAAAGTGTAGTTTCTTTTTTTGTGATGTTCTTGTTTACCATAAATGTAATATATTTTAGAAAAGATAGTTTGCAACATATACTGAAAATATAGCATAATATATGATGTGATGAACTTTAATAATAACTAATATCCCGTATTAAATTACGTAATGAAACTGTATATATAGTAGGAACATTCAAACATCTGATATTATGATAAAACCAAAGCGATTTGACTAAATGTCGCATTATCCCGCCATAAAAGATGCAGAGATTACGGTCGCAATAAACCTCTGAATGTAGAGTGGGTCGATGGGCGCTTATTTCATGAAATAGCAACTGTCAGCGTCAGGGAATGACTTTCCCGAAATAGGGTAGATTATAACGTTGAGCCCTAATGTTTAAGTTGTCATTTGATATGTCTAAATGTCAGGGCAAGAATGTACAGAAGTTTTTATCGCATTGAATTTATCACTTTGGCTTTTACAGCTTAAATTGGTTTCCATATTTTGTCTGAATTGTAGACTAGTGATTATTAAAGAGTTGTTATTATAATAAACGTATAAAGTGTCAAGAAAATTGATTTCAAAGTTTGAGGGGGCAACCACGGATATCCAGTGCTATGTTTTATCTTATTCATTTATGAATATTCACTTCGTTACATACGTTATATTTATAGAAAAACACACAACATAAATATACACAAACTTATAACACAACCCTAGAAATAAAAAAAAAACAAATAAATATAATGGGTAAAGTACGCATTCAAATTTGAAGATTTGGTTATGGTTAATAAATGTTTATGTAGAAGGGGTATGTTTTATAGGTATATTAGTGATCCTGATCCAAAACTTTCTCTAAACTAAACTACCGTATAACCTTCTTAACTTAGATACATTTTAAAGTATTGGGGAAGGAAGTAACTCTCAGTTTTAGAGTTGAGACCTAGACTGACTGTGGAAGCCGTATATAAAACATGTTTTTGATATACACCGCAAGTCAAATATACAGGTAAACCCTTACAGCTTAGTTAAATATAACAGGCAATATTTTTTTTATTGAAACGCCAATTACAGACTTCATAATAATATGAGAGACAAAATGAGTGTAATGTGTGTGTGCGTATGTGTTTGTGTGAGAGAGTGAGAGTGTGTAACCGAAGCCTGTGTGTTAAAATGGGCTTGATTGTCTCCTCGGCTCAGTTCTGCACCATTGAATAAAAATCAATAACAATTCCGTAGAATTCATACAATGGCTTAGATACTATTTATAATAATGGTTCAGTTCGTATTTGATTTAGTAATATTTTTCAAGCCAGGCTTTATCCGTACTTATTGTTATTATACGTACTTTATGGTCTGCAAGGACCATAGAATCCATACATAAGCGGAAGTAAACCGGTTCAACCGGAAGTCTGCGGTGGAGTACTTCCCGCGAAGATAACGCCTAATTTTATGGTAGCTGATTTGTTTGATCGCTTTGAGGTCACCTTAGGTAGTGTATACTTAAAACTACTTGTCGGGTATATCACATACCTGATTCCTTTTTTATAACCTTGTGGAATATCTGTTATTGCAATTATTATGCATTTAATAAAAATAAAAAAAATTACGACGGATTATATGGAATAAGTAAAAATACAATTATTATGAATAAGTAAAAATACATTTATATTTTAGGAGTACATGTGTGCGGTCACCTAGTTAAGGAGTATCTAGGAAATTAAACATAATTTATTGCAAGCGGGACGAACGACCGGCGCTACCAATTGTACGCTATACAAAGTATGTGGTTTACATAAACCCCTACAATATAATGTTACGAAATACAACATGAATATTTTAACTAATGGGCTTATTGTTGTTTTTTTACATTATATTTTATTTCTATAAATTATATTTTATTTTTTGGTCTACATATAAAATTTAGTTGTAACTACGTTAGAATCCTGGGATAAATGTTGTATGAACTTTATTAATGCCAGTTAATTAATTTGTATATTATAATATAAACTGAGGTTTCTTCGGTTTTAAACAAATATTTTTTACTAGTATAATAAGGAAAATAATATAACAAACTTGGCAAAAGTACTTTTTGATTTTAAAACATTGTGTCGTATTAAGAAGTAAAAACCAATAAATTAATATCTTATATCCTCGAGATTATATCATAAATTTTTATTTAAAGATATTTATGTAAACACAGACTGAGGTGACCCCAGCTATTAACATAATATGTAAAGTACTTTTGCGTAAGTGACGTACATTGAGCTTATTTAAATACCATTATATTTAAATAAGTTTAAATACAAAATAATAAGTTGGTACAGTCACACATAGATACATTATTAGAATTTGGAACAGGATAGGTACTTAAGCACATCTTATACTATTTTACATATTCACTTGAAACCATATTTAATACAAATATATTTATTTAGCCAAACACATATGTAGATAAAAAGTTTATGCAAAGTTTTATAGGACATATAGTTCAGTCAACCCGAAATTTCGCGGCAATGTCAACAACAACAAATTGCCTTAATAAATTAAAAGGCGTTTGAGTCTCAGGTTCGAACCCCAGCTGTATACCAAAGGAATACTTTTCTATGTGTATACGGTGACGGAAATATCGTGAGGCATGCTTTCGAACCATGAAGTCGAAAGCGTGTTTCAGGAACAGATAGCTGAACATCTAAAAAAAATATTCTATAAAACAGGTGGAGAAATCTGTAGTGACATTAGTTTTTCGATATAAATTGTATAGGGAATATTTCTGTAACATACACTACGTATACATTTATCCTCCTTTGTCACTTACCGTACTTGCGTTAAATTAAAAATTAACTGAGAAGTGGTTTTATTCCTCAGTTGCCTCCCTCATCCATTATAATACGATTACACCTACATCATTTTGTAGCTAATTTAATTCCAAAACATCGCCTTAATGACTCATTTCCTAAGTTTGAATATAAATTGGGTTCTTAGACTTAAATAAAATAATAAATAGTAAGACAAAGTAACCTAGCTACATAAGATTATTTTTAAAAGTATAATTGATTTAGAAAAATATGTTTCTGTTAAATAGTGTTAACGCTCTAACAGAAAGAGACAGATAAATACAAATCGACTGATTTATATTTATAAATCTTTTAAAAATTAATTTCTTGTTCGCTTTCTTGACATTTTTAAAGACTAATTAAATTAAAAATGTGTTTTAATTTAATATAAGCATTTTATTTGGAATTGAAAGTTCCTTAAAACAATAGCGTTGCTCTGAGAATAAGCTTTTCATTTTAGTACCCACTATACTAATTATATTATTAAACTTAAATCACACTAACTTACCTGAAAATAAACGACATTAAAAATCTATTATTTAAATTAGCAATGCCTTTTTATTTTTTTTACAATAACCTCAAAAATGAACAACCTATTATGACTTCAACCCGATGACTTGGCCTTACATAAGCCTAGAGACTAAGCTATCGACAAAAATTAATATAATAAAGAACAGTAATTTTCTAGCTTTAGTGCTTAAAACACTCTTAATAAATTCCAGAGCCCCTGGAATCAGCTTATTGGCTAAAGGATCATCCCTTACTTGACTTAAAAATATTCAAAGCACAAGTGTTTTGCCTATGTTCATGGTACTTTTAAATAACAAAAATAGACTTACTACGGAATTTGTAGTGGCTAATTATCTAACTTACAGCTTAACGGGCTGATCGCGTGACAACACTTTAAACTAATTATGTATAACTAAAGTGAAGTTTTGAGTTTATGTTAAAATGCGTAACACTTCTTCGGAAATATTAATAAAGTTTTTACCTGTGAACATGTATGTACGTGAAATTGGACTATATTATCTGTAAAATAGTCTTAATAACAGACCCGAGTTCCTAACCCTTTTGGACAGCAATCCATGGCAGGAACAAAAATGTTTTTTTTAAGTAACAGGGGACAAATTGCAGGAGGATCATTTGATGATAAGTGATACCACCGGCCATGGACATATTGCCAGAAGCCTTGCAAGTTCATTGCCAGTCTTTTAATAACTGGTACGGTCTTTTCTTGAAGAACCCTTTGTTGAAATGGTTTGGAAATACTTCAATTGGCAACTGGTTCGGACGGCAGAACTGCCTTAAAAACACTCGGTTGTGAACGGACGTTGAGAAGATACGGCTGGAATTTCGAATCTTGCCTCGTAGTCCGATGATGAAACTTAGTCGCAGGTTGGATCCGAAAAACATCTCTGAACACTCTCCGTGGTAAATGCAATAGAAGATGCAATAGCTTAAATAGATGGTCATGTCTTATTGTGCTAGTAAATACATATATATGTAATACATATCTTGCCAAACCAATACTTTCTCGTCTATCGAGTAAATTAAAATTGAATGTCGCATTTATATTAAAACGTTCGATAAACGCGATGGTCCATTAGCTAATAGGATTGAAATCCGTCATGCGATCGCTAAGAACAAATTGTACTGAATAGATTGTATTAAACGAGTTTCACATGAAGGTTCGTTAAAATGTTAAGGTCATAAAGTTTATAAAAATTGGAAGTTAAAGTTAAGGGAAGATTTGTTATACTTTATTGCTTCAAAAATAAAATAAATATAACATTACTAGAGTGCAATGCGATATCAATAATCACTCAGTGACATAATAATTTCTGGTTAAATTAGAAGTGTTTTCTATCGGTAACAAAATTTGTTCGTCGTAAAAGAATTTTCATAATGAGATGGGACATCTGATAACATTCATTACACAATTATACAATATATGCTTAATCATCTCTATGATGTTTGCTATTTTTACAATCACTGGACAAAATCATTCGAACTAGTGATTAGTGTAGGTGCTAAACAGGAAAATAGTACACAAGAACAGAGTCTCTTCCCCTTAAGACTGTAACTAGTGTTATTGGACACTTTCTTATCTTAAATATTCTTTAAAGTAAATTAGGTAAGACTTAAATTGCTTATTAATCTTAAGTTAGGCTAGATCGTTATGTTAAATTGTGTCTTTGTGTAGAGATAATTAATCAGATATAATCAGATACAGATAATATGTATTATATCTTTAATAAAATGTTTCATGTCAAATCCACCATCTGATCATACCCTTCGTAAACATAATTTAAAGTATGAAAGGTCAAGTGTGTGCAACAAAATTGCATTGATTTTCTCTTTATAGAAGGTCAATGACAAATCAATCAACTTAAGTAATAATTTACTTAGAGGTATTACATTCGAACCCGTCTATACTTCTACCTTAGAATGAAATATCTTTACATAAAAGAGAGAAAAAATATTTAGATTCTAAAATGGTTGAATATTGTCTATAAAGAAGTAATTATCGATACGGCGTATAACACACATTTCTCTACTATTATAGGTACCGGGTACGTAATAAGTATCAGTGAGGATTAGCCGCTGTTGCCTGGTGTACACATTTATAGAGTTATTATACATAGAGCCGTTACCAGTAACCTTTCTTTTAGAAAGTCTTGTACGACCTCTTCTACTTAATGTTGTCCTTAGGGATAAGATTGTTATTGTCCGTCATACAGAAAATTATCAAAAGCCACATCGATAGTCATCGTTAGCTCTCTCTAATTATAAACTTAAGGATATCTCGATTTCTTATTAAATCCTTTGGCCTTCCCTTCCGCAGAACCCTTCGTTCAAACCCTGCCAGTTTTAGGATGTGTTAGTTACCTAATATTTTTTTCCTGGAATTGATCCCTTCCATACACACAGTTTAAGCAGTCGCATATATCTCGCTTTTTAGTATGTATGTCATATATTTAAATATTTATTTATTTAAGATAGTAAAAAATATTATATTAATAAGTTATTAAGTATAAAGCATGTGTCTACCATAATGTAGCTTTTATTGTATTGTCCCATGACAAGCCTTTTTAAAATAAATAAATAAAAATCAAGTTTCAGTCAATTTAGATAAAACACATAAATAATAATAATAAACACATTAATATTCACCTAAACACTCCAATCATTGGTGACAATAAAATCCGTTTGGAAAGACGCGGCCAGGCCACTTTATTATATGTACATAAAGTCAGCACTTCATCCTTTTTAGGTCTGGGCCTCTGGTTTCTGTATGTATTTCATGTACATTTGTCAATTTAATAGACAAGGAGATGATTGGCGTCCTGTGCCTGTCACACAACGTCGACTTTTTTGGTCTAAGACAAGCCGCTCCTCACGATGTTTTCCTTCGCCGTTCGAGCGAATGTTAAATGCACCAATAAAAAGAAAGTCCATTGGTGCACCACCGGGATCGAATCTACGACCTCAGGGATGAGAGTCGCACGACTAGCAACTAGGCCAACACTGCTCGCTACTTCTATATACTGTAAGGAATTATGCATTAAATGCTAACAAACAAATTTCTAAAACACTATCCATATAACAATTCGAAAATGATGATCTTTCATTCACACGAACTCTCCCAGGCTTAACGAAGCCTTTGATTAGACAGAGTAATTAACGCTGGTCCTAAGATAACATTATACGATCTTTGTGTTGATCTTAAATATTAACTTAATTACTTAGAAATGAAACTAAAGACGGAAGAGATTGCTTATATATTTAAATGAACAAAATAACACTAAATAATACAAAAAAATAAGTAAATACTGTCCGTGTAGGATCGTTACTAAATATAATAATAATACATAAACAGTCCTTATTTCATCACGGATTTAGAACTGAAAGGAAATTCGCAAATTTTTAATTAATACAACAGCTGAGTTCTTTATGGGTATTACTGATTCAAACCCAGAGTTTTACATTACATGTTCGTGTGAAATTTGACAAATTGTCAAATTTATAAAAGATAGTTTTTTGTTAATAAATGTTTTTTACCTAAATAAATTAACTTTCTAAATTGCAATGTCGTGTATTTATCGCTTTTTTAAAACATTTAGACATTTTTACGTAAGTTGAGGCTTGACCGAGTTTCTCTAATAAGTAATTTGTCTATGTTAAGCCTTGGATATCTTAGAAATTAAATAAAAGCAGTGATATACTATATTAAAAATAAACTTTTAATTGCGATGATCGCAGTCAACTACACAATCAAAAAAATATTAAGATCTGATATGTAGTAGAAGTAGTAAGGGGAAGAAGCATAAGAGGACGATCCGACCGCAGGAATGGAGAAAGGAAGCCATCGATGGAAAGACTGATGGAAAAAGCTGAAGGTGGTGGTGAAGGGGTTCAGATCGACGGTACTGAAAATCGATGCGAAAGAGCAGACTACGCCAACCGGTAGCCATGAAGGTAGCTAGGAGGCAGGAGCATACCATAACAAGAAAAAAATATGTTTATATTAAATCAAAGCTAGTATTAGGTACTTTTTATAATGATTGGAAATTAAACGGACTTTTATTACTATTATGTAGTACTAGTGGAAGATGAGTAGCTAACAAAAATAGGTCATATTAAAAACATCAAAGTTACGAGTACCTCATTTCCATTCCTTTTGAAAAATCACACGGAGTAAGAAATGAAAAACAATTTACACATGTTATAATGAAAATATTTTATAAGAAATATTTTCCAACAAAACCTCATTTGTACATTATTTAGCTCGTTGTGGCGTAATAAGTTATTATTCAATGAGCTTTCGGTTTCACCTCACACCACCGCATGTGATTATAACGACTTAAGTTGTGGTTACATCGAGAGAATGTTATACTAAAGCAATATTCATACGTGATATGACTTGTGATAAGACCTCCCAGTGTCCATGGGCAGCGGTATCGCTTCACATCAGGTGAGCCTCTTGCCCGTTTGCCTGCTATTACATAAAAAAATAAGTAAAATGGGCTGCGAAGTCTGCCCTTTTTGGCCACCCCGTAGACTCATTTGCCATATAAATAAATACCAAAACATTTAAAACAGACATAGTATAATAAAAAATATACGTTTTAGGTCGGACGGTCGGTCAGTAGGAACCTTTTAGGTCTGGTCCTCAGATTTTTGTATCTGTTTCGTGTTAATTTTAATAATAGGCAAGTAGGTGATCAGCGTGTGACGAATGTGTACTTTTTTGTTATGATGCCGGTTTTAAACTGAGGTAATAGGTCACCAGCTTTCAATCGCGGTCAGAAAATATACAAAAATATGACTACATACTATGAATTTAAGTATGACTAGGTGAAAAATGAGTAATAAACTGGTGATTTTTAATTTGAATAGTAAATAATTATTCTTGATAGACCTTTTACCTTCTACCTACAATTTTTGGAATGGTTTAACTGTCCTGGTCCAGTTTGTGTTTCCATCACACCAACTTCTTTTACATTTAAGATTATGTATACAATAATTAAAATAAATAAATATTATCGTAATTTGATTGATTGATTTAATATTACACAATTACTTATCACAAGTGAAGTAACAAACCCAAATGGATCGAACGTTCACTAAGCGATCAACTTTATGTACAGTTAAGGTACAATTTAATCTTGTGTGCCACAATCCTTAGTCCGTCTGAAAGGTACACTTTCAGTTAGTGAAGTGTGGAAGCGACTGCCGCACGTGTTGTGGTGCCTTCATTCTTGTGCTTACCTTGTTTGTAGTGAAATAACAAAAAAGTAAGTTTTTTTGCACTTATACTCTGAAATTTCACAAAAAGATACAAGTACATTTATTTATTTATTTTTGAATTTAGAATGATAAAACTATTACACCTATTCGCTCATGCCTTTATACATGGACAGCAAGAATGCATGCGACGGTCACCCCGTGGCCATGCATGTCATGTCAACGTTGCTATGTGTTTTTCCTAAACTTTTTTTTGCTAAGCCCATGTTATAACAACCTATATAACATACATAATTTCCATACAAAAAGTTAATTGTTCACTTAAAAAACTAAAACAGAAATTCCAATTCCACACTTTATTTCTATATTCGAATTGCCCCCCTAAACACTGCTCTATACTATATTTTTAATTAAGTTATAACATCTCTAAAATTGTACCTATCAAACCTTAATTCTCTTAGAGACAAAAGTTTCTCATAAGCTATGATCACTGTACATTATGGGGTGTAACATACAATACGTTCTCCAAACGGATTCAATATTGAGACCGATTAGGACGATAGCTTCACCTGGTGATGGCGAGGGGGCCGATGGCTGGTCATGCGTCATACTCGTGAACGGGTGCTACTTGTGGTGACTGTGTGTGACGTATTTGAATTCGTGTAGGCGGTGATGTTAGTTATTTCGACTACGTATTTGCGTGTTGATCCCATAGGAATGTAAGTGCGTGCTCCTATTTTACCATGCCTCCTGCTGGTAGAGGACAAATCTTTGTTTTTAATTTATTTTATTTTATTATTATTAATTACTTGAGATGTCATGTGTAACATTGTGTAATGGTTGCAGTTCCTTACAACCGTTGTGTAAAACAAAAAACTTGGCGATTAAAAAGAGTGGCAGAGAGTTTATTGCCAGTTTCTCTTTCTTTTTCTTCCGTTCTACGTCCATGATTTGAGATGTAGCAGTAAATGTAAAATAAAAGCATTTCATATACATTTCTTTTTTTGACGTTCATAAGTGTATTGTATTACCTATATGAATGAATGACTTTGAATTTTTTTGAGCGTAGGAATGGGGATGTTCGAATCACTAACTTACGTCTGCCGTTAAAATGTATTACGTACCTACATGACGTGATCACTGGTCGCACTTATTAACAATTGGCCATTATTGTTTATTTGTTAATACAATAATCGCAAAAAGAAAAAGAATTAGGTGGATAGACCATATTAAGGAAACAGCTGATGGTACTTGACAGAGAGGGCTACTAGAATGGCGGGTTTTGAAGCAGGCCTTTGCCAAATAAGGACACAGAAATTTTAAAAAAATGAGATATGAATATAAATACGTTTAAGTTTAAAAACGTCTAAATAAAATGCTATAATTGTTATTATTAACTTACTACAGCTGAGTAATGCTGATATCTGAGTAGCAATGTGTTTAGGTATCAGTTAAGTCTCACATAACTTCGTATTTTTGTAGTGAATGTGTCAAAGCCATTTTCACCTTTGTTATCAAAAAGCCCAAGCCAAAATCAGCGAAAAAAGTTAAATACACTTAATATTTCAACCACCCCTACATAAATCTCTCTTGCCATTTTACCATAATGATCCTCATCTGAAATATAAATATTTCCTCTGATTTTATTCCCTTTGGAGTGAAGAATCTTTGCCCGTGGGGTTAAAGTGCACATGCGCTAATTAAAGATTTAAGTTGGCGTCTGGTAGACAGTAGTGGTGCAGCAGCAGAGCTGGTGCTTTCCTCGCATAAGTATCGCAATACAGCGAGAAACTGCTGCCAGCATTAAAGTTACACTGCCACAGGGATTAAACATTTTAAATTGCTTTTAGTTTTCTGTTTAAGTATTTTTCATTATTATGTTAATTTGATTAAAACATATTCGTACCAATGCCGATCGTATATACGTAAATACTAATTTTAAACTTAATTCGTTTTTGTTTTAAATCTATTAATTAACCTAATCTATTAATTGTAGATTGAAACACTGATTAAGTCCACCCAATGTATCAAGAAGAATCTCTAATAGTGTTGCCATAGTAACTCCAGTGATCTCGTAGGCGTCACGCAATTAATCTTAATTATAAGGGCCAGAGTCACAAAACATGTCTAAGTGATTAGATTGACAAAGTTCGGTCCTTTACCTCTAATGAAATGCTTTGATTAAATAGTTTTTCGAGTGTCTCGGTAAACAATTTTCAGTAGTGGTAAGAAAGATAATTGAAGCAACTGAGCTTCATTTAGAATGGCTTCTGGCCTCTAGTTGGATAAAAGGTTTTGGTTTAAAATCTTAATTTTAACAATGACATGTTCAATCAATAAAAATACAACAGATATAGTGGAGCTACAACATATAAGTCTTAGCCTCAGATTTCTGTAATTGTTTCATGATAACTTTTTACTCAGGTAACTAGCCTTCAGTGTCTGACACACCGTCGATGTTTAGGTTTAAGTCATGCTGGTTTCCTCACGATTTTCTTTCAACGTACAAGTGAAGAAGCCGTAAGTCGAACACATGAGATGTCAAGCTAGCCCAACACGCTTTAGACAAAACTTAGATTATTAAACATAATATTGACGGTGACCCCACAGCTGGTGTTTCCTCGCTCAACGAATAAGTATCGTCATGCAGCGAGGAAATGGTGCCAACGTTAAAGGAAAACTGCCACAGGGACCAAACTTTTTAAAAAAAATAATTTTTTTATTAGGTTAAGAAAACTGAAAGTACTATATTTATGTATGATTTTGGGTTAAATAATTTTAACTTTATTAATAAACATTAAACAAACAACCTTATAAGACATAAATCAGAATCAGCCTTTGCCTAACGATTAAGTTGATCCAAATGTAACTTCACAACAACACTTTATTAATGGATTTTTTTTAAAAAGATCAATTGCATAGTATTAGTTTATACATTAGAACATTAAATACATTTTAATAGAGATTTAGAAATCAACCCGGAAATATTCAAAGAAAGACTCAGTGATGTTCATACGGCCTCTCCACTTTGTTTAAAAATTCAGTTTGACAAAATGTAACATTTACTTACGCCGAAAAAGATTCTTTACACATCTGTATCTCTTTTTATCTTTTTTAGGTTTATATCTGTAAATATATATAAATAGTTTTTAATAAGTACACTCGTACATTTGTCTCTTTCTGACAAGTTATGTTTACGCTTTGATGAAAAGAGACTTGTTTCTAGTTAAAAGTGTTATACTTTTGGAATACAAAACACCAGAAAAAATACAAGAAACTTAATGATTTTGTTTTTACTGGTTTTGTTATATTTTTTTTATAAACAGGGACCTACATCATAGCCTATCAGGCGCGCAATCAGGTATGTGACTGAGAGGCTAAGCAGCAGAGGAGTGTCGAAATCTGCCCTTTCCTAAAAAGGGACTTTATTAACTTAAAGGAGCGTCTGCCGCCGGGCTCGGGCCGACAACTACTCCAGAAATATTCTCATAATATTTATGGGCGAGACGGGGCCCGCTGCGCAGCGCCACCCACGTTACCACTCGTGCTATTTACGTTAGTGACATATTTGACAATATTGCAACAGAGCTTTTCCAGCTGCGATCTGATCTCAAACAACACGTCGCCACATGCCAGGCCATGCCATACAACACATTCCAGGATACCCTCATGCCAGTCTCGAGCTCCAGATCCCCCTAGCTCTTGTAAAAGTCGGGCAAGCAACAAGTAAATGAACCAACGTTTTGTCGGTTCTGTCGTCACAGTCGCACGCGGTTTGTCTTCAGTTTGAGTCTGTTTAAATAGTGTCCAAACGCCCCTTTTATTACACTAAATTCTAGGTAGGTAGGTAGGTAGGGTAGGTCTGAAATAATTTTCATTTTATATAGTAAATATGTGTCTCGCTACAGTGCGTTAAATATAAATTACAGATTAGTGTGTTATGTGTTAAATTACGTTGTTGTTGTTGTTTTTTTACATTCCTTAACTTTTTTTTTGTGTTGTGTAACTGTCAATAGTTGGTAGAAGGAGATTAATTATGCATATCATGCAATGTTTTTGAGTATTTTTTTAAACTGTAACAGAAATTACGAATCGGGACAACACGAAAGTTTATGCTGGCTGACTATGGAAAATCGCAAATCTATGTCGGACACGTTATGAGTCACCATCGATACGAATCGTTGATAATGGCTAAAATTCACAGCAACAGACGTGCTAGTCGAAGAAAGAAGTCGTGGTTGAGCTTCTTAGATTAGCGGAATATACCCAGATAGTCAAGTTGTTAACCAGCAACCTTTAGCAATAAAGTGGCACCAGAAGAAGAAGAAGAACAGAAATAATGATTCTATAACCATATATTATAGATATATTGTGTGTGTATATACGGTTTCGTAGGTAATTCCGTTGATAATGCACAAAAGCTACGCTAACGCAGAAAAGAAGGAAAGTAGGCAAAAGGCCCCGCGCGCCATCCCCTGCCCTGTCCTACTTATTTGATATCACATGACCTTGATTTGTCGCTGTGACCGAAATTGTTTATGAAATTTGTCCACGCGCAGGTGCTACACGCTATCCCTTATGCGCGCGTATTAATCTTAAGTCTTACGAGTAAAGAATTAGTTATGTTTTGTATAAACTCAATATGAATTAAGAAGCGGTGTGATAATAGTGGTAATAGCTTAAGAACCTAGGAATAGAAACACCAATTAACTATAGTACAACACCAGTTAACAAATAAATGTGAATTAATATTGATTAATAACAAATAGAATTTTCTAACACCTCATTAAAAGTTAACCGTTAAAGTTATTTAAAAGTGCCATACACAAAATAATCGTCGTACATGCAACATAAATTATAACGACTCATTTGTTATAATAGGTTAATATAGTCAAAATAGATTTCACCTAACTATGTGCTAGTTACACCACGTTACGTTACGGATTGTTGTAAGACGTTACAAAATAACTCTTGGACTCCCATAGTGAATGCTCAAAACTAAACGACCGAAAAATATTGTTTCGTTTACAGCTAAATAATCTATTTCTGTATTTTATAGCTGGTAATATTATGCGTTATTTATGAGCGTGTTATGGGGATATTATACCCACTTACGTAAAATACTTTGTATACGACGCGATATATGAAGTGCCCCATGACACGTGACACATGACATGTAAATTTGTGTGTTTATCACACTTTTTAATAATTCTATTTTACCTGAAATAGTCAGCCAGTTTTTAAGATTGATTTTGGACATATTTGTTAGTACTTATGTAAAATCCAACATGTTTCTGACGTTAGGGTATGCTTTTAGATATGTCTATGTCTTCATGCCCGAAACAGAAATGCATGTGAGTACAGACGGGACTCAAACACACGACCTGCGAAATAGCGCTAAGTCCACTAACTTAATATAACAATGCATTACAATGTATAACCACATTACATTTGTAATTAAGAAAAATAGAAAATACCACGCCATCTTATCTAAAATATTATACTCAAGTTACATAATTTAAATTCAGTAACGAAATATAACAATGGATAGTAATAAAAACGTAACGATAGTCCATAAAATGGCGATAATGTATTCAAAGCGCTCAGAAAAATTATCTTTTCAACGGCCGTGTGGCAAAGTTTTATCGCTGATATAAAGCTTAATTTCACTTGGACAATAGAGTATGCTGTTACGATTTTTTGAATACCGTAAATATAGATATGGCTTGTCGTTTTATTGAAGGTCTAAAAACACTTTCTAGTTACTCACAAATAGCGATTTTAATGACTCAATGATTGCTACACTTTCGATATTCCCAATAATTTCTAATTATGACACCTACATTGTGACTCTTTCTATTTGTCATTAATATAAAAGATATCCTTTGTAGTTATGAATTTCCTTTTTATTTTAACAAGTGCTAGGATGTGTTTCTCTATTTTATAATACTTAAAAGTGAATTAGCGTCAACGATAGAAATAAACATACAACTTCGTCAGCAAAGAATAAATGGATAAAATAAATCAGTAGCGCTACAACCTTTTTAGGCCTAGGCCTCAGATTTCTGTACCTGTTTCAATCTAATACGCAAGTAGGTGATTATCCTCCTATCCTGACACTAGCAGCGAGCAGGTTTCCTCGCGATGCGTACCATCACCATTCGCGCGAATTTTAAATGTGCACATAGAAGGTACGTCGATTGGTGCTCAGCCGAGGATCGAACCTACGATTTCAGGGATGAGAGTCTCATGCTAAAGCCACTAGGCGAACACTACTCTTAGCCATTAAAGAATAATAATAAAAAATATTTAATACCATACCAATCAATTCCTCTTGAAGCTTTATTTATCTATTAACACTTCGTTCCAAGTATGCAAAAATATAGCACAATTATAATATAATGGAGGGCATCTGGCGGCCTCCATTTTATGTGAGAAAAATATTAATAAGCGCAAGAATGCCTACATAAGACATATTAACTATATGTCTACTTAGACTAAACTAACGGGACAAAGCAAAGCAATTAAAATATGTAAACAGTGAAAGGGACTGATCGATTGTTACTTGATAGACTGACAATCACAACGAAGTATTGATTACTACTAATGTTTGTTCTTTGAATGTGTTTAGTACTGAGCAATTATAACTAAGACTACTTTATGGACAACGGGACCAAGAAACACAATTTCGATCACTCCAGCCCTCGGAAGCTTTCTAGAGCATGACCCAGCTCTAATAAAAGTACTTAGTATTACAAAGGTTTCTATTTTGGACCTCGTAAAGTTTTTACTACGTTAATTGCTATTCATGAGCCGGAGCTTAAATCCCCGCTATTACGAAGTTACTTTTATAACTAAAGTTAGACAAAATTTTCACTTCCGTAACGAAGCAGGGTGTTGCAATAGCTTTTATGCCTTTTATGATATACCTTAATAGAGTCAGTAATTATGGGGTCGTGTAAATATAGAGAAATCTTACTTGAGAGTCTTTGGCATTTCTATTTATTATTCTTTGGTTTGGGTCTCCAATACCTACATTGAAATAATACCTCTTTCATACATTACACAACGGCTAATAAAATAAAGCATGTTTCAATGTCCAGTTAATTTGTAATATATTTAAATTCGTTGAAGTAGTTTTAGTCTTATACTTTTTAACAAAATTAGGTAATTATTATCATATAAACAGACAGCCAAATGGTTTTTTAAGATGACTGTAATGCATTAGCGTGTCATACACATGTAACAGATACCTATGGTATCGATTAAAATCTCAAATTTAAATCGATAAGGAATACCATAATAAAACTCCAAAATTATTAAAAGTTAATATTTACTATCATTATATTGTCTTCAGAATTTTAAGGATTGCTGGTGAATAGAAAATTGTAATACTGAGAAAAGGAAAGGTTGAAACATATAGGATCGGATAAGCATCCGTGGCATTTGCTTAAAGGGACAGATCGAAAAACATCTTTATATAACTGAATTCTTGACTATAAATTTTAAGTCACTTTCTATTGCGAACTAACGAACTGTGGAATCGACTCCAGGTGAAGGTCTTCCCTGAGAGATACGGCTTCCAACTATTAGAGTGTGCTCCTCCCTAAAAGGCCGGCAATTCACCAACTAAAAATGTGGTGCTGTGTTGACTGCAAAAGAAGTAAGCATTTATTAAACTCGGCGATTTTTGCATAGTGGGTATCATTTTCAATTGATATTCAAAACTGAAACTAATCTTGAACTTTTATAATCATCGTTAGTTGTTATTGAAAATAAAGTTCTCACGAAGTATAATTTTTTCGTTACGATAACTCCTTCACTAAGAATTCACCTAAGATTACGTATTAATGAATGAAACATACATATTTTCATATCGTTTTTACGAGTGTTGCAAAAATCTTTACTTTTATTTTCATATATTACATAAACTCATGCAGTGACTTTAACATGTGAACAAATTGGACGCCATAGGTAAATATGTAAAATATATTATGTATAATCAGCTGCCTACTGAAGTATTTCCGAACCTATTCGACTTAAGTCCTTCAAAGCACGAGCCGAGCCGGCCTTTTCAGATTTGGTAAGCTTTTTTCTTGAAGGACTCGCGAGCCCTTTGGCTTTGATAGTGTCTATATCGTTATCGCTTAACATCAGATGACCTGCTAAAAAAATAAATGAAGCTTTGCCTTTCGGTGTTACCCGCTATAATGAAGCGATGTTTATAAAAGCATAAGCCTTCCCTATGTACTATGAATCCTAAAAGTATATTTTCAATTTACACCTCTAGTTACTGAAATCGACTTAGCGTTCACCCATACTGAGGTAAGTATTGAAAAGGAAATCCATGTTTTTGCTAATCACTTTTCGAATGTACTCAAACTCAAAATATCTTTATTCATATAGGTAAATATGTACACTTATGAACGTCAAAAAAGTTAAATTAATTGTAAATTTACATTTACTACTTGTACTGTACTGTAGCGTAATGTACGTATATACGTACCTAAGCTATGCCTTGCCTATGTTTCAGTGAAGTGTTATAATATTGATAGGACTTTTACGTAAGTAAGAGAGCTGTGTTGACCTTCATTTTTGAGGTCGTGGTTTGATCCCTGGCTGTGCATCAATGACTATCTGTCAATATGCGCACTTAGTACTCGCTCGAACGGCGAAGGATAACATCGTGAAGAATCCAGCAGAAAGAAGTCTGATCACCTTCTTGCCTATACGAAAAAACAGGACCATGAAATAAATTCATAAAAATCTTAGATCCAGATCTAAAAAAGGTTGTAGCGCCACTGTTATTGTTGAAATTATTTTTTAGTTTCCATTAAAACCCAAAAATCAAATCTTATTTATTTATTTTAATATACAATATATTTCAAGGTTTGCCTAGCAAATTGTATACATTACGAAGTTCATATTTATAGAAACGCAGTTCTCAGAGCATCTGCTTGTTATCTATTTATTTTCGTTTGGATTAATATAGTTGATACAGAGTTTCATTACATTTAAGAACATTTAATAATATAAGATAAATAATCTTCTATTAATAAAAGTAGTAGTAGGTAGTAACCTAGTGCTAAGCGAAACCTGGTTGTGCACAAATAGATTTTTGTAGCTGTAATGTAAAGGAAACTTTAAGAAACTATAATTAGAAACATACAAACATAGATATATAATTATAATATTTCGCGAGTAAAAATTATCTAAGAAAAAGAAACAAAATCTAAAACCACATTAATTTTATTAAAGTAAATTAAATTATTAAGGCATAAATCAATTAATGTTTCAGTAATAATGGATATTTTAACGCAACGGATAAGATCTACCGGAAATCTAATAAGAATATTAAAACATGTAAAAAAACTCAATTCTTCTGCCGTATAAGGTTATCAGATCCCATTTACATACACCCAACAAGTCAAGTCGCTTAATTTAGTCCATTCCGTCTTAAGTTATATCATAATTATCTAACCTAACAAGATCTTATACTAACCTTATACATATATATTACTTGGCAAAACTCAGACTTTTATCCCTAACGAAGGGGGAAGAAAATGGCCTTAACTGTTTCGAGAAAAAACCGTACAAGAACTTAACTATGAGTGAGTATACGAATGTACAAGTATATACTGTATTTGAGAGTGTGGCTGAGAGCTATAATACAATAGAAATTAAAATATAGAAAATTATGATGAATAATATTTTATTCATAACAATTTTCACCACATTTTGAAATATAATTCTTTCCACTAAATAATCCTATTAATTCTTAGACAACACGCAATTTCATTCGTTAAGCGTCTTACGAAAAAGGTCACACTTTTAAATGTTATCTTTATGTTTGAAATAAATCAAGCGGGTTGCGGGCCTTATAAATTAAGTGAAAGGAATGACGCCCCTGGTATTAAATGGTTTAAGTAAGGAATTAATCGTTATTTTATTCTTATGTTACTCGTTTCAGACCCTTGAAGAGACAAATGAAATTGTTTGGAAAAGCGCTTAAAACTTGCATAGTACATTTTCGCTTACCATTAGTCGTACGATTTGAGTTATTTATACCTTCTTTAGTAGTCGACGTTAAAGGACGTCTCTCATGCGGATCATTATTGAGATAGCTACGTACATGCTTAAACTCGTTCAACCAATTGTAAATAGTGGCACGACATAGGGCTTCATTAAGAAATGCTATTGCTTTGTTGTTGAAGCCCACAACGAAACTCATAATAAATCATTGACCAAAAATTTTCTCGCGTTAGGTTAATTTTCACGTGTAACAAAAGTTTTATTTGCCGCCAATTTATGAAAACAAATGACAAATGAAAGCAATATACATTAGATTACCAAAGAGTTCTAAAATTGAAGTTCAAAAAAGTTTTCATTAGCAATGTTTCTAACTGTCCAATTCTAAAAATGTTCATTGTTACGTGGGGTATTACCAGTGCATATACAAGTGTACGTGTATTAAGAAACATAAATTATTAAAGAGGCAACTTGTGGCTTTATCGCTAACAAGCGATCTCGTTCAACGAAAGTAAGGAAAACGAAAAGAAATACTGCAAGAAAAGTGGACAGCTAAATTAACAAAAATAAAATTACAAGTAACAATGTAGACTTATACAGTTACACAAACTAACGTCTAAAATGAAAAATAAAAGCTACTCTCTCAGTATCAACGTTGTAGGTAAAGGGCACAGCGTACCTGATGGTGTGTTCCGAACTTTGCTTGAAACAAATTTGTCTCAAGACCAGTCGTACTACATAAAGGCACAAGTACAACCTCATATGGAATAGGTACGTCTCACATCTCTGGGTCGGTGCCTATATACCAGCTTTTTCCATCAAATTCAGCGAAGGGTTTGTCATTTTGTCAATCTCCAATGTATTATTAATCGGCTTGTGTCTCTCTTTCTCTATGTAGATTGTTCCATGGAGAGTGTTCTGAACAGTTGTTTGGGTTGATGCTGCTTCGTTCTAACACCTTACGAGCCGAACTCAAAATTTCATCAGTATGACCATCATGGCTGGAAGTCTTCCACGGGCCGCTTCACAATAAACATTTTCTTTTGCGAACTAGCAAACTGTGGAATAGACTCCTGGCAGATACGACCTCCAATTGTCAAGTTGATCAAACTCCTTCCTCAAACACCGGCAACGTAACCACTAAAATGTGTGTCCATGGGCTGCGATGACTGCTTTTTGGGCGTTTTTTTTTTCCATAGGCTCGTTTATATACTAAAAAAAAAAAACCTACAACCCCACCTTGTGAAGGAACGCAGAAGCAAAATGGCAGGAAAGAGGAAACTCATTTATAATGAAAAAGTATTGCCCCATTCAATGGACTACCACATAGTTAAAAAAATATGTCCTAGTACCTTATATTTAATGTTACACTTCATTTCTGATGAAAAGTGTATTTTCATTTTAATTATTAATTAAGGCATTTCCAAGAGATCCGAAAGCCGAGTAACCGCAGGCTATAACCCGAGGTCATGTCTCCTTTGTTAATAATTATGCTTATAGCTTTAATATCGCTCCATTGATCTCCATATTTTTATATTACATTTTATGAAGACAAAAATTAAACAAAAAAATACAACTCGTTTAAAGGAAAGTCTTTTTTAAATAAATATTAAATGTAAATTGAATTACTATAACAAAATCTCTTAGGATTTCGTTGTAATACATCTAGTTCCAATTTAATATTTCATTACCTTAAGATATGCAAGAGAAGTGTTGGCTCAGTGCCTTTAGGTTGCGACTCTAAGTCGTAGGTTAGATCTTAACATCAGGTGAGCCTCCAATTACAAACCAAAATTCAAGTCAATATTCACTCTTTAATTCAGTAATTCATGGTTCCCAGATATCAAATTTAATAAGTTTTTGACAAACGACAGACGTGCTTACCGCTGCCTCGATATGGAATCCTCTAGAACCACAAATGACGATGTGTGTTAGTCACCAAAGGCGTTTGAAGAATAATAACTCTAGTATGTGAGGCCAAGAACCAGGGTTGTGGTCATTTTAATAAATATTATTATTACAGTTCAATGGTATTTACGCGGGGTTAAAAATAAAAACACTGGTACGTGTATGTTAGCATAGATATTTACTCTACGCCTGTTTGTCAGTCATCACAGTCAAAACAGATTGCCTCTGTTTATATGACGTTTTAATTTTTCTATTTCAATTGAATACATACATAAAGTGAATATTAATTGTTAATGTTGCATTTACAATATAAAACAATCAAAAGAGTATTTAGAAAACAAATCAAAAGAAGATAATCACACGTTTTCCAAGCACCTGAATGGAAAAGAGCAGATGAAGTAGACAGTACGCAATACTCTATCGCGTCAAAATGACACCAGGCGATGTAATTTGTAAGCAAAACTAACATAATATTATTTCGTATTATTATACCTCTAAATGACATTACATAGCGTTTAGTACGTTAAAATTATCAAAAATTACGCGTGTCATGTAAGTGTACGTGGCTTATAATCTATTTGCCTAAAATGTTATCATTTGCACGCAACGGGATTCGATTACCAGACCATTCGCTAAACCTGACTAATGTAAGCCAAAAATGTATTGGATTTTGAAAGAATCTAGTCAAAGTCAGACTCATACATAGCCTATATGATTGCTAATTTCTTCCTATAAGATAGTTGCTATAACTTATTATATTAACCCGACCAAGAATATAGCTAAATGTTAATATATAGGTTGGAATATATTTATATTTCTAAAGTCATTCTATTTTACTAAATATAAAAGCAACTTTTATCGAACTTTAAAGCGATAAATTAATAAAACTCGCATGTTCACAGCTTTCTAGCGGCTTATTAATAGGAGCTATTTAGGCTAAGGGAGTATGATGTTAAATTGACATGCTATTTCACTTACTTTGTAAAGGTAAATAGAAAGTAATTCCGTCTATTTTTGCTAACCAACCCAGAGGAGGCGTTAACATTATCTATAATTTCACCCCAATGAACTCCAGTCTGCTATCACTGCGTATACGTGGCGTAGATTTCACGCAGCGCGATGATAGCATGGTAATAATCTTATCACTATAATATAGTGTTTATATACAAAATATATGCATGAAAAGCATTACTCACAATAGTTTTAAGTGTAATCATATCCTTGTTACCAAACATAAAATAGAAAAATTACACCTTTAACCTCATATTTATCATCAATTGTACTTGTACTTCGGTGAACCTTAGAACAAAACAAAAATAGACAAAACTACATAAACTCAATAAAGATGAATGTTACTACTAATTTAATGAATGATGTATCTTAGCTTATTTCCTAAGTCAGGAGTTTTAGTTTTTATTATAGACTTCAAAATCAGATTAGGGTAAAAACCGCCTTCACCAGGGAAGGCATCGTCCTTTACTTCGGTCACACCACTGAGCCTTCGTTCTGCCCTTCGGGCGATTAAACTCCCCGCGAGGGTCCAAGATGAGGTCTGACTCTCGCAGGAGACGCTCTTGCGTAAGTCGCGGGAAGACGCCTCGGCCGAGCTACGCTCGCGGAGTTACCAAATGCCTTAAGGCCAACAGCGAGATTCCGTTCCAAAAAAAGTCATATAAACGTGTTTGCAATTTTTTTTTAATAAAACTTCCTTAAGAGATAAAACTTAATTACATTATTTACATAACGCGACATTTTGAGCAAGAAAACAGTTATTTTCCAAGGACTTCGTTCGTGACCGCCTTAACTCCTGAGCACACTCCAGAGACCTCAATTTAAACGATATTAAGGTCAGCTCGAATCTCAGTGAAGGATGATTTAGGAATTTCATTTGGAGCTCAGAGCAATCGATATCAATAAATGATATTCCTTCGTTAATTGAGAAATCGAGTAATGTTATCACTCTTTGTATTTTTTGTCGACTTGAAAGTTTTGATTTCGTCGCAGTATTTTTTTCGTTTGTTTTGTTTTATAATTATGCCTTGTTTAATAATCACGTCGTATAAGCAGACACATAAAGTCAATTTTGTTGTGCCTGTACTCAAAACAATAAATAGCCTAACCGAAAACGATTATTGTTTCGCCGGGAAAGAGAACCCAGAGTTGAACATGTTATGTCTTATCCACTAAGCCACTATTGGAAATTAAATGCGCATTTGAAACTTGAACTTTTTATAAAACAGTTAAATTATTTACACATTATTTTTTAATCTTTTATGAATTTTATATATCAATTATGCTCATCAAATGTTAACGAATAAATAAAAATGATTCAAGAACTTTCATTTTAAGCTCGTCATTAAAGTGGCAAGAAAAGGATAGATGCGGAAAATGTCCGGAGGGAACGGGATGGATATCCCGGCAAAGATTAGATATTGTGCTAGTCGGATATGGAGATACGATTTTAATGAAGCTTATGGTATAATCTCCAATTCTAATTTTGGCACACATAAGCTGTGCTGTATGCTGTTGTCATATACGACGCTACGTTTATCACACGAATGCCCTATTTTATGAAAAAACTATGATTTAGTTTAAGAATACCAGTGGAGGAATTTAAACGGCTAGTAGATTTCAGTAGATATTAAGGTATCATACCTCATTTATCTTACATTTGTATGAAATTGTAGTATATTTTCATAACTTACATAGCTATAATAAAAATAATAATTAACAGCAATTGGCAGCATTTCCTAACTATACTATATACTTATATACGCTATAGTTATACGTTGAGCGAGAAACGCACCAGCTCTGGGGTGACCTGTACTATCTATCAGGCGCCAACTTAAATCTTTAATTAGAACCTGTGCACTTAAACCCCATGATTGTCTACTCCAAGGGAAAAAATCTAAATTATAGGAAATACTCTTATATTTGAGCGGTTTTTTGTTTCCGATTGCTCTGCGGCCGCGCAATAGAATAAATTTATACATAATATTGCATATATAATAAATCGATTTCAATCTGACTTCATGATAAATAGACAACTTTTAGTATTGTTTGTTTAACATTTCTTAATATTAGTATAATTCTATAAATTCAGGTTAGTTTTGTTAGTGTTTCAAATACTAGAACATTATGGTAAAATTATTTTAAAGCCCCGTCCATATTTTTCCATTTATTTTTGTATTTAGCTACATATATCCCAGTACTTCTATTACGTTCAAAGTATTGTACCAAATATCGTGAATACAATTTATTGGTAAAACAAATAAAAACGTCACCTTGAATCTATTATGGCAATAAACAAATACCTTTAGCGCATAACCTTCAAAGTGTAGAATTAATTTATTTGTAACTTAAAAACTAATATTATGTAAAAAAAAGTTAAATGTTACTTTCAATAACTCGGCCGCAAATTCCAGATACAAGTTTTTTTTTATTGCAACATTGTCATATTTATCAAAACCTATTGAATATTTTAGTTATAGATATATTTAGATTTGATCAGACTAATCTAGTTTTGTGTTCATTGTAAAATACGCTTTACTAAACATAAATAATAACCTCATATACAAATAATTTTCAGTTATGTATCTAATTTTGTAACAATAACGTATTTTTAAAATATGTAAATTTACTATTTCAATGCAAAAACGGGCGACATTGATATTAAAATTTTAGTATTTGACGTGTCTAACACATATCCTTGGCTAAGTGCAGAAACTTAAATAATATTATAAAGTATTTGTGAAAAGTTGACAATGTTATCTTTAAAGTTATTGTAATACTGACACGTTTTACTAGTTGGAGATTGTGTCACATCTATATTTCAGCTTCATTTGTATAATCTATGCTCCCGCTTTGGTTTCAGGCCAGTCAGGGCCGATCTCTCTCCGCTCACCCTTGTGTACTGAAATCCGAACACCAAACTGAGACTGTGTAGTGTTGTGCGAATGTATGGATTGTCGTAGTAGGGGTAAGTTGAGAACCTTAATTTCGTATGACCTATTACTATAGAATAATACCCAAAAAGGAACTTAATCTATTTAGCGTATTATATTTTTTAGCTGTGTTTTGTATAATATTGTTAATAATTAATCACCGTGACAATAAACCTTTACAGTTTCCATACATTATTATAAATTAAAACTGTATTTAAAAAAACAAATGCTTTATATCATTTTTTTATTGAATTGTATATATAGTTTTGATACTTTATCGATTAAATTCGAATATCGTCATTGAAATAAGTTTTTTAAACAATCAACCCAACGTATGCGTATTTTTCATTTGTTTTATGTATAACTTGGCAGACCATCGCTCTCTAGTAGCAGATCATTAATATAACAAGTATTGACTTCAATATGTAGGTGTTCTAATATTCAATTTAAAATCTTTCGTGTAGGAGATTTCACATTTAACTTAGTTCTTGTTAAACAGTTTAGCGACCTTTTTCTAGCCAAAAGTAAATCAGTTCCTAGTTTTTGTGCGCTGTATTTAGTATGTAAAATGAAATATTCGCTGTTCATAGAAGGCGTGTATGTAAAAAAATCTTTTCTATTCATTTATGTTTGTTACAAGCAAAATGTTTATTTTTTTTCTTTTGCATTTGCAATCAGCCCTAAAGCTATGAGCGAACCTGTTTTGTGGTGCTGTCGAGTGGAGTGACTTCCCTTTGGTAGCATTTACTCATCAAATTTTTGTGCTCTGGATTTCGTATGTAAAAATAAAATATTCACTGTTCACTCGAAGGCGAGTATAAAGCCCTACATATATTTCAGGTTAACTTTTCTATTCATTCATGTAAAAGAAAAATGTTTTTTTTTTCTTTTCCATTTGCAATCAATGCTAAGGCTGTGAGCGAATCTATGTTACTGTCATTTGGAGTGGCTTCCCATTGGTATTATCTACTCATCTACTGCCAGTCTTCTAGCTCTAGAATATGTTGAAGTTTTAGTCTAAAACGGTTTCTAAGGTGAAAAGCATACTAATCGTAATCGTGCTTTGTTTCATTTTCGTCACTAACTATGTAAAAAACTCAGTTTTGTATCGCGCCCGTACCCACAACCACCAATGTTTAAGCTAACTCGGAATATGCTTAAAAGGAGTATTAAGAATATCCATAGCGCAAAATCACCTCATATACGGCAAACCTAACGTGACCAACGTCCCGTTTTGAACGGTACTGTGCCTTTTTTCAATTACGAGTCCCGGTGTCCTCGATATGAACTGTGGGACGCAAAATTTGAGCAGCAGAATGTCAGCCGCCAACTAACTTTTTCGGAATAAATAACTTTAAAAGAGTGTTTTTTTCATTGACTGCATATTATTGGACCTAAATTAAACCAATGTCCCGTTTTCAGTCAAATAATAAATGGTCACGTTAGGCATACCCCACGTACACACTTCACTTTTACACTATCACACAACACAGCCAAATTAGTTATCACTTAGTTATTGAATACTTTTTAGTATGTTCCCTTTTTTGAACCTTTTTGTAGGTAAATATCATGATCTCTGGCTATTTTATAAGTGTGATTGTTATAATATACAGCTGTAGGATTAAGAAATAAATAATTATTTATTTTCCAATTATTATGAATGGTATGGAGAGATAAAATAGCGACGGAAGTAAATTCTTTTATATATATGCGCTCTTTGAAACATCACAATAAAGTAATTGTTAGCAACGTTCACTGGAAAATAATCATTTCTTTCGCGGACAATGGATAATAATAATATTATTATACCAACGACTTACCCAGGCTATAGATAATTTTATGAAGGTATTTTGATGTTAGTTTTAAAATGTAAAACTTAAACCGTAACGAAGAAACTTTTTTTAATTATCTATTTCTTGTACGAACAAATCTTAAATTCGAATTTGTGCGTCAAGGCCTAGCTGAACGTCATTTGTCCTTTTATGGGCTGGTAACTCCTCTGAAGGAAACCTATAAACATTATCTTCTTCTTCTTATAGTGCAACTCCTTGCGAAGATTGACGATTATCATGGATAGTTTAATTTTGGATGCCGCTTCTAAACAATAACTTGGTGCTTTAACATGTCATAAGTTTTTCAACCAAGACGTGCGACTGCGACCAGGTCTCCATTGTCACCATTACCGTGTATGATTACTTGAAGGAGCTCGTATTTTTTGGTGTTACGTAAAACATGTCCGAAAGTCAAGTGTCCTTTTCATAACCGTCATAAGAGCTTCTTCTGCATTCTGTCCAGCGTAATGTATAATTACATTTATAAGTAAGATTATATGCCATCGATTAATGAAACAGAACTTTTAAGCCCTATCTGATTTGTGAGGGTTTGAACTACTAGAACATGGATATATTATAATTTAATACTTTTATATACATATAGCTGCACACGAGTGTCTGCGAAATACTTGGCTTTACAGTTTTGTCTAGTTTTTACGTGTGACAGCATCGAAGAATATACTCGTATAATTTTTTTTTTACGATACGCTCATTTGCATTTGCTTATCCCAAATCTAACAATAGATTTAGTATTCTAAAGCTGGTACATAAATACATTTTGAAATCCAAACCCATAGATCGACCTCGAGAAAGCGCGTCCATCAAAACAAAACTGAGGAATGCTCTCGAAAGTTAAGAATTTACCTTTTTAGTGGTGAATGAATTATTGCAAGAAAATATCACCATCTAATATAATGTTTATATGAGCAAATAAGTTTTTCCCCTTAGCAGAATGACATCTGGGGCGAAACAATTAGTTTCTGTGACACAGCGAGAAAATAAACCACATTTGTTATTTCTAGGAGCTGATTAATATGGCTTTGTATAATATTGTAGTTGGATTATTGCTTAACTGTGTGACTTTCATACCTTATATTATGTTCATATTCGGATGTGCATTATATTTATTTACAATAATCTTACAGCTACATATCCATTATAAAACTTAGTAGATAAGTATCTCAGTATATTAATTCGTTTGGTTTACATGAGAATCTGCTTCACCAGGTTCATTTTTTGAAATATTTATTATTATTATATATATTATATTTGCAATATTTTGAGTATCATTATAGAAAATAACATAAGTGCATATAACCATAAAACGGAACAATAACTTATTATTTAGACTTAATGAAACAAAATCTAATAATAATTTTAATTATTATAATTATTACTTAAGAATATTCTAAGAACTGTATATTTGTGTATGTAACGATTTAGTTAGATGAAACAAAAAATAGTTATATAGTTACAAATTTAGCTCAAAATTTGTTAGATTTGTTTTTTATATGCGTAATTAGTTTCTAATTTTCGCTCCGACCTTCACATTTAATCGCTGTTTTGTCGTTAACTTAATGAAGCATTGTTTTACAAGGATATTATAAGACTCCGAGTCGCCAACATTAACAATATACCTAATGTAATTGCTTTTTTTTTCTTAAATTACGAAAACCTCTTTACTATTTAAAAATACTTTTAATCTAGGGTTATACAAATAGATCTTTTACACCCCATATATATTACCGTTGAAGACATTTGATTATTAGTACGTATAAGTTTTTAATACATTTCAGTGCATTTTGGAGTTGGTTCGAGTGTTCAAATGGCTTCAACGTGCAACTCTTATCATTGAGGTCTTAGGTTCGAACCCGGATGTGGACCAATATACTTTTTTCTATGTGCGCATTTAACATTCACTCGAAACCCTTAGACACAAAAAGATGACGGCGTGTGTCAGACACAGGAGGCTGATCACCTACTTGCCTATTAGATTGACAAATGATCATAAAACAGATACAAAAATCTGAGACCCAGACCTAAAAACGTAGCACCATTGTTTTTTTAAGTCTTTTTAAGGAGCGAGCTCATATCAATCTGAATTGTGCTTTTAACAAATATGACTAAACGGTGTTTTGTCTGAGTTTAATTAAAAGGCATATTAGCACTACAAAGCTGTTTGCTGAATTTTCACAAAGTTTTTTTAGCTGGTTTCTAAACGCAGACGTTTTTAAATCAACCTGAGAGCAGTTGAGATAATTGATATGTTAATGCTTTTATTTAAATCTGTATAGCGTGCCAAATTACGAACACACACATAAGTGTTACGTGCAGGTTACGTGTTTTGTTACGAAAACTCAAAATCCAAATTTATTTTTTATACAAAAGCGGCCAGGGTAGGAGGTTCAGCTTAAGTTAAGCGGAACTGCCGTGCATGGACTCTTTAAATGCCAGAGGGCTCGCGATGGCGTTGCCGGTCTTTTATTCCTACATTTTTATCCTGTTTTTATTAGAATATTCGTGTTTTAACTGTACAGCCATGTAAATCTTTTTGAGAATTATGATAATAATTCGTAAAAATGTAAAGATGAAAGAATTGTAACTACGCCATTATTATAGTGTCTGTCTTAAACATTCAAAACAACCTCGTTGTTCGAACGCTCGTTACACTTTAACATAAAAATTTATGGGCTTCCAGTTTTATAAACACTTACAATTTATACTCTATGGTATTCGTAATCTATGATTCATACTTCGGTTAGGCATCGTTTGATATCAAAATAATTTATAAGATTATCTCCTTACACAAAACATATTTCTATCGTATTTATTATTATTTAAACAACGAAAATAAGATGGCTTCTTCCAGAACCAACAAAAATTGACCTCAAAGAAAAGTGTTCAAAGAAGTTGTTCGGATGCAGCTGAGTTTCATCATTTGATATCGAGGCAGACTTCCGTCCTTCCACAACCGAACGTTTTTTGTCCGTGGGCAGCGGTATCACTTAATACCAGGTGGACCTCCTGCCCGTTTGCCCCTATTCTATAATGTACTTATAAATAAAATTAAAGCTGCGAATTATCATCACGAAGGCTATGTTTAAGTTGGTACATGATAAATGCAAGTAGAATAAACATGACCATCTAAAACTATTGAAAATGAAGGTTATGGTTTCATATTTAATAAAGGCCAGCGTGTGTCTAGATCCCAAACGTAATAAAAAACTTCATTGCTCTGCGACATGTTTGTTGAACGTGTGTTAATGTTGCTAACAAAATACATTTTGTATATTACCCAAGTTACTAGGTTCCCTTTGAAATGTCAATTAAATGGTATACGTTTGCCTAATATTTACAATTTTGCTTAACCGACATAGTAATAATAATTAATAAAACAAATTTTAAAAACTTTATTTGCTGAGGCAGTGTGCTTTAACGCTGGCAGCATTTCCTCGCTGTATTGCGATATTTATTCATTGAGCGAGTAAAGCAACAGTTCTGGGGACAACGGTACTTTCGACCAGGCGCCAACTGAAACCTAGAAGAAATTAAGTTATAATAGGTTTTATCATGGTTATATTACTATTATTATACTTCACATCACAGTGTCCTTTCGAGTGAGAAACCAGCACCTTCTATACATTGATAAACATAATATATAGTTTTTAGATTATTCCGTTGTCAGGAGTATCATTATCAAAGAACCAAATATCTTTATACAAAATGTTAATCGATTATCAAAAAACATGAATTCAATAATGTCGAGAGCAAAACAATATTCGGACACTATAAATTTGTCAAAGAATAAAAGTATTTTGCGTAGAGAAAAACCGAATCCAATAACAATTTATTTCGTATTTAGACAAAGGAACATTTCGTAAATACTATAGACATTCGTAGTGTATCCAAATTTTCTTTTTATTCACCGTCTTCATTTTTTATTGCTATTTTTTATCTACCACCGTTATATTTGAAATCTTCCTGCACTTACTAAGTCGTTACCTATGAATGAAATAAAAATGGGATTTATTCGAGTTATATTTAATACCAGTACGTGATGGAGTGAATGCCTCCTCCAATTTCTTCCACTTGTCTCTCATCTTCGCTACTACGTATATTATTATTGTAAGGCTTCGTATTACGCTTTATTCAGGCGTTTTCACTCGTTTCCTTTTTTTTAAAGTAAGATCGCTACAACAGCCCTTTGGCATACTACCCAATGGTTTTATAAGTACCTTATCAAAAACATAAATACGTAATAACCATGTTTTTCAATAGCAATACATCTTCATTATCATCAGCCTTCTGAGCCTGAAAAATATTCGACTTTTTAACATAGGCCAACCGGTTTTATTTATCGTACGAGCGAGTGGTAAATGGGCATATAGACTTAAATGTACAGTTGATGGGGTTCGAAGCTACGATCTCGACTTTCGAAGCCACTACTCCAACGGTCAATACATTATAAGACGGTAACAACAATGTAGTGGTATATTATTATTATTCTAATACTATATGACTCGGTAAATTGTCTGAAAATAAGAGAAAATACAATGTCTGACATGCTTTTACCGTTAAATACGAACAGAAAATTGTGCTCTTTATTTTCTCAGTGTACTTTAAAGAGCTTTGTTAAATTATTCTTGTTAAATACAAAGGCGAAATAATATACAGAATATAAATAAGTAAATGTCAAGTGCTCTTAGTAAAACTATGTGAAGTTGAGTGCACTTTGCACTCATTTAATTTAACTAATATATGTATACAAAATTCAAACCCACAGTTGTATGTTGTATGTTTGCCGAATATAAAAACGGAACATTTGATGGAAACCTGTATGTATACTTTCCTCGGCTCAAACAATATTAAACTATGATGACAAATTCCAATCTTTTCATTTTCATTTGGCCTTTTTAATCTTTTAATTACTTGCTTCGTGAAATTAATTTTCCGTCACTGAAAGAGTCTTCGTTTTGTGCAATGAACAAAGGACATCTAAAGCTGTGTAGTAAATGTATTAATTACATTTATTCAAAGCTTCATATTAATTGATTTTGATTTATGAAATAATTTTTAAAATATACTCACACTCTTTCAATAACCTTTGTTAATTATATTATACCCATAATAATTCAACACTGCTAACCCGGTGGTGTTATGAGATATCTGTATTAGTTTCATTGCTTTGGTAAGACAGCCCTCTATGTCCGATTCATATTAAATGTTTAAGATTTATGGGTAAGGGCTTTTAAGGTCATACTTAGCGCCAAGTGTCGAATATATCACGAAATGGTTCTTCACGGAGTTTGCGCAATAAAGAAAGTCTATTTGTTTGGAATTCAACCCATGATCGCATATTGCGTTTCAATGTTGCCATTACTCTTAAGTATAAATAAATATACTATAAACCTAAATTAGTTATCAAACATTTAGTCAGGGTTCATTTCAACGGAAGGTTAATTTCAGGTAATAGGTCATAGAGCCTACTTTAAGGTGCTTTAAATTTATTAAATGAAGACAAGATCTGCAAAAACATGGACACTTAAAATGCTATTGCAATGAATTTTGTTCCTTCATGCATTGTGAAATATATACGAAAGATAGAGATTTTAGACATATATATATACACATAAGTAAAACTTGTCTATGACCCAGCAAAATGAAAATTCTTAAATAATATTCTTTCTAAAATGCTTCATGTTTGAGTTGTATGCAAATCGTCATCTCGGCAAGGCTAGCAGTAAACAGAGGCGATGTACTTGACCCAGTTATGACCTTGAATTTTGTAGACGTGTGCGCTTGCCTTAATAGATTTTCATAACCCATAAAATACAAATTTACTATTTTATTTGTTACAATTCACAGAGGATTTTCTTTGTAAACCGAAAGTTTTTTAACACAGCATGAATATTTTCAAGATTACTATATTTTATTAATGATCCTACTTAAACAAATATTTTTAAAGTATAAATTAAGTGAAACACATGTCATTTGCCACAGATATCGTTATCTGTTATGTGATCACTTTCTTTTCTAATAGGCAAGTAGGTGATCAGATTTCTGTGCCTGAAATAATTTTTCACGAAACATAGTAAATTTTATATAGTTATTTAAACATTTTCTCTTTTTAAGTAAATACAAATCACTTGTGCCAGGTTACCTAGACCTTCCGTAACTTACGGGCGAATGGCAGACTTTGTGTTTGTATTAGTGAGGAACGTTATATAATAACAGCCATTATATCTTCCACTTCTGTGTAACTCAAGTTTTGCAGCTATTGGTATAATTGTTTCGTCATTGAATGCGTACCAACAACAATCATGCTTTTATTTAATTGTTGTCATAATTGATTCGATGTCATGACTGGCCAATGTATATGTGATTAGGTCAATTGTCAGAAGCACAACCCCCGTATTATTATACATTTTGCACCGTTTTTACTTAAGTACGTATATTTTTTTTCATCACAGCGGAAAGCAGCGGTTTTTAAAATTAAAAAAAAATGTTTTCAAATAATTGGTGAGGTTTATATTCAAAATACAAATTCATTTATTCATCCATATGAATGTACCCATGTAACACAATGTACACTTATGAACGTCAAAAACAGAATTGTATATAAAATACTCCTAATTTTACATTTACTGCCAGTTCTCAAATCAAGGACGAAGAACGGAAGAGAAGAACTGGCAATAAACTCTCCGCCACTCTTTTTTTGATCGCCAATTATCATTTAGACTCGATTTTGAACATAATTTACGAAATTACAACAATAATATTGTATTATCATTATGCAAGTATTTTCATTATATGATGATTATCTGTATTGAACGCAATAATGATACATCGTATCTATAGATACCATTATCATTCCTAAGTACTTGATACGATATATATTAATTTATACTTCGACATTCCAGAGATTATCTAGCTTAGGTAAAATGCAACTTAGATATAATTATTATGACAGACTCATAAATCATAAAAACACGTAGCAGCAGAAAAAAATTGTAGCATAGTCGATAACACTATTCATTTATAAGTCCTAAAATAACAACATTTTAAGCATTAAAATATGTAAGTGGATGACTTCACAAAATTTATACACACATAAATCATACTAGAACATGAATATTAAACTAGCAATAAAAACGAAACACAAACTTACAATTAATTAAGAGCGTAATACACAAAATTACTGTAAGTAGGAAGATTGTTATAAATTATATCAATATTTTCATTAATGATAGTAAATCTAAGAGCGTGATAGTCTATTCACTGGAGTATTAAAAGGATATGTAATATTTTGCATACACAATTATCATTGCATTTAATGAATAATTATTTTTCCTACAAATACGCTCTAGCAAAGAGGATTTTATGTTGTGTTTGGTTTGCGTGAATTCTAACTATAAAGAAGAATGAAGCAAAATATGTTGTAAGCGCAAATCTCGAAGACGACATTACAATTCGAGTATATTTTATTTATTCCTTGAACTATGAGGAAGGTTTTTATGAAAGGAAAAGCGAACTATCACTATGTTGGTATGTAGCTACTAAATTAAAAAGATAGTCTAAGTAAATTAATATTAAGGCGAAACAAAGTGCGCGTGGGCTAGCTGCCCTGAATTTGAATAAAAATGCTTTAATGGAATTTATTGAATTACCTAGCTAGATTCTAATGCCATATATGCCGTCTCCGCTTTGGTGGAAGCACATGCATGAAAGTCATCATTACGATTATAGCAGAGTCCGTAATGGGTACGTTCCGCTCGCAGTGGAAAAAAAAATATTGTCAATTAATATGATTATGTAACGTATTCGTTGTACGTTTTGCAATGAAAATGTTTTAATTCGAACAGTATTAAAGCGTTTGTAATTGCCAAGAGTAAAAAACTTCCCAGCGGCAATAAGAACGTTTTGTTGTATTTTCTGTTCAAAAGTTAGGAGAGACTCCTATTGGAACTTATGTAACCGTTCACATATACAATCGTAGAGTTTAATACTTGATTTAATTTACACAATTATTTAATTCAAACACACAAATAGCCTGCTCTTAATCATTATTTAAATAGTGATTAATTAAGAAGGATTTTTTTAATTTACTAGCTTTTATGATGTTATTATTGTTTTTTTTATGAAGGACCCCTACATACTAACATATCGGGCACGCACTCAGTCAGATATGTGACCGAGTAGCTAGGTAGCAGGGGAGTGTGGAAGTCTCCCCTTTCTTAAAAAGGGACATTATTAACTTAGAGGGTTGGCGTCTCACGCCGGGTCTGGGAGACAACTACTCCGGAAATATCGTCATGATATTTATGGGCGAGTCGGAGCCCGCTGACCGGCGCCACGCGCGTTTCCTCTCGTGCTATTAATGTCAGTGCGATCCAGCACCAGCTGCGATATGTGCTTAAGCAACATGTCGGAAAGTCCATCCCGGGATACCCTATTATTATGTTGTATTTATTGCCACTGACCCCAGAGTTGGTGCTTTCCACGCTCATCTAATCTATCTAAGTATCATCTAATAAGTACACTGCCACAGGGATCACATTTTTAAATGTGTTTTCATTGGCTGATTGACATGTAGGTTAAGAATAATATTACTACAGACTGTATTAAAAATACATTTATACGATTTAATATATATCCCTTAGATTTCTGTATATATTTCATGATCATTTGTCAATCTAATAGGCAAGTAGGAGGTCGATTTAAGACAAGCTGGTTTCATCACGATATTTTCACCGAATGTTAAATGCGACATAAAAAGAAATCCATTGGTGCACAGTCGGGGATCGAACCTCCGACCTCAGGGATGAGAGTCGCATGCTGATGCCACTAGCCCAACACTGCTCTACAACTTAACCTATACCTGACACACATAAATCGAGTCAAAAGAAATTCTTGATTAGTTTTGGGTTTTTAAATAAAATAACCGGGCTTGAAACGCCGGACCTTCATAAATTGTATCAAAAATAAATTTCACGTCAGCTTTCTAAGAAAATACATATTAGTCCATTCGATCGAGCTACGATAAAAAAACCAAATATATACGTTAAACTTATCACAACATGTTTTTGCGAGAGTAAACAAAATAATTCCATTACGTCATTCTATACAATCTCAATAAAATTCAAATCCAGATTTTTCTTAGTCCAACACATCGAAAGCTCTTAGAATCTTATTTCCATATATACACTCAAATGTGAGATTTATGCTAAAAGCTGTATTGTGTTCGCACAATTCAGTGGGGCGTATCAACCTCAAGATTCTGATGACGCATGAGCAGAGCGCAGGTGTTGTGAACGTGGCAACGTGGAAATATTTCAGAGGAATGCTTTTTGTAACTATCAACGCCTGATACAGAATATACACTTAGTAGTGGTTCATATAGATCACCAACGGTTTATTCACTAATATATAAAATAGATAATTTACTATAAATTTACGTACAATAATATAATACGTTACAAGTTAAGCGACAACGGAAAATGATATTTATATTTTATTCACGTATCAAATTTGAATCAATATATTCGTAAAAGCTTTTTTCACTTCACTGCATAACGTATGCGAAACTTGATATCTGACAGTCACAGAGAAAGACTTGCGAAGTGTCAAACGGTAATGAAAAGGAGTATGTATGGTTGGATAAGGTTTGGTCATAAAATTAGAAACTCGGATATAAGTAGAAATACAAAAGTTATAGTTATACTTGCTCGTGTCGACCAATCAAAATGAAGATGGGCAGGTCACTTGATAAATTGGGCAAACGTGGTAGTCAAGAAATGGGAACAGAAGACAGAGGCACCCTAAAATATGATGGCCAGATGAGACTAGCTTGACCTTGGGGCCAAACTGGACGAGAGTTCCCAATGGGGTAACGCGAAAAGGCGCACCGATAGATATTTTATAAACGGATTTGCTAAAGATTTTGCTTGGAACACGTACTTCGGAAGGAAAGTTTTTTTTTAATATTGCTGAAAACATTATGGGTATACGTAGTTTTAGAACTGAACTATTGTGGGTACTTTATTTTGTAGCAATCGATATTTCTTGAGCAATCTGTTAAAAATAACGTAACACAAACACTCGCCGTATACCGCTTTGTTTATTTTATATTATCAGTTTATTTTAGTGGTCTATATTAGATTTACGTTAGATTTCAATATTTGAACTATATATATATACTTCCTTTGATATTAAATATGTATTATTTTTATAAAATCTAAACAGCTATACAACTGCTCCGTTCTAAGTAAAATACTCTTTTCTTTACGGAGCAATACAAATAAATAGTTAGTAATAGAGAAATATTTGCGATTAGGCTTGTCTATCAAGGCAAGCATAGGTTCTACGCCCGAAACCAAAATTTAATTATATTTTTCATATTGATTTATAAGTTTTATGTTTAACTTATAAACTTGGATTTTTATAAATATTAAACATGACAAATATATCATTTAAAATTAATTTCACCCATTCTCGGAGAACGAAAAAACATTTTAAGGAAATTGTCGAATGTTGTAAATTGAAATTCATGTGACACAAAAGTTTCTCAGCCTTTAAGTCAAAATTTACGGAATTTCGGCCTCTTCGTGTTCATAATACAATACAATGGCATTATCGGCTTTGTTTGCGATATGCATAAGTAATATAAGGATTCGATGATATTGAGAATGTCAAATTGAAGACTCAATGATCTATAAATGTGTCTATTAGATATACAGTTTTTGGCGAGAAGGAAATGTTTAAGATTTCACCACGTAAATAAAAGAAAATTCTTGGTATTTTAATATATAAAATATATATGCCCTAAAATATGGCGAGGGTGCCGATGGCTGGCCATGCGTGATACTGGTGAACGGGTGCTACTTGTGGTGACTCGTACGGTGGTGGTCGTACTTGAATTCGTGTATGCGGTGATGTTAGTTATTTCGACTATGTATTTGTGTGTTGTTCTCACGAGAATGTAAGTGCGTGCTCCTATTTCACCATACCTAATGCTGATAGAGGATCTTTGAAAATCTGAGACAAATCTTTGTTTTTAATTTATTTTATTATTATTTATTACTTAAGATGTCATATGGAACATGGTTGCAGCTCCTTACAAACGATGTGTAATATAAAAAATAACTTGGCAATTTAAAAGGGTGGCAGAGAGTTTATTGCCAGTTCTTCTCTTCCGTTCGAGGCCCTTGATTTGTAAACTGGAAGTAAATGTAAAATTAGACAAATTTAATGTATATTTCTTAGAAAATAACCAAAAAAATACATCCTTCGAGTTTAGAGTCAGTTAAAACATTATGTTATATTAATATATTCTATAATATCTAGTAACATAAAAGATAAAGCCGTCTTTTGTGTAAAGTCCTACAAAACCGTTAACCTCGAAACGGGATTATTCCTATTATACCTTATCTGTGATGACAAGATGTATATTACACACATATTTAGAAGCGACACTGAAGAAACACTTTGATTATAGTAATGTAATATTAGTTTGGTCACATGAAGTTCTACTATTACTATAAAACTGAAATGTCTACTAATAATTGTCTTATTGATTACAAATTTTATTTTGAAATGTTTTGGCATGCATTTGTACTCTTCAGCTTTTCATTCATTCTGTACATTGCTGGCGACTGACTAGATAAATTTGGGTCAGGAAGTAATCTTCTCAAAGGAACCTTCAATAAGATTGTGGTTGCACTAGCTTCTTAAAGGGAAATAGCTTCGAAACCACTGTGCTGCAACGACCAAAGATGTTATGTGAATTTGATCGAATTAGTAGAAGCATTTATCGTACTTAGTCCTACATTAAATTTAAATATAGTTTATGTATAATGATCACATCGTTATTAGTGAAAAATAAAAATATAATTTACATTTAACATTTTCTCAAATCAAGAGCGTAGACCTGTTGAGAAAAACTGGCAATAAACCTCTCCACTGTAATATACAATTATTTTCTGTTACAAATTTTTTGAGGAGTTGCAACAGTACATATTGAAGTTATTAGAATAATATATACTATCAATTCATAGAACAATAACGTTATATTAAGATCATTCTATATGGTTACTGGCATCGGCTTTAACGATAATTACCTCGATGATAACATAAACGGCAAGTTTTGGTTTAATCTTATATTATTTTACGAAAGATTTGCAATATAGCAGGGAGTTGCTATCAGTATAAAAGGTATATTACCACAGGGACCAGACTTTTTGGATTTTTATTAATATATTTTGATTTACATAAGATTGTAAATTAATAGATAGCCTAAAAGGTTAATAAGTAATGTGATTTATAAGTAAGAAAAATCTTAGTGTAGTCTTACTAAATTATTACTTTCGTCGTAATTTAGTTCTTAGCCCCTTTGGCTATTAAGGTCTAACTAATAAATCATACTTATAAACCTAAAATATTGGTGTTTCAATCCCCCTATTCCACTTAAGCCTCTAATTTCAACGGATTTGGGGCACAATTAAGCGTTAATTGGGACTTAAATTACCAGTTATTTTGCCATTCAAAGACCAAGCTTACACGATAGCCGTTGATTTAAATAATTTTACATGTAATGGTATATTAGTTACCAATTAAAAAATATATTTTCTTTGTGTGCTCATTGACAGGTGGTTTGTTTTAAAAAGAAAATCCAAATCTGAATAGTAATTATTGTGAAACAAGAAAACAATTGAATGAGACAGAAGACTGTGATTAAGTAGTTGCAACCGTAGGATGCAGTTATATATTAAAAATGGACTGACGTGATTTTTCAGGAACGAATTGGAAGACGCAAATAGTAAATTGTTAATAAAGTTTTAGGCTTACTTAATGTTAACACCAATAAAGAACTCTGTGTACGTCTGTTAGTTACTGTAATTACGTTTATATGCCAGTTTCATATATACATTTCAAATTCTACACATTTCCCTTTATTAATAATCCTAAAATTTACAAAAGAGTAAAATATATTTAACATTAGATATAGATGTTTAATATATTTGTGACGAGAAAAGACCTAAAAAAATTACTGAATTTTAATTATTTGTGACGATTCAAAGGCCAGGTTAATGGCAATGTTTCGTTTTGAAATTGCCGAAGGGAAGTTTTTTATTCGCAAATTTGTTGAAAATTATACAGGTTTCATAATTATTATCTTTTTCTACTGTAAAGGGCCGTTCTAAAGCATTAGTTATAAATTCGGGATCTCCATCAAAAGTACATGTTCTTAAAGAGACATAGAAGTAATTCTTGATATTATTTTTTATTGGTAAAAATAAAATTAGGTTTTATTACGATTACGATTAGGTTTTATTACGAGTACGATTTTTAATGAATGAAAAATTCAGGATACAATATAATTATTATTATTTATAATTAAATCCCATTCATGCCTATAAACATTAACAAACATTGCACACACATTTTAAACAGAAATAATATTTTTCAAGGTTAAGGGGTATAAGAGGTTATAGAGGATAGGCCAGGCCTTCTCCAACTGTCTCCATCTCTCTCTATCTTGAGCATTTTTATACGATATAGTGTACAATAAAATTATACTTACTTATATTGCTAAGTATATCCCTAATTTTTTATTCAAGTAAAATCGCTATCATTTTATTCAATAAAGTAATGAGATATCGAGGTCTATTCGATACATGTGCAGGAAGACTCAAGTGCAAATTAATTTATCATGATTCGCTTTGACATATAAAGTATGACGTAAAAAAACACAGATAATATTTATTTTAAGACACCGGTAAATAAGATTTTAAATGTATTTTTTTTTTTGTTAGAAATATGGTAGCGCTTACTTTTTTTTGTATATATTGATGGAATCTATAATACTGTAGTACATCACTTTGCTCTATCGTCAATAGTTTCCGCAGCAGACGCGATTTAGAAAGCTGTATTAGTCTTATTTCATTTTGGATCTATCGTAATTTATATATTCTGTGTTCATCAGGGTAACGTAGGATTCTAATTATAAATTTTTTTTTCAAATCAATAGCTTTAGAGCCAAGAGCAAACTGTAAAGAGGAAATATTTAATTGTTATCTTTCCTCTTTACAGTATAAGTATAAATATATTTATAGTTAATGTATATGTTTTCATCTAATCTTTTTGAATAAGATATTCTACTGCAAACAACATTAATTTTGTCACGACAAACTTATTCACGGTTTATTTTTACACAATTATCATATTTTTCGATTTTTGGAAACTAGTCTTTATTACAAATACGATTCTGTTCAATTTCACGTAATCAATTGAGTTAGAATAATTTAGTTTGTCATTTTCAGGGAAATTTTGAGAGCATTCAGGCGCGAAAATTTATGACAGCTATCGACGTCAATGGGTTTTTTTTTATTTTATTGGATGTCAGTTAACTTTGACAACTTAATTCGGTTTTTGAACCGGGCATTTTAAAATCAAACTCGACATAAATCATAACTTTGTTTTGTGAAATAATTAACGAAAATACATTGTTTTGTATAATCATTTCAAATATAAATCAAAAAATAATAAACAAACAAGGAGTTGAACCTAAACAAAAGGCAGAGCTGGCAATATGTGGAAGTTTGCTCCACAGATTAAAAAACTTTCCGCGCGAATCCCATGAGACACAGACAACAAACTAAATTGTTACCGTATAACAAAAGGCATTTTTATGCACAATATTTTAATTGTATTCATAAAAACTAAAATACACTGTGTTAACTTACTATGCTGGTTTAAAATAGATTTTTACTCCATAACGTTATGGAGTAAAAAGAGTACAAAAAATATGCAAAAGGAATTTTACTAGTGTCCAACACTAGCTAGATTTTGTGTAAAGTGTAGGACATGTGATAGAGACAAAGTCGAAATTGACTATTTTCAAGCATTGAATATTTTGTTCTCATAACTATCGTTATCAAACAAATAATATTATTTCTGTAGGTTAAGTGAATATTTGAAAACAGGTCCGGCATTAGATTTGACTCTAGAGTGAGGAAACCGGCATGACTTAGACCCAAAATGTCGATAGCGTGTGTCAGGCACAGAAGGCAATTGCCAATTTTTACAGCATTTAGAACAAATTCGGTTTAAAAACTTAACACGATTTTAATGATATCTGAAATAAAGAAATGCTATTATTTATAAACCGTAACCTTTCTACTATACTCTTTACGTAGGACTCATGTGTATTACTCGTATGTTCCATCAGCGTTAATTGCATTTGTCAACCAAACAGGACATTACTAGATTACGCTCTCATTTATGTCCCTTTGTCAGCGGCTCGGGATTTTTGGCGTAATTTCGTTTCGTGTCGGCTTTAATTATTTCTGGCATTCATTAAAATTTTCTACAGAACCTTTCTTTAATTTTTTGGATATTTTTATAAACTATATTACTAGATATATTATAAATTTATTTATCAATATTGGCCCTATGGGATGTTACCATGAATTATAACCTATTTTTACAATAGCAACTTTGTCCGCCGGTACGCTGGTTACACGTGTCGTATAAAACACCTTACCAGGACTACGCTCTGGAGGTTTCCTTCTGACACAAAACGTTGCCAAGGCTAGTTTCTGGATCTTAAAAACACACATACACGTTCACATAACATTGCCAGGCCGAGTTTCTGGGGGTATTTTGTACCTCGCATGTAAATCATACATTTTAAAGTTTGTGGTAAAGTGGTATTTGGTGATTTTTTTTGAGATAATTACGTTGCTTTGGTATAGTTAGTTGAAATGTAGTATATGTTTTTGCTTTTGGCTAATACCGTTTTTAATTGTTTTTGTTAGATACAATGTGTCATATTTTTAGAGGACACATGGAGACAAATATTGACTACTTGTCGCAACTGCGGTGACTGCCATGAGTGAGTACTGTAGCACTCGGGAAAGGCTTCATGAAGTAGTAGTCGTTCTCAGGACCTAAAACTTCGTTTTCACCTTGAAAATCAACAACTCTCACAAAACTTCAAACTTAGCTAGTTGTAACTTTTATTCTGTGAACTTAATATTGTTTAATTCTAACATCTCATGAATGCTCTTCAATGTACTTGCACTACCTTTTTACTACCTACCTTTTATAACTAATTATTGTAATCTTTCGCACAGCGATAACGTATAAAAAATTATAATTTATACAAATAAAAAATGGTATCCTATTAAATATTAAACAAAATGTAACAACGAAAAGAAAGGATATTCTTTAATAATGCTTTTAAAATTTAATCACCAATTACTACATCTTATAAAGGGATATACAAATAAAATATTTTGTTAGCTCAATTAGATTTAGAACACGGTTCGGAATATAAGTAATAAAAGAAGCACTTCGCTGTTTGTTGAATCACTCGTTTTATGTGTACAATAAATTCATAATTATTGATGAATATTACTGGATTTCTTCTTATGAGCCACGTTCATTCTTGGTGAAATAATTGAGTTGATATAAATACAAATCTAAAACTTCTTGCAAAAGTTATAATTTGCCTTTTTGTTGCCGAAGTGCAATTGGAAGGAAAGGTGTACGTCGCCCTTACAGGGATAATTGTAAAGCGCCTGAAACGAAATACGAGCAATGCCGCTACATTCTCACCCTCCAATTTACTGAAACAATTTTCGTTTTAAACCAATTTTATAAGGCACTTTAATCAAGAAATATCTTCACGTGTAGCCGATGGCTTTAAGTGATTTAAGTTAAACTTTTAATATCGACTTACGTAAGTTGGCAAGCTGCCAACTTCTTTCAATTAACTTGGCCGGGTTAAATATTTATTGTGCTCTTTTAAACATTAGTTTAGTCTTCCAGATCTGCATAATAGTTCAGCAACTCATAACTAATGCTTTCAAATTATTCTATTATATAATAATAATAATCCTATGGTGCTACAAATCGATATGAGTTTTGGCCTCAGATAGCATCCGTTTCTTTTTTTATACAAATCTGACACATGTTATCAATTTTGGAGTTTGAGACATGCTGGTTTCCTCACAATGTTTGGCTTCATAGCAATAGCATAGCATAGAATTTATTGGTGCAAAGCCGCGATTCGAACCTCAGGGATGAGGATCGCACGTTTAACAATGGCAACACTGCTCTTTCTGCTTCAACAGAGTGTAATTGAACAATCATTTACTTGACAAAAAGTTTTACTGTTTTAACATAACAGAGATTATGATAGGTAATCAAAAGAACGTAACTAAGTATAGAGTATAATCGAACCATAGACTATAGAACGCGCCAATTTTATTTTTAATAGCTTCTATTAAAGACTTTATATAATATACACAACAAATAGAGAAACCAAATATATAGTAACCAAATGATAAACAAACTGATAGAGAGACTCCCGAAGTTGTATTATTAGTTTGACTTGGATACGAGAACTATAAATTTATGTTGAAGTTCTGTGGTTTGTACAATGGCATGGTAATCTGGAAAGTGCTTATTATACATTCTTGTACTATATATTATAATGATAATTTTATTTTATTTAATAATGTTAAATTAATGAACTAATAAGCCTTTCATTTCTTCTCGTAGTTAAAAGTTTCCACATTACATTCAATGAAGCTTAATTTTATTTAAAATCGAAATTATTGTTTTTCATAATTAATACTATAACTATATTTATGCTTTCATTTAATGAATTTATTCGATTCTCACGACTGTCTTCTTTGAAGTTTGCATCCGTGCATCATAATCTTGCATTGGAGAGGTGGAGAGGGACAACAGTATGTGTATGAAAATGTCTCTAACAGTGTGTACATAACATTTTACTGCCAATCCTTGTCTAAGCAACAAATTATCTATTTTAACCAAGATTTTCTTTTGCAGGTAGCAAGATAAGATAAGATAAAGATGCGCACGATCGGCAGTTAAAGAAACTATACGTGTTTGTGTAGTTGTGAGAGATGAGTTTTATATAAAATTATGAAACTAAGTGCAGTGAAATAGTGATTTGTATGTGATGCTATATTGAAAACCATGGGTTGTCAGTTGGGAAAGCTGGCTTCGTCGGAGAGGAGGTCTGGTGACGCGGTCTTGAGTGAGGGGCCGCCGCCGAAAACGGATCCGCGCCTGCCTCTAACTGCGAAGCAGAAGTACTCCATGGTAGCATCATGGAAGGGAATTTCGCGAGCCATGGAGAAAACTGGCATATGCATGTTTATTAAGTAAGTCAATATTACATATATATTTCGCCCAGCGTTCGTTGATAATCGACACCCGGAATCACTTCTAATTTTACTTTGGCACTCGCATTAGCTTAGCCTTAATTCAAATGAAAAAAAAACTATCTTCTATCAAATTTGTAATTAAATGGTTCCTGGGTCAACGAACTATTATTTTTACTCTATATCACTCACGTTTTTGCAAATATAATTACATGCTAATGAAACTAATGCTATCTAATGTAAATACTGAAGAGAGATCCTGTCTCTACCTGGGTCAGATCTCCGACGAATTAGGAAATCGCCGCGCTTATTAAACTAAGAATAGCTAAATGTACAGACTTATACAGTAATTTATTTACGTATATAATTATATCGTATATAATTATATATAAATTTATTAAATTCCTCTCACAAACGTGAACATCTAGCAAAATTTCCTAAAATACCTATTTTACGTAACAACATCCAACGAGTAATTTGCATACATTCAACCGATTTGCATTCAGTCAGTATAATCAAACATATTTACATGAGCACATTGCTTTCAGTCTCCTTATACTTATATGCTGATTTTAATGCAACCATGAATAAATGGTCTGTTTTATCAAAGAGTGATTGAATCAACGGACCACGATATATTCACAAATTTCAATAAAAGTGTGAAGAACTCGTTCGTAATACGTGGGTAACACTGAAAATGTTTAGAACTGGCCAGTTAGAAACATTGTTAGTGAAAACTTTTTTTAATTTCAATTTTAGAATTCTTTGTTAACCTAATGTAGTATATTGCATTCATTTGTTTTTGTGAATTGGCGGCGAATCTAAAACATTTCGTTTTGTTTTCGGCTTACTCAACAACAAATCTATCATAGGCCGTGATTAGCAGTGTTTTGGGAGTAGATGTCGATTCAATACTTTATGTATACTGAATACGTATTGAAGAAATTTAAATAGTTCTTTTAATAAAAAAATTAGTTCACCGTAAAACAGAAACGGAAAAAGTGCAAACATTAGTAATTTTTCCAAACTTCAAAACCTAATCTTTATAACACTATTGATATGATAAATAATACCTATATACCATGAATATTGATTGTATCCGGTATATCTACAAATGATATTGCGGTATTTTACCGCTGCGATTTTTTTGTTAATTTCCAAGATTATGAGCTTAATCATTAACTACACTAGTAAAAAAAACAATATTATAATGATATATTTACCAAGTTACGGTAGGTTTTTATTTAATAAATTCAATAAAAACATTAAAAATAATAACATGTAAGAATATTTTATAAGAGACCCAATGTCGCCGTGTCGTTATATATAGGGCATATCCTGTATATCAACAACAAGCACTGAGCTTCAGGTCTTGTTTTATATTACGCAAAAGACTTATAGTGGGAAAGTTCATCGCTTGCGATTACAGTTTTTGCTTCCTAATGGGGTTTCGACGAATTCTGGCTTTAACAACATTTACCTTTGTAGTTATAACAGCACACGGCCGCCGCGATGTTTTCTGGTATTCGACAGACAAAGTGTTATACGAGTATCTGTTGATAGTACGATATACGAACATACGACTGATGCCAATATGTCCGACTGCTCCATACACACTTTGTGCAAGGCTATCACTGCAATCCTACTTCTTTAACACTCCATTCCATGTTGTCTTTGATAATGAACGCGAAAATGCCACAATTCGGCATATGTTGAAGATATATTCACTTTATATAAGCGAATTTAATTGATACAAAACCAATGCATTATTTATTATATATAAAAAAATATTCAAGAAACGCTCAGTTTTCAAAATCTAGCAAATTGTTCACGCAAAATAGCATCGTTTAGAAACCTTTAGTTTATTAGTAAAAAGAGAATCCAATTTCAAATGCTTGTCTATGTAATATTAACATCAATATTTAACGACCATTTTGGTGGACACACTTTATATTACCATCCCCATACCAAGACACGCTTGCCCCATATTGTTCCACAGAACAATTATGTAAACAGCAAAAGCAATTAGAGTAATTTGTAAAACAATCTCGTAATTGTCACTTCTAAATAATTAAAACGATAAACTAAACATGCCTCAAACGCAACCCGTCTGACAGGAAAGCTATTACATCCGAAGGGTTATGAAGTATCGACTAGTGAGAATATTGCTTCACCATATATAACGTATCACAGATTTACGTCACTGCTATAAAGTATTTTTTAAACTATTGTTAATCATAAATAATAGGTTTTAGGTTAAGATAGCGTAAAGTATGACCTATATCTAAACTTTATCAGATTGCATTTGTTTTTTTGATAATATACCTTTAAGAGACGTTTCGCGTGCTTTATGAACTGACAATAGATTATAGATTTGTGTGTTATTTGTCATTATTCTCTCTGCATTCTTTTTTTGTGTGGTGTAACTATTAATAGTCAATGAAAAAAAATGGCACCGATCCAGGCCACGGGGTTTTTGGACACTATTTATACAGACTCAAACTGAAGACAAGCCCCGCGTGCGACTGTGATAACAGAACCGACCAAACGGTGGTTCATTTACTTGATGACTGTGCGACTGTTGCAGGGGCCAGGTGTGATCTGGAGCTCGAGACTAGCATGAGGGTATCCCGGCATGGGCTATCCGATATGTTGCTTGAGCACAGATCGCAGCTGGAAAAATTGTGCTGCACAGTTGTCAAAAATGTCACAAATACAAATAGCCCGAGAGGTAACGCAACGTATAAAAGAACGTTCGTACACTGCTGCGCAGTGTTTATTTATTTAATTTAGCAACTTAAAAAATACGTTATTTTTCTTTGTTATTGTTATTATTATTGTGAGTATATCATTGTACGGAAGACAAGGTAAACTAACCAAAGCCAATAGATTTCGCTTTTGATGCAGGGTTTTGGGGTCTACGACTGCCAGTTTCCCCACGATGTTAGCCATTAACGAGCGCACATATTAAATTAATTTGACCAGCGAGACGCTTGAGGGTGAGGTCTGGGGTGACCGTAGACTGGACGGTAGTTCAGGGCTAGGGTCTCGCTACCCCTCTGAATAGCAAAGGGCTTTGAGTGTAGCCCCACAGTCTCGCGTCAAGCTCGAGTGCAGCAGTGATTAAAATTGAGCGATTAGAATTTGCCAAAATTTCATAATAGTACTGAGCTTCCCATCATTTCAAGATAAACTGCGCCATTAGTTTAAGCTGACGTCAAATGCTCATACAATAGAGATTTAAGGCTTATTATAATCATGACGGTATCTAGTTAGATTAAGGATAAATAGGCTGCAATATTCCAAGGTAATTAAATAGGGTGTGGGCTTTAGGTAAGCAAACAACTTGTAATATTTATACCAATTCCAGATGTCTGTTCCTCAGGGTCTCTCTGTGTGTGGATAAAAAAGCATTGGTTTTTAAAGTTTTATTTTATATCTAAAATTTATGTCGTTATTAGTATTTCACTTATGCATCTTTTCTAATACGGAAGGGACTTTATTATACTTTAATTTGCTGGGAATATATAAAATTTTATTTTATCTTATTTGGAATTGTAAGTTCAAATAAAGAATTGCGTTGATTTGAAAACAAAGAAACGACATTTCAAGTCTATTATTAAAGTTATCAATTTCTTTTAAGGCTTTTTACAATCAAATAATTATTAAACAGTATCGAATGTATTCAATCGTGGTGATGTTGACTTCTGTCATTTCTGTAAATTTCAAAAACCATGTTGGCTGCTAGCGTCATCTAGTACAGGATTGGATGGTAGGTATATGGTCACTGTTTTACCTACGTATGGGTGTTGAACAAAATAAAGAAACTAGTATGTTATTTACTCGTACATATATACAGTCTCGAACCACCGATGTTGCAACTGTTTCATTTTTATTTCTTCGTTCAACTTGCTTAACTAAAAAGTGGACAAGATTGACAGCCGTAAAGTTTTTATATGCTATTCGTATTTTTAAAGATGCGTATTATTTATATGTAAATTTTCATTACAATGTGTTATTTGTAAGACTAACTTTTTCTTTGAAATGTAGCACAAATTTGGCAGAATTATTCTACAAACAATACAACTGAAAGCTCTCAAAACTGGGTAACTCTAGACAGAAAAAGTTCAAAAGGTATTATACAAAATTTCTTTGCTAACAAAAAATTATGAATTTAATTCTTGTTTAAGAATTTATCTGCCTTGTATACTGCTTATGAGGAACACGAGAGGGACAAATACATTTTCCTTTAATAATGTCATTAAACTTTGAAACATTTTTTTTACAAACTACGGTCCTGACATAACATTCTGGCTTCATGTACTATCATGACTTTCACCTTGCGTACTCGTTAATGTACGGAAAATAATACGCCGTTACGCTGCACCAGAAACCTAAGAGCTGGCTCCCAGAAGAGCCTCTAGCTTAAGGATCAGGCTTTGTCTCAGACAATTTTTTATTTATTTATAGCATTTTCCACACTCAGTCACACGTGGGTAAATTCATAACGTAAGTGCAAAGTTTCACTTTAGTTTAAACATTAATATTGGTAAAACAATTTAAAAATAACAAATAAACATGAGCATTGTAGATCTAGTAACTTCACCGTGATACTCTCATCTCTGAGATCGTAGGTTCGATCCTCAGCTGTACGAAAATAGACTTTATTTATAGTCTATTTTCGTACAGACAAAAAAGACATTTAACGCATTTATGTGTTAAATGCGAAACACATAGGTTCGCATTTTACATTCACTCGAACGGCGAAGGAAATCATCGAGAGGAAACCGGCTTGCCGTAGCCCCAAAAAGTCGACGGCGTATGTCAGACTGATCACCTAATTGTTTAGTAGATAGACAAATAATCATAAAACAAATACAGAAATATGAGGCCTAAACTTAAAAAGGTTGTAGTGCTACTATTTATCTATAATAAACATAATAAAATTTTATATGTGTAGCTTTACAAGAGCCGATTTTTATATATTTTAAGATAAACAGAATTTGCACTCCATCATTACTTCTTGTAGAGTGTAACTGCTTGCATAGTTGCTAAGAAAAATATTGTGCAGGTGAAAAGAAAATAACTAGTTAAGAAAGTAATTTGAGTTTACCAAGAGTCGTTCACAATGTTCTTAACTCCACATGAATTTAGTTTCAAAAATAGCTTCAAAAACTGCTTCAGAGTTCAGCTACACATTCTAAACAATCCAGACAAAACATAAAAAGCTGTTCACTATCAAATTGTGCGACTAAAGACTAAAATAAAATAAACTCACTGACTATTTAACTATTTTTAAAATAGAAAAGCATTTATTACGTAACATTATTTCAAAATTGTTGATTAGTGTAGCGTAAAAATACTTGAGGTACTTTTAACCTTCATGGTCATGAACCATGAATTGTGGAACAAACTACGTGCGTCTACTTCCATACAAATATGATTTAAGCTTCTTGAAAGGAAGTAATTCTTAATAGTCATGTGACTATTAAGAATTACTTCCTTTCCTTACTGTAGACTGTATGTATGTACATACGCGGGTACTGGCTTAATAAATAGCCTTATATTATTAGAGCTTTATTAATCAAGTAGAACTCTGGAAGCGAGCTATAATATTTATAATTAAAAATTTCACATAATTACTCATTGATAATCTACGTGGATCGTAATTCGGCCTTATCAAAATAATGTAAAAAAACGTAGCTTTACAGCATATAAAAACAATTGAAAAATTTATATTTCATACATTACAATAAAGGACACGAGCAAATCAAATAACTTCTCCAAACGAAAAACAAACTAGCATTTTTATTTCTCAATTAAAATTTGATATTGAAATTCATGGAAGAGTTACAATATCAATTTTGTTAAAGAAATATATTTATCTTATTTATATTATAAACATTTTTTATTAAAAATAAAATAAATCAGTTGCGCTACAACCATTTTAGGTCTGGGTGTCAGATTTCTGAATATGTTTCATGATCATTTGTTAATCCGAATGGGCAAGTAGGTGATCAGCCTCCTGTGCCTGACACACCCCGTTTTTGGGTCTAAGCCAAGCCGGTTTTTCACGATGTTTTCATTCACCGTTCGAGCGAATGTTACATGCGCACATAGAAAGAAAGTCCATTGGTGCACAGCCGGGGATCGAACCTACGACCTCAGGAATAAGAGCCGTAGCCACTAGACCAACACGACTTTACCTTTTCATGTACAAGTTTATTACCTGCTATATAATAACAATTGAATTATATAAAGCTATTTTTTTCCAAATCATTCATTTATTTAAATCTGATCTGATCTATTATGTAAGGAAATTGTTATGTTACACACGTTATTATCTGTCTAACTTTTTTTCTTAATATTGCCATTATGCATTAAAACTAAATTTTTACGAAATACAGAAATAGTTTTTTCTATAAGTTTTTATATGTTTGCCACTAGAATATCTGACTTTATTACATCTCTAAGTTCAAACTCGTTTACCAGAGTAGAAAAAGCTTGCGTTACTTTAATCACTTTTACAAAGTTAAAAACTTTGAAGTTGGGATCAACTACCTTGGGACTGTGGAAAGGTTTTCTGTTTTCTTAAAGTTTTCTATTGTAATAATGTTATCTTTTAAGCGGCGTATATATTTGAAATATGTTCTTTTAAAGTAACCGCAGTGTATCGTTTAGATAATTGAAAATGTTATTATTACCTCTATTACTAAATTATTGTTTTGAAAATAAGTGCTTTGAATTAGTTGTTTTTGCTGAAAAAAAATATTACAAAAAAGCTTTGTGTGTTTAATATTAATTTTTCTTTACCTGCTAACCCGACATTTGAGAACCTTTTTACATGGTGATAAATATAGATGTACATATACGGCGAATCGGGACCCGACATTTTAGAACCTTTTTACATATACGGCGAACGTTGTTTGCGTTTATAGCTTTCTAATTATTGTTTATAATGTGTTTATCAACGGACACCGTTTTTATGGTACATATATATTGTATATTGACATTTATATTAGCTTCCCAAAACTAGTTCTTACTTTCTTAGTACAAGGATTTTTTATCTTCCATACTTTGTAATAGTCATTACAATCGATTAAATCCAAAAAATTTAATACAAGGTAGGGTGGACTCAATTTCCGCACTTAGACGCGTAGTCGGTCCGTTGTGCGTACAATTAATGTAGTCTAAATATTAAAATCAAATTTCAACTGTTGGATAGAAAATTTATTTTACATCGTCAAAAAATCACATTATAGCACAAGAGCAATTACGGGTTAAAATTACAAAATTATGAAGTATTTCATTGTAAAATACTTTTGTATTTAAATTATAACATTATTCGAAATACAAATTTATAAAGTCAACCTTCAGTGATCCTTTAAAAACGAAACTTACAAGATATAAACCTATTTTCCAAGTTTTTTCTTTTATCTAAAAGAGAAATCTTTAAACAGAAAAAGCTTTTCATTTTTACAACTAAAAATTCAACTAATGGAATATGGCAAAACGTGAGTTTCCCGGAGAATGAGCAGAGCTGATTGGATGTTTTATCCGTCCCAGGAATTTCAATGGAAAATTTCTACTTTGTACATATTATTTGATAGTTTTCCATTTATCATATACTAGCGACTCGCTTTGACGTCAAAATTCCACTATTCTAAATCATTATACAAAGAATAACCGTAAGACAAATTTGCAAATCAAACCCAAATTCCGTCAAACGTTTCTCGTGTATGGGTTGTAGAGACGCTTTAATATCTACGAGTAAAAACAATTATTATGATTAATTCCATCTAGATGTCATGTGGGGCAAGGTGTAATGATAACTTACAACCATCTTTCAAAAAAATGCTTAGAAAGAGACAGACACATGCCATTTCATTAGCTGTGTAAAGGACGTTGATCTTCCGTCTCACCCAAGTTTAATTATTATTACTAATTACTTCTATAATTTATGTTAGGCTAATTCACCAGTAATATTAAATTGACGTACGCGACAGACACTTCACACGTCCATGTGCAGTATGGCAGTTTCAACCGTACAGTATGGCAGTTGCGTTACCAACAACTTTAAAATATAGTCTTTCATCTATTTCTAATACTAAAAGTAATATAAAAAAAAGTGTTAGAAGATTTTTTGAATAAAACATACATAAAATACGGGACCTAAATAGACCAACATACTCAATAGAATTGTTTATGTTATATGAAATTTATTCAACCGCTTTGTGAATTCCTCCGTAGAATTGTTTATCGTAATAATGTGATTTATTATTTGTATAAAAAAAACAGATCATAAATAAATACATAGCATTCATTAATAACTTTTCATACCATTATTATATAAGAATTTATGTCCGTAAACGCAAGGTGTTAAATAAAATAAATTCTTATGTGTGTGTTAAAGGAGGTTTCGGATTGTGGTTCACATCGTCTAGTCCAATTTAACCCGAATAATGGGTGTTATTATGGTGGTGTTGTTGCAAAAAAGGCGTTTTGTATTCAGCCCAACCTTCCAGGGTATTCCTTTGGAAATAGGTGACCGTTTAGAGTTGCTGTCAGCCGATCTCAGCTTTGAAGGTTTCATTCACTCTAAGGAGGCAGGAAAGGGTAATTTTGCCAAAAGTCCGACAGTTCTTCCCACCGGAACAGCTTCTTTATCGAGCTGTGTCGAGTGTTCCAGTCATCTCTGAACCGGTGCTGCCAAATGTTATCTGCGTGCCTTGGATTCTTTGGATTGAAAACCACATTCAGACTCCACAACCTGATTCCATCATCCCCTTTCAAACAACGCTCGTCGAGAATCACGCTGGAGTTTCACCCCCTCGTTGACATCCCCAGCTGCCACACTGAACGATTTGGATCGGCGTTTCTTGTAGATCTGGTGTGGTTGTGGTGGTGTCCTTCCATCTTCCCTAAACAGTATGATATGGGTTTATTCAAGAATTGGTTGAATAGAAACCTCGTGAACAGGCCTTCCCCCCAATAGGTCGCATCTCATTTAACATCAAGTGGCATTGTAGCCAAACGTCCTGTCCAGTTCTATATAAAAAAAAAAATTAAGATTGATAATACATTATTTTCTGTTCTCACTCACTAGATAACTAGATAATTTACGGTTAGCAAAAATAAGATAATTGTATTAACATTTCAAAGGAACACCAATTAGGTGTTAAATTAAACATCGCTTTTGAAAATATAAAAAACAGTTTTTCTTCATTCAATCATATTAAATATTAAATAACAGTAGGCATAGTTAGAGTTATAATGTAATAAGGCCGTCCCAGTATCTGGTGACCTAGTTACGGCGCCACGGCGAGTGGCTAATGAACGAAGATTCTCTCGACTGTTCATGTTTATCAGCTAAAACATTACACCCAGTTCTGTCCATAATATAATAAATATAGCCTGTTCACAGGAGGAGTGTTGGCCTATTTTTTAAACGCGTTGTGCACCAATGGGTTTATATGTGTACAATTACCACTTTCTCGTATGATAGGGTGAGAAATATGTATAATATCAGTTAGATATAGAATACACTGTATATTTTATGATTAATATATTATCAGTTCGATTTATTATATATCGACAACTCTTCACTTCATGAAACATTGTTAACGTCACGAAAATACCGTATACAGGGAAAGAAAGTATGGGGAATGTAAATTTATTTTGAAAAATATGTTTCTAAATATATTTATAAAAAATAAATTAGTAGCATTACAACAATTTTAGGGCATCGTAATTTGTCTGCCTGGTATGTGATCTGCCTTCTGTGACACACACAGTCTAAGGCAAGCCGGATTCCGCACGACGTTTTTCTTCACCGTTCGAGCGAATGTTGAATGTGCACATAAAAAGAAAGTCCATTGGTACTCAGCCGGGAATCAAACCTTCGACCTCAGGTATGAGAGTCGCATGCTGAAGCTACTAGGCCAACACTGCTGTCTAAATATTTAAATACTTAGACAACAGTGTTATACTAATAGTACTTATACATTTGTTACAGACAATTTCAGTATCAAGAAGCCATACATAAAAAAAAGAATTATTGTCTTGAAGGCATTTCGCATTTTGTCGTAAAATAATGATAGCGGCGCCAACATCAATTTTTTTCTGAAAGGCTTCACTTGTGACGTCATATGCCATTAAAGCGTGTTAAAGGTTTATGTAAAAATGCAATTTATGAGCATTTTATGAGGAAAGCTAAGTAAAGCATTAATGGAGCGTTTATGGCTTCCTTAAATGGACTCATTAAATTTCCTGTTTCGATAAAGAGTGTAAAACTCTTAAGATTTCCTTATAGTTTTAAAAGATCTTCTTAGTACTGACATCCGTGTCTTAACAGATCAAAGCTGTAATTCAACTATTTAGAAACATAGCTTATTGTAGAAGATTAGAACTTATGAATAAGAGAAAAGAAATTGAAAAAAAAACAGATAAAAGATAAACCACACAAGAGCATTAGATAAACATAATTAAAAGATTAAAACAAAAGAGATTTATGTTAAAATTAAGTATGTCCTAAAAAACGAATAAAACCGATTTCAATTCTCAAGTCTCATAACTATATTAATAACAGTAATTGGGTTGTGTTGAATATTTTTTTTAAATAATTCAAAGAAAAGGAACATGGAACAAATGTTCGAAAATGGTTAATGTAAATAGTATATTTTAAGTTAAAAACCTATATAGTTTAATATATGTGAATTCTGTGAAGTTATGAAAATAGTTTAAATTGTCAATTTTACCAATGTTATCTTATTAAAATTGCATGGCACCTAATTTAAAACATTTTATAGAACCTCAATCGAGCGAAGGTACACAAGGATTCTGTACCAATCAGGAGTGATCGCTGGAAACTAATTAAAGGCTTACTGTTACATACGCTGACGAAATAACAATTTAATCCTGTATTTTCTAGCGTTCTACCTAATCGAATCTCCATAGTTTAGGTGCATTTATTATGAATTGGACTTAAATAAAAATCTTTAAACACGTTCGGATAAGGATATTGAGTTTTAATTTTATTATATGGTATATTCGGAACCTTGCCTAAAGGGATTCCTTTTAATGATATATTTTAGTTATTATATTTTAAGGAGAGTTATTGTTTTTTTTGTAATATTATAAATACCAGTTTGGCATGTTCAGTAACGTAAAGTAATTCATATAGTTTAGTTTTCATTATGATCACTGCAAGATTTACATACATCTTTTTATAAATTCAGCTGTTACTAATATATTTCACGTGGGCTTAAAGGTATAATTTATAGAAATACCTTACCAAGAAATACTTTACCAAGTGTATAACTTTAACAATACTTTGTTAATTATAGGTTAATGTCCTCCGCGATTTTTTATTAATTAAGTAAGTAAGTAAAGTTATATATAAGTGTTATGTCGGAGGGAAACAACTTTGTATTCCCACCTATATACCAATGGATAGATAGAGATATTTCTATAAGCGCATTGAACATTCGCTCGTAAGAGATGTTCGCCCGTGCTCGTGTACAGTTGCAGATGAGGCAAAGGGAACCAGACAGACTTGGTGCGAGGTGAAATATGAGGCTCACGATTGAATGCGTGAAGACTCACTGTGGACTCTTTCTGCCTCAACATTAAGTCAAGTCAAGACATATGACGAAGGAAAACATCGTAAGAAAACCGGCCAACAAAAAGTCGACGGCGCGTGTCGGGCTGATCACCTAATTGACTATTAAAAAACACTTGAAATAATAAAGGTTTTAATTATTTACAGTTAAACATACATATAAAAATAGATTACATAAGATATTAGGAAACGAATGGCCTTATCCCTAACAAGCGATAACAGCTCAGACTAGTGTTGAAAAATAAAAACAGAAGTCGCATCGCTAGATTTTGCTATACATATTTTAACAAAAAAAAGATATATCAGAAAACTTTTTTACATTTTGTAACTTGACAAATCAAATTGAATTGATAACAACATTTGTCATGCGAGTTGGTACATAAAAAGTGAAAAGTTGCATGGGGATTATAAAGTGAATGTGACATCCCAAAAATGTATTTTTTACAATTGGATTTTCGCTCAACATTTTAACAGAAATGTGAATAGACATCGGCGTTTACATTTTTAGTGTCATTTTGAAACGAATAATATATTTTATTGACTGACTCAGTTTTTAGGATTATCCATTACTTCACAGTAGTAACCCTGTAGTTAGATATATGTTACCTTTTTTTTAATTCAAGCTGTACAAGTTCTTAAATTAAACGTATATTATTTTTTACAAATGGAAGCCAAAACACTGTGAGAAACTTGCGAGCCAATTTCACCTGGTAGGTAGACCTGGTAGGCTTAACTCCTGCAAAAGGATACATCAAAAATCAATTCAATTATTCGATTGAAATTTTTGCAGAAATTTGTTCGCCACGTGCCGAAGAGATACAGCTACTCTATATACTTTCATGGTACTGAGTGGGCTGAAGGCAATAAATCGATAGACACAGACAAAATTCTTCGTTTACGTTACTGTCAACTAGATATTAGATTTTTTATAATTGTATAAATTGTTTATGCCTCCTTTTTTTTGAATTTTTATTTTGATGAGAGGATCTAGAAATTCTGTTAATTAAGTTATTCCGCTGTTTATAAAACCCGTTCTGAGGCTCTATAGGGGCTTCAAATCGGTGGAGGTAAACTAATCGCGTCAGCCGATACCTAGCTTAATTGTGTATTATATTATTTTGTGCAGGTCAGGCATGTTAAAAGATTTCTTCATAAGCTTATAGTTTCAAAAATTAAAAAATTATGTTGAGGAATGTTTTTTAAATATTGAAGAGAAAGATTTTAAACCTCTGTGTTACAAAGCCAATTGCAAGTGTGTTCAGACAGAATATCAAAATCGGTTCACCGCAGAACTGTGGTTAAAAGGGCTTCGCCATGTTACCTTTGAACTTTGGGAAATCCCTCTTTTACTTCAGGAATTGTAAAATATCTTCTGATGTAAACTATATCAAGGGTTTCGTAGTTATAGCAATAATTAATTGGAATTAAATAATACATTTATAAGTCAAACATATGTCTATTTCCTCACATTTTATTTCCTCACAAAGTTATTTCAAAATTGGTATCCGGAAATTCTCGATCTTGAAGCTTTTGTAATCTGCTATATTCAAATATTAGGAAAGGCAATACGTTACGGCAAAAAGTTAACACAATACGATTGATATTTTTGTCAATAGGTTCTTTGTTAAAAAATATATTCGGATACAACAAAAATAAATAAATCATACAATTTCATCTAGGGAGTAAGGAACTTATAAAAGCCTACGTTTTGTAGCTGGTGTGCTACATCCTGTGCAGTAATGCTCCGAGAGAATAAGCTCGGTCTACGGCGTAGCACGATTGTAACAAGCACTGTTACACTTAAATTTTACTACTTTTGAACAACTTTGAGCATACCTATTCGACTATATAACTTGTTTAAATATTTATAATCACGTTTTGCTAACGTACTTATTTAAGTTATTAATGAATTACGTTTGAGTCCTCAGCCTCATTTTGCCTCATTTATAGATATTTTTACATGTGACAACACAAGTTACTATTTAGTTAAAAACCAAACTCAAAATCTCAGGTTAAATACCTTGTACTTTATCTACTGATCCACTGTGGTCAGTTCATACAATATACGATGTATGTAAACGCCAAAGCCATTTTGAATATTAAATTTTTAATAAACGCCAGATTTAGTTCCTCATAAAAAATTCAACTTGACGTCTCAAGGAGGCTAGATCAAATATTATTACGACACGGTAACGAGAGATAAAAAGCGTTTTCTAGCAAGCTTTCATAGTCCTAAAAATAGCCTTATTCTCTGTTGTAAAAAGCTCTAAAGCCTTATCGTATTTACCTAATCAAATTGAGGTTAGATTTCTGAGAAATTGCTTTTAAGCGTCGCGGCAATATTTTTTGAAGTGATACTTCAAGTTCCATTTCTATTTAATAGAAGGAAATTTAATGGATGGGGTGAGAAGAAAATGAAATTACTTTAAAAGTATCCATATTTATACACCACTAAATGAGAAATGCAGTTTTCCAATGGCAAATCGTAAGGAGAAATTATTTGGTCAACTATTAATAGTACGTAGCTGTAAATAAAATTAATTATAGAAATATTTAATTATTATTTGTGTAGAATAGGCTATGTTTATTTCTCAAATTAAAACACAATTATACTGCCGAAAGCTCGAATTTATCTCTAGTGAATAAAAAAAACTAATTAGGAAAAATTATAATTGCTAAACTGACTTTGATGAAACTTGCATTGCTCCCTATTACCTGATTCATACTAAAACACACATAAGCCTAAATATAAACACTCAAATATGATTCAAAACCAACATATATACAGATTAACCTGATAACCACCTTAATTTAAGTCCGTCATTATATATAACGATATAAAGCGTTGTTAACATAATAAAACAAAAGGCTGACGTTTTGAAAATACAATTACTGACCCTTCCCCAGGCACTCCATTGAAACTCTTCCATTGAACAAGCCCGATTATGTATAGAGAAAATATAAATTACAGTCCAATAATAATTGTTCAGTAATAAATTTCAAATATATGTTATTAAAAAAAACGATAATATATAAGCGGTTGTTCGTGGTTAATGGAAAAAAGATTACAAGAAAACCTAAGACCTAATCGATACGTCAGACAACATGCAAAAAATGCAAACATCTCAAGGTGAATGAAAAAAGATTAAGTACTTTTATTTAAAGATAAAATTTAAGAATGTTCGGAAGAATTATATCCCAACTTAGTTTTTTTGGCATTTTATACACAAACAAACGTTATTCATAAGACATTTTTTACAACAGCCTTCTGTCTGATATATGTTTTCATATTTTTGGTTTATCACGATGCACAAAAATCCATTTATGCACAATAATACTCAAGAGAAAAATTTAAGTTTTAATCAAAATAGTATAAGCCTGGTTAGGTTACTGTTAATCGAGGAAATTCGACCGTATACAAACAAATAATTGCAATGTTCCAGCTTACACTATTCTATATATAACTATATAACTCGTTGTTCTTAAAATAGATTTGGAAGAGTTTTTGATATCGTGAAATGTTTCGAGTATTGAGATCGCATGAAAAATAAACGTTATTGAATTCTATTTTAGTATGACATACATTCGATCTACAGTTTGTTATATCCTTATAATTGCTAGTCTCTTTTAATTTATTTTATATTAGAGACCTTATATATCTTGTTTTATTTATATTATTACTCGTATAGTATATTGGAAACGTAGATATACATCGATTCTGACCCAACTCCGTATACGGACTCCTGTGTCGACCATAGCCGTAAGCGAACTGTATCTTATTTGGACCATACATGAGAACATTGAGAAGAGAAACTGATCATGGTTGGTTACACAGAGGGTAAAACATCCAAGAACAGAAACCCAGAAACCAGAAGAAACAGATTGTTCGCTTTAGGTACTTCTTTACTGACCTGAGCTGCCTTATATAGCCGCTGCATAGCATATATTATAATTTATATCCTTTCTCTTTCTTTTAATTAATTTATATTGTTTATCACTATCGTATTGGAGTGTAAATTGTATATGTATTTTAGGAATAAATAAATGTTCATGTCTTACCAACAAATAGTAAAACAGCTGTTACCTTTCCACGTCACAACTAAAATACTATTTCCTCTTGGACAGTTGAATGATTGATAGTCTTTGGAGTATGGAAAGAAATTCCCTAACTTATAAGTTTGGCCGGATAACTCACTTGATATTTGTCGAGGCAGAGTACGAAATTTTACCCGTATCACATTATTTCCGTTGTTCCACCTCTGAGCGTTTTTAACTTCTATACTATGTTTACTACTATGTGAAACCAGCTGCCCACGGATATATTTCCGAGACAATTCGACGTATGGTCCTTCATTAAAAGAGCGTACCAATTCTTTAAAGGTAACGCATTTGCCAGCCCTCTGGCAATGTAAGTGTTTATGGGCGGCGGTATCACTTAAGGTATATAAAATAAAAATTCACAACCACATACGATCATATTAAATTTAAGATTATTTTATTAGCATTATCGTTTCATTAGATTATTAACCTTAATAGCCGTTTATAACGCATGTCCCTTTTACATAAATCTTGTTTCCGACATTGCCATAAACTGGGTCAAAACTTGTGCCCTGAATTGAGGTGAAATATAATTTATTACGCTAATTTTATTAAGGCTCACATTAGTTAAGTAAAAGTTACAAAGCTATTAAAAATAAATAAATAAATCAGTGGTGCCTTTTAAGTTCTAAACCTCAGATTTCAGACCAGCCTCCTGTTTCTTACACGCTGTCGACTTTTGAGTCTAAGGCCGGTTTCTTCACGATGATTTCCTTCACCGTTCAAGCGAATGTTAAATGCGCACATAGAAAGAAAGTCCATTGGTGCATAGTTGGGGATCGAACTTAAGACCTCAGGGTTAAGAGTCGCTGAAGCCACTACGCCAACACTGCACTTTACTGTAAAAGCTACTAATTTAGCTTTAAATCATCTCGTCTGTTTATATCTTATTATATGCACTATAGGCTCACCAAAATATTTTTTATCAGTAACGCTCGATCCAAAACTTAGCCAAGGAATATAGACAATATTTGTAGGTTACGTTACGTTACGTATGTACGTTAACTACTAGCTCACACTACTCTTCATATTAGCCGGATTTTAATATTACAGGATACAGTAATGTAGGAAAGTTAAACATTATATTTTGAGTCCTTGTTTTTTGTGAAATTTTTGGTGTGGTACTTAAAAACAACTTCAATATGTCTTAGATACTCTCGATTATAAAATATGGTACATTGTATGTTGTCTGCCCCATACCGTATTTGTTACAGGACTTATAATATTACGTAATTATTTAGGCTATTTATTTTTCCTAATTCGGTGTGTTGGCTGTAAATATTAATACGTAAACTCAAACTAATGGACCGACTTTAAAAGTTCTTTGTCCATTAGTCTGCAAAATTATCTCTCTATATGTATTATATTACTTGTAAAAAGTAAAACCTTTTTGCAAGTTATGAAAATATTCTTGTCATGTTTCACTAATATTAATATAAAAACTTACACAAATACCTTGAAAGGAATTACTCGTCTTCTGAAGCCCTTAATGGTCCCTTCCCTTACACACTGAATATTTTAGATAATTTACAAAGATAATTCACTTCGTTGAGATTGGAGGAAAATTGCTATCGGAATATTTGTATACAAAATACACGTTCAATCAAAATTAGTAAAAATAACTGTTTGCTTAGTTTTTCTTAAATTATCGCCATATATAATCAGCGTATAAATGACACGTGCGACAAAATGTTATATATTATTACTATACCATGGAGTTTATTATAATTGAGAGTATTCAGAGGAGTTGTTCGGATTAATAATATAAATAATACCTGCAGCTCAGTTTCATCATCAGACGCCGAGGCAGAATACGAAAACGTATCACCTCGACGTCCGTCGTTCCACAACTGAGGGTTTTTTAAGGCAGTTTTTGCCGTGCTCCACTACTATGTAGAAGCTGCCCATTAAAGTTTATCCGAACCAATTCGACTTAGTCCTTCAAGAAAAGAGCGTACCAATTTTAAAAGGCCGGGTACGTACTCGCGAGGCCTCTGGTATTGAGAGTGTCCATGGGTGATATCACTTAACATCCCGTTTGCCCCCTATTCTATAAAAAAATAAGAATTTTGTAAGTAGTCTAATTGTTGATAAAAAAAATAGTTTGGCGCTTTTTAACTGGAAGAGGTTCAGGGGCACAAAAGGAAGTTGCCTGTATGACAGTGACGCAGATGCGTAATAGAAAAACTTATTCGTAACATTTACTTCTGGAGATAAAAGATAGGCGTAAGACGGAAAAGTTAATTCCTCGTTTTCAAAGTTAAATGTCTGTCATTATACTCTGAAAAGAGATTTGAGCTACATCCCGTTTTGAGTCCAGAGTATGATTCATTAAGATAAGTCCAGTCTCTTCACGCGTCTTAAGGACAAGATAAAAACTTTCTGATATTATGTAAGTTGTATAAAATAATTACAATTCTGTAATTTGATTATTTTTATATTTCAAACTTATCCATTAACAATTTTTTTACCGTACATTCACGAACATTGACATTTTTATTTTTATAACATGTCATATTGGTCGTAGTTTTCAATATCTAATTTGTTATTTTTTTCCTAATAGGTAACAAGGTGATTTGTAAATATACTTCTGTGTCTAATACACCCCGTCGACCATTTGGCTGACGATTACCTACGCGCCAGTGTTAACTGCAGATAAAAGAAAAGTGTGTTATGAACCTATGACCAGAAGTAATAACGCATAAAGTATGTTCTATCTGGGTTTCTGTTTTTAATCGAGATGATAATATTAAAAATACAAAATTTTGATTTATGATACTGTTATGTTTAATGACAAAAAAAACTATTTCAGTTTGAAATATTTCTTAAACTATAGCCATAAATCTGTCATCTCTAATCGCTCACCTGCCACGTTATCTAAACACATCCGAAACGGAGATTTGACCCAGAATCTGAAAGTAGATCGTAATGTATTTAGCTTATAATTATTGCCTCGCTCGAGAGCTTAATTTTAACGATGTTTTTATATGTACTGTGTTATATAAAATTAGAAGACTGAAAGAAGTGAATTTATCGAATTTGGGTCGTTCCGAAGGTTGGGTATTTAAATTGAATTTATTTATTTATGAACTCACCCGAGTTTTTCAACTTTTCATGTTACGAGTGTGTATGTTTATAAGAGATAATGTATGTCTTTTATGAATAAATTATTTCAACACATATACGACGTTATATAAGAATTTAAAAAGTATTAGATAAATCGCGATAATATAATATAAACTCAAAATGTGTGTACCTACTAGACTTAATCTCAAGTGTTTTGTTTGGATACCTGAAGCTGAGTTCCATCATCGGACGTCGAGGCAGAATAGGAAATTTCTTCTGTATCCCTTCGATACCTTCCACAACAGAGCGTTTTTTAGGGAAGTTTCTCAGAAGACTAAGAAGCTGCCCTGAAAAATTACCGAACCGAACGAAAATTAAAAATTAACGACGAATTTTCCTCCAATAAAAATTATCTTAGAAGGCCGCAAACGCACTCACCAGTCCTTTAACATTGAGTGTCCAAAGGTGCCGCCTGTGCTAAAAAAAATCCTATGATCCCTAGAGGGCATCCACATTGAGCCTCGCATTTCACCTTCCTCCGAGTCTTTCTATTATCTAAAACTTTTTTTCTATTCATGGAAAGTATCTTATTTATCTGTTATTACTTTTAAGTTTTGAAATGAACCGGTTGTGATAGACTCTAACCGTTAATAGCGATTATAAAATAAATAAGATCTATTGTCTCCGTATCCGAGGTGACAGCAAGCAGTTTGTTTGCTGAGCACAAAACTAATTAGTTGACTCCGCGTATCTGACATCATTGTCACCGATATAGACATACAATAAAGATCAATATTAGTATAGAAAATACTTGTATTTTTCTGTTTGCAATTTTTAAATTCAAATTCGAATTCAATTGTTTCACCATTAAAATATACATCAACTCTGAGTCAGGGAATTTACTTTTTAAAATATTTGGAAAAAAAATTGTCTGCGAGACAAGCTGCTACACTATACACTGAAAATATTATTCTTTTAATTCAGCTTTCATTTATTACTACATACTTACTCATTATTTTTTTTAAGCATATAAGAAAAGAAAAGTTCATACGTGACTGAAAAATGTCAATTTAGAATCAATTTAACATATTTTCTGCTGGCGTTCATAAGTGTACTTGGTTACTTATATGAGTTTAAGTTTTTTAAAACTTACGAGTAATAGTTACAAAATTGATGTAAACTCAACGATTTATCGGATAGAGTGGCAAGTTATTTTTAATTAAGTGCGTTTTCCAAGACCAATCTACAGTTTCTGAAGAAGAAAGAAATATCTTTCCAGATATCACAAAAATACAGTAAGTTTTTATTCCAATTGGCTATTAATAACCAAAAATTTCTTCTTTACTAAAAACTTTCCACAAATCTTCTTATGAAAACCCTTATGAACAGGGATCTCTCAACCTAAAAAATAAATAAGTGATAATATGTTAAACTATCCTTCTACTCAGAATCATCCAAAATACTATTTGTAATGGTAAATTAACTTAAAACTACGATGAGCTTGATGATATTAAGCTGACTTAAGTAACCCTTAAATGTAATGGACGACTCTGAGTGCATAAAAAAAATGTAAAACGAACAAATACATAAATCACAATAAAAATATTATCTTAATTTCGTTGATCAATTTAGATCAAACAGATACACTAAATCTATTAATTAACATCGTGTCATTCTATGTACATAAAGGTATTTTATACAATTGTATTATACATTCTTAAATAAAAATATTAAAATTAAGTTTATTTACTACTAAAGACAGAATGGCTACACTGCGTAATCAGCTGTAAAGTCCGTACAATCTTGATATTTTCTGGGACTGCCCATCCGATTACAGAAAGGGCATTCTGTTACTACTTCCTTTGGTTGTTTCGCTATAATTTATAATTTAAGGTATTTTGTCTTGATATCCTTCAGTAATATTTATCTCTTTAAACTTTTTAAAGTAAACATTATGTTCCTATTATCGAGGTCACACATTCTTGTTGGCACCACTACTAATAAATAAATAAGTTTATAAATTAAACATATATTCAGCAAAGCCTTATCACTAGCTTCAGTCAAAGTTGATCAATTAAGTCTAAATTCCAATCTGAATTTATGAATGAGAATAAATAACTTCACATTACCCACACGTACAAAGCACTAATTAAAATTAGCTATTGTTAAATTATTGAACGCTGTTTTGAAAACCACGATGCAAATAAACTCGACACTGCATAAATCAATCTCCTATAGTCTTGATTAAACGTCCAGAATTAAATGCAAATTTTACATAAAGTGACCAGTATAATTTTGAGTAAGCAATAGTGTTTGCCAATAGGACGTGTGTGTAATTAAAATGAAATATTAATGTTTATTTTAAACAAATTTATAGTTCTTATCTAAATCGAATACTTTTCGTAAATTTCTATAGCCACAGTAGAATCTTTCATAAATTTGCTGATGTTCAGAGATACTAAATTATTCACATGTAAAGATTCTTAAGATTAAATAAATAATAAGTTATTCTAATAAGTTTTAATGTAATTAACAACGTTAAAATATGAGAAAGTAATTAATTAAAATTTAATTAACTCTCGAAGTTAATAATAAGACGATCAAATTTTAATCTAATATTGTTAGCTAATTTGGTTATTTTGTAGTTATTTACTGGAGTTAAATATTCGCTTAGTAGTCTATTCTAAAATAAAAAATAATCCTTTAACACAAGCAATTCATAACAAAACATTTTCGTATCAATAATTTGTAACTAAAACTTATAAAGTTTAGTATTTGTTTTAAATGTATATTATTTAAACCTTATATAAAAAACTAATTAATAAACACACCATAATCAAATCATAAATGTATTTTTCCTTGTATCGTTATACAATGAAAAAGTATGTTTTTTTATTAACTTTTAATCTTAATTTTATTAATTAATTGTTATTATTAAAGTTATCATTAAAGATCATATTTAATTAAATTTGATAAACCTCAAGTGCAAAAATAATTGCTTTTTGTCTGTAGCTTGACGGCTCGGTGTTTTAACGCATTGGGAACCATGGGATGCTGTTTCCGTGGTCAAGTTTCCTAGAATACAATTTTGTGGCTTGTTTAAAAACATGTACCCGGAACTCGAACTCAGGATCGTCTGGACTAATGTTTGCATTAAACCAAATAAGAATTAAAATAATCATTAAATTATTTAGATTAAATAAAATATGCTTTTACGTTTTGAAGCACATAATAACAACTCGTCTAACTAAAATAATTTACTGCAAACTGTCAAAGGCAAACTTCGTAACAACTTGAAAACCTTTATCGCATCTCAAACATACCTAAAGTCTCCAAACATAAACTAAATTTACTTAAATTATCGCCACTTCAGTCGTTAACTAAGTCATCTTTCTCTAACTATGGAGGATGGCAAAATAAATAACAACATTAATCTGAAACGTAGTATAACTTAGTAAAATTTTGAAATATTATATCAATTAAAACATTTGTATACTCTTTTCTTTTACTTTTGACAGTTGACACTCACCAGATTGATTGACATCCTTTCAAACGACATATAGAAACAATTAAATATTTACTGTATATGTTATAGTATTTTTTTAAATAAATGACTACGAATTACGACTTGTAGCAAAGTAATTAGATATAATATTAGAAAGCATGGAATACTTGTTATAGAGACGAAAATACAATGTAATACGAATATTTAACTTGTTCCAATTACGATTGATACATATAAAATTAGAGTTAGTTGACATGTGTACAACTGTCAAAAGTAAAATTGTTTTATCATAAGTTTTGTATAATAAATTAACAATTACAATATTTTCTGTACTATTATATCATAACGCTATCTAAACTGTATTTAAATTTTCCAGACTGTTCGAGGAGAACCAAGATCTTCTTAACATGTTCGAGAAATTTCGACAGTGCAAGACAAAAGACGAGCAAATTAACTCAATGGAGTTAGCGGAGCATGCTAATAATGTTATGAACACGTTGGATGAGGGCATAAAGGGATTGGACGATTTGGACAATTTCTTTCAATATATCCACCAGGTTGGCGCCAGTCATAGACGAATACCTGGCTTCAAAGTAGAATATTTTTGGGTAAGTGGTATCGCCACTGTAGCTTTATCCAAATTACATAGCGAAATATTGGGTAATGGACTCGGTAAAACAATAATTGTTTCGTGATTAAAATGTATCAATGAAAAATACGCAAAAACATGTCCTCCGGATACCTCATTTCTGTAGTGCTGTTATTTCATCATTCTATATTACAACATGGCTTTGTAGCCAGCAGCCATCAAGATAGTATTGAAGATAGGATTTAATAAACAGAAAAAAATGTGTTGCGGTCAGCAAAAAAATATTCTATATCTTATTTGAAAGACGTTATATGCAAATTGTGTCTATGTCGTGTAGACAACGGTAAGCTATTTAATAATTTACATTACCCAAAAAATAAGTTGAATATTTCATTAGCGTTTTTAAGGCAGTTTTTGCCGCGCACCACCGCTATGTGGGACCAGTTGCCCACGGAAGTATTTCCGAACCAATTCGACTTAAGGTTCTTCAAGAAAAGAGTGTACCAATTATTAAAAGGCCAGCAACGCACTCACGAGCCCTCTGGCATTGAGAGTGTCCAAGGGCAGCGGTATCACTTAACATCAGATGAGCCTCCGGGCCGTGTTCCCTCTACCATCTGTTCAATAAAAAAATCATAACAAGTAGATTGAGACTACTATCTACTCTATAGACAATAGTCGCGCTAATCGAATTATTAATCTTATATTCGTATACTGCTAATTAAATACATTTTTATCATTTTTTCTTATTAAAACATACATAAAATCGTTTGAAACACAGCATAGTTTAGATTTTTAAAAGTGAAAATTCGTATGTAATTCCTCGCTTATACCATATTTATTCATAGTTCTGTAGATAAATTCAAATAAAGTATTGTTTACTTGGAGAAAAAAACACATATTCCTTCTGAAAATATTAACCTTGTGATATTATGAAACGTGACTCTCACGTAGACCAACAGTATTAACAAAAGAATACCGTAACGTATTGCTTGTTGATCCGAACTGAAGCCCTTAATAAAATCGAGAAAATACCTCTCCATTCCCTGAGTCAATAATAAACTGATTGTCACAAGTCATAGCTAGACGACAATTGTATGAGCTTGTGAGGACTATTTTTTAAGATTATGGAATGTTTGATTATTTATTTAATTTTAGTGCAACTGGTCCACTTAACCGCTTGATAGCAATTTCTTTGTCAAACGAGTTAGTTGGTTTAAAAACCTCAATTTATGATTTAAACTGTTACACGACATTGGCGACAATGTAGGCACATAACAGCAGTACAGTTGAAAAACGAAAAGGCTTAACTGTTTGCCAAATCATAATCAAATGACGTCTGCTTTTTTATTCCACTTCAAAAAAGCCGTAGAAATGATGAAACTTATTCCCTCTTTATCAAGTTTTTAAAGATATAATAAATAAACGGAACAAGCCAAATATATAAAAATAGCGTCATGTCCGCTCTTGTTAAGTATAAATTGAGATAGTTTAGTAAAACTCTCACGTACAAGCATCATTTATTTGTATCCTTAAGAGAGATTGGTGAAGTAATCATTCCCTTGACCAAATTGTTTCAGAATGGTTGTTTTCTTTTGAATTGCTTTTGTCAATTTTGAAGTTATAATATTATTGCAAATATACGTAGTATATAGTAGATTGAAACTTAGTAATATATAACTTACATACAATTCTTTAACCCGCTTATTTATAAAATAAACTCACTTTTTATCACATACTATAATTGATCATTTACTAAATAATATTTATTATTTCTTTGCAGAAAATAGAAGCGCCATTTCTAGCCGCAGTAGAGTCGACTCTGGGTGATCGCTATACGCCAAACGTAGAGAACATATATAAAATAACAATAAAGTTTATCCTACAGACGCTTGTAGATGGCTACGAGAAAGCCGCGAAAGCCTCCAACTCAACGTGAACCCTCTGGGATTTGACATTTCCTGAGCTCAGATTGTTCTTACGGGCAGAAGATAAATTACTTTTTGGTCTAAAAACTGAATATAACTTTTTTACTGCCATAATAATATTTATATATAATATTATTTGTGAACTTTTGCAATAAGAATAAAGTTTCTTGTTAATTTACAACGTTTGTTATTCTTATAGTAGGAGTGAATTGATTTGAGCTCAGGTCATATTGGATGTTGATTTTTTGGATATTTCGGATCTCATATTTTTGGAGATGTGTGTACAAAAGTCAATTTAGAAACCTACTATGTATATAAATGTATACAATTGTCTTCTCACGAATTCTAATATCGAGAATTCTTCACGTGTAAACTTCATCTTAATTTTATAATTGTAATATATTGCTTAGTTGTAAAGTGTATTTTAGAATAATTGTCGTAAAATAATGACTATCTCTTTTACGCGAGTACTACAAATGAAACTTCTTTATTCATATATATATCTAACAATCATTTAGCCAAAGACCAGTAAAGCATGAAATATCAACGTATATTATATATGACTATACCTTTCACAATATTTTATAACGCCAAAAAATACAAAGGAACCTATTCTTTATTTATCCTGAAAAGAAAAGGTGAAATAACCAGAAAGGCTAGTGTCAACGAGAGCTGTTAGCTTAGGATGTGAATATTGATTGTAGAGGTAACGTGCCGTGACGTCACGGGCGTGGCGTGTGACTTGAAGTTTCAATTACGATTAACGAACTCGTTTAACGGCGTGTAATCCGTTATGTACCATTTCGGTGACTCTTCCTGCTGCTTTTTCTTTAATTATTTATAAGTGGTGCAATTATTAATTAAATCGTTGCCAAATAATAAGTTTTATCAAGCTTTCACTGTAAACTATAGATGTTAATAAATGTTAATTAATTATAGTTTAATGTCGCTTTGAATAGAGTCAAAATTGTGTTTTCCTACACTTTATCGTCGTTAAAAACGTCGGAAATTTTACTTAAGCTGTTTTATATAGATTTATCATATCCCAATCTAAAACTAAAAATAATTTTCACTGCCTTTACTTTCTAAATTATCCGTTATTCTGACATTGTTTCGTATATTATTAATATACCATTAGAGATAATATAATTGACGCCTCTGAGTATGATAGAAAGATAAGATTATCAATACATAAAAATATGAGTGTCAACCAGTGTATTTACATATATTTATTACCAGTGCATAATGTTGTGCTTTTTCAGAATATTCGTGGCTTTATTTTCTAAATGTATGTGAAGTCAATGTAAGAAAATTCTACGCTTAATGTGTACTTATGTAAATAGAGATATACTATTATTCCTACTGTGTTTTTCTGAATTGTTACCATATATGTTTAAATTATTTTTTTTCGTTATTAACAAATTTTCCTAAAATCTCGTAAGGAATGTATAATGTTATAATTTAATATGAAAATACGAGATATTTCAGTTCCTTTGCATTGAATAAAAATGTCAGATTGCGAGGCGTTGAACGAATATTGAATTACTTATCTGCATTCCCGAGGGAGCTACAGGATCACAAAGAAAATGTATTTATTACAGTTTAAACAGGAAAATTGAATTTTTACTTCCATTAAAGCATCAGGTAGAAGGGCTTTGACGAAAGAAATAATTATCGCAGCCAGTGAGATCTTTTGCCGTATAAAATAATACAATGACATCAGGCCTAGTCACTTGGCCATACATACATACGTTGGGCGGTCACGATTGTTACAAAGTATTTTTATTTAGGACTTCTGACCTATAGAATCTACTAAGATAGTCAATTTGAAGAACGAACCTATTTAGTATTTTTAAAAGCAATTGAAAAAATGGAATTGTTTTTAATTTCCAATCTCCAAAAACTTGTAGATTGGAAGTATTAAGTGTATGCATATTAGGCCAGCAATATTTTTAAGTACATTTGGAATGCCCAAAGTGATCGTCAAAAAACCAAGTGGCACGTAGGGGTGAAACGCTTTTAATAATAATAAATACTTTTATTCAGACAATAGAGTATTAACAATGATAGCTCTTATTCTAATGATGATATATTACATCAAGCATCAACTCTTCATCCGTTTGCCAAGTGGCCTGCCCCACTCTTCACCTTACGCGCCTTACGCGCTGACATACATTTCCCATCATGTTTGTGAATCTGTCCCGTGAAATGTGGAAACTGAATGTTAAAAGAATTAATAATTCCGGGCAGGCAGGTGTAACCAAATTCATCATATAATCACTATAATTATAGCTATAACAATTCAGTATTTTTTCAAGACCCTCGTTTAATAATGATTTGTTGGTGACATTCGATTTCCAGGTTAAAATAGGACCTAGTCATTTCGATCAAGACGGCTAATTTTCCTTGTCATGCCAATGTGTTTCTTAAAAGTTTTGATATGTTTATAAAATTTCTGGTGTATTTTTTATTTGTATAATACAAATTTGTATCGGTACCAAAAATATATTTCATAGACTTATACTCTGAAATCAATATTGTTTTAAATTTCGATGCATTAGCCAAGCATTTCACTAGTACGGGTCACTTGTCTAGTAGTTAATAGTTTTTAAGAGATGAATGTTTGTATTATTAAAATGGATGTATCAAATGTTATTTAATTTGAAATAAATTATTTTAAAATGCTACATCTTTTTTACTATATGTTAATGTATCTTTGTACCAACTCTTTATTAATATATTAAACAGACAGGTAAAAGATATGCAGGATTGCGAGGGATTCGAAACTTCAATAACCATTTGGACAAGTTTCAAAGTTTTGCCGTTTTGATATTGCCAAAGGATTTATTGGAGGAGAATGAGAGATTATTCTTTACATTTAAAGAATAATTCTGCTTTTACCTTCCTTCTTATATAAACTGCTAAATAATTATATACAGAGCAGTGACCTCTTACAATATATTAAAATTGTCGTCCAATACTCATTCACTAGATCTAAAATCAGAAATATTTTCCAAATTCCTCCTACAAAAACCAACCTAGGAGTCAAACCACTATTCGCTTTTTAACGGATTGAACAGTGCTTATCCGGAGCTGGTATATATTCGGTAGTGGGCTGATCGGTTTTAGAGAAAACATTGTTGGGTGCCTATCTCGAACATAATTCGCTGTTTTGCCGATGATTTCTTTTATTGTTTTTTATTTCATTTTTTTCTACTGTAGCAAAAATTTCTGCTAATTTTATTGTGTGCTTATTTTATCTTGTATATGTTTTGGTTGAATTTTTAATTACTTTTGTGAAACACTTATGTTTACGATTTAGATGAAAGATTTTGTAAAATATGCAGAAGATTTAGTACAATGAAGAATGAAGGTGAAGATTTAGTATAAACTTTAATAAATAAATAAACAACCTTTTATGTGAGGTCAATATTGTTTATTTTGTTCTATTGATTGACCACGACATGTCGTTTTCGATTTGTTTTTTACACCTTGCGGACAAATGTTAGTAGCGCACATAGAAAGAAAAATTAATTATCTCACCCGGGTTCGTATACACGACCTCAGGGTCGAGAATAACATTAATTAGTCTCTTAGTCACCAGGATAACACTGCTTTTATTAAAGTTATATAAAAAATTGTAAAATACCAATGATTTATATGATTTTAAATAATTAACTACAAACTAGTCTTTCTTTTATAATTGTAATTAATTATATTTTATAAATCCGTAAATTTTCAATAATATTAACAATTATACAGTTCTTTGGAAGCTTTATGTATACTGTATAACATGTATTTGATTTTTATGAGATAACGTGTAACTTCGATAATTCAAAAGTGCATATCCAAACGGTAAAATAATAATAATTTTCAATTATGACAAAAAAAGATAATATACAGTTTAGATTCCTTACATTTTATACAGTATTTTATATACCATGTTATCATATATTTTAGCTACCTTCAGTACCGTCGATCAGAACCCCTGTAGTGGTAAAAGTCTCCTCCAGCTTTTTCCAACTGACCCTGTCCATGACTTTCTTTCTTCATTCGCTTCTGTTTCTTCTATCCACATTTAAAAAAAGTAAAATTAAGATCTAAATTATCTTAAATTCTGTTTCTTCAGACTTTCACGTAGGCTTTAAAAAACAATTGAAGTGCCGATATCATATGAATTAATCTTTGAATTAGGTTTGTAAGTTCACCCGTATCTCCAAGGCATAAGGCTCATGACTAATTAGGAGAGAGAATGCCCACTATGACGTATGACAGCCATAATTTCAAAAAAGGACAGCGACATTATCATACAATTGCGATGCGTCATAAAAATTGTGGCCCAAGAACTATTATAGTGACGCGATTACATCGATATTATGACCTGTAATATTTTTGTTACTTAGTTCATTTCATATATAAAATATTCATTTTGTATAAAGATTCAGTTATATTTAGACTAGACTTCATAAAGTAAAAGTCTGTTTTACGTAAAGTCTGTTCAACGAAAGCGAAAAAGATAGACTATAATAGGTATTTCGGTAGACTATAGTAGGTACGAGACTAAAGAAACAATATTAAATATTAGTAATTACTTTATTAATTTATATGTTATTGAGATAGTATCGTTAGTATTGTACCATCACTAGTGAGTATCTTACCTCTAAAACTAAAAATCAGTTATCAAAACTACATAGGTCGCGTCACTGGTCACGTAAATCAAATTAATAACGGTTCTTGTCGCAATTAAACCAAACTATACAAACGGTAAATTGTGTTAAAATAATTCTTCACAAGTTTATTGGAAACAGTTTTCGTTATTAAACTCTATAGTGCTACTGGTTCAAAGTTATATTTTAAAACAGATATTTTGTGAAGAAAATACCGCGCATAATACTTTAAGAGTGACGATGTTTTCATTCCTTAAAGTTAAGTTTATCATTTGTCAATAAAGTGAAAATAATTGTATCAAGTGTTTAACCTTGTTCGATAACGAAAACGACACGAATTAATTTGTTTAAAATCAGCGGCGTTTTAAAATGGGTTGTAAACTTTCTCAATTAGCCTCGTCAGAGTTCCATTCAGATCCTTTCCACCGTCCACCACCACCATCAGACCCGAGATCACCACTCACCACAAAACAACAGTATTGTATGCTCGCATCATGGAAAGGGATTTTTAGACAGATTGAGAAGACTGGAATTATTTTATTCATCAAGTAAGTAATATACAACGTGTGAATGGGGAAGGACAACAATGTATCTGTTATTTTTTTTTATTAGGCAAGTACAACAACTCTTTATTATGTACATAGAAATGCATTGGCCGGAGTTCGAACACAAGATCTTCAAATGAAAGTTTGAAGGTTAAATTATTAAACATAAACACCACAATAGACTATTATAGACTAAGCACGTATATGAAGGTTATAACTATTTAATTCCCTTTGGAGTAGTGTCTCTTGGGCCGTGGTATTAGATTACTATCTACCAGGTATAACATATATAAAATATTTGGGTACTCCAAAAGCTGGTGCTTTTCCTCGTTCAACGAATAAGTATCGTAATACAGCGAGGAAATGCTACTAGCGTTAAAGGTACACAGCCACAGGGACTAGATTTTTATAATTTGTTTTAATTTTTCATTTAATTATTATTATTTTATTGAAATGAATTCTGTAGATACTTAAAAGCGACAAGTTTAATGCACCTACGTGCCTTTAATAGTCATTCACAAATATAACGTATTTCGATGATCTTGTTACACCCTCCTTCGCGAGGGGGGTGTTAAGACCCGTTCAAAGCACCCTTCGGGTTGTGTGCTGGTTTGCGCCCTACTTATACAGGGCGCACATATTGTTCACACATGTTCTATAAAAATTAGACGCAACCAAGTATCTATATAGTATCCAATCATTTTTGACGAAAAGAGTCCCATATATCTACTACATATAATGTTAGGTGCAAATAAGAAGTTCGCACCAATTCGTTCGTAAAATATACGTTGGTAACGCTTTGAAACTTGTTCTACAGAATGTTATATTTGACGGAAACTTCCAAATCACTGTTTACACTAGCGATAGTTCAGAACTCGTCCATTATTTACATACATCTAAAGTTAGTTTTAATGAGAATCTACGGGTGGAAAAGCAATTCGGATTCGCATGGGAAGTAATTGGTAATACATAAGTTATTAGCGGGAAACGAAAAGTTGATTGCCTCAATTGAGGTCACAGTTAAAGATAAATTTAGATATAATTTCCTGTAAAAATTGCCCAATTAACTGGTGGTGGATGGTGTTGTGTCTTAGACGAAATAAATTAACTAAATAATTTGTTTCGTCTTCGTATTTGTCTTTTTTTTTAAGGTGAAACTTCTTTATCGGCATTGGAAAAAAATTACCGACACATTTTCGGTTACGCGACACATTTTTCCGTTACGAGCCATCTTTTTCTTGTCCCACCACGGTTAATTCGAAGTCATTAATAACAAAATGTATAATAACGATAACAATGACAGTAATAATTCTATTACAATTAATGAAATTCTGTAATAATCTTAGTAGTTATAAGGTAAAATGAACTCTATGATAATAAAAGCCTTTTGTTAAACTTTATCTAATTTTACTTTAATTAACCAATTTCTGTAAAGTTGCATATAGAAGATCATTTTTCAGAAAATAAGGTCACAAAGAAGTTTCACTTCTTACGTGTGAACACTAGTACAACCACAAATTTTGCATTTACCTATGAGTGAGACTAATGTCCAAGTTAATAAAGGTTATATAATTTTGTAGCTCTGCTTAGGAATGGTTCTTACAAAAAATATGAATTGTAATAAAAAAAATTAAAGCATAAGTAACAACTAAAAGGTGGCTTGCCCTTCTCCGACAGGAGATTCTTGGACATGCTTGTACATTAAGTATGTATGACATCAGGAACATTTGAACGGAACGATTTATTTATAAACACATCTATCAGTTTACAATTTTTATAAAAGTTACGAAATTTGTATGCATTGCATGTTAGGTGTAGTAAAAAGTGAAATAATATGTAAGTTTCAATTAAATAGTGATACAATGCCACAATCGATCATACGGGATCACAGCTGTAAGTATGATTGATGTACACTAGTACATTTGGCACCTTAATACATCTTTTCTAGTGTTTTTAGGGTAAAATGAATTACTATCGTAATTTCATAAAATGTATTTTTTGCTTAATATAATAAACTTTAGGAAAATAGGACTTTATAAGTACTTACTTAGGAGAATTAAATCGATATGAAACACCAATATCTAGTCGAAATTGGTGCAGTAGAATAAGATATTCGGAACTTGTATATATTATTAAATATTAAAATGATCTGAAGAAATGAGTTACGAAATTTTGTGCGTGTGCTTAGAAGCCGCAGATCAACACACATAAATTCAAATATTTCACATACATTAAAATCAAACTGATTACCTCCTTTTTTGGAGTCGGTTAAAAATATTTCAATTTATGTTGTAACAACATACACATTAAGACTTCACTTTGTCTATACTAAACTTATATGTTTGGCCAAGGTGATCATTTTCGTTAAATCTTTTTCATTTGAAAACTGATTTTTGTGGCTGGTTTAAATTTAAATAGGTAATTGTCATTGATATGTAGACACATGTCTATAAATATTTTATTAATTATATGGATAACATTATAAAGATAACCAAATTACAATCAAATATACACAAATATATTTTACAATCAAGTATTTACAAATTTCTTAACCTAATATATATAACCTAATAGTTATAATAAAAATTATTGGAAAGAAATTCAAAACAAATTTAAAAAGTTTATACTAATATAAACATAAAATTTAGGTTTTTTCGTACGATTATTTGACTTAGTGGTTTGGGCAAGTCTAATGCCTAGGTTCGAACCGATGTACTTCTCTTCGTTTCTTTCTATGTGCACATTTAACACTCGTACGTATCATGAAGGAAAACATCGTGAGGGAACCGGTATAAAGCCTGGCAACGGATTTGTGATTGTTCTGGCATTGTTAGTGTCCATGGGCGGCTGCATGAATTAATATCAGATGAGCGCCATGCCCGTTTGCCTTCTTTTCTATTAAAAAATGCCCTACACCCTAGAATTAACTGCGTGTGTGGAATGATCACCTACTTATATTTAAGCAAAAAAATATCACGTAACTTATACAAATAATTTAGGTTAAAATTTAGATTGTACTGGTACGGATTGTTCCTAAAAAGAATATTGCGTTACTTCGTCATTCATTGAACAAATTTGTATGGCTCATGCCAATTGTTTTATAACATTCATTTGCATATAAGTGAATGTACCTGTCAATGACCTCATAAGACTCTCCTCACCCCTGGAAATGGATCCTTTATCCCCTAAAAATGAAGTCACCATTTTCCTAGTACAAAAAAGTAGTTACATATTCTCAATCTATATATAAATATTAAGGAATGTCGCATTCGTTATTCTATTTATAACTCAAGAACGGCTTAGCATTGGCTGAAAATTTGTGGGGAGGAATAAGAATCAGGTGACGGACTTTTTATCCTGTTTCCGTGGTACGTGATATAAAACGTGGTATGACGAAACGCAACAAACAGAAAAACATAAAATTTATTAGTCAAAACATCAATTTAGCTGCTCATTTCTTATGAATTGTGTAACAAACCGCAATTGATAGCTAAACGTAATGTTATCTATTGTTAAGTATGATTGAAAATTTGACAATTAGAGATTTGGAGTAGATCAGTTGATGTTTCGAGTTTCTATATTAGCTTATCATTCCGATATTATTATTAACAATGACGTTATGAGAAATGAGAACGTTTCAGATTATTTACAATTAAATGTTTTTGTTTGGTTTTAAATTTGGCATTTTATATGTGTGAACAGCACAACGTCTGTCGTGTCCCCTAGTATAATATAAAACCGCTACTGGCCATCTGTACGTTTAGGTCTCTTTGAAAACGTAATATCCCAAATATAATGGACATAAGAGAATTTACAGATGCAGTATCAAAATATTTTAAGGTTATACTACAAACGTTGACTTGTTATTACAGTAATAAATAATAACCTGCTTAGATAACATACTTAGATTGCATTGTAATCTACGTCAGGGTTAATTAAAAAAAGATTCTTCCTCAGACAATTGAATTTATTCTGAATTATTCTTAGTACAAACTATATTTACATTTACAGCTATTATTAAGACAACATTAGTATTTTTCGTCTGGGATCGAACCACTACTGAAAACCAACTTTAAGTATACGATTCAAAAAGTATATCATTGTTTAAATTTCTCACTCACTAGAATATATATTTTCAATTCAATCAAAAAGAGAAACGTATCATTTATCAGGCGGCATTTAATAAAAAGAAGTATTTAAAATACTAGATTAAGGTTGTCTATTATAATTAAGCGGTCAGTATTACTCTGAAGAACCCATCCATTTGTCAACAACAATCATTTACTACCTCCAAACATTTGATAATCTATCAGCCAATTACTTACGCACGGTAATTCACAAGCACTTACGTATTTCCTATTATATAACTAGGAATTGCATGTACTTAGACTGATTAAGACTGTTTTTTTATCGATTAACCAATTGAATAATACGTAAAACCAAAACATATATTTTAATTAAGATTACTATTATTATATCATTATTTTTTAACGTAGTCGTTACACTTAAGTAAAAATACTATTACATATGAAATTGAGGTTTTATCGTACTGGCCACTTTAGAGGAGATATTTGAGGTCATTTACAGCTATTTACTAGTGCATTTGTATTTCGAAAACCATGATTTATTTCAATATCCCGTGTTTTTAGTTTCCCATGGAAAACATAAATAAAATATCGTTATTAACGAGTACGATTTCCAACATTTTTGGATAACTTCGAACGATCTTGCAAAATATTTTTTTTAGTGAAGCGATCAATGGACTACGTATAATATGGGAGACAGTGATGATGAATGAAATATTTGTATTTTATTTTTTTTAATCTACTTTTTGTTCCTCCCATACAAAACGCCAATTTCATATGTAATGTAATTGGCGTTTTTTTTTGCTTTGAAACCGCCGTGGTCCCAATGGACTTTTATTTTTATGGCGCATTAAACACACGCTAGTACGGTTAAGGAAAACATCGTGAAATCACCAACCTATCCACACCTACATGCCTATTAAGTAAACAGTCAGATAAAGACCTAGAGGCTGTAGCGCCACTGTTATGGACTAAAAAATTTAACTAAAATATGAAAACCAGCTCATGTGTTGTTCACGCTTTGCATTTGCTATCATTTATATTAGTCGACGTCTAATGATGTTCTCTCTTTGTGTTCATACATTATAAATTCATTTAATTTAAACAAATTTAAACGTAAACAAAGAACGAACAAAGAGCTGAGGTAGGTTTTTAAGTGTTCGCGTCCCCCTCCCACTGGTTACAGGGGGAACACAATTACGCTTGTGAATGTACAGTCGCAAAGAAAATCCTTTGATCTTAAAGGTTTTAAAGGGCTTCCGAAGTATGTAAAATGATGCAGATAATGTATGAATTATGAACTGATCTTGCAGAATTATATTGAAGTACGTTAACGATTCTTTTATATTTTTTTATTGGAATAATAATAAAAAAAATTCTTTGCCTCTTCAGAACATTAGGTGGGTTTGGTCAGAGGCTGGTGCCTATATTAGGACTATAGAAAACCAATGGTCATGAGCTTTCCATCGCAGACAGAAAATGTACAAAATCATGACTAAATAATAAAATAAACCTTTATAGGTTTGGGCCTCAGATTTCTGTGTCTGTTTCATGATCATTTGTTAATCTAATAGGCAAGTAGGTGATTAGCCTCCAGTGCTTGACACACGCCGTCGACTTATGGGGTCTAAGGCAAGCCGGTTTCCTTACAATGTTATCCTTCACAGTTCGAGCGAATGTTAAAAAAATAACCAAAACAAAATAAACTAAAGCAGGACTAGTTGTTTTAGGTGTGGTTAAGGTGTGGTTGTGGTTTAAGGGTATGTGGAAGAATTTTATTAAAATCACAAATGGCTAAGGATAACAAATTGTATATGTAACATTATTGTAGATTAGCTATTAAATGTGCCCAGAAGTGCCCAGGAGGTTTCTGTGCTTTTGGAAGGAGTTAGGCTGGCTTAGTTAGCCAGGACTTTACGCACAATGGACCTATTGAGCGTCTAAGTGCGGAAACAGAGTCCCCACATACATACATACATACCTATTAAATAATTAAAAAAAACTTCAAAATACGTATGAATAATTATGTTAATAATCTAATTGGTCAATCTAATCACTAGGTTAAATTGCAACCGTGGTCATGTGCTTCAGTGCAATCAGGCTTTACCCATGTAGGTATTTTTAATAATTCGTCCAAAAATTTACGACATATGTTCTACTTTATCTACTTGCCTATTAAGAGTGATCAAAGAAAGTATTCTAGCCCAAAGTATAAACTATTTCTTTGTGCCTCCTCTCTCCAAGCCCCTCTTGCTTTCGCAATTCTTCTCTCCTGTACCAAATTTACTTGTTTGTGATGAGTATGGTCGTGCGTCTAATATTTTAGAATAACACATAACTCTTATACAAAGACTCTCTTTATACTTTTTAATGGTACACATATAGCAGTGAAGTAAACAAAATAAAGAAATAGTAAAAACTAAAAAAAAAACAATTTTGTTCGCGAATGTAACTGCAGCAAATCGCACGTTCAGTGCATCCCAGTGTAGGTCTTGTCAGGCAAAATAGCTCGATTGAGACTTGTTATTATAGACATGGAGAAGCAGACTTTTACAATTCATCGTTGTGCTATGCATAGATTAACATGACTGCTTTTAGTTAGTTTATCGTATAATGTAGTACTTTTTATTGAATATAAATTACAAATGGGGAAAACTTTTATGACGTAACACGTATGGCACAGAAGCGACACTACATATATTATGAAAAAAAAATACCTTAATATTTTTTAAATATTATAAATAAACTATCACTCTTCTGTCGGTCGCCCATGAGCGTCGTGGTCAGCAAGGAAACCTCTGGAGCGGACAATCGGTTTCCATCCAGCGTCTCTCTTATGTAGAATTTTGAGGACAATGAGTCTTTCACTTGAGCCTTCTGTGTTACCAACCACAATCAGCTTCTCATCGCCTTTGAACATTGTATGGCGGAAATATAAGATCGTTGTCGGCATATGGTGGGCAGGACAGCAACGAACTAAGAGTACATAAACACCAAAAAAACTAAGTTGTTTAACCTTGGTGCCTGAAAAAATTTAGAGGAAGACATAGTTTATTAAAATGTTCCCTGTGGAAATAGTAAAAAGGCATTTATATGTTTACATATTATTCGGGCTCATAATGCTACAACGACACATACTATTAAGAGATTATTTCCCCTGGCCAAGATAGATTAGCAGTTCACAAGTCCCGCTTTAACTGTCATGTTACAAACAATGCCGCTTTGTGTTCAAACTAGTTGTAGGTTTGCACAGTGCTGCGGATCAATATCACTGCTCAATACAAAAATAAAACATAAACATGACAAATTTAGATATTGGTTAATCAAAATGTAGAAAATATCAAAATCCACGACTCAAAACATCGTCAGTACTCGTAGCGAGCCAGAATTTACGATATTATAATTTATTGAAGGTGGTAGCGGTCATGACGCAACACGTGGCCCAGGTACGCAACTTTCCGTTGTTTAATTTTCTGGATAAAGTTTATCGACATTGTAACTCGATTGACGACACCAGCACAAAACTTTCTTCATCTCGAAACCTAACTTCCAGATCACGATTTCACTGCTGCACTTGTTCTAACGTCTTTCCAGCTACAAATAGATAGACAAATGACCATCACCTTCGTCTTGTCATATTAGCCCTTTTCCTTATAAAAATCATAGATAATTTCAACTTTGGCAAGTAAATCATAGATATGATAATCGCGTAACAGAATTGTCTACGTACAAGCGTTATTAAAATTATGCTGTTTTAGAAATGCTATCCGACTGTTATTAGTTTTCGGTTATTGTTCAATTATATTTATACTGAATTGTTGATTGCACAATTGGTACTAGAATGAGCGAGGTTTTGTATTGGAATTATGATTGTTATTCTATTTTGAATAGAAACCGAGCTTTTAGAATTGTGGTCAACATTTGTGAGTCCTTTTACATTTTTATGTTTGATGACTACGTCGTCCAAATTTATGAAAAAGTTTTTTTTAATTAAATTATACGTAATCTTACAGACGAAACATAAAGCCAAAGATAACATTGATAAACAAAATATACGAAACAGAAAACATTAATAGATAAAAAATATATATAAATTATATTAAACATTAAGCAAACGATAATTTAATATTTAAACTAATTAAAGTCAAAGTGTTTCCGCTTTTTAAAATGTTTCCTTACATCCTCTTTAGTAATATGATACTGTATTAAATGAATATTTGAAATATTCTAGTACTAATTGCTTTTAATAAAAATAATGGTTAACATAATTCATACTCAAAATAACTTCATTCATATAGTTAAAAAAGTGCACTTATAAACGTCAGAAAAGAAGTAAATTAATTGTAAATTTACATTAACTACTAGTTCGTCAAGTCAAGGGCGTAGAGCGGGCAAGAAGAACTGGCAAGAAACTTTCCGCCACTCTTTTTAATCGCTAAGTTTTGAGTCATACAAATTGTTTGAACTGGAGCAAATCAATACCGAGGATTAGGATAATTTAAGTATTCGTCAAATTTATAAAAAACTTTATTGATTAATTTACGTTTAACGAGGGCTTTGATTTTATTTAGTAATAATTCTCTAATTTCTAGAATATTATACCGGTCACCATTTGTTTTAAAATCGTTTACATTTCTTTCCTGATACAACAAGACTTCAAGAACATATTGTTGTTTACCCAAAATAAACATCTAGTTTATTTTGAGCAGTGTTGGCTTCAGCGTGTGACTCTCATCCTCGAGATCGTAGGTTCAATCCTCGGCTGTGTACCAATGGAATTGTCGATAAAAGTCGACGACGTGTGTCAGGCACAGAAGGCCGATCACCTACTTTCCTATTGGTTCTAGTGCCACTGTTTTTTAGCTCTTTACTTGGTTAGCCGTCTTAACGGTTTTGGCCTGATTTAACTTTATACATACATATTCTGTTACGTAGTTAAATAATGTATGCTGACAGTAATGCTATAAATCCGACATAGAATTATTAAAATAAAGATGTGTTAGCTTAAGAGAGTAAATCTGGTTGTGGGTTTTAACCCCGTGTTCGATATACATAATTTTAGTTTCATAAATTTTGATGAGGGTGATCTAAAATATTTAAACTCGGCCGAACGTCATTTTTTTATTGACCTACTGCTTTGTTGTGGGATTGTCTTGGACGCATTTTCTAATACCTTTTAATCAATTTTAATTGTTAGTTAGACCCTCAATTGTATAAATTTGTAGTGAGTGTTGTGTGCGTTTTGTGACTAATGTCAGACAAGGTATCAATAGGTTATCAGTCTTACCTCCCACGATCCCAATGTAATATAATTTCCTCATATCCTCACGACTGACAATTGTGTGCCTTTCTTCTTGTTAAGGATATATCGAATCGAGGTATGTATTCAGGACTTATTATATTAGTATAAAATTGTGTATCGACTGCCGAACCGTGCTTTGTGGTTTATTACAACATCGTGATAAACTTCATTCAAAAGTGTTACTATAATTGGTGACGCGTGTGGTACTTGCATCTGAAAATGTCTGGTAAAATAACAGATATAAATAGCTTAGCTAATGCCCAACTAGGGTGGTTTTTTAAAAATGGTTTTGTTTACGGCATATTTGGTTCTATGCTTTGTGTAACTTGTGATAATTCTTTTCAATAAGCTATGATTTTCGATATGTATCTAACCTAATACATATATAAAATTCTCGTGTCACGGTGTTTGTAATTAACTTCTCCGAAATGAATCGATCGATTATAGTGAAATATTATGTTCAAATCTGGGTCTACGAATCGGACTACATGTATTTTTCATCTCCCTAAAAGTTAAGTGGTCCCCGTATATTTTATATTTTAGACAAAATATTTTGTCTTTATTTTTTTAAGATACAGCATACGAAAATACATACAACCCTTAATTTTCACCCCTTTATGATTAACTCCAATTTTTTGTTTCTTAATTAAAATCTTATCACTTGAATTCTAAGGTTTATATAGAGAAAAAATCGAAAACCGAACAGTCTCTGGGGTAGCATAGCAAAACGTTCCATGTTGGCATGTACTAAAAAGGTAGGGTAAGTAAAATCACATTAAGGAGAAATGAAGCTCGCGGAGGCAGCTAGTATGAAATATATAACGGCACATTTTAAATTTTCTTTTTATTACCAGCGCTCACCGCATCATTGCACATCTAAAGATTTTCGTTTTTTACTTGAAACTGTGATATAAAGCTAAAACTATTGCCATAATATTAAAAAACAATGGAAGGGTCTACTAGCCTCTTAAAGTCTAGTAAAAAAATAACATATCAAAATATCAATAACAGTTTTTATAGAAATTTTTTTTGTTGCCACAGTCGGAGAGAGACTGTTACATCAAGTTGCCAGTTAATATTCATTCTTCTTCTCGCCTCTACAATCAAAATTAAGTTTGACTCCCGACCTACGGTAATTAATAATTTAAAAAAAAAATCTCCAACTTTTCATTCGACGATCTTAGTTTAATCATATTTTCATATATTTCCATTCAGGTTATTTGAAGAAAACGAAGAGCTGCTTCATCTATTTGAGAAATTCCGTGAGCTTCGAACTAAGGAAGCCATCGTGAGTTCAGCGGAGCTAGCTGAACATGCTACCCAGGTGATGCATACTCTGGATGAAGGGATCAAAGGTCTGGCAGATATGGACTCGTTCTTCGCCTACGTGCGCCACGTGGGTGGTACACATCGTCAGGTTCCAGGGTTCAAGGCTGAGAACTTTTTGGTAAGTTTTTGACTTTGACTATACACGGTAAATATTTCAAATTTAATTAATTTCGAACCAGTTTATTAATTTTGTCACTCACTCTCATTTACCATCATCAAAACTCCAAGGGACTTTTAGAAGATTTAATAGAAGAGATCTTCAAATTTAAAATAAAAATAGTGTGTGTGTGAAAAATAATCAATCTATTTTAATATAATATGTAATATTAGTTGCAAAATACATGTGTTTTCATGCGATGGCCAAGTCAATCCATTTATTTAAAACATACAACATTTTTGATATTGATATGGTCACAAACGTGGTTGTAAGGATAATAACGTAATAACTTAAAACAGAAGTTGCCTTAAGTAGGGACTGAATAAATTAACCGACTTGGCATTATATGGATCACACAACTTTATACGGCAGAAGAACTAAGTAGCTAGACTTGGTTTTTATTATATTTATCTTCAAGTTGGAATATTTTTTTTCTAACTTTACACTCATCTTATCCGTTAATATCTAAGCTGTTATTAAAAAACATTAAATCATAACTCTATATTTTATATTTCATAAATTTTGATTCAACCGATCGTCACACTTGATCACTTGTTTTTTATTTCGCTTGGGTACTGCTAGATGTATTTTGAATTTGATTATATTTATTAGATACGCCCTCAATTGTATAATTTCTTAGTGTATTTTAAACTATTTCAAGGCAAAGTATTTGTTACAATCAGTCTAACCTCTTATTGGTTCCATACGAAATTTCTCCTGTTCCTTCGCCTGACAATTATGTGCCTTTCTTAGTATTACTAATAAATCGAAATAAGGTATATACGCAGGGCTTATTTTAATATAAAATTGTATAACAACGGCATCTGAACCGTTCTATGTGGTACAGTTGTCAAGATTTTTACTTACATCCTAATTAAACACAATGTATTACAAAATTCATCATACACTGTTAATATAATTATTTTTGTAAGTATTTGGTATAAAGGACCGCGTAGAACTATTTTAATTAACTGTTACGATGGTCGCTTTCCGTTTGACTTGAAAAGATGCAGGAAAATAGGTGGCATTGATAACTTTTTACTGCACTGCAGCTTTATAAGTAAGATTTTTTATTAATATATTCAATCGATTTTGTCCATAAATAAATAATAACCTAATCTTTAAAAGAGACGCGTACAACTGTCATATTATTGGTTTTTGAGATATAGTAACTTTTGTTTATTTAAAAAAGTTATAAAATGGAATTTCATGTGTTAATAAAGCATTGCTTTTTGTTTAACTACAAATACATATCCATATTTATTGTGTTATGACACCTAGACTGTTGCCTTAATGGGAATATACTTATTAAATATTTTTGTCTATCTTATTACTAAAGTAAAAGCCGTATAGACAAGAAATTTCAACAGGGTTTCACAATTCAGACTAAAAGCTTACCTAATTCCAACAATTTCACCGGAAACTGATGTCTGTGATAAATTAAACGGCAATTATTTACATTTTCAGAAAATCGAGCAGCCTTTTCTCGAAGCAGCGAAGACGACACTTGGAGACAGATACACGCCGAACATTGAAAACATCTACAAGTTGACTATAAGGTTCATCTTAGAGAACTTGGTCAAGGGATACGAAGATGGCGGGAATGAGAATGAAACCCAAACATAAATGTAGTCCATTAAATTATTTTAATTTAAATATTAACAACCTTTTTTATTACAAAAATAATGCAACAATAACTTGAGAATATTTGTTTTAAGTAAATTTGTAAAAATAAATAATGTCTATGTTACAAATGTTAATTTGTCTATGAAGTTGACAATTAACGCAGCAAATGTCAAGTTTGTGTTTGATTCTCTGTATATTTTAAAAGGTTTTATTAAGGAATCTTTCCAGTATAAAGTTACAAAAATCTGAAGCCAGCAAAGGAATTCGGTATTTCCTAATAGATTCCGATCTCTACTTCTATGTTGAACTTATGTACTACGTCAATCCAAGATTGCGATTCCAGCGCTACAGAATTGAGATATCTCACAATTAAGTCGGGATAGCTATTTTCTTTAGCAAAACAGTAAATTGTAAGAAATTTAATGGATTTATTTCTCTATTAAAACTTCGTTGAATTTTATTCATTTTATTGACTTAAACGCTTTAATGCTTTGTTTTTGCTTTGAGGCTTATGATTTATCAAAGCACTCAATATATACATTATTTATATGTAACCAAAGATTATATATAGCTTTATACGATTTTTTTATAATATTGTATGAGTCTACTTGTAACCGAACTTATTGTATCATTTCTACATGTTTGCTAGTTACTAAATAATAGGTATATTTTCAAGCTAACTGGAATAAATATAATATATCGTTAAAAGATTTTCCTTACTTCCTTGACTATAGTGAGGGAGTTTCTTCAGCAGGCTGATCAACACCTGACCAACGTTTGTACAATACAAGTATATCAGATTTTTTATTACTATTCTATTTTATGAGTGTTGGGGGCGATAAGGATGGCAACGCGCAACCTTGCCAAACTCAAAAACTACAGATCGATGTCAAATTTTATTTCTCCATTTAAATTCTGTTGTAATATTGATGTTATAAACATTTTTTAATCTTAGCCCCTAGAACTGTAAACAAAAGTTTGCAACTTTTGTAAGGAAAAATAATCCATTTTAAGTGTTTTAACGTTGTAATGAAATTGAACACTGAACTAGATTTTGTTGAATAAACCTAATAAAGTTGTAATAAAAAGTGGTGTGTGAAATCGATTGGATCTATAAATAGTTCCTTTCCCCATACAAAGCAATCACGGGACATTAAATCGACTTATTTTTATATTGTAGAGTCAGGTCAGCAGTATATAATGTTAGAAACACTTTAGTTTAGCACTATTTTTATACATTTATTATACAAGAGACGCTATCTTCTTTATGTGAAAAAATGTTTGGCAAAAAATAAAATACCAAAGGCGTTATAACTGGGCCGCTAGATTTGAACCTCAGATTTTTGTTCCGTGATTATTTCTAATAGGCAAGTAGGTGATCAACCTTATGTGCCTGACACCGTCGACTTTCGTATGAGCGAGTGTTGAATGCCCACCTAAATGGAAAGTCCATTGTTGCACAGGCGGAGATCGGACCTGCAACTAGGGAGTCCCACGTTGAAACCACAAGGCCAACACTGCTGAATAAAAATAAACACCATTTAATTTATTTAGCCTAAAGCATCTATTTATCTATCCCAATACCCCAAAATTAAATACCGTGGTTAAAGTGAAAGTTAAAAAAGTTATATATAAGGCATCTACAGATATAAAACCTTATCTTCACATAGTTTTGTTAGTCTAGTCTTTTGTTAACGTAGCTTTTACACATTGAAAGAAAACACTTTTTTACCGGATGGAAGCTCTTCGATTTTATTAAGTTTACATTCTGTTTAGTAAGAATTATAAGAATATTATTTATATATTAAACGATTTAAGGAAAGAGCAATCTACGACCCCACCTAATCCAAAAAGCTGCGTATTAAAATCTTTAATGAATTCATAAACATAATCTCATAATCTCAGCACCTAAATGGGCCGTAAAACAACAAAAAACATGTTTTAATTTCAAATTATTATTGTGTGTAAATGAGTTTTATAAAAAATGTAACCCGATTGAATCAATCTAATATTAGTATTAATTGTAGTTTGGTTTAATACAAAAAGTAACTGACTGATAGCAGATGATAATTGTAGTATAAAAAATACAAAAGGAATTATATGTTTAAAGCCCAGAGGTTAACAAAACTATAAATAAAAAAAAAATATTCTACTAGTAATTGTAATGAAGCAGATCTTTAAGTAGTAGAGGACGCAGAACTTTGTAGCTTCGTAGTAATAGTAGTCATGTCAAGTAATCATTTATTAATCATGTTGTATATAATGAACAAATGTAGTATTCTTTTTTTGATTAAATGCCTTTAGATACCTTGAAAAGCGTCTATTAAATTCCAATTGGAGGCTACTAAGTCTGTCATTTTTCACAATTAAACTACTGGCTGCTCTATAGAATGTGTTTTTATAAGTAATCACATTAAAATGATAACGCACAAGAGCTCAACGATATTAAACGATTTTCTAAAGTTAAATTAAATCTGTTGAACCGTTTGAATAAGTGATGTGATAATAGTGGTAGAAGCTTAAGAAACTAGGAATAGAAACACCAATTAACTATAGGAGAACACCAATTAACAAATAAATGTAAATTAATATTTGCTAACAAGAAATAGAATAAAAATAAAAAGACGATTACCTTTCATTCAACAAGGGCTCGTACGTCATAAAATAATAATTTCCATACACAAAATAATCGTCATACGTATAAAGAAGATCGATTCATTAGTTATAATAGGTTATACTATTATATCAGTGCACACAATTCATTGATGTCGTCCACAACTATAGTTAGCTTGTCGCGCGCCGCGTCGTCACAAATCATGTGATGCTACGTATGGTTTTTTCATTAAGTTTAACAATAGTGAACCTATTGAATTTATTACAAAGGTACATTTATCATTTATTCATCAAGTATAGTTGAGATTTATTGAAATATTCATACGACACTTCTGCACATCTAAAAAGTAAACAATCGTATCCAATCACTCTTAATTGTTATGATTTCGACATAAGTGAACATAGCTCTAATATTAACGTCCCAATCGTAGGTATTCTTTTGACTTATCAAACTAGCGTTGTCGATGCCGTTTTGCCGATGTCTAGTATGAGTGAATTTGCAAGAGTGTTACATTTATTGACTAATTTTACCTCGATTTGTTTGTATGAAAAAATGGGTTTCGTAATAATTAACGTTCTCCTTGTACTTTTACGTTATATATGATATAATATATGCATATTGGCAGTGATATCCTTTAAATAGAAAAAGTAATGTGATTACGTTTAAAAGTCATTGATAAGAAAAACAAATATTATTAAAGGTGTCTCATAAGTCTTAGTTCTAAGACGTTCAAGTTTATAACAAGATTAAGTTAAACGTATCGCCGGGACGCCTTGGCTACATAAATATTGTTTTTTAGGATTAAGTCGCTCGAAACACGGACGGAATATAAACTTGATGTTTTCTTTGGGGAAATTGGTCTCGTTATCTTTGAGATATATCTGTAAGTGATAACGAACTTGAATGTATATTACTAAAAGGAATAATTTTCAAAGTTATTTAATATAATTTAAAGCCGCCGAATTCAAGGCTGCATTTTTTACATATACTAATATCAAGAGACAAGTGCGTTGCTGGCCTTTAACGATGTGAGCCTCTTGTATTTAATTGGAAAATCGAATTCTGCCCAAAAACAAAAAAATTAAGATTCTTTGGTCCTGTTAGCGACGACGGTGTTTGGCGTATTCGCTACAATGAAGATCTCTATAACATCCTTAGACGACGCCATCATCATCCAATTCAAAAAGTGAAACAGGCTGAAATGTCTGGGACATGTGCACCGAATGGCCAACAACAGAACCCCAAGATCCTTACTAACTCACAACCCAAGAGGCAAGGCAAGAGAACACCCGGTAGACCGAGGCTGCGCTGGTGGAATGGAATTGTGAAGGACCTCGAAACAATAGGGCTTTGCAATTGGAAGCGGGAAGCACTAGATAGATTGCGATGTCTAAATGTACTTGAGGAGGCTTCGACCCACAAGGGGCTGTATAACCATTGATGATGATGATAAGGGCGAAATTTGAAGGCCACAAGTATAACGAATAATATCTGAATTTGTATACACAAAATACCTGAAATTTTATTAATATAAATGAATTCAATTGTCTTTCGAAAATAATATAATTCTGTATACAATTTTAAATGTGTGTTTCTATTTTAAGGAAGTTTCAAAGAATAAATTAGGATCAATTAATTATTATTGTTGTATTAAAATGTACAGAACATTTTCTTAATATCAACCCTTAGCATTAGCCAGTTTTAATATATGTGATCGAGTTTAGTAAAAATCTGAGGAGGGAAAATAATAATTCGTGTCAAAAGTGTTTGTGGATAAATTTGATGAAGGTACATAATACCCAATTCCAAGTGAGTGTACGGTTGACCCGCACAATGTACACTGAATTTATTGTAATAAAAGGTTCAGTTCTTTCACTATAATAATAATAAAATAAATAAATGAGTGACGCTACAACCTTTTTTTAGTTTCGGCCTCAGATTTCTGTGTCTGTTGCATAATCATTTGTCAATGTAATAGGCAGGAGATCAGGATCGTGTGAATCGACTTTTTGGGTCTAAGGCAAATCGCTTCCTCATGATGTTTTCCTCCACCGTTCGAACCAATTTTAAATGCGCACGTAGAAAGAAAGCCCATTGGAGCAGAGCCGGGTATCGAACCTACGATCTCTGATCTCTAAAATATCTGTGGATATATTAATTACTCCTTTATACGAGGCTTATTTATATGTAACTGTGGAGCTGGTAGATGATCTGTTTTGATATGATTAAGAACGTTCTAGCATACTGGTCAATAGCACCCATCAACGGCGGGCGTGTGTCATAAACTGTAGATGCTGTAATATTTCAGGATGACAGCGAATGGAGGTCTTTGGTATCATTGAATGCCGGCGTATATCTAAAACCTTAAAAGGTAACATCATGAATACTTACCCACTTAGCTGTTTTATTTGAGATTATAATTAATAAATAGATCTAGTTAACTTTATTAATATGCACTTAACTATTGACTGCTGTTTCATTTTTTGTAACCTGGGGAAAAGATCAGGAAGCTCTTATCTTGAAAGAGAAGGCAAGGTAAGTAAGGTAAGTCAAATTGGATCAGTGGACAGCTGGTTCCACATAGTGGTGGTGCACGGAGAAAAATGCCTTAAAAAGCTCCGTTGTAGATTACACCGATAGTATTTTATATTCTACCTTGACATCCAATGATGAAACACAGGTGTTATTAATCCGAATAACTCTTCTGAACACTTCCCATGGTTTACCATGCCTTTAGGCAGATGCAGAGAGAACCTACATCTCTACGCAACGCCAAAAAATCAAGCCACTTATTTGTTGGCGTTGCGTCTTTAATTAGACATCTTATCTGTTGACTTTCGTAAGTGTACTTGGTTACCAAAATGAATAAAGTTATTTTGAGTTTGAGTTCGAATTTTTTTGGCGGAGAATTAAATTCGACTTATCTAGGTGAACCATGAACCTAATCGAAGCATGAAAAGAACCCAGGGGTGTAACATTACCGTATAAAGTATCAACAAAAACCGTAGGTATTTTTTTAAGGTTTTATACAAATGAAATGTAAAATTATTGACATACAGAGAGGCGTCAAGTACATTCATGTTCAATTTTTCCATCGAAAAATGCCTGAAGCCTAAACATGCAGACGACTTGACAGGTTTCCACAACTTGATGGACTTTCCAGAAGTATGAGTGGCATTTTCCGATTCGAAATTCAATATTAAAGCAATTTTTAAAACACAAATACACCAATGTTTTATTATCCGATTGTTCGTATCTTTCGTAGTTGGGTAGTAAAAATAATGATTATTTGTATTATAAGCAGAGTTCATTTTTAATAGAATGTGTCACTGAAAACTTAGAATTATAATTTCATTTGGGACATGGGCTATATACATTTTACCTGAGACCAATGTCCTATAATGTTCCATTATTTATAATCTATTTATATAATACACATTGATAATATTCAACAAAATAATATCATCATAGTGTACCTAATAACCGGAACTGTTTTACCGGAAATATGGTCAGATTTCCCCTAATTATCCTGATAATGTATTATATTTTGCCTTGCCTAATAAATCTCAAGACTTTTATGCCATTTTGCACTTTAGTGGTCTGATAATTATAAAAGATAATGATGAATAAACAGGAACAATTTAAACAAGGTCGATCCCGGGAGAAATTATTGTCCCAGGGCGGTCATTCCAGGTAATGGCTTTGCTTGGTTTCTGTTCATTTAATAAAATAAAAAGAGGCTTTTAGTGATTTTATTTATACCTCATAATTGTTATTTCCTTTAAACTCATAGAGAACTTAAATATAGGTACATCGTGCTTTGACGCAAATGGGAATTTATTCCCATAGCACCTTATATACAGTACACAAGTATTTTTTTAAATCTAGATTCTATTTAGTGCACAAGACATGCTTAAGTATTTAAATTATTATAATTTCTCTTTTTTATTCAATGTTAAAACAATAATAAATCAATGGCAATATCAATGAATCTTACCATATTGCATTTCATTACATTTCTTTCCTGAGACACCTGTTTGATTTTTAGGTTTAAGTGTAGACGAAAATTTGCGAGCTTTTATTCTTATATCAAAAGCGTATTAGAGTATAGAACTATCGCGAAATATCTTATATATTGTTTAGAAAGGGAAATCTGTTAAGTTCCGACTATGAATCTTACTATAAGACATGCCCATTCACACCGAGCGACAAGCACAAATTGTGAATTACAACGACAGAAAAGGGTCTCTTTCCTTAATAGACATGATCTAGGCGTCATGGTCAGCAACGAAGCATCTGTTTCCGCCGGTTTCTGTCCAGCGCCTCTCTGATGACTCTTTAAAATGTAGTATACATTTTAAAGACGATTCACTTGATTGGTGTATCTGATTGCTGAGCGGCCCCGTGATCCCTTGCTTTCAGTGTTACCAACCACGATCAGTTCTTTCAAGTTCTCATCGCCTCTGCGCATTGTATGGCTGAAATAAGGTACGATTCGCTGTAGGCATATGCTAGACAGGCGAGTCCGTATGCGGAGTTGGGTCAGGATCGATGTATTGGTACGCTTTGCTATCCACGGTATTCTGAGCATTCGCCGCTAGCACCACATCTCAAAGGCATCGATCCTTTATCTTTCTCGAGCCAAGATATTCCACGCTTATACCCCAGACAGGAAGATAGGGAACTCTAGATCCCGTATTAGTCTTATTTTGGTTTACGACCTCAGGATTTACATTATCACACTTATCTATATCGCATATATACCACTATATACACTACTATATATACAGATCTTTATATAATAACCATTATTTTGTCATTAATCTTGTCACACGCTATTGAAACTTGACCTATATATGACGGTGATAGTTGGGTTTTTCTGATAACGGATCGACGTACATTTAGGGGCTAAGTAATTTAATGTATTTTGAAAAGAACTTTGATTTGAAATATATGTATTATATTCTCTCTTGACCACAATTCTTTAGGTCATAACACTAAATATAGTATATTCTACAGGAGTCTCTCTTGGCCGCAATTATTTACATCATAAAACTTGACGCACCCAACAATTTGCAGTGGCATTATGATATTGCATTATTTGATTGATATTTTTTTTTGCTTTTAATTGTAGTATTTGTACTCACTAGTCATTTGTAAACACTGGTCACGATATAAAACTTTTAATCCTTATTAAAAGGATTAACCTGCGATCTTGTTTTGAATATTAGCTCAAAATCTACCCTATTTGGTATACGATATAGTACGTGTTTGACCTAATAGTATAATAACAATTAACCTACATAACCCTCACCTAGGTGGTTCGACCGTGTTTTTTGAACGCACTAGAGGCGGTCACTTTACACGCTTTAGAAGAATGTAATTTAATATGTAGAAACCTGACAGCATTTTTGGAAATGGGAATTACATCATATCAATATATCATATCATAATTATATCATCTCAATATTCGTCTTTTCACAACTAAGCGTAACACTTTTTCCACAGCTCCATCAAATAGATAATGAGATTTATCGAATCAACTTAGGTCCTTGAAGAAATGAGCGTGCCGTTTCTTAAAATTCCGGCGACGTACTTACAAGCTAGCGAACTGTGGTATCGACACCCAATTGTACAAAGTAAGAAGGCCGGCCCACTAAAAATAGGTTTCCATGGGCCGCGATGACTGCCTTTTTGGGCGTACCGTAGAGTTCTTGACCCCCCTATAAAGAAGTGTAAGTATCCATCTAATTAGGCTCCTACCCGTTTGTCTCCAGTTCAATAGAAATGAAACCGCAATGTATTTGGTATGTAAACCCACTCCGATTCCGTAGAAAGCAACTCAGTATTGCTAACATTAACAGTAACAAACAATAGTTTGTAGAATGGTCTTACTATCCACAAGTTAAAGCGTTTCCAACTAATTAGTTTACTTTGTTAAATATATACGTATATGCACGAGTGCTACCAAGTTCGTAACTACTTATGTAATTTTTACGTCTTTTGTCTTATCGTATATGGGTTATTAAAGAGTTTAAATAAAATGATTAGTTTTAAGAAGTGTGGTTAACTATTGAAGCATTTATAACGTAATAATAATGTCTATATGTTAGATCTGATTTATTTATTTACGAAGACCTTTACTTGGAATGGGAAGAAAAGAAAGGACGTCGAAAATAAATCTGGGAAGAAATAAAAGGGATAGGGGGCAAGGATTGGAAAATGTTCAAGGACCTCCGTTGGAGGTCGTGTACTGTTAAACATAGACATGGACTTAATGTAATCCTCATTATGAAGTACTCGAATACAAGGTACTTTAACATTTTTATTTATTAAGCAAAGGCCAAGGTTTTATTCAAGAATATTATTTATTAGACAATTAAAACTGTTTTTGCACAATTACAAAAAAAGTTTTCCTATACTTTAATATTTTCTAGGTACTTTTTTAAATCAAAGGTAGCATACGGTTCACAAATAGATCACCTCCTATCCTATCCACTTGCTGGTTATTACCACATTTTTATGATTACATTACATTAATTACAGGAATAAACTGTTTTTAATACAATATAGTAATAAATTCGTCTACATTTGCCACGGATGGCTATGTACGTCTGTGATGGGCAGGCAGTGGCGGCACTAAGTAAATGAAGCTTTAATCCTATACTTATTAATTAAATAAATGGTCTACAGTGGACACATTAGGAGTTTTAACAAAATTGTGTCGGCTACGTTTAAGGTCTTAACGAAAAATCCTATAAAGCCAGACGGAAAACGTTAAGTCGAAAAATTTAGTTAACTTGTTCCAGAATTAAACTGAAAAATTCAACGCGTGTATGTTTCAGTATCTTAAAAAAATCACTAAAACCTTTGGTCTTTATCTTCGTCGTATTCTTTATTAGCTTTCTGTGTCTGACACTTCGTCGCACTTTCTGTGATAGATAAAAGAAAAGTGTATTAGCACAGCCGGAGTTGGAAGTTGCGACCTACAGTTGATACTTTTGTGAATTAGTTTTAAGTCACCGCACCGCACCCTTACAGCGAAATCATACAATATCATTCCTATTCATATAAATAAAAAACAAACTCGAATTGATCCAGCCGTTCGAGTTTTGAGGTTAACAATACATTTTGCGATTCATATACATAAAATATTGTGTATTCATGTTTTATGTTAATCGTAAAATCGGGAAACAGTAACGGTTTTGTATTTGGTTTGGGGTACAAAAAACGTACTATGTGAATTCATTCGTTACAGTACCTTCTTCTTTAATATTGTTATTATAAGCGACGAAATGTTTGAAGAATCCTCCTCCGTTGGAAAATATTCAATTAAAATCAAATTTTCGTCTCAGTTATAAAGAACGTCTAATAATCAAATAAAAATAAATGAAATCTAGTTTTTAATCCGCCCAAAAATATTTGTTTATCTATTTCTTAACAATCATTCTTATTTTCAATTTTTATTTTATTTAATTTGCTATATACCTTTACCCTAGACTTCATTACTTACACTGTTAAGTTTGACTAATATTATTGTTTTTCTACTATGTATTATTACATTATTTTTTGCGACTGAGGCGCAAACTAGCTGCTGTGGTTTCTGGCAGAATGGCCAGCGCTTATCAGAATAATTCTGAGCCAGGTCCAATTACAACCACAGCACACACGCATTACAAACTGAAAACGTTCCATGTTCTTTAAATGAAAAAAAAAAATGTTATCTCTCATTCTTTTTTTTGTTTGATTATTGTTAATTTGTGACTGTGTGAGTGAGCACTGTTGGCCTAGTGGCTTCAGCATTCGACTCTCATCCCTGAGGTCGAAGGTTCGATCCCGGGCTGTGCACCAATGGATTTTATTTCTATGTGCGCATAACATTAGCTCGAACGGTGAAGGAAAACATCGTGAGGAAAACCGGCTTGTCTTAGACCCAAAAAGTCGACGGCATGCGTCATGCACAGAAGGGTGATCACATACTTGCCTATTCGATTAACAAATGATCATAAAACAGATACAGAAATCTGAGGCCCAGACCTAAAAAGGTTGTAGCGCTATTAATTTTTTTTATTGTTATTTTGTGTCTATGTCTAGTTTATCCGAACGAAGCTTACGATTTTCAGTAATAAGTAGGTGAAAAAGCGGTTTTATCACACCATATTTTATAAACTTACTAGGAACTGAAATGGGGTCCATGTTATGGGCCCATGTCACTGTCCATGGGCGGTAGTAACACTTGGTATCAGGTGAACCTCCTCCTTTATATTAACTAATACCTGCAGCTTAGTTTCATCGGACATCGAGGCAGAATACGAAATTCCACCCGATCCTCTTGACGCTCAACAACTGAGCGAAATGAGTGTAAGAATTATTAAAAGGTGGCATTGCTTTGTCCATGGGTGGTATCACTTAACATCAGGTCATCATCAGGCCGCCTGCCTGTTTGCTCCCTGGTCTATAAAAAAAACTATAACTCGGGCTTTAAATGTAACCATTGAGCCTATTAAGGAATAATAACTAAAATGGAGGCAGTTCTAAAATGTCTACTTAACCCGTATAATGGAGTCGAAAAGGTTTAATAAAACAAAAAGAATCCTTTGAGAACAGAGATTAATTCATTAATTGTTTATCGTTCGCCTGAGCCAATTCAATTTGCGTCTGATTGTAGAGGCTTTCGTGAAATCTGTTAATCGGCAAAATGCATTGGTACGCCAATTAATCGGAATTACAAATGATATTGGAGTGTTTTACTGACTTCTATTTTATAGTTTATAGTGCAGGTTATTCCTAGATGGAGATTTTATATGTGTACAATACATTTTCATAAAAGTTATTTAGCTTTAAGGCCTATAATTATACGTATGAAGACGTGTGTGTACATTTTTAAATATACACTTTAGAATCGAGGAAAACAATACGATATAATGCTACTAAGATCATCTCAGATAAAATAAATGCAGCTTCAAGAAAAATGTCAATTCCATGTTCCTGCCTACCTGACCCGTAATAGCTTGTTCTTTGTTCTTGCTGCTGCTCGTGCTTTGTTCCACGTTCCTCACATCAACACCAACTATGCCAAAAGTTTGTTTTGTATCGAGCAGCCCGGAACAACGACCGCTATTTACGCCTTGCTTGTTTAAAATATCGCAGAATATGTTTAATGTATTAAGAATATCCAAAACGCTAAATAACCTGAATTTTTCCTTTCAAAATTTCGCAGATATTTGAACCTTATATTTTTATACAAATATTTGGCTATATCTTTAGTATAATTGTTTTTTTTTTATTTGTAGGAGAATGAAATTACTGCATCATATTCAATGATAATTAGTTCTAATTCAGTCATTACATGATATCTCGTGAGTAGTTTGAATTATCTAGGAAATTTAAAAAAAAATGTTTTTTATTACATCTTTGTTTTAATATATTTCAAAGCAATTTCGTAAGAACTTTTACTTCGTAAACTGTATATTGGACAGATCGCTTACGGTTGACCTAATTCCTGTGTCCTTCAACGCCGAGATACTCAAAGACCAATGATTGATTAGCCTTGAATTACACTTGTAAACTAAAGGGCGGATTACAATGGCATAAGTGACAATACTCTGTCAGTATTATCTCTGCTGTAACTCACTAGACTGGGTCTAGTGTATAGTTAGTTATGTTTTATTTGTCTCTTGTGATACTGCACGAGGCAATTAGCTCTATGAGTTACGCTCCGAGAGTATAGTAAGCAAGTAAGTAATTTAATTGCATTAATAAGCACATATAGTATTACTAAATCTGTTATACGTGTGTTTAAGGTAGAGGAAATTTAATATGCATTTCTTAAATAGACATTGTTTCCTCATACACGTGTTTATTTGAAAACTAAACATTAACTTTTCTTTTAATAAAATAAACGGGCAGGAGGCTCACCTGTTGTTAAGTGATACCGCTGACCTTGGACACTCAATGCCAGAATCAACTCTCAAGAATTGGTACGTTCTTTTCTTAACGACCCTAAGTTGAGTTGGTATGGAAATTATCAAAAAATTGCCATAAGTATTAGCGTTTCTTAAATCAGTTTTTTTCTGAGACAACGGACGTCGAGGTGATACGAGTAGAATTGTTTGACGTCCGATGATTGACACTCAGTTGCAGGTATTAATCTCAACACTCTCTGTGGGAAATTCGGTAAAAGATGCAGAGAGATCCTATACGCAACGCCAAGGCATCAGGCCGCTCGGAAAGGGTCGTCTTCTAGTGACCACGCTTCACGTACCTTTTTTGTTGCTCCATACCAACGAAGCATTTTGCTATGTGACTCTATAGACACTGTTTGCTTTTCCGGAATAAAAACTCCAATTCTTCTCTTCATAAAAATCTTCGTCAGACTTCAAAGAATAAATAAAAAAACGTACCTGAATTGCTGCAGCCGTCTTCGACTTTCGAACTTAACAATTTATTTTCCGATTCATTTTTATTAAAGTAGGTAGAGATAGATTACTTTACACCATCTTTGGGTAGAAAGTTTTCAGAATGCATTTAATACATAGAAAATACTAATTCTAACACGGCTCGCACTAGTTCGAGAACATAAACCTAATTAGCATGCAACAAATGATTATGCTTGCAAACATCTAACAGATGAACTAACTAACTAACTATTAACTAACTCTAAGCTTTCTAACTTTCCATTCGATTTATGACGTAAATGAATATTTGTAATATTTATCCAGGCATTATTTATTTTGCTATTAATACCGCTAAGTGTAATTTAAAAAATTTGAGGAAACATTTCTCTCAACACTCAAGTGTTTTTATAGTTTATTTTTAAAGTTGTATATAAGAAAAAATATTAAAAAATTAATTAAAAGAAAATTAAAACAAATTTTAAAAAAATTGGTCTCTGTGGTGGTGTACCTTTAATGCTGGCAGCAGTTCCTCTCTGTATTGCGATACATATTTGTTGAGCGAGGAAAGCAACAGCTCTGGGGTCACTAGTACTATCTACTAGGCGACAACTTAAATCTTTAATTAGCGTCTGTACACTTGAACCCCACGGTCTAAGAGTCTCTACTCCAAAGGGAACTAAATCGAAGTTGGACTCCTATATTTGCCGTTTATTATTTTCCGCCTACTCTGTGTCCGCCCCAGCTTTTTTGCTCTTCCCACAGATGTCAGTCGGGGTGAACGTGTCCAGACAAGTAGCATCCTATACCAAACCCCGTCTTATCTTCCAAGGGATCAATGACATTTCATCCATTGCCAACGTCGAATTTTACATAGTTCTTACATATTTAATTAACAATCATATTATGAAAGTTAATTCAGCGATACTTGGGTACCCAACATTTTATGTTTCATATTACACGTCGAAACATAGGTATTGTCTAGAGTCTAGACGCACTTAACTGTCTAAATCATCTTCAGCAGGTTTAGTACAAATTTAACGACGGTATTATTTTTATTATAAATTACTGGGCCGGCCCTGGTTCCCTAATATATGGTGCCACTTATCTTATTTATAAAGTCTAGGTACAGAGTTTATGGTTTACTTTTTCTGTCATGTTGTATTTATTCTTTGTTGAAAATAGACAGCATTCTTTAAAATACGTATTTTTAGTCAGGAAGTAGTCGCATAGCTTTCTTTTTCAAAGTATTCCTTACTGAAGGTCGTGCCGTCTTAAAAAGCCGTAACCGATACGTCGACTTGCTACGTCCAGACCGCTCTCTCCTCAGCTTTGTCTCATTAAGCATGCCTTCGTACGCCTGAATTTTTTTTATAGTAGTTGTGTTCAGACATAATGTCATTCGTATGGTGAAAGAATTTTTCAAAATCGGTCTAGTAGTCTTTGATTTTATTCATCAATGCAAATCTTTCATCTTACTACTATTTATCTAGACTATTACATAGATATGGTAAACGAATAGTCAAAAAGTAAAAACACGTATAAATTCCTCTTCGATCCAACAATTGACTTCACCAATTGCATATTTTGAGTATTAAACAAGTGACTGAAGACTTGTGAACTTCATATATTTCTTTTTCAGAGTTTTAATGTGACGTTACGACGGAATTAGCGGGTGAAACACAGCTAATATTGAACACGAATCAAACCTACTATCCGTTAAAACCAAGTAAGATTAATCGAGGCTGATATTGAGCTGGTAAAAAACACCATATAGCGTAATTCCAGTGAATAATCGGCGTTCAAGTGTTTTATAGTCTCGATAGTCGAAAGCAAATGAAAATTTCGACATTGTTTATCGCCACCCGTAAATTGTAAAGATAATAATCTAGATTGTTTATTGAGTTGAACGTTGTTATTAGTGTACTAAAAGAATGGGAGCATTTCCAGCCGGATTTAGTACACATATTTTGACATTATTTGAATTCAACCAGATTCTTAAATGGAAATTAAAATAATATATGGACATTTTTATTTCAGATGAGTTACAGTATATTTTAAGCTGAAAAATATCAAGTGACGCGTAGGAGTTATAACTGGTTATAAAGCACTTCGTGCGGTGTAGCCAATTCAATCACCATAGTCAATGGCAAATTAAAAACCGCACGGCAAACCAAAATCATATTAGGGTAAAAAACCACCTCCACCTTTACTCCATACTTCGCTGGCTCCAGTGAGCTTCCGCCCTGCCATACAGGCGATTGACAATCCCGCGACGGCCCAAGCCGAGGTCTGAGTCCGCAGGAGACACCCTTACGCTGGTCGCGGGAAAAAGCCCATTCCGGCCGAGGTACGCTCCCCAAAACAGCCCAAACTGTCAAGCTGTCAAAGCCCTTAAGGCCAAAAGCGATATTCAATACGAAACAAATTTAAAATGGCTGCTCAAACTTCTTTGTCGCTCGCACTAGATATAGATGTTACTTATAATTAGAATAGCGGTTATTTGTTGATTATAAATTGTGGTTTTATTTCGTAATATTATTTGTATTTTTTAGTAAGTTTATTTGTTAATCGCTTACTATATATTAAATATACTCCAGTTTAGCATAATTAGGAGCGCCTATTGCCAAGCCCGGAATTCAAAGGCTCGTTCTTTGGATATTTCATAATTCTAATTATTTACAGAAAACTAACATATTATTTACCACAATTGTCATCCCAGATTTAGCAATTACTGCTAATTTAAAGTAAGAGGAGAAATTAAAAATGCAAAACGAGAGCTGTTAATTTCCTGAGTGTATTGTTTTTCTTAACAATAAATACCTAAATGACAAATCGCTCCCATTTCTTACCCTAGAGATATCCGGCGCTAATGAGCTGAAGGGAGCTGAGATTCGGTCTTATGCGACATTTAAATTATTTGTATTGTAAATTATATTCTTCTGTATATACATACACATCCACACTGTTTTTGTTTTTGACATGTTTTTACAGAAGGCGATCACTATTTACTTCAAAACATATAAATGACAAAACAAAACATATATATGATAACAAATTATCGATGAATGATTTCCCCATACGAGTATATTTCAAACAAAAATATACAATTAAATTGGTTAATAGGTTAATTAGTAAATAAAAAAAATATGCAAAGATTTTCGAAGTTCTTATAACAATAGTAAACATTGATAACATATAAGCATTTACTATAAATCTAACATATAAATTCTCGTGTTACGGTGATTGTATTTAAACTTCTGAAATGGCCCGACCGGGTTTTAGTGATATTTTGTGTGCATATCGGTTAGATCTGCAAATCAAATACCAAATCTTTGAGCCCTTTAAGGAAATAAAGGACAGAAAGCCGTTGTAGTGCATATCCATGGACGAGTACTACTTACCAAATAGAGGCTCCGTTTGTCATATAAAATTGCTCTATAAAAAATGTTTTGAAAAAAGTATAATTTTGGCTGCGTCCTTAGGCTGCTCGTAAAATAATAAATAAACGAGTCTTACCTCGTTAAAGATAATCCCAGCTCGGTAAACCGTCGGTGTCTGTAATTTCACATAAGTAGTTTTCCCGGACAAAGGCTCTGTTTCGAGGTAATGGATGATTTGTTGGATAAACTTTCCAATATGGACCGTCGATTTAACATTAACATTTACAATACCTAGTAATAATAATAAACTAAGGAATCCATTTGTTTTAAGCATTCTTGTACAATGGAAAATCTCAGTTCATTCGTTTTTCTATAAAAGTGACATCTAGTGTAAAACCACCATAATACGAATTATCGTTACAGTTTGCAATTATTGGTAGACACAGAGTTCTTTTTTATATAAGTTGGCAGTAAGTACTAATATTTAATAATATATCGATTACCTAACCTGAAATAGTAATGTTATTACATATATTGTAATTTTCGTCGTTTAACAGTTTCTCATCTTTTTCGGTAAATTGACATTTTGTTTTGTCTTGTTGATAGAACAAGTGACAAAACTTTGTCAGACAGATGAATGATGAGTGATGACGTCTTTATAAATCGATTCGGATTCGCCTTCTAATGAGTAATGACGTCAATCATCGTAGTCGATTGTGTTACTGTTGATTAGTGCTTTAAAAAATAAACAAATATTTTTAACCATACCATTTATTTATTTATTATTTAAAAGCACAAATGAGAAACGTATCGATTTTCCTATTTTTTTTTGATAGACTGCGAAATACTTCTGGTTAAGAAAAATATGTGAAAATCAAATTATTCTGTTATAATCCCCGAGTGAATTGAATGAAAACATGGCCACAATGGACTATTACGAAGACGAAGGAATTCCTATATGGCAGGAACCCCGATGTGAACCTCTAGGGGCAGCTAAAGAAAATCTTTGTGAAGAAACCGCAGCTGAACAGACGTCCGGAGACAGGATCCATGCCTTAGAAGAAGAACAAGAAATTTTATCCTCATCTGTTTTCTCATTATCATCTCACCTTGCTCAGGTGGAGTTCCGGTTACGACAAATATTGAAAGCTCCTCCAGAAGAAAAAGATGCTATGCTACAAGCACTTGAAGAGTTTACGTCGCGAGCGGTCGATTCAAGGACTGCGCCTCAAGGCAGTGCAAGTGAAGGTGCATGTCTGGAATGTGCCGAGCTAGAGAGAAAAATCCACAGTCAAAGGGCTAAGCAATCAAGATTTATTGAAAGACTTAAACTACAACTCAAAGAACTTGAACTGTTCACGGCAGACTCTTCAAAACATGATGATATAAAACATAGGTCTCTCATAGAGCACCTTCGAACTGAAATTGATAAAAGTCTAGTAGAAGGATGCCACCAGCCTCTAACTACAGAAGAACTAAAGCATCAAATTGATTGTGCTGTTCGCCAATATGCTGACAAACAGCTCTCTAAAGATGAAATCATTAGCAAACTTCAGAGCCATATTGATGATATGCAAAAATTTATAAAACTTATGAAAAATGATAATCTAAGTAAGCCTCAAACAAGTAATACAGAGCCAAAAAAAGTTGGTAAGCCTAATACATTTGATAAACACTTTAGTAAGAATAAAGTTAATGATGAGCTTAAAGCTGAAACAATCAACTTGATGAGGAAGGCATCAACGTTAATACAAATATTTACTGTTTCACAATTTGGTTGTTCACCAAATACAAATAAAAGGTATGAGAGAAAGTCTAATGTTACACATTGGGGTAATTTAAGAGCCAAATTAGAAATGTCTATAGATGCTGTTCTACACATTGTATCAAGAGAGAGGCCTCATACTCTAATAGATAGCTATGATAGTGAATCTGAGGAAGGTGGTGTAGTTATAAATGATGCCCCTCTAACTACAGCAGTGCGTCGTCATTTAGCTATTAATTTGCGTGATCTTCTCCAACATGGTTTAGTTGGTCATGAAACAACATCTCTTGTACCTTTGATTGGCTGTTTTCCAGTTCGTAGATCATCAACATCCCAAAATATACATATATGGGAAGTTATACTGCGATATTATGACTTAAACGATGGAGATAGATTCAACTCAACCCCAGCTAGAAAACTAAGTCAGAGCTTTAATTTGGATATAGTTGGGGGAACAGCAATCACAAATAAACAGAGCTTATTAAGTGCTATTGGAGGTATACTGGCAACACACACACCATACAAAAGAAGTTTTGATGCTCATTTTAAAGCATTTGTGTGTGCAGCTCTTAACACACATAAACTTGTATTATGGTTAAACATAATTTTAAAATGTAGGTCACTTATTGATTATTACTACTCGTCTACTAGCTATATTGTAAATACTGGATTCCAAGATGCCTTACAGAGCCTCGATCAGTTAACTCCATATGACTTTGACCTCCCCGTTGATCTTGCAGTGAAACAGTTTCAAAATATAAAAGATGTGTTTATGTAATTAGCTGTAAGCCTCTTGCCTTCCGATTAGTTTACGCTTAAAAATGTATGAATTCTAGTCTTTTTTTTAAAGTTCAGCGGCTAATTGTTAATTAAAATGGCCTATTATTGTTAAGATATATCAAAGCTTTCTCATAGGTTTAGTATTTACAAAATTATCTATATCCCTCTCTTGTGATGCATTGTTACAGCAAAAATTAAGAATATTAATGGTTTAAATAATGCTATTTTAAAATACCATATAACATGGATGGATACAATTGTATTTAATGATCTTATATATGAGAAGTTGTCTGTTATATATTGTGTTGTCTTGTTATGATATACATTACTCTTGAATTTTTAATACCTTATTCATAAAAACTAAATCAGTTGCACTATTTTTAATAAAGTATGCATCTATCTTTTCATCATAGCGTAAACATTCTCTTCATTCTAATGTTAAAAGAAAAATAATGCAATTAGAATGCTTTAGTTTTTATGACCAAGAGTTTAAACTATTATTTATATTTTAAGTTATTTCTCTAATAGTCAACCAAAGCACTTACATTCCAACCAAAGATTTAAGTATTAATCTTATTAGTTATATTACTGAATATATAGTCATAAAGCATCATTAGGTATTTTATTTTAGGTTTAATATCATATTTATATATATTGCATGTGTAAAATTTGTCTTTTCCTCCTCTTTTCTTAAACAGTGCCATATATTGAGGGTGTTTCATTCTAAAGAGTGCAAGTAGGTACTTTACCATACAAAATTATACTGAATTTATAATATATATTAATTTATAAAATATTATATTATTCAAATCAATCACCAATTGCCTGGAAGTAATAGTTAAAGAATTAAACTCCAAGAAAATTACATAACTTTTTATTTTATTAAAGTTAAGATTAAAAATAAATAACAGAATGCAGAAACTGTTTGGCATATTCTATATATATATATTTATATATTTTAAAATACAAAAGAAAATAGAAAAGGATGTAACTAAAAACTTACAAGTCCAAGTTCTTTACTTCAGGGCTTCGGAACAAAATTTGAAAATTCATAAAACATTTCAATTGATTTTCCTTTTTATTGAATACTGCCGAGACATGCATATTGCTTCCCATTTGATCATAGTTTGTATTAATTTTTCTAAACCAGAATTTATACTTTAGATCCAAGAGACAAAATTAGTTGTGCTTTAAACATATGGTTTATTTATAAAATAATTCTTCTTTCCATTAAATTGTGAGATATTCATTAAGAACTTCCTTCACAACTTGTTATTTCTGAAAAAACTGATAGTATATAGCAAAATGGTCACAGTGGTAATCCGAAATGGCTTGACCAATTTTTATGAATTTTTTGTGTAAGGTAAGGTAAGGTAACTAAATTAGTTTTTGGACAATTTTTTTAATAACCATTAATTTTCATGCTACTATATAGTCCCTAAAGAGTCGAATTTTATTTTATTCTATTAAACAAATAATTTTGAAGTGAAACTTCTTTAGAATCGTTGTGATTTCAAACCGGATGCAACGAAAAAACGACAGGTAAGAGACACAAATACAAAAATGTGTAGGATGAAGCCAGGGGAAAGAATGAGACAGAAATATACATACAATTTGTATATTATCGGTCTCTCCTCTTTGTGCCATACTTCGTAGCGTCCCCACTCCCGTCTTCTAAGCATAGTCGCCTGTAATTTGTGAGCCAGAGCGAGAGAGCAGATGTCAGTGTGTATGTATATTGCACACTGTTTAATACGTGCTTGTATTTGAGCATTTAACGTGTGTAGTGCATGTGAAAACTACGTGAGCTTACTGTACACTGTATGCGGCTGCGTATTACAGCGTTTTAGTAAGATAGCGTGGTGTGTTATTTTTTTAATTAAAAGTTTTATCCTACTTTTAGACATTGAAAAACGTCCAATTTACATATTATTTTATTTTATTTAATACAATGATCTTAAATGGTGTAAATTAGCAATCATTTATTTTTTATAATAAAATGGAAGATAGTTCTAAAATTTTGTCCCTGAAGCTGTATATGACATTTTTTATAGATACTTAAAATCCTGCATAAAATAGCTTTTAAATGTAGCCTTAATATATTATGACATTTAATTTATCGAAAACTAACAAAAACATAGTCTTCAGAACTTCTGACTGATTAAGTGGTCTCACAGTATGAAACTTTATTATAGTTTTCGATAATAATATCAACTCCAATCAACAACTAGCTACATTTTGAAGCAACAGCTATCCATACAGAAAATAGACTGAAAATATGACTTCACATGCCTGGCAGACGCCTAATCGACGAAATAATGATAAATGTTCATTATTTGTACTAAAAGGTCCATGTTTGAGACCTACAAAAACAAATTAAAACAAAAGTACTGTTTATCGTATAGTATAGACCATTAAGATTGATGATTGATTGCTTTCACCGGAATAAAACCCACCCTCAGAATAGTTTTAAACTTCCAGTAGCGACAGTAATACTGACAGTAATTAATAAATTAGACAACAACAATGATGATTAGATACGTTTTAATCCGGTTTAAAAAGCATATTACATATGATATAGTCATATTTAAGTCTATTATCTGCCTAAACAAATGCCAAGTTCACACAAAAATTTCAACACAGGGTCATGGGGCTTGGGGTCTACTTCGGTCCCAGCATGTCTTCAGGTCTGACCCACTGGTCGAACTGCTCGGCAGTCAAGATTTTTAGTTTAATGGCAGTGTCTTTGAGAGTTCCACCTTCTTTGTGCGCCGTTTTGGCTATAAGGGCCGCCTGGAAAATATTTTTTAAATTATTAATTTATTACTTAAGGCAAAAAGGTATTTTTAAAGCCTCAGGTTTTTAAAGTACAGGTACAGGCCTGTAGTATAGATTTTTAGATTTAAGATGGGTTCCCTCTAGTATTTTACCTTACAACCAAGTGTTAATTGCTTTTTAAATTATTTAATACTAGGATTAGAGAACAATAAACATGGGATCTAGTGTACTGTCTTTTTAACTAAATATAATTTTTTAAAGTATGTATAAAAAAAGTATGTATTAAAATCTAACACCAAGGCAAGGATTGAAGTGCAACTGGGTTTTATTTCTTAGATAATATATAGGTTTTTAGAATGTGTTTATTCATTATAAAATAGTTTTGACGTAATTCAAATTATACATAGTTACATACTATGAGGTTAAAACAGACTGTTTTATTACCTTATCATAACCAATGTGTGGGTTGAGTGCGGTGACCAGCATCAATGACTCCTTCATGATCTTCTCAATTTGGCCAGTGTTGGCCTTGATGCCCACTGCACAGTTCTTGTTGAAGGCCTGGCATCCATCACCTGGAAGATTGGAGATGAATAAAAATAAAAATTTACCCTAGATTATTCTTGGTTTAAACCAACTTCAAAAAAGGTTATATGTTTAATTAACCATTTGACATGTATTCTTTTTTAATGACATACAATAGGCCAAAACCATATATCATCATATAGGACCTTAAATACTTTTTAATTTTAAATTATAATTACTATGTTGAATTTAGTAGACAAAGACTGCAGCAAGTTTCCAAGAGGCCCGAAGCTAGGGGGTTGGCGTGTGGCTTTTCTACCTAATAGCCAGTTCATGCTACGAAGCCTACCAATAGCATGCTCCTTCTTGGCTTTTATATGGTCTTGCCATGTCAAGCATTTGTCCTGAATTTGTCCAAAGCAACTTATTTCGCTGGGCTTGCCCGTATCCTCCACTTCTTTAACCATGATCCTATTTTGTCCAGGCATTTCTGTAGTTTTGCGGATGCTTCGTTTGGATTTTTATTACAGGAAAGGATTGCAGTGTCATCTGCATAGGTTGCAATCACAACATCGTCCGTAACTGGTATGTCGGCCGTAAAGATTGTATAAAGGAACGGATCCAACACTGAGCCCTGGGGCACTCCTGCTTCTATTTGGCAGATTGATGATAGATAATCCTCACATTTGACCCGGAACATACGGTTTTGCAAATAAGACTTCAGAAGAAGGTACGAAGTATTGGGTAGGTTCAACTTTAGCTTACACAGGAGGCCCTTATGGCACGCGATCAAATTGCTGCTGTATATCGAGAAACACTGCTGAACAATACTCTTTCCTTTCTAGGGCTTGCCGTATTGTATGAGTAACACGATGTATTTGTTCCATGTTGTGCACGAAAGTCGAATTGATGGTCAGGTATTACTTCTTGTTCTTTGAGTAGTGGTTGAAGGCGAGTAAGGACTAGTTTCTCGAATACTTTTGAGAGCAAGGGAGAAGACTAATAGGCCTGTATGATGAAACTTCTGTTGGAGGTTTTCCAGGTTTTGGAAACCATGTTTATAATGGACATCTTCCATACTTTTGGAAAATATTGTAATCTTAATATTGCGTTAAAGAGGATTGTTAACAGAACGATACCTTTTTTAGGTAGTTCTTTGAGTACTTCTTCGGTAATAAGATTGAAACCGGGTGCTTTTTTTGTTTTAAATTATTGATAGATTTTTTTTAATTCTGATGGTGTAACAATTTTTAGTAGTAAAGACATTTGCTGATCACTATTATGATTTCATCAAATTCGTCTTCGGTTTGCATTATGTCCGGTTCGTTAGGATTGAATACATCCATCAGAAAGTGGGCAAACAGCTCAGCTTTATCCTGTGGTTTTTGTGACCATTCGCGATTAGGTTGTCTTAAAGGAGGCATATGTTCTTTTGGCCTTTTTAATGATTTCGTCATGGTCCAGAGTGAATAATCGTCTGCTGTATATGGCGACAATGTCTGTAGTTTATCTTGCAATGTAAGATTTTCAGTTTCTTTAAGCAATTAATTTTAAACGTTTTTGGGCTTTATTCAACGCTTTTTTATCTTGCCGATTCCAGCTGGTATGCCATTGCTGTCTTAGTCTTCTCTTCCTAGCAATTAGATATTTTATTTCTAACGGTATGTTCTGACTTTGTGTTTTTGGTTCTATATATGGGGTCGATAGCAATTCTCCTTTTTGTATAAGATTAGTAACTTGCCAAGCTGTATCGTCTATGACATTTTCACTTTTATGGGGTATCCGTAGGTTAGCATTATCTTCAAAAAGATGAGAGAAGTATTCTCGAAAAGCTTCCCAGTCAGTTTTAAGGTTCTATAAAGTCTCTCGTGGTTCTTTGTAAATAACTGTTGTGTAGTCTGAGGAGCCATCTAGATACGACTGGACTTAAGTGTATAGCCCAGATATCCCTTTAGTGATGAGAGTCGATAAGATCTGGCATTTTTTCCGGTCTCTTGGCCAATGGGTTGGTGCACCTGTTGATATTACACTAAGGTTATTACTATCAATAGATTTATTTAGCTCCCGGCCTTTTGTTGTTGTTAGTCGTGAGCCCCAGAATGTGTGCTTAGAGTTCCGGTGTCCTCCTACAATGTATTTGCAGCCGAGCGTATGGAAAAAGTCATTATACATATGCTCATCCATACGGTGTCTAGGTGGACAGTACACCGCAGCCACATTGAGTGATCCGTCCCAGTCATCTACAGCTATTATAGCGGCTTGTTTGTGTGCATGTTTGAATGGTGGCAGCATATATAATAGCTGCCCCAGCATGAGATGTTCCATCTGGATGATAAACGTAATATACATAGTATCCTTTTATTTTTATTATTCTTTGGTCGATCACATGCGTTTCAGTGACCAGTAAAATATCTATTTTATTATAATTAATAAAAACCTCGACTTCTTGCTTATTTGGGAGTAAGTATGTTCCATGTTGCGATACGTAGAAATTTCATTTTCTCTGTTGAGCTATTACTGTCGTTACTCATAAGAATCGGGTGTTGGATCAGGATGTAAATCTTTTCGGACTGTTTTATTACAATTTGCTCTAAAGAGCTCGTGGGCTGAGTTTGTCTATTCTCTATATTTGTATTCCAGCTACGAGTGTTTGCAGAGCTGGGTCCATTTTCCAGTAAGTACGAATTGTTCCTATCCTGGTTATTTGAGGATTGTAGTCTATTATACCTGGAGGGTTTTAATGGTGGGAAGTCACCTATTTGTGCTTCAAATGTATTGGTAGTCTTCTTATCTCCAGGGACTTTTCCTTTTCCAACGTTAGCCATTTTCCGAGCACGAATCTCCTTATAAACTTGGCATCCTTGGCAGACAGCAGAGTACAAGTAGCTGGTGTGTTTTTATCCTTTTTTGGGCAATCTGTAGTTTTATGACCTCGTGCGCATTTAACGCACCTATAAGGACGCATACAGTTGTTCTTAGTGTGACCATATTGGCACCTGGTCCATTGGGCAATTTCGGTAGATTTTCTTGGGTCTTCTATTGAGACTCTAGTGTGGTAAATATATTGTAATTTTTTTTATTTCAGGGTTACTGATACTGGGTTCTACGTTTACAAAGAGAATATTTAAGGGTTTCTTATCTTCTAGATATGGCCTAAACTATTTCACCGCGTCCTGTTTTTCCCGTTTTTTCTATTACTTCTATTATAGCTGATGTAGGGGTGGTATAATGTAGGTTTTTTTATGAGCTTCTGTGTGAATATGTCACCAATAAGGCCATTACTGCGGATATGTTCTATAAAATTTTTATATGTTTCAGTGGACTGCGCCATAACTTAGCTCATCTCTATTAATAACTTTATATGAGTTGCTTTCGTGGGATATCGTATTATTTATAAGTTCTGTTAATTTGGATATATCTTCTATACCATATAAAATTATAGGCGGTGGTTTGAAAATTTTCTTGTCGTTAGTGGAGGAGTCGTCTTTTTCCTTCTCGGTTAGATCTGCAGGTAGTAAATTATATCTGTTTGAAGTATTAATTGTTACTTGTGATTTTTGGTTAGGTGGTTTTTTACTTCGCGGAGGACTGTTTGATAGTCTTTTTCTTTTGGGATAGCGATAGTCTGTTGGGACTCTTTGCCAGGAAGGGGGCGAAACTTTGTTGGTACCATCATTTGTTGTTGGGTCACAGTCATAAACGGTGGAAATAGAAGATAAATTCTTCGAGTCTGTATCCTTTAAACTTCCAACTGAAGATGATCTGGACCTTGTGTTGAGCCTGCTGAGTGCTGCTGAGTTAACTTTTTCCTTGGGACACTCTGATTACTCACTTATTATAAGATCACTGTTGATTCATTTAAGGAATCATATACTCATTCATATCTTTGTGATATGACTCCCAGATTAAATACTAAATACTGAAAAAAAAAAATATATATATATATTCTTTTGTGTGTTTTTTTGTCTTCTGGTATACCTATTTGCTTTAACGTTTCATTACACAACTTTGCGACCACTGCCCTCTAGTAACAAATGTTGTTGTTGTTATTATATCTAGTATGTGTCCCTACTTGCTATATTCTTATTTAAAATTAAATGTTAAATATTGATTTAGTTAATAAATAATCAAAAATCTGATTCTTTTCTCAAAACTTAATATGAGACAGATATATTTAGATACACACTGGCTGAATTCACAAAAATTTCATTTTTTATAATTTCTTATGAAAATGTTTAGGATTAATTATGTTCTTAGTTAAATTTTGTACATTAATAAGTTTTCTATTGAATTAGTATTAAGTTACTGTAAAAATTGAAAATAAGGAAATAAATAAACTAATTAATGTGCAAACATTGTTATCATTAATATGAAGTTTCTTTATAGAACAAGGGCAAACGGGAAGGAGAATCATCTGATGTTAAGTGATACCGCCACCCATGGACAATCAATGCCAGAGGTTACAGATCTTTTGCCCCTTTCGATCACAATAAGAAAAATTTACAAGTAACAACAATTTACATTAAAGGATATAATTTTAGTGAGATGATTCGAACATAGGCACCGACACTAAAACACTGTTTTTAATTTGTGATTTTCAAATGAATACAATTAATTCTTATAACACAACCAAATATCATCCTATGACAGCCATATATAAAAAAAGTCTTTGACAAATAGAAGTGCTACTTTGCGCTAAGTCTAGACCTTGTAAGGGTAAGATTCGTTAAGTCTCATTAATCTTACCCTAAGTTAGACTCAGAAACCTAAGTTCATATCGTTCTATTCAACAATACTGGAACGCTGCCTAATACAAAGTGTTGATGAGTAAATTTAAGTTTTGTTGCCGTTCCAGAATGGCCATAGAGTCTATCTCCAGCATCATTCACTCACCAATGAGTCGTATAGACCTTAAGACGTTGGCGACCATCATAGGCTTGAAGACGTTCAGTTCGAAGTGGCCATTGCTTCCGCCGATGGTACAGGCCACGTGGTTGCCCATCACTTGAGCCGCGATCATTGTCAAAGCCTCACACTGGGTTGGGTTGACTTTGCCTGAAATTATATTAAGGACGTGTTAGTTTAACTTGTTTTTTTTAATATTAAAAATTGATAGTAGTTTTAGGTTACTTCAGCATGTGACTCTCATTCCTGAGGTCGTAAGTTCGATACCCGGCCGTGCTCAAATGGACTTTCTTTCTATGTGCGCATTTAACATTCGCTCGAACGTTGAAGAAAAACATACTGAGGAAACCACTATGTGTTCGGCGTGCGTCAGGCACAGGAGCCTGTTTAAGAAAATCTCGCTGTGGGGTTAACGGCCCTGTAGCTATCAAGCACAAAATAGCGAGAATAGCACAAAGATATATACTCTAAAAGGAGAGTCAAGAAATCGATTCTTAATAGGCCGACATCGCACTTTCGAGGCTTTTGGCAATGTAGGCAAGTGTAATAACGAAGTTTATATCAGTTATAGGTAAGCATTATGGCCTAAATTTAAATAAAACCTATTTAACGGATTTAAACATGACTTTATTACTTTGTTTAGTTAACTAGACAAATAAGTCCTATAAGACCAATAAGTAATAAGTAAATAATAAGATTTAAATATTAAAAATCGTGTTTAAATCAGTTTAATAAATTTTATGTCTACATCAGACAAAAAAAACAACTCATAAGTTATCATGAATATTTTGTTGTGTTTATGTCAGTACCTGGCATAATGGAAGACCCAGGTTCATTTTCTGGCAAAAGCAGTTCAGCGAGTCCACACCTAGGTCCCGAGGCTAGCAGACGGATGTCATTTACAATCTGAAATAAATATAAATTTAAAGAGATATTAGTTTAATAAATAAAAACTCTTCATCAATGAAACGCATCAATTTACTACCAGTTCGCAAGTCAAGGACGTAGAGCGGGCAAGAAGAACTGGCAAGAAAGTCTCCGCGACTCTTTTTAATCGCCAAGTTTTGAGTCATACATATAGGTTGAACTGGAGCAAATCAATCCCAAGGATTAGGATCATTTCAGTATTCGTCGAATTTATAAAAAGCTTTATCATTAATTAACGTTTAACAAGAGGTTTGAATTCATTAAGTAATAATTTTCTCATTTCGCTTGGGAGTTCGTTGTAAAAACGAATACAATTTCCATATAAGGAGTGGTTTATCTTCTCGTTCAACAATAGTTGAATTATAAAATTTAAGTATTATGTTAATTATAGACGAAGGAGGATTATAGGAAGAAAAGCTAAGAGACAGCGAGTTAAGTGATACCGCCGCCCATGGACACTCACATTGCCAAAAGACTCGCAAGTGCGTTGTCGGCCTTTCAAGAATTGGTACGCTCTGGGACCCTAGGTCGAATTGGTTCGGAAATACTTCAGTGGCCAGCTGGTTCCACATAGTGGTGGTGCGAGGCAAAAATTGCCTTAGAAAACGCTCAGTTGTGGAACGACGGACGTCGTGACGTGTAATGAAGTATAATATTTTTTTATATACCTTCATCAATGACACGGCAATAGTATTCAAAGCTCCGTGAACTTCGACCATTGCATCGTGAGACGCCAACGCCTCGAATTTGTTTGGAGCGGACTCGAACGGAATACCTGAAAATTATTTAATTTTTATGAAAATAACATTTATGAAATACACTAGGTTTTAGTGTGTTATCTCTGGACGTAGATTCGAAACCTGGCTGTACACCAATGGACTTTCTATGTACCTTAACACGCTCGTAAAATCGTGAAGAAACCGGCCTCAGACCAAAAAAGTCGATCATGATCAGATCGAAACAGATACGTAATCTCTATCTAAGGCAAGCTTGCTTCCTCACTATGCCTACCATCATTGTACGAGCGAATGTTAAATGCGTACATAGAAAGAAAATCCATTAGTGCACAGCCGGGGATCAATCTTACGACCTCAGGGATGAGAGTGGCAACGCCAACACTGCTCTTAAGAAGCGTAAACCAAATGTAAAAATATATATATATATATTTTTTTTTGTTATATATATATATATATATATAAATCCAAAGCCCTTTAGTTTTTACCACGCTTATAAATTGTATTTTAACTACATAAGGGAGCGTTCAAGTATTATGTAACGCATGATTTTTTCCATTTGTAAAACGTTACGATGCGGGGCAGGGATTGAATTACGCGTTATTGTTAATATTATTTTCCATTTTCCAGTAATTTACACCACATAATGGTAAGTTTTAGTTTTAAAGAGTCACTGGGCTTGGTCACGAAACGTTTTACTATTGGAAACAGAAACGTTACGTTGCGTTTCATTGGGTGTCTAGAATCTTCAAAAATTGCGTGACGTAATACTTGAACGCTCCCTAACACATAAGTGACGTAGAGATAGAGAGAGTAGGAGATTTTTTGTTAGCGTCGCAACCCCAATATTTTGTGTTCAAGCTCATATTTAAACCACTAAAGTCAGTTGTAACCCAGCTTTAAACAAAGAGTTTTATCTAAACATCTCCATACAACAACCGGTACGCCTTTAACTGACGATAAAACTGTTTTCTTGAAGTTACCAGTCCGTTAAATTTATGTCTGTTATTGTCTAAACATCCGACAGAATAACAACGAACCTGTAAGGTTGGAGATCTCCTTAGCGCACTTTTCAGCGAAGCCAATCCTGGTATTGAGTCCTGTACCAACTGCGGTACCGCCCAACGCCAAGTAGTGCAAACGCGGTAGTGTCGAGCATACACGCTCAATACCGAACGTCAATTGGGTCACATACGCACTGAATTCTTGTCCAAGTGTCAAAGGCACTGCATCCATCAAGTGGGTTCTGAAATATTTGATATATTATCAACGCAAAGACAAAACTAAATATAAAAAGTTCAAGACGTTGAAATCACTAACAAAAAATGGGAGAAATATCTGGGCCTTAGAATAGATACATATTTAAAGTGGAACTTTCATATATCACACATAATTACCAAACTAAAATCACTTATAGGTAGATTTTTGTCAATATCAAAATGTATTCCGCAATCCGTACGTCATTTAATTTATAATTGTTTAGACAAGCCCCATTTCATATATTTAATTGAAATATGGGGTACAGCATGCAACAAAACTAACATACAAACACTAAAAAATTAATTAATAAAAGCAATATTTAGATACAAATTTTTAACACAGACTAATCAAATTTACCAAGAAACCGAAATTATGACGATTAAACAACTGTGTGTTTATAGCACGTGTATCTTAATTTTAAAAAAAATTCAATGGCTCTTTCCATAGTGGCTTATCATTGAAAAAGATCAAGGACACAACCACACACAACACTCGTCGAGCGAGTTTGCTTATCTTGCCGAAGCCGCGCACAAATTATTTGAAGAGGTCGATTGGGTATGAAGGTGTGCAACTGTTTAATCAGTTTCCATCTCTCAATATTAGCACGTTTAACAAATTCGAAAATGCATTAAAAATGCGAAATAAAGTTCATTAAACATAAATATAAAAAAATGTGTGCGTATACTAGTGTACACACGTAAGAAGTCAAACTTCTTTATGACGATTATTATTTTTAACCTTATTACTACTAAGATTATTACAGAATTTCATTAATTGTAATATAATTATTACTATCATTGTTATCGTTATTATATATTTTTGTTATTAATGGCTTCAAATCTCTTTCAATCAACCGTGGCAGGGACGAGAAAAACATGGCGCGTAACGGAAAAATGTTACGGAATTTTTTTTTTCGACACCGATACCTTCAAACACTTCACACTTCAAAAAAGTGGACATGGACACTCGGGCAAGCCAGAAGGCTTGTCTGAGCATTGCTTTTGACAACGGCACTGATTTTCAGTGACCACCGAGTAAAGTACAATGTATTTCATTTTCATATAAATACAATACGGGCGGCCATATCACTTCAAGCTATCTGTTCCAGGCCACCCTAGCAAGGAGAAAATACAAATATTTTAAATCGAATTTTTGACTTAATGAATTATAAATTAAGCTATTCAGTTTAGAATTCTTCAAGAAAAGAGCGTCACCAAATCTTAAAAGGCCGAACACGCACTAGCGAGCCCTCTGGCATTGAGTGTCCATGGGCAGCGGTTTGCCCGTCTGTTTGCAATTGTTCTATACAAAGTATCGCTTAAGGTAATTTCGCCATTTACCTGCCAATCTTGATGATCTTATCGAATTCCTTGGCTTTGCCATCGAGGGTGTCTCGCAAAGCAACTAAACCAGGCATCAATCTGTCTCTCAACTCCATAGCTACGGCGATATGCATCGCGGTTGGATAAGTGTCGTTTGAGCTCTGCGATTTGTTCACATGGTCATTTGGATGTACCGGGTCCTTGCTTCCCAGTTTTCCTCCTAAGATTTGTATAGCACGGTTGGCGATAACCTGGAATATATAATTGGAAGGAATTAGACGCAATATGGACTAATAAAAACGAATTATACTATATTATTGTAGCGAATGTTGAAGGTTTGGTAAACAGAGAAATTATGACCAATTTGTTGTGTTCCACCGTCACATAATATTTTGTATTTTAATTACTTTATTAAATTGCAATCTTTTAAGTACTTTTTGGTCTCTTTCTGTCAAATTATGATATCAGTTTGATCAAAAGAGACTGCAGATCACATATTTTTTTGTATATAAGTTATTTTGAAATCATGAGAATTAATAATTGTTTTTGAATCTGCTAACTTAATACATACATGTAATAAAATTGTATGTAATGTTGGGTAACTAGGTGTCCTTCTAACTCAGATTATTATAATGATATGCTAAAACATTTAACATGAACTCTTTTATATATTAACAGGCACATTTTGGGATCAAATAAAAAGGTGGGTTCAATGTGGACCATAAATTATTATTTTGAATTTTCTAATATTCGAGTAAAAATAACTAGAATGTGTTGTCAGTATTCTTTAGTAGGCGGTATTTTAGTCTTAGTCATAAAATAAATAAAATGTTAAAGTCAGTATAGGACTCTACAGTACCAACCTCATTGGTGTTCATGTTACTCTGTGTCCCAGAGCCAGTTTGCCAGATAACAAGCGGAAAGTGTCCTTCACGGTATAACTTGCCAGAGATTACGTCATCACACGCCTGTATTATTGCATCAGCTGGAACAAAGACAATAAATTCACTCTAACCTTAAAAATTTGCTGCCGCCTGTCTATGGGTACAATTTTCAGGCCTATCTCCATCGCTGCTGTTGGCGTTGCTTTTATACAACGCTAGGCGGACAAGGCGAGACTCTGGACGTGCCCAAGTTTGGTAATTGTCATTGGGAGTTCCAATGTCGGCCACCAAACCAGGGCTCCATGAGTATAGGAGCTATTTTACGTACGACCTAGGGAGTGTCTAAGTAGGTCCACTAACTATAGGGGCAGAGCTATTCTTAGTACATGGGTTATATGCTACAGATACCCAGTCCAGAAAACATCCACGGTTGGCTGAGGTCTGATCGCGAACTAACCTACGTTACCAAGTGTATTTATGTAATAGGGAGGCAAACGGGCAGGAGGCTCATCTGGTGTTAAGTGATACCGCCGCCCATGGACACTCACATTGCCTGAAGGCTCGCAAGTGCGTTGCGGGCCTTTTCCGTTGCCGGAATTAAAATTCAGTGGGTGGTGCGCGGCAAAAACTGCCTTAAGATACGCTCAGTTATGGAACCGTGGAACGACGGGCGTCGAGATGATAAGGGTGGAATCTCGTATTCAGCCTCGACTGATAATAAAACTCAGCTGCAGGTATTAGTCCGAACAACTCCTCTGAGCACTCTCCATTATAAATGCGGTAGAACATGCAGAGACCCCACGCACGATCTCTACGCAAAGGGATAAAGCCGCACTAAGTGACTGGTCGTCGAGGAATGACAAAACAAATCAATTATTTGAAAAGCTTTACACCAGTTACAAGGTTAAGAATGCTAGTAGATTATATGCCGTTAGATTAATGTAGTTATGTATATTTAGTTAAAATGTATGTTAATTTGAGTATCAGGATGGAGTATACGTATAGTTTCCTAGTTCATTTAGTCAATTTTAGAGTAGGACTTAGAGACGTTGCAAAACCAATATATCAAAACCGGTTACGGGAGTCATACTCAGCTAAGTTTACGTGATGAGAATCTACACTAAGTAACGTCAAAAAAATTGTCTGTAATAAGAACCTTTCCGACACATTTTTGGATATCACACAGGGAGACTTCTTTCGCTGCTAAGCAAAATTGAGGCATTCCCATGATGCAATGATAGTCATACAACATACAAATTTAAATTGAATTATATCACTCTTTATTGATATGAAATCATATTATTCTGGACATTGCCAACCGCAAAATTGTCAACATTGATAACTTCAAAGTCGACTAAAGGTCAGATAAAAAATTGTAAAATTGTAAATATATAAATTAATTAAAGACAACATCCTATAGACTCTTGATTTCATTGTTTCATCATTCATTTGTTTATATGATCACGTCGTTTGTGTTAGGAATCTTTGTTACACGCTATTCTTACCAAGCTTTTTATCCAATCCATATTCAACATTGACTTTAGCGGCTGCCTTTTTCAAGATTCCCATCGCGATTATCACTGGATACTGTAAAACATTTAGGAGAAATAAGAATTGTAGTATAGAGAATGCTTGCGTCAAACCTAGAAGATATTACTGTGTCGTCACTAATAATTTAATAGATGATTAGCCTATTGTGAAATAATTATATTTATCAAATTTAGGTTTTGTTAATTTTAGACAAGGACTAAAATTATCATAGAGATTAGATAATCTAGAAATTGAACTTAATTAATTTCTAGTTCAAGAGACGTCACCGTTAAAATTAAGTTCTTAAATCTGTGGCCAGAATATGATAAGTCATACTGAGCAAAAATATAATAAATATTTTTTTTTAAAGAAAAGGTTTATAATTCTAAAATTATACAACATTTCAATATGTCGTAATGGTTCTCAATTCCCTTGTTAATACAACTTGGCGAATAAAGACGGATACTTCCTTGGCAGTTCTTCTCACACGCTCTACGTCTTTGATTTGGAAACTGGTAGTAAAACGAGGATTTTTTAATAGAACAGGGTCAATCGGGCACTTCATGTTCACTGACACCGCCCCATAGGCTCCAGCCCATGGGTGCAGTGCGGTTACACTCACTCAAATTGATGCCAGAGGGTTCGTGAGTGCGTTGCCAGCCTTTGAAGAATTAGTTCGTTCTTTCTTGAAGAACCCTAGTTGTACAGGTTCCATAATATTTCCTGCTTTTCTGGATTCACAGTGGTGGTGAGCGGTAAAAACTGTATTGAATAATCCGTTGTAGAACGACGGACGTCGAGGTGATACTGACATTCTGAATATTCTCCATTGTAATAAAATAAATAGATTTTTGATTTGAATATATAATACATAAAAATACATACAGGCATTCGCTCTTCAATACCGCCAATAGGGAAGTTCATAATGGATCGCACAGTCTGTGCGCCGTACAACTTGTCGTCAGGAACATCCAGTTCTCCCATAGTGTCCTTTTCTTTCCTCTGTTAACACAATGTACACACAAATAAATACTTATTCATCAGTACAATTACATATATTCATAAATTACAATTTGAATTTGGCCTGCTATATTAAGCTTTTAGGTTTTAGCTCTTAAGTATCCGCATGTTCCGTGGTCATTATCATTTGTTTGATCTGTGCCTGGAACACAACGTTGACTTATCGGATCTAATGCCGGTTTCCTTACGATATTTTTCTTCATTCAGAAAGTCCATTAGTGCGGTGGGTACGACCCCATTAATTTTCCGCACGTTGAAACCACTAGGCCAACACTGCTTTTAAAGCTAATTCTTTATTCAGATCAAGCAAAACAAATCAATGTTCATTACTAATACTTATCACAAAGAATCCGTTCAGCTGTTTAAGGATAGTTAATATACTCAGAAATCTGATGATTTGATACATCACGGTATATATATATATATAGTAATTACATAGCGACTGGGCATATAGGCGTATATAATGTAACAAAATTTTCAACATCGAAGCCCTGTCAGTGGTTACAATAAAAGCAAGTTTGGATTTCTACTTTGATCGTAATAATAGAAAGTGAGTGCGTAACATTAATTCAATACACCTGTGACACGAATTAAAGATATCAAAACGATCGAAATAACAAGTTATTACGTTGATAAGAACATTTTAAATAGGATGGTTTTAAATAAACATCGTATGCGATAGTCAAACACCATAAAACTTCGATCAAGCAACAAGGTAATTCTGATTCATACAAATTATTCTTACCATTTTCACAGCTTTGTTTCCGGCGTTCATACATTGCGAACAAGCCATTTTAATTAATATTACAAATACCGAAATATATAAGTTTCAATTGACAGATGACACTTTTCAGCCAAACAAATTCTCAGACATTAGAGTTCAAACTTGGAACGCGAAATGAATATTCGTCGCGACTCGCAAAACTAGTTCGGCGAATGGTACCCTCGACAAACAGGTTTGTGGCGCAGTAGCGGTCTACAATAACATATATTGCCGCTAGATTTAATGATAACAAACTGCGCGTGCGGCGAGTCGCGGCAATCGACTGAATCGGATTTTCTGTACCTCCCGCGTGTGAACACTCTTATCTTTTTGTTTCGTTAGGGTCACCGCAATGGAATTAAGCGGCACATATATTTGTTACCAAATTGAGATTGTTTTTCGCGATATTTTAATATGATATTGAATGAGCAAACAGATTTATTGTAAGAAATATAAAATAAATTTAAATAACTGTAGCAGTGTGACTCTACCAGTGTCATAAAATTTTTTTTTTTCCATTTAAATTTTATTGCATCATTTTAGTATTTTAGTTATCAGTGAAGTAAATGTTTTATTTAATAAACTGATTAATAACATTAATCATTTGATTAGATAATAGACACAAATATTTGTCCGGAGGTTCTGTTTTCTAATATTATTGTTGAACATATAGTCACCATGTTTAATACCAATATGTTATAAGGAAACATAAAATAAATAGTAGAAAACCCTTCATATCAAAAAGAAAATTACATTTTGTGGACAGAGCACATACATAGTAAAAAATTACATGAAGAAAACCAATAAAAAAGGTGGTGGACTCGATTTCTCTTCTCTCACTCCTTCCTTTGTGCGAAATTAATTAATAAATCTAAATATTTTATGTATTTGTTAAGACTTAATATTTGAATAATTATTAATATTGTACAGTGCTAGCTAGATGTATACATTCATTCATAAGGTGTTTGTTTTTATAAAATGTCATCAAATCTAATAAAAATTTATGATTAAACTTAAATAAGGTATTTGCATTTAAGTTATTTGCCTTTTAAAACAAATCAGTGTGCTCTCTAGACACTGAGGTTAAATTTTCACTAGTTTTTTAATGTCTTAGGTAAATTTAATAAGAATATTTTTTATATTATCCAAAAATCAAATCTATAAAATATAATGCAATCTCAGATTGAATGCCTTTTTTTGGTTAGGTGATCAGCGTTCTATGCTGAACATATACCATACAAGTAACTGTGCTCAAAGGGAATGAATGAACACTATTTTAGGATTAAGATTCTACACATTTACTATTCATTTCTTATTAGTTAATTACAATATTTAGGTATCATTTCATATTACTGTATGAATTAAAATTACAGCTGAGTGTATTTATTATACAACACTCAGATGTAACAAATAAAAACAATATTCTTTCGAAGCCTTATAAGATTCATTAGCTAAATTGTAATAAAGTTGATGCCTTTTGATGTTGGATTATTTTTAGTTAACTCTTAACGGGCAGATCCAAAGGCTATTTCCAAGTAGGTTATATCGTTCTTTCAGACTTGTTTTGAGAAGTAAGCACTCAAGGCTTTTGAAAGAACATCCAAATGAAAAGTCTGTTATGCAACTTACCGCTGTAACATTTGTAGTTGAAAAAACTCGTTTTTCCATCAAACGAACGACGCATCGTAAATTTTTCGAAGAGTTTGCAACGACAGCTGATAGTTTAAATAATGATGAAGCCATTATATAAATTATTCAATAACAATATGAGTCCTAAAAACGGCCGCCTAGGCCAACAATTCAAAAAGCCGTTCTTCAAATGTCAATTGCCAGTCTGCACTTGTCAGTTCGTATTTCGTTTTCTTGTAATAGACCTCCAGTGTTTAGATAAATTTCTAATTGGATCTTTACTGACGTTTCTCACTGTGACAGTCGACGGCTATCAGCCATCAATGTCACAGATCAGTATAGAATACAGACATTTAACCGCAATAATTATTTAGCTTCGAAAAAAATGCTACTGTATTAAATGTATTTAAAACAGTTTTAATAATAATGATCTTTGTACTTGGAATACTTATTTTTTTAAATTGTATCATATGATAAATATTTTTAGCAATATCTCAGTAGGGATAACCATTTACGGATTGAGACATCAATTTAATATATAATATATAGTCACAAATAAAATATACAAGGTAAGGTAAGATGTAGTCTATCTAAAGAGTAACGAGCAACAATATCTGAATTCGGGCAATCAATCGCAGTCTATACTGTTGCTCGGTTAGATTTAACCTCTCAGTATAATATAGTCTATGACTGGTATACCAATATATTTGAATATCTTCAGATAAAAGTAAAATGAAATACTTAATATTCTCAGTACATTTATGAAAATAGAAACATAAATATTAATTTAAACATATAAATGTTTGTCTGATAAAATAATAAAAAATTGAACGCATCATAGTTTGATTTCTCCTAGCGGCGTATTCTTGAACTAAAATCAGAATCGGGTATTGTCGGGTAGTGTCGTCTTTAGTCACGCCTAGACTCGTTCGAAAAACGAAACCGACGTCATTCCATTGCGATGCACCAAGACTGATGCTCACGTCGTGGATTTTTCGTGTAATGGCCAGTTTTACTCAACAAACCGGATTTGTACCTCGATAAAAGTTATTTTATAGAAATGAAATGTTGTGATTTTAACTGTAAGTGTACGTTATAAGTGGTTTCGTGGTATATAAAAGAACAAGTGAAAAATTGTACAAATAAGTGAAGTGGTGCAATAGTGCAAAGATATTCTACAACATATCTTAGGATTTTATAAGGATTGCATTCGGCCATCAGTAAACTTTACCCAAGGTAGGTTTAGGGTTACAACATTTATCAAATAACTAGGGAATGCGTGGCGTTTATTAGAATGGCTTCCGTTTATCGACTCGCGTGCGCCGTAATGGCTGACTTTCTTTCCTCAATTCCTATAGCTCTACGAAAAAAGTACAAGTTACTCGATACCACAAAAAGATCTTTAGTAAAGCATATCGTTCCATAGATTTTACGTTACTTTCGGTGCGTAGGTTGGTTGATTTCATTAAGGTTGAGTGGGTGGTTGTTCATGGCATGGAATGTAATAAACATCAACGGCTAACCGTGCCGTATTGTAGTTGTGCGTTCAAGTTATCGAATAACTGTTTAATTTACTGTATTATTTAGTTTTCATTCGTAATTTAGGAAACGTGTAATTAATATAATTGATTGAACATACAATTTATCAATATAGAAAAATATTTAGGTTGGAATTTTTAGTTTCTTAGTATGAAGTAAATTACATCATTTGGTTCCATGAGCCTCAAAGGGCCTTAACCTGTGTTATTTGTTACAGGTTTAGTGGACTAAACACGGAGTCCACATTATGACAGAGCACTGTACATGAATTTGACGTATAAAGATATCAATTTGAAGCTCGTCCGTTCGTTTTCAATCATGGCAATTCTGTAAGTATTAAATCGATGTTGTCAATGTTTTTAGTTAGTTAAAAGTTTAATTTTACTTTTGTTTATCATTACGCTACCACGTTCGCTCCCTCGTATGAACAGCATGCCAACTTATATGATTTTTTATTACTCCCCTTTATGATGCTGAGGCTTTCGTCGGCGTTGATGATCAGTGGACTGACCGTGTCGGGGCTCTCAGTGCCCGTTTATTCCTAGTACTAACCTATTTTTGTTTGCGGCAATTGAAAAACATCCGTCGAGCAGGTTACGCATCGTGTACATTATCTGAGCATTATTTCAATTTTTTAAACAATTGTTATCTTAGATGGTTTTTGCTTAGGTTTCTTTGGTGTGGCAGTAAAATAGGTTGGTATCATGGTAAAAACGGGTACTTGAACACCTCGGTTTCAGCGCGCGTAATCTTATCGCACTGGACCTCTCCGAGCCGATATATTCAAATAGCGGGTTTCACTTATTTTAAAATGTGATAATGGAGTTAGGATTGTCGAAGTTGTAGTCGGTAGAATCAGAGTACTGGACGGAGCGGTGCGGTGCGATGGGGTCGTAGCGGCGACGGCGGCCAGTGGCTGAGCGGTGTATCGCGTTCCAGATGGGCGGGTGGGTGCCTACGCGGGAGACGGCGGTAGACCACATGCGATCGCGCGATGTGGCGCGTGCTGCTCGCCCTCGGGGCGGCGTGCATCTCCGCGCGCGCCTCGCAGGACGTGGTGCGCATCTTCACCGACAAAAACGATCCTTCGACGCAGTTCAACCACCTCGTCGTTGACCGCAACACGGGCAGAGTCTACGTAGGCGCCGTCAATCGACTATTCCAGTTGTCCCCTGATCTTGAAGTCGCCCAGAGAATCGACACCGGACCGGTCAACGATTCCTCCCAGTGTACTTTCGATTGCCCACCTAATTTCGTGAAGAAGCCGACGGACAATGTTAATAAAGCTCTCGTAATAGATTATGCGACGAGTCGCTTAATAACTTGCGGTTCGGTGCTGCAAGGACTTTGTTCTGTTCGTAATTTAAACAATATTTCGCATGATGTAAGGGAAGTGCGTGAACCGGTCGTAGCGAACAATGCGAGTGCTTCCACCGTAGCGTTTATTGCGCCTGGGCCTCCGAACCCACCCATGACGCAGGTCATGTACGTTGGAGTTACGTTCACTGGTAATTCACCATATCGATCGGAAGTGCCCACCGTTAGTAGCCGTTCTTTAGAAGATGATAGACTTTTTATGATTGCTCGTACAGCTGTAACTACTGGAACACGAATGTTTGTCAATTCTCTATCGCGTGAACGTTACCCTATAAACTATGTGTATGGATTTAGTTCCGAAGGATTCAGTTACTTTTTAAGTACTCAGCTGAGGGGTGTTGGTTCTGATACATACTACAGTAAGCTGGTGCGTGTTTGTCACGATGATGAGAACTATTATTCGTATACTGAGATTCCCATGTCCTGTATGGGCGAAGGAGGCGGAAATTTCGGATACAATCTAGTTCAAGCTGCATTCGTTGGAAAAGCAGGATCTGTATTGGCTGGCGAATTGGGAATTACCGCGCAGCATGATGTATTGTTTGCTGCATTCAGTCAAAGTGAATCGATCAACACCAACGTTCCCTCGAATCTATCAGCTCTATGTGTGTATTCTTTAAAAGCAATTCGACGTAAATTCATGCAAAACATAAAAACTTGTTTTAGTGGAAATGGTTCTAGAGGCTTAGACTTCATTTCTCCCTCACACTCATGTATTGGAACTAAATTGCAATCTATTAGTGAAGATTTCTGCGGACTGGATGTAAATACACCGCTGGGCGGCGAACAACCAGTGGAAGCAGTACCGGTAGCTGTGTTTAAGAAGAGATTAACGGCTGTGGCAGCAACGGCAACAGGCGATTACACTGTTGTCTTTGCCGGAACTGCTGAAGGTCACCTTAAGAAAATCGTCGTTGAGAGCGCCACATCAGCTTTTGAATACGGCGACATAGTTGTTGACGAAAGTTCGTCAGTGAACAAGGATTTATTTTTTGATACTCAATTAATGCATCTGTATGTGATGACGGAACGCAAAGTATCTAAAGTAAAGGTACAAGAATGTAGCGTGTACAAATCGTGTTTGACATGCCTTGGGGCAAAAGATCCTTATTGTGGCTGGTGTTCCCTCGAGAACAAGTGCAGTCTACGCTCCGATTGTCAAGAAGCCGCGGAAGATCCTTTGTATTGGATTTCTTACCGCAGCGGACGTTGTACTACTATTACACAAGTGACACCAAATCAATTACAACGAACAACTGCAAGAACTCTAGACTTAGTTATCGAAAACTTACCGACGCTTAATGGGCAATTTTTGTGTGCGTTTACAGCTTTAGATCGAACATTAATAACAAATGCTACGAGGAAGCCCTATGGGGTTAATTGTACAACGCCACGAACTGATACCTTACCACCAATACCCGCTGGTCAACACCACTTTACAGCAAAATTATCCGTGCGCACGACACAGGGACCTGATTTTGTAGCTTCTAATTTTACGTTTTTTGATTGTAACACGTACAGCTCGTGCACCCAGTGCGTCAGTTCCTCTTTTCCTTGTGATTGGTGTGTGGACGGCCATCGATGTACACACGATACTGCTGAAAATTGTAGAAATGATATCCTCGTCACAGGCGTGAGCAGGATAGGTCCCAGTTATCGTTCTGGGCCTGGCTTCTGTCCCACTATTAATTCTACCTCTGATGGTACAAACGAAATTTTAGTTCCTTCTGGTGTTAAAAAAGCCATTAAAGTTAAAGTTCACATTATAGGTCAATTTATTGTCCAAACCAGGTTTGTTTGCCAGTTTAATATAGAGGGTCGCGTCACTCATGTTAATGCTCAACTCTTAGCTGATACAATTTATTGCGAGGCCGTTGAATTTACATATACTTCTCGTGCTCCTAACATAACTGCGTCGTTTGCGGTCATATGGGGTGGCTCTAAGCCATTAGACAACCCGGATAATACGCACATACTCATCTATAGGTGTAATGATATGGCTGATAATTGCGGTATATGTTTAGCTTTACCAGAAAAGTTTGGTTGTGGATGGTGTCAGGGATCCGATAAGTGTGAAGTTCAAGAACAATGCGGGGCTCCGAGCGTATGGCTCAATCGAACACAAACATGTCCAAATCCCGAAATTATAGAATTTAAACCACAGCTCGGCCCTTGGGACGGCGGTACCAATATTACTATTGAAGGAATTAATTTAGGTCGTAATATATCCGATATATACAATGGTGTTACGATAGCTGGTATTAAATGTCAGCCGATTATTGAGTTATACGTTAAAACTAGGCGGATCGTCTGCACAGTTGACGGTCCTGGCGAAGAGGTTCCTAGAGATGGACCCGTAGTTGTTCGCGTGGCAGACTATCGCGGTGAATCGAAGCATCACTACGCTTTTGTAAATCCTAAAATTAACTCTATCCAACCGAAATATGGTCCACAATCGGGGGGCACAAAATTGCGCATTACTGGCGAGTATCTAAATGCGGGAAGTAATATTCAAGCGTTTATTGACGAGCTACCATGCGTTATTTTATCAGTATCGCATGAGGAAGCTTACTGTAGAACGAGTCATTCATATCAGCTTAAAATGGGTACATTGCGGATGCGCTTCGATAATGGTATGCGTACTTTGGAACGGGAAAAATTTGAGTACATAGAGGATCCTGTTGTAGTTTCTGTAGAATCTGGACCACTATTAGCATCGCAACGTAAGCAGCCTAAAGGCATTCCATCCGGAGGCATAAATATTAAAGTTATGGGTCGAAATTTCCATTCTATTCAGATTCCACAGATATACGTCTATCACGACAACCGTCCCTATACTGCCCCTTGCCATAGAGTCGACTTTCAAACGCATCTCATATGTGAATCGCCCGGTATTGAAAGCGCAGGACTTAATTTAGATCCCGATAGGCCGTTAGAGTTAGAGTACGGTTTTAATATGGACGATGTACAAAGCGTTTTGAATCTAACGACTAAAACAGGAGATGCCTTTCTCCTTTATCCGGACCCGATTTACGAAAAATTTGATGAAGATGTAAAGTATTATAAATCTGAATACCTGACTATAAACGGTCAAAATTTAGATAGGGCGTGTACCGAGAGCGATGTTGAAGTACACGTTGGGGAAAGTGTGTGTAATGTGACGTCTCTTGCGAGACATCAACTGACATGTAGGCCCCCGTCGCGCGACGAGCTGCCTGACGGGGTGGAAACGCCCGAGGTGATCGTAAAAGTCGGCCGGGCTCTTACCTACAAAATTGGTAAATTATCGTATTCTTCTCAAGCTGGTCTTCCGGCAGCTATAGGTAAACCAGTATTATTCGGTGTTGTAGCAGTAATTATAATACTCACTTTTGTATTTGTCGTGTTTCTAGTTATGTATAGGCGTAAGTCAACTGAAAATATTAGAGTTTTAAAAAATATGCAAGAGCAAATGGATATATTAGAGTTAAGGGTAGCTGCGGAGTGCAAGGAGGCTTTCGCGGAGTTACAGACTGAAATGACTGACTTGACGGGAGATATAACTGGCGGTATACCTTTCCTCGATTATCGTACGTACGCAATGAAAATATTGTTCCCTAACATAGACGATCACGCTGTTCTCCAATGGGAGCGTCCAGAGCTTATGAGGAAAGAGAAAGGTTTACGAATGTTTGGGCAACTAATTTTACATAAAACATTCCTTTTATTATTTATTCGTACTTTAGAGAGTAATAGATATTTTTCGATGCGCGACCGTGTCAATGTAGCTTCACTTATAATGGTTACTTTACAAAGTAAAATGGAGTATTGTACGGACGTTTTGAAGACCCTATTGGCCGAGCTTATTGAAAAGTGTATGGAGAGCAAAAGTCATCCTAAATTATTATTGAGAAGAACTGAGAGCGTGGCCGAGAAAATGCTTAGCGCTTGGTTCACTTTTCTTTTATACAAATTCCTTCGCGAATGCGCCGGCGAACCACTATATCTTTTGTTCAGATCTATGAAAGGTCAAGTAGACAAAGGGCCCGTAGATGTTATAACCTCTGAGGCACGATATTCACTAAGCGAAGAGAAACTAATTAGGCAGTCGATCGATTTCAAACCGATGACCGTTAGTGTGTCCATTTCACAACAGACGCTGTTCGTTAGCGGTTTAGAGGCTCCCACGGAAAACGTGCAAGTTAAAGTTCTCGACTGTGATACGATTAGCCAAGTAAAGGAGAAGTGTTTAGATGCTATTTACCGCGCTACACCTTATTCGCAAAGGCCGAGTCGTGACGAGTTAGATTTGGAGTGGCGCACGGGCGCGAGCGGCCGCTTAATTTTGTACGACGAAGACAGCACCACTAAATGTGAAGGTGAATGGCGCAAGCTGAACACACTCAACCATTACCGTGTACCGGACGGCGCTTGTCTTAGTCTAGTCGCCAAACAGAGCTCCGTTTATAACTTATCCAATATGGAAAAGAACGACAAATCACATACTTACGAAACGCTTAACAGGGGTAAATACGGTTCGGCTAGTCCCCCAGCCAGTCCGCTTAAATTGGAACACGGCTTTAAATACTGGCATCTCGTGAGACATCACGACGGTGACGCGCATAAAGAGGGAGAGCGGGGAAATAAAATGGTATCGGAAATATATCTTACGCGTCTCCTAGCCACCAAGGGCACGTTGCAGAAGTTTGTCGATGATTTATTTGAAACTATATTTAGTACTGCGCATAGGGGCTCCGCTTTGCCTCTCGCTATAAAGTATATGTTCGATTTTCTCGATGATCAAGCGCTTCAGCATGCCATATCCGACCCTGAAGTAGTTCATACTTGGAAAAGTAATTCGTTACCACTTCGTTTCTGGGTTAATCTGATTAAAAATCCCAATTTCGTTTTCGATGTCCACAAATCGAATACTGTCGACTCTTGCTTATCCGTGATAGGGCAGACTTTTATGGACTCTTGTTCCACTTCCGATCATATTTTAGGTAAAGATTCCCCTTCATCTAAGCTTCTTTACGCAAAAGACATTCCGGTGTACAAGGAATGGGTAGAGCGGTACTATGCCGATATAAAGCTGATGCCTGCGATCTCCGACCAGGATATGAACGCAATGCTGGCGGAGGAGTCGCGGCTGCACACGAAGGAGTTTAACACGAACTGTGCACTGAACGAGCTGTACGCGTACGCGGTTAAGTACAACGAGCAGCTTATGGTAACTCTCGAGGAAGACGAGTTTTCGCAAAAGCAGCGGCTCGCCTACCGCCTCGAGCAGGTGCACGGCCTCATGGCGCACGACTATAACGTCTGAGCGACAGGCCCGGCCCACCGCCCTGTATATAACTGCCCTCGCACATATCTATTGCTGGCAACTATTGTATATATTAGATAGTGTACAGTCTTTAATATTGTAATTTTTGTATAATTTCAGCGGTCCGATGTCGTTTTTTAATTTTATATAATGAACTTTGTATTAATTTTACACGACGAATCCGACCGGCCGCGGTCGTGCCACAGTATGCATCGTAAACTATAAAATTGTGTATGTATGTCTATGTGTGCTCGCGTACGAGTTGATGTTACGTCGTTCGGTGTAAAATGTGTGTTGCAATCTTGTAAGCTCGCCGGCGAGCGGTGTGCTCGCTGTCGGGTTCATTTTTAAATTTATACTCGCAGTCTACTTAATGAAATAACCGACAGTGAACCGGTGAACGATTCCATTAATAAATATCGTCGAATGTATTGTTGTGTTTGATTTCGCGCAGCGCCATTGTCCGCGTCCGACGAAAGCCCCCGCGCTTCGGCAGCTGTACGCAGGGAGAACGCGGTTGCGTTGCCGCCTCGCCGCTAGGCCCCGTGTTTTGTGGTCCCCACGGGGCCCCGTCAGTCGCTCATTTGTACGTAGTCCCTCCCGGGGCGTTGCGAGGCGGCAAGGATGAACCGACGTGGCCCTGCTGTTTCAGCCGGTACGTGAGAGTCGCGGCCCGCTTGGCATTCGCGATCGTGAACAACCTATACTGCATCCCCGCTTACGTCGTGTGGATGATGGCGCTGCGTCTTACGAGACCCTTGTACGCCCCTCTCTATTGGAGGATCGAAGGCCTTATGTATCACTGGCTGTTGGCAATGGTGTCGCTGTGGACTTGGACGGCCGGATATGAAAGTAAGTAAAGGAATTATTTCATTATGGTGAAGCATTAACATTATATGTAAAATTTGTAATTTGTTAAGAAGGCATTTTATTCGAAAGAAATGTATATTACGACAAGCATTTAATAGCCAGTTAAATTTATTAAAAACCCATATTTAATACATTTATAGGTATTTATAATTTTCATATAGGATGGAATATGTACATAAACCAAATAATAACTTGTAAATAAAAAAAAACCGTTCTTGTTTTTTATGTCAGTATTGCAAAGTGTCTTTGTTTCTTGGCAAAGAAAATATCTAAGTACGTATTAAATTTCCTCTACATCAATATAAATAAGCAATCAATCGTTATATACTTATTAAAACAGTTACTAGTAGAAACATGAATATATGTAAAGATTGCTCGATCAAAGTTTAAAATCTTCGTGGCTTCGATTGACCTTCGCAAAAGGAATTCAAGGTAGGTGGACGATATATATTATACAAATATGTATTTGCATATAATAAGTGACGTCATTTAATATTGATTCAACAAATAAAAATATTCATGACAGACATAGTTGTGACAAAGTATAACGCTAGTCCTCATACTAGCCCTCATGTTTAAGGTGACTAGATTACAATTTTTCCGTGGTACCATGGTGTATTAAAACAATTAAAAGTAACTAGTAGTCTTAGTGGTACATCTAATCAAACAAAATAAGTATATATATTTACCTTAAATAAAGGTATTTTGGGAAGTTTCAATTATTGCGACATATAGGTGTTGTTGGTGTGTTCGCCGGTATTCGAATCCCTGTACGGTGAAGTTACTGTATACTGTTCTGTTTTAAATTATTGTACGTATGTAGGTTTCATTATATCTGACTTCCAAACAATGGAAATTTATTTAAATAGTAATTCAAACCATTCTTAGAAATCTTATTCAGACAAACAATGACGAATATTTAATAGCCTAGTTTTTAAGGAAAGAGTATAAAAATGTCCAATGTAAAATAATCGCAGATTCGAATATTCGTGGCTGATAACATTGATAAGGAATTGGGTTTTATTTTAACGTTTATCAGTTGACGATAACCTAGAATTGTGTGCCAACTGAGTCACATGTGATCTTAAGAATTGCAATGTGAATAATACTTGGCTGAAAAGTGACTAATTTGTTTGGCTATTCGTTTTACATATACGTTACCATAGCAATACTTTTCAACAATACCATTCTCATATACCTATATATAATTCTACTGTACGTGTGAATGTCGTTGAACAACCCTTAAACTCGATTTGAAATGTTTTGTATACGTTTGGTTGGTTTAGAATCACAAATCAGCCCAGGCAGTCGGTTTCTAGGTTATTTATCTATACAGCAAATAAGCAGCTGGTATATATATATATAAATCTTCTGTGCATGTTCGTAATTGAACTCCTGAAAGGCTGGACAGATTTTGATAAAAAAAATTGTGTTTTGAAATTGAGTTGATAATGATTTACGTTAATAGATTTGTTTTTAAGACGTGTGTACAGGACTACGTCTGTATGATCTTCTAGTATTATCTATACTAGAATACAAAAAATGTTCTTTATTAATTGTGTAAGTCGATTTATTTAGTTTTTAAATAGCGTTTTAACATATACTTCAATATTTGATTCTGTTTTTTTTAACAAATAATTCAAAATAATATAATTTTTAACGTTTGTATGTAAAAAATAATTAATAAATTTGTCTTTTTCATCGCTTTTTCAACACTATTTGAGAGGAGACTGTTTACTTTGAAGGTTTAGTTTTGATAAATTAGGGATAAATTGTGTAATTTAAGGATTCTTTCCAGTTGGCAAAAGGTAAACGACCTTTAGACAGTTGACCGGTGATTGTATTCTAGTTTATCACAAGAATTTATCGCATACCGCAGTGCTGGCTTATGTAACATTTAGGCAGTCGGCGAACGTCTTGCTAATATATGAATGAAATTGAAAATTAAAAAATGTAAAACTCATTAGTAAAATTCCACTTAGCCCATTAAATATTCACGAAACTAACGCAACTCTAAGCGGAAAGAAAACCAAATCGCATACGTAATTTAGCAGAATTACCACATAATCCATATGGAGGTATGATGTAGGCTGTTTCGAATGTTACAATTTGTGTTTAAGCTAAGCCGCAAATTACATTTCGCTCGTAGTTCGGTAATTGATTTCCAGATCTGTATAAAGCCGTCAATGAAACAATGGTATTTCGACAGAACCGGTTGCGCTCCGTATTGACCTTATGCTGTTCGTATATCGCGAGCTGCGCCAGAGGACGGTCAATGACCGCTCCCTACCAGCTAGGAATGTTGCCCCACTCGTCAAAGCATGCATTTCGAGTGGCGAATTTGCATGTCGCCGGATTTTGACTTTCAGACCTCAATTCTAAGTATTTGGGCTTCTATTTCGTTGAGATGCCGCAGTTTTGATGATATCGCTTGGACAATTCGTGCGGCGGTCGAAATTTATCTCAACGGTCGTTTGGAGCGTCTTATAAACAACTGAACAATGATCATAAATATGATAGGGGCTAGAAATGAGTAGCTTATTGTGTACGTAATGGAATTTTTTACAATCTTGGTATCTGCGTGGAAATTTGAAAGTGTAATTTTAAAGAACTAATACTCCGGCATAGATATTTGTTTTATACTAAGCACAGATTACCTTAAAAACCCTTAGCCTTGTATGGTATAAAATATTTATAATAATAATAGTTTTAAATTAACGTATATCACAAAACCTTATTTAGTCTAGAACCTTATTCTTACGCATAAAACGAAGCCAAGTGCAAATCCCATTTCAATCCACTTTCTCAGTGACTCATTCGACAAACTGTAAACACCTACATATATCGCATGGCGGGCGAATGGTTAACTTGTAACATTGCTTATGGTACTGTGATTCATTATGACTTGATTTTAATTAGCGTATGCCATCTGGGATGGAAATTGCACTCGCGTGACCTTTTGTGAACTTGTTTCGCTGAGATATGCACTGTATGCCTTTCCCGCCACATTTTCTATAACGGTTTTGGTAAAATACTCTGTGGCGTACATGTTCACTGACATATGACAAATATAACGATGTAAATTGTTTATCTGTGTCTCATGTTCAGTCAAGAACTATTTAAATTATATGTAACTTAACTGTGTAAATGAAATTTTATAAATACATTGTTTCAAATAAATCGGTGAGGCTACAACATTTTTATTTTATTTATTAACACTTCGTTACACTACAATATTAAAAATAAAAAAATGAACATAATTCAATCAAAAGGAGGGCAACTGGCGGCCTTATCGCTTTCGAGCGATCTCTTCCAGGCAACTACTGTGAGTAAAGAAAAAAATAAATAAAAATGTATTAAATTACATAAGATAGGTAAGTAGTGCAAAATACATGTTATACACAGTTATTAAGACAAAACTAAACAGGACCAAAAAAAATCTAAGAAAACTAAAAAGATGATACATTAATTTTTTTAGGTCTGGGACTCAGATTGCTGCATCAATTTCATGATCATTTGTTAATTTATTAGGCAAGAAGGTGGTCAGCCTCCTGTACCTGACAGGCCGTCGTCTTTTTGGGTCTAAGGCAAGCCGGTTTCCTCACGATGTTTCAAGACGCACATAGAAATCCATTGGTGCACAGATCGAACCTACGACCTCAGGGATGAGAGTCGCACGCTGAAGACACTAGGCCCATACTGCTCTGCCTATTTCACATTAATGTTAAAATAGGAGCGGGCAATGATACAAGTACATTTCTCACAGACCAGATGTAAAACTATTTGATATATGACAGATTTATTTGACACATCCAAATTGTGCTGCTTAACGGTCAACCACCAAACCGTTTCCCCGAGTAACACGGACTCCCCTGTAAAAATATTTAGCAATATCTTTATTTTTTGTATTTATACGTGTGATTGGTTTTTTTGTTGTTTTCTAAAGTGTTTAAAATACGCCTTTTTTTGAAAAAAACGCATGCTTTAAGTCAAACTTGGAATAACAAAATCAAATTTAACACTAAAATTGCATGGTCGTGGCTAATCGAATAGAACAGGGTTCGAAGCCAATCAATTCATATTTCATGCTGTGTGAAAGCCAGTTTTTATTGCCAAGGTTCGTGGTTCATTCGTTCGTTCGTTCGTGAACTTGATTGATAGTTTTCAATTACTAATCTGTGAATTTTTATTTTACAGTTAGAATATTCTTTGCCCGCAATGATACAGTTAATGCGTACTATAAAATTATTTGGTACAAGTGCTTTTTTAATGTTCTGGTATAGAAAAATTAAATTTTAGTTACTTTGACATACCTAACTCCATAACTCATATTCGCGTTTCCTTATCGCTCACACAATAAAAATACTTCTAATTCAACTTTGTAGGTATTTCTTTAGATTTTAATTGAAGTATTAATAGTACAATTAGGCACTTTGGCGCCTCTTGATTCCTTAATCATTACCATAAAACATGCCCGTTTTGATCTTGGTACTAATTTACATACATTAAATTGGTTTGATAATTTAGGAGAGACATAAAACAAATTATATTCAAAGTGTGTGCCTACGCCCTAGAGGTGATTATACATTGAAATCACGACCATAAATTCCATAGGGACATCCTTCGATTGTGGCTCAATTGAGCCTTCCGTTAGGGGTTTTATAAGAATTTGAATTTAATCAGTGAATGTTGAATCACATTACTTGGGGTCGAAGGACTGACTAATAAGCTAGGATATTATTCTTGCTCCTTTGTTTTTTCGATTCGGTTTCGATGATAGAGCAGTGTTGGGCTAGTGACATCAGTGTGCCACTATCATCCCTGGTCGTAGGTTCGATCCCCGGCTGTGCACCAATGGATTTTCTTTCTATGTGCGCAAAACATCGTGAGGAAACCGGCTTGCAAAAAGTAGACGGCGTGTGTCAGGCACAGAAGGCTGATCAGGTGATCAGACATTTACTTGTCACTTGAAATAGATACAGAAATCTGAGGCTTAGACCTAACAAGGTTACGCCATTTTAGATTATAATAGATAAGAATGTTCATATGGCGAATATTGACTTCATATACTAAGCCTCTGGTCAACTAATGTATTTCAACTAAGTCTAGTTCTATTTTTAATGCGGCGTAAAAGTAAAAAGGCGAAAAATAATCGAGTCAATATTTAAATATTTGTACGAATAAACAATCTTGCGATTTAAAGTAAGACAGCATTTTAAAGCCTAAATCAATCAATCTCCGTCTATATCACTAGAAGTATATCCTATACATATATGTTTATAGCTAAAGATATACAAAGCGTTATTCGATACGGAATTCGCTTGAAACAGATCTCACTATCGAGTACTTGTTCGTTTTTATGATTCTTTTTATGACTTACTGTCGATCAAGCATTAAAAGTCTGATGTATGTTAGGAAAGTTTGAAGTATCTGGTAGTTTAAACTAACAGACATAATATAAAATTGTTTATATACAAAACAAGTAATATAAGATATTATTAAAAGTTTTGTTAAAATCGGTACAGCTGTTTCACATGTAAAAGGAAAACAGTGATATAATAGTATCGTGTTGTGGTTAATTTTCTTTTCATAAACTTCATCATTTCATGGACTTCTTGTACATATATAACGTGTTGGAAAAATCAGAAACTTACGCAGGCTGGCTACACTAAGCGTTTCTCAGGCAAGCAAAATCTTGTATTATAATCTATTTAAACGTTAAATTAAGAAAACAATAAAAGATAAGAAATATGAACCACGACACACATAATTTGAAAGAGGAATACAACTTATGGTCAGGAAATGAATATAGCCTGTTGCTATAGCCATTACTTGTGAAACGTCGAATTATAAACCTTATTAGTTATTTGAAATCGATAATGCCTGCAACTGAGTTTCATCATCGGACGGGCAGAATACAAAATAACATCCGTATCACCTCGACGTCCGTCGTTTCACAACTGAGCGTTTCTTAATGCATTTTTTACCGCGCACCACCACTATGAGGAACTGAAGTGTTTCCGAACCAATGCGACTACCTCGGGTCCTTTAAGAAGACAGCATACCAATTGTTAAAAGGCAAGCAGCACACAAGGCCTTATGGCAGTGTGAGTGTCCATGGGCAGTATCACATAACATCAGGTGAGCCTCCTGTAATATAAAAAAAACAAAACGTTTAGTCTTTTGTTAACATAGCTTTTACACAGTAAGAAAACACTTTTTCAACGGATTGAAGCTATGTATTATTTTTATAAACTCAGTCACCGTGACCACGCACGCTGTAAAGCACGCGAAACGTCGGAAAAATTTAAATTTAAAAATGTAAATAATTATAAGTTATATATAATAATAATACATAGCTTCAATCAGTTAAAAAAGTGTTTTCTTAAAACCAAAAAGATATATAGATATAAGTATAACATGGTACATCTTTGATGTGGCTCTTCGTCTATCGCTTTGGTGACTATATCACAGGTATTGTCACGTCCTAATACAGTCACCAGCCTCTGACAAAGGTAGAATAGTCAAGTAGTGTAACACTATTTTTAATAAGGTATTTCAGATCGTCTTGGGCTAAACATTAATATTATTTATTACAGTAATCTGTGTCCGTGTTTGAAGAAATTAGTTCCATATAAATGTCTGACAAGGCCGGCATTAATATATTCATACTTATAAATAAATCTCGAGCCTTTTTCCAACACTTGCGACGTTGGCAATGATTCACGCATCCTTCCGTTTCGTTTCATGAAATGCTCCATTGATTGCCTTTGTTGCTTTATTGCGGTATAAATTATGTTCTGACTCAATTTCCCGGCCAATATGGTAAGAATATATTAGAATTGTTTATCAATATTGAATTGCGCAAGTATTGATATTGTGGTGGCTTAAGAATTGCAATTATTTATAGTTTGTATATTAAACTAAACTTATTTGAATATGCGATTCAGTGCCTTCATTAGATGAACTACGATAAGAATAATTATTATTGATTAGTGTAAATACAATAATTAAGCCTCATTTCTTGGAACATTTACAAAATATACACACACTTTAAAAAAAAATCCAATTGGCTCAATCTCTCTCTGTCATTTTTCCCTCAACCTTCTCCACTAACTTCCGTAGCTCTTTAGCCCACCGTGCGACCTCTCTTTCATTTTTCTGGTCGCTCTCCACTTTCATAGACTCTTTGTCCGTTTGCCATTGTTCATGGAAGCGGTATGGCTCTACCCCCCACCCCCCCTAAGTTTTTTGCCATGGGATAACGCAGAAATAACTTTTATTTTGTTTTCTGTTTCTGTACTTCTGGTATAGCATTCAGTTTTAATTTGAGTACACTACATTCTATTTCTCGTTGACAAGTTGTTGTTTTTTCTGTTTGTGTTCGAGTCATATATCCAGGATTGACTACCGTAAGAAAGACATGGCAATGTACACGTGTCTAAGACTTTCTTCTTTAAGTATATTGGTAGAATGTTATTAGCTAAATAACAAAAAAAAAATACAAGAATCGATTTTAAAGTGTGAGGGAAGGAACCATAGATATTTTTTTATATTATATATTTATATTCAAAGGTTTTTTAAAGACAGTTAATGATATTTCTGTATCTGTTCTGTTTTTACTTCGTATTAATGTGCCCATACCGTATGTTTTGAAATATGATGTCTTGTTTTATTACCGTATCTAAGTGTTGCTTTTAATAAGATGATATAATTGCCCCCTTGGATATCACAATTGGAATAAGAAATCGTTTTGATATAATTTACGATAGCGGATGAAGCTTTATTAGACCGTTTTATGGCTTTAAGATTTTAATCTATTCGATGGAATCTTTTAAATGCAGATTTATTGAACACTCTAACTTTTAACGAGATGTGCTTCAGGTGAAAATATCGATGCGTAAAATAAGGTTTATACTGAAGTTATTAAGAACTTTTAAGTATATTAAGTTCATATTTAACTTGTTATTTAAACTATAAATATGATAAAATAAATCTAGAAGAACTTTTTCTAACTTTTCATATATTTATATTTGTTAGGTACCTCTTACTGATCGACACTGAGTACGTTAACTGTGCTGAAATATGTTTAATGTATGTTGAACTATTAAAGTTTTGCCTAAAGACTGATATTAGATTTTTACTGGTAAGTTACGAATTAAAAACTAAAACAGGCGGTTTTAATTATTTACGCGTACTCTTTGTTGTTGACTGTTACACGAACGACATACAAAATATCAACCTAAAATTCTTACCTGCATCACGATTTTCACCATTGCCTTGTCACGGTCAGTAATAGATAGACTTAGCGAATTTGAGCTTTAACACAAGGGTATAAGTAACAATCTGGAATTTGATGACACACCAGCTCTAAAATTAGTTCTTTGTCAAAGATGGTCAAACCACGAGTGAACCAGTTCTTTGTTATGACTTGTTTACTGTGTTTTATAGAAGGGTATTATAATTCTGAGACGACACAGCGGTAGAAATGACTACTAAATGCATACAATGTTTTTGACGAATAGAGTTATAGTTAACTCTAGACTCTAAATCTTAGCCAAAACCTAGTATTTATATAAGGAAGTGATCAATGAAGTTTTAAATTAGGTGTATTACTGCGTATATCTTCTGAAAGATAATGGTAATCATGACAAACACGAATTGTTTTATTAAGAATAATTAATAATAAGGCCGTGAAGGAACAAACCGGATCTTAATCTCCATTTGATAACTCAAATATTGTTATGCTTTTAATCATAAGTTTAAGGTAAACTTTTAAGATTGGCGGCGATTTCCTAAAGGGTTTTCTTTAAAATTGCAATTGTTTCAAGCTATTTTTTAAATGTATATCTGATATGGCAGCGTTAATCAATACGTAAGAGTCAGATCTAATTAAAACTCGAATTCAGTGGACTATGGCGACATGAACTAAGGGCGGTCATTTAATGAAATTCCAAACCGCCGACGTCTGGTAATGAGATCCCATAACCTGTTTCGCTGTACGACTCATGGCTATGGTGAAACCACAACATTGTTATGCCCCTAGACTAATCAGCGTGTCTGGAATATTTACGTGATACCTAAAAATTTTACATACACAAAGCGTAATTCAATTTTCTATAGTTTCATCATCGGACGTCTAATACGAAATTCTACCTATCACCTCGATGTCCGTTGTTCGACAACTGAGAGATTTTTTAGACAGTTTTTTTTTTGCTGTGTCCCACCACTATATACTATACTAGCTATATATATACTAGCGAGTCCCCTGGCAATGAGTGTCCATGTGCGGCGGTATCACTTAACATCAGATAAACCTTCCCCGTTTGTTCCCTGTACTAAAAAAAAAGTTACCGACCCAGAGACAGTTGAGGATTTACAAATGAAGGCCGTTACAGTTTTTTCCTTTTACTATTTCTACACCATATGTCTTATTTGAATTTGTCAAGGCCTTAGTAACAGTGTTGGCCTAGTGGTTACCACGACTCTCATCCCTCAGATCGTTTCGTTACCCGGCTGTTCACCAATGGACTATCTATGCGCATTAAACACTCGCTTGTACGGTGAAGGAAAACATCGTATGGCATGCCTAAGACCCAAATAGTTGTGTGGTATAGAAGGTTGATTACCTATTTGCCAATTAGATTGACATATGATCTTGAAACAGATTCAGAAATCTAAGGCACAGACCTAAAAGGTTGTAGCGCCCTTGATATGTATATACTTAGTAACGCTTCTCTAAGCGGAGTTAACTATTTTCGTTGCGTTATTTCTGTGTGTGGGTTGAGTTCAACTATCTAAATATACATTAATGTCGGTGACATGTGTTATCTTTTTATGCGGCCTAATGAATCTTTTGTGACTACTTTGATGAATTTTATTTATTAATAAGTTCTAAAACAACGTGTATTTATAAAATTATACAAGAAAATATGTAATGATATTTTACACACATAGAATTCAATTATAGTTAAACAAGCAACTAAAAAATAAATGATAAAGAAAGATTTTTGTTAAATATATCAATGCTAGTAACCAAGTTGTAAGTGCGAGACAGCCTATTCACTGGACCATTGAAAGTAGGATATAAGTGAGCCGTAGGTACGTATAGAAGACTTTTGGTTCTAGTAACGTTAGGATTACAAACAAAAAAATCCATAAAAGTTACATGTGTAACTTCTATTTGCTTCATTTATAAGTAACCTTACAGCTACACCTGTACATATAAAAGACAACAACAACAAGCTAAAACCATTTAGTCCCCTCTATAACGTTTCCGTCTATAACACGGTATTACCCTATAAAGAGGAGATTTTTCAAGTTATGTGTCTGTAGTGTGAAATTTAGAATGATTTGTCCATTATTATTTGCATACCTTTGAACATGTTTAAATTGTGTTGTTAAATTAAACTAAATAACTTTATTAAACTGGTGTTCCTAGTTTTTGAATTGTTAGTTGGAGACTCCTACAACGCGGTGGACCGGACCGCGGTATGTGGAAACCCCCATTGTTACTGTACATTGTTAAACAAAATATACGAAACAGAAAACATAAGTCGCTTAAGTATATATATAGTAGAACAGATAAGGTAAATTAAAATTAATTTTATATATAAAAATATTAATGAAAACTGATTTATTGTTTATGTACTGTTGAAATGTTTTCATTAAAATTGCGTTTTTGTAACGTAATACAATGTTAATTTAGTTTTATAAATAAGTACGATGATTGTATGTAGTATAGATATACAATGTAGGTTTGTTGTAAAGTCTATAATAATAAATAAATTTTATTTGCAAAGAAAGTGGTATGCAAATGTAATATTAATAATCACGTCATAATAATAAGAATAGCTCATTATAATGGTTGTCAAAACCTTTGGTCTAAATACTCACCACGCTATAAGGCACCTTGCCTTTAAAAATGTAATCACCTTCCTCTTGAAACTTGAAAGCATTACATAGCAGTGATCTGTAACTTCTATGATATACAGTTATACCCATTTAAATCTGGCTAGACTGTGTTCTTAATTATTATTATTAGACCGCACCGCGTTTCTCAATACTATTTAATACTAGAATTTTGTTTAAAACTATTTGATATCTTGTAAATAATTATGTAACAGTTATAAATTGAATTACTTGCTTTCATATTAAAACGTATTCTTTGAACACGTTTTTAAAACAGATGATGACTCCATAAGAAAATTAAGGAAACAAAGGTTTCCTCCTAAAGCATTGGAAATTTAAAACAAACAATACAAAAGAATACCACAATGTCGATTCAGTGAATAAATTATGAGATATTCATATCAGCGGTGACTCATATAGACATTAGACACCGAATCAATAAAATAGTTTTGAAGTTAGGGCTGCGATCCTATTTGAATGTGAAACTAGTATTTTTGTACGGGTACAAAACTAGTACATACGCGTATTAGACAATTAGGAACTTTGCGTTAAAAGGGTTTTGAAATTAATAATTATTAAATAAATGCGTCCCAGAGACAGTCTGCCATTTTATAATCATGTCAATTGATTTTTGAAAGTCAACACGAGACACTTCTCGTGCTTACTTTCCAACCACAATTGTGCGTTGTTTATATCTTAGTGATAAAGCTTTTATTTCAAAAAATGTTACAATTTACTAATTATTAATCCGCTGTCGTAATCGGCCGGACGCCATTACATCATGCAATTCATTATACCTCATATGCGTAACTTATGATTTTTTTATGTTTTTGCCAACCCTAGGCGGGCTGTTGTAAAAACGTCAGTGGTATTCGACTCGGGCGCAGCGTGGCAACCCAATATGATAACGGGACAAGGTTATCGATCATCAAAGAAATCTAACAAAAAAAGTTACTATTTGTCTGTTGCTCTATCGGTTATTATTACTTTATTACACAATACTTAGTGCTCTGTGTTTCATGTCACTTGTCACTCTTAATAAAAAAATGGCGGCACAATCTTTAGACCAGCCTTTAATATTCTTCGGCAATAATAATCCTGAAATAGCTATAGAACGTTTTGTCCTTATCACTCGTGTCCTTTTGGGAATGTATAAACGCGTGAAAACACGCCGTGCGTGTGAATGTGGCCATTAATTTTTTGAGGTTATAATTTTTATTGAAAGCATTGAAAGTATTTAGTTCTCCATTTTAGAACATTTCTCACAACTAACATGGCTTGTCATTTGTGCTACTCAGAATGTTAGCAAAACTATATGACGAACTTGTTCAAACATGTTGAGTCGTAATGAACACAGACAGACATAAATATAAAGCTATCCCTTTCGTTATGTAAGAAATAAAATAGATAAGATTTAGTTTGTTGTTTTGCTTCTATCTTATAAAAAAGCTAGCATGATCACAGAAAAATGAAGGTATTAAATTCTTGATCATTTTTTCTAGTTTCCTGAATGTTACACGACCTACACTTTTTAGAACAAATTTGACTTAGTCTTTCAAAAGAGCGTACCAATTACAATGGTAACGCAATATGCCCTGTGGCAATGTGAGTGTCTGTATGGGTGGCTGTATCACTTAACATGAGGTGAGCCTACCGCTAGCCGCCTGTTATATAAATGAAAACAAGAAATTTACATAAACTTATTGTTGAATAATACCAAAATCACACGATCTATTGGTGGAAAACGTACAAAAACGTTTCGAGTTGTTTTCAAACAGACTTTATAATGTGCGGATAAATACAACGGTTTATTAAGCATTCAAGACGATTGTCGTGGTCTCGAGACATAAAACATCGGCTATCAATAGCTAGAATCACGAAACACTAACCAAATTCCTTCACAAACCGGTTTTGTTTCCCACGTCACCTCAGCGGGATGTTTGTGGACCAGTTCGAGAGATGTGCTTAATTAACCTCTCTTCGTCCTTCCTTGCGCATAAATTATTTAAGCTTATAACGCGAAAGTTCTGTTTTAGAAATGAGAAAAATAGATAAAATAAAGAATACATCATAAAGAACAATTAACAGATGTTAGAGATAAAATAAATAAACAAGTGGGTGGGTCTCATGAAGAGGAACAGAAATTGGAACAAGAAAGTATTAAACTGGTGCCCTAGGCACAAGAAACGCAAGAGGAAGACAATTTAGAGGAAAACAGCATAGCAGATGGTAGAGAGCGACACAGTACAGACAGGAATGCATAAATTGACCTACTTATAACTGACGCCAAACCTTAATTAAAATAATGTGTTACTCTATCTATCTCTTTTCTTCACAGCATAAATACATTTTGCAAGAGATATATCTCTAAAAAATCTGTATAAGGGGATTGTTGAAAACAAATTTAAACAGAATAGTAGAAACCAAATGATAACAACAAAAATGATAACTGCTATTTTAAAGTTAAAAATATTATGTTTTGATTGTTACCAAGCATTTCTATATTTTAAGTAGTTTTACTTATTACTAGTACTTTTCAAATATATTCCTGACTTAGAGAAGCATATGATTTCTAGACTAGGGATTCTGGGTTGGGCGTCCAGGTATTTATACAAAACTGGGCAGACGTTTAGCCACAAACCCACTTGACGTTAAATGGGATGTGCCCTATTGAAGGGCAAGCCTGTCCAGATGCCATATTATGCTCTCTTAGGGAAAATGCGAGGCAAGGAATTCCGGGCCTTTGCTGTTTTTATACTCTGAAAACTGGTAAAATTCTAGCGTGCTTTTTCGTGCTTCTAGTCTAATGAAACAAATGCATTGAAAAGCACATAACATACTACGTCCTACTTGCATAGGGACATTAACAAGCCCGTATAACAAATTAAACTATTTGACTAATGTTTTCTTTCTTATGAATGCCGTTGTTTATTCGGTCGTAAATAAAATGGAACACATGTACAAAAAGAGATGCAGCTAAGATAAAGGAGCAGAAGGGCTCTATTTATAGAGTTTCAAGGGTGACGCTTGGTGGTGTACTCGAAATGAGAACGGTCCTAATGAACAATGACGTCATGGAGAAAACGCGGGTGGACTATTTTTAGCCAATTGTTATATGCAAACGTTTCTAACACGTATATATTTATACTTATATTCTAAAATACTTCCGTGGTTATGATAACTAGCGGTGTTCCACTAGCTTACCGAGGTAAAAACTTTTAAATGAAAAAATATGTTTTTTTGTTAGACCTGTTAATGAGGTCTGTTAGAAAACTGTAGTTAATCACTTTGCTCTATTGTCAATAGTTCCAGCAGCGTACGCGATTTACAAATTTTTATTAGTCTTTTTCACAATAACAATATAGGGGGTTTAGTCAAGATGCATTAACTAAATTTGTATAAAAATTATGTTTTGTATAAAAGTTAAGGTATCTTGATTAAGGGATAACGTAGTGTTGCAATGGTGAAAGATTTTCGAACAGTAGAAGGTGAAGGACTATTCAATACAAACAGACGAACAAATTTTAAAGTCCTATCCTCTTTATATTATAAGTATAGACAAATCATTTCAATTATATTTGTAATTAAACTATTGATTGGTATTAACAATCAATTAGACAAGGTTTCATTAGTCTTGTCTTGTTATAATTTAAAAAGAAAACCTTATGAGTAATCGTTAAATATTCTTCTCAAAAAGGTTTTGGTTCAACCAGAGTGTAATCGCCACATGACTCCTTTCCCCGACGAATAAAATTACCATAGACTATAAAAAAAAACATGATTAAGTATCCTAAATTCAAAAATTCATACATTTCTGAACCGTCAAGAAAATAAGTATCTATGAAAAGATTTAAGTTACGATAAAAAGTTCTTCAAAATTAAGATACAGACACATCTTGAAAATAAACCTCTTTGGCCATTCATAGAGCAATGTTTGTTTATGTATGTCAGCAGTTAGATGCAGCGATGCTGTGGGTGATGACAGATCTCATACAGAGGATCAAGGACCCATTGCGGACGTACTGTATTACTTATCATTAGTCATCTACGTCTCGTGGAAATAACGCTTGGTAATGAAGATTTGGTGTCAGTTATAAGTAGGTTAATTTACTCTGCGTCTGAGAAAAACATACTTTTAGTCAAGAGCTTATTGGTCAGATAAATAAAGTTTTGTTGTGAAGGAATGAAATAATTAATTTGTTCAAAGACAGGAATTGGAGTCTATATTATAATCTCTAATGGATGAATTAATAAATCTAAGTAGTGTAACGCTACCTATATTTAATGATTTGTTAACGACTGATTAACGGATATTTGGTCTCGGTCATATTTTGCTTTCGACGATGTATTGTGAACTCACTTAATTACTTAAGTAATTGTTAAAACTAGTTATGTCTTAGTCTTCACACAGCCCGAAGCCATGATTTTTTCTTTCTATCAACACGGACACCTTGACTTTACCCTTTATAAATAATTGAACGAGCCCAAGTACGCAACTTTCCGTTGTTTAATGTTCTGAAGATTTTTCGACATTCCAACTCGATTAAGATCTCCCGTTAAAGACCTTCTGGATCCAGCCTATACGAAGCATGCATTACACATATCAAATGCTTCTAAGCGGTGATTAAATTACATAAGCAAGTTTGTAATGAATTCTAAAGAAATCGCAAAAAACATCTGAGATCGTTTCAGGACGCTCAATTTATACTTCCTTATAAAGTGACCCGCACAAATAAGGATATACATGCAGGGATAACTAGAACCTGATTAGATAGGATTAGTACGGACGTGGACTATGTTAATCAGACGTTATACTTCAAATTAAGGGATTATAAAGAAAAGGTTTTTCGACAAATTGTATATTGCCTTGCTGCGTTCAATAAAAATTGGGCGTGATTTAAAAAAAAATTGTGTGCTTGTACTACGTGTACACACGTAAGAAATGAAACTTCTTTATGACCTTATTTTTCGAAAAATCATTTACTTTACAAAAATTGGTTAAATAAAATAAAATTAGATAAAGTTTAACAAAAGGCTTATTAGGATTTATTATCATAGACATCAATCAATACAAATACTTTATTACTACTAAGATTATTACAGAATTTTATTAATTGTAATAGAATTATTACTATCATTGTTATTGTTATTATATATTTTTGATAATAATGGCTTCGAATCTCTTCGAATCAACCCTTGGTAGGGACAAGAAATAGATGTGACGCGTAACCGAAAAATGTGACGGTAAATTTTTTTCCAACGCTGATAAAGAAGTATCACTTCAAAAAGCTACGTGTTCGTTACTTTTGTTGTCGATACCTGTTATCTAAATTATATAATTCTCTGTATTTAATCGTTTATGGGCTTCGTGGTCAGCAAGGAAACATCTGGAGCGGACAATCTGTTTCCACCAGTTTCTGTTCAGCTGCTTTTAACAGTGTAGTGCTATTGACGACCGGTCGATCGAATCTGGTTGGTGAACTGCTATGTGATCCTTTTGCCATTTGTATTCAGTGAACCACGATCAGTTTCTCCAAGTTCTCATCGCCTCTGCGCATTCTGAGGCTGAAATATGACATAATTTGCTGTTGACACATGGATGACAGACGACTCTGTTGGGTCAGTTAAAGTATTGTACTGAGGGATACCAAACACAATTATATTTTTTTTAGATAGAGAGAATGAAAATATGTAAAAGGTAAGCCTAGCTGTTAATACATATACAATATATTCGATGTTCGGAAAAATAGTAATTGTTAAGTTAATGGACAGAGAAAGGCTTTAAAGAAGATCAATGATCAAGAATACGTAAGAATGTGTCCGTCCATGTTAGAAAGCTGTTGTTATAGGTATACAAGTGGAACTAAATTATAAAGGGCCTAATAAAATTCTATTAAGAGATGATGCGGGTGTTCGAACAAGGAGAGAACAGATATTGTCCTCAAACGCGCCTAATTCAATATTAATCATTAAATATTTGAAGACCCTTAACATTCGTAGTTGAAAATTAAAAAAAATAGTACTGAGACCTGTCTTTTGATACTGTAAGACCCGAATAAGACAGATTTATATTTCCCTTATATAAAAATCTCTTTAATCCTTATTATTTAAGCATGGTTTAGTCTCTTACCTGTGATCAAAAGAGACTGAATTATATTTGAACAAAGCCGCGATTTATAGATTTAGTTTATATTAAAACAGATACCTAAAATAAAAACTACAGAATTTATAAAAAAAACAAATCGGCTTAATAATATTTGTGTTTAATGACATTAATGTTAACACAGCCGATTAGCCATTTGTCTTGTGTCTTTAAATATAAAACTTTGTGTTTAACCTTAAAAGAAACCTTTTACCTGTTGTAAAAGTTTTAATTTTCTTAAAGATTTTAAGAAAATTATAAATTAAGGGTTTCCTGTACGGGAAAAACCAGTGTTTCGAACGTTCTGGCGCCAATTTGGTTGATTCGAAAGTTCATTAAAATATTTTATTGAATTACGGTTTTTCAGTGTGTTTTGAAATTTTACTTTTCTGTTATAAAAAATATACTGTTTATTAACAATTTCTTAGTTATTTCTTCCTAAAACCTCTCATTTAAGTTTTTTACGTGAACAATACCCTAAATCGAATTGGTTCGGAAATACTTTGGTGGGCAGCTGGTATCACGCACTACTCGCTGCAGGAATTGCCTCATTAAACGCTCAGTCGTGGAACGAAGGACGTCGAGGTGATACGGATGATATTTTGTATTCTGCCTTGGCATTCGATAATGCAACTCAGCTGCAGGTATTAGGTCCGAACAACTCCTCTGAACACACTCAATGGTAAATGCGGTAGCAGATGCAGAGAGAGAGAGACCTCTACGCAACGCCAAGGGAGCAAGCCTTGTGCATTTTTATTTTTTCCTTATTTATTATGTATAATAAAGTTTTTTTCTTTCTTTCTTTAGATAGGTTTAAATGACGCTTATAAGCGTAACCAATGTCAGTGAATCATGGAATGAGGCGATGTAAAATCTCGAGGATTTTTTCAAACTTCATTAAAGGAAGTAGTCACCGGATGTTGTCACTCATTACTCAGAATCTTATTACAAATAAACGATTTAAATAAACTTAAGTTTCATAAAGATTTGGGTCGGTCCTGTTTAAATTAACTTTTATTCTGACTATGATTTATAAAATATTTAATAAATACTGTTTGTTATTATTGTATGTTTTAAAGTATATAATTACATTGATACTTGGTTGATGAAATCTGGGATGGTGTTAAACATAAGTGACTGATGCCTCTTTTTAAATATTATTTAAATATATTTTTTCTGATAAACGGCTTAGCTTAATGTTGAGAGGGGTTATCTACTAAACTAACAGGCAAGATGACGAATGTCCATGATCAGCTGTGTAGCATTTTTGTTAAAATAATAAACGGACCTGGAAAAAATAATAAATAATAATCTTAAAGCTTCCATAAACGAAAATCATTTAACTTAGTTTATCAACTAAGGTACCTACAGACAAACAAGATGACAAATGTTTATGATTAGCTGTATTTTATGTTGAAATAATAAATGGACCTGGACCTGTAATTAAATGAAAATATATATATATATATATATAAAAGGCCGGTAGTATACTTGAGAGGCTTCTGGCAGTGTGTCGATGGGCGTCTCTCACTCAATTGAACATTGGCATTCCAAAATGCAATTAACGAATTATAGAATATGGGCAGTTCAAAAAAATTCGTTCAGAAGAAAATTTATGAACACTTTTTAGATTTCGAGCGGTACAGATGAGAGGTGTTAAACTATTTACTTATTTTTATCGATATGGATATAAACGTTTAATCAATTTTTTTATCAACTTCCTCGATTTGTTATCAATGACATCGTTCTCGGGTGATGGCGTGGCTAGCATGGAATATTTTTATGTAGTCTAGATAATATTGAGGTGTGTGTAATTCAAGTTTGTAAAAGGAAAGATGTTTAGTTCCTCTAATATACCATTAAAATGCAGACCAGCGACCGGACAGACATCCTGTCAGTGGAATGTAGGATGCTTGTCGTAAAATATCACCTTGACGTTGCGCGATTTCTGAATTTGTTATGTTAGGTACGCCATGGATTAACGTTAGTTGGAGACCTGTTCCGTAAACGAGCTTGGAAGACAAAAGATTTTTACAGATAACAACGCAGTAATTGGTCTGACTCATGCCACAATTGTAGATCAATTAACCTAAGTCTTGCACGATTAAATTGACGCCACAAAAAGCGCAGTCATCGAAGCCCATGGACATCCAATTTTAGTGGGTGCGTTGCCGTCTGAATAGTTGGTGGTCGTATCAGGGAAGACCCCCACCGGGAGTCTATTCCACAGTGCGCTAGTTCTCAAAAGAAAGTGACTTTCACCCATCAAGGTGATGTCGATGAATTGAAATTAAACTTAGACTCAGACTATTAATGACTTACATGTCCCAAAAGGCTCAAGTCTTCTCTGTCTTAGGACGTACTGTGGCCCTGACTAAGCCACCATTATACTGACGATTAAACTCATTGTAGGCTTTTTCGATAAGCTGTCTTGCTGTCTATGAGAACGAAAAGTCCATTCTTTTATAGAAGTCGCTGGTAGCAACATTTTCAATCAATACTGAGCACGCAAGAACGCTTCTGCTCTATACAAGTCAAAATTAAAAATTTCGCAAAAGCATCCACGTGTTAACTTGTAATGAGAAACAGCCTTCACAATAACACGTATTCAAAGGCTAATTACAGTATTTTTTTCATAATAAGAATGATTTACATGAGATTTTCTGGACCATTTTATATAAAATGTGATCACGCTGAATTTATATTTTGTTCGTAATTGTTATTATTAGATCTTGTAGTAGTGAACACTATTTCGGTAATTCCTATTTCAATTATACAGAATTTAATTTAATTATTATAAACTTATAAGTTAAATAATACATAACTTTTTGTTTTTGTTAACAAAAGACAATACTAAGACCAAGAATATAAATTTCTTAACAATATTAATATAATATATTGTAATATGTTTAAAGTTTAATTTGATAAAGGTAAAGTTTGCATTTTTGTATATTTATAGCGTTTGGAATGCTATGTTATCCCTGAGTAACATTTTTTTCATTACAATGAAGTGCGTTTGTACATGAATTACAATCTAGCCTATAAAGTTATGACTAATAAGTAATATTATGTTGACTTCATTTTTTACAATACTAGTGAATAGCTTAAACAAAGATAATGTTCATTAACAGTCTTAGTGTTCTATAATGTTTTGACACTGCACTAGTTTTAGAAGTTCAAAGGTTTAGCTCTATTTAGGCGTCTTGTTCCTTCTGTATCAAGAAGTCGGATTGCCTCAGCATTTACATGGTCATGTAGCCTGTAGAAAGCTAAGGCGAACCTTTTCACAGTATTTAGGACTGTTACCACATTAAGATTGTTGTGGTTACTTTCATTTTTAATATACCACAGTGCATTGACAATGTCCCGAAGTACTTTGTTCTGAATCCGTTGATATCTCAAATTGCTCTTTACTGGTCGGCCCCAAAGCTTTGAATTCCTTATGTCCATAGCATAAGCACAAATATTTAAAAAAATGTCTGGCCTTGAGACAAACCGCTTTGATTGGTGTCATCGCCATAAGGTTTATTAAACCACAATAATGTTAAAACTATTTTCAAAAGAGTTATACCACAGTTAGTCTTCATGTAGGATAAAGTAAAGGACATTCCAGAAAACAATTCTGGTTCATGTTGACAAGACCCCATTGAAGAATGCAAGGCAGTCTGAATTCCGGAGACGTGTGAGGGGGAATCGTATGAGAACTTGTTTGCGCCCGCGCTTGTCACAATAGAGGCGAATAAATATCTGTTTAGACGCAGGTATAGTTGATGTTTTAATATTTCGATTGTGTTTTCAATGTACTATATTATAAGCAGTATATGTTGTTTGAAATACATATATTTTATTATATAAATATTTGATGAGGGTGATCCATAATATTTTAACTCGGCTGATCGTCAGATTTAATTCACTTATTGTTTGTCTGTCTGTTTGTGTCACTTGAGTTATACTAGACGCATTTGAATTTCATTAATATTTTGCCAATTTTATTTATGCATTGTATATGTATTGTGAACTATTCAAAGGCAAAATTTTTATTATTATATCATCAGTCTAATACCTCTCGTTGTTCCCATACTAATTTTATCCTTATCCTTCCGACTGACAATTGTGTATCTTTCTTCGAGGATATATCGAGGCGACGTACACAGGGCTTATTATTTTTACTAAGAGGAGTTGACTGTAATTTTTCTAGATGTTTTCACTAGTTACAGACGTTTCTAGGAACAAATGTGATTTCTGACAATTTCAGGAGAGGATCAACCACATTTAGCTTGCTGAAAACGTCTCTATCTAGTGGAAGCATCTAGAAACATTGCAATCAACCAGTCTTCGTAACGAAGATTAACTTAAGATGAACTTGTGAAACAAGGGCCACCGAACCGTTCTTGGGACGGTATTTATGTTAAAATCTGAATTTTCCAAAAAAAACATTTAATGTCCGATTTTTGTGTTAGGAACTCTAGTTTATTTTAAAACACTGTTTGCAGTAAAATTATAGACAAGCAATTCTTCCATATAAAAGTTATCGATCACTCACATGTAGGTAATGCTTTCAAAGGAAAAGTTTTCACAACAATTATTATTAACATTATAATTAATATGAAATTTGCATGCGTATTACTTATGTATAATTAATCTATCTGAATGTACCACTTACTTTGAAAATAAACTATTTATTATTATTATTACCATAAATAGTTTACCATATTATATTATAGTGAGTGTTTAGTGCGTTTTTGAGAACTATCATGAGGCAAGGTATTAGCATCAGTCTAACCGGTCTTTGTTCCCAAACTAATAGAATTTCTTCAAATCCTTACGGCTGTAAGTATTGTGTGCCTTTCGTCCTGGTAAGAAGATATTGTAACGAGGACTCAGGACTTGTAATTCTAGTATAAGATTGTGTATCGATGGCCACCGAACCGTTCTTTGTGGTACAATTATTTTATACATTTTAATGAAGAGAAATTTATTAAAACGTCAAAAGATTAATCCAAGGATTAGACCAAGGCTAAAGATTACGAACTATAAATCATATTTAATTGGACGAAATCTTATCGAAACTACGTTCGACTTAAGTGATAACTCTGTCGTGTGTTAAAAATTTATCAATTCGTGAAAATAACATTAAATTAGTGCCACAACTGACCGTTTTTAAGACAATTTTGGACCACCACTATGTGAACCAGCTGCCCACCGAAGTATATACGATCCAATTGTTAAACGGCAACGCACATGCGAGCCTCCCTCTAGCATTGAGTGTCCATAGGCGGCAATGTCACATAGTATTAAGTGCCTCCTGGCTAGTTATGTACATAAAATGATTTAATTCAATTTTGTATAATGTCTTAATGTACTTATCTCTGACCTTAAGAGAAAATATGTTTCGTTGTAAGTTTTGATACTATTTTACTTTTTCAGTCTTGGTTTATTAGGTAGAATCTTTCGTAAATCAAAATACGTGGAATATATCTGAGGTAATGCTTATTTACTGGTTTTCATTTATATTTCTTGCTAGTTGTGACTTGTGATTAAAATGAAATTAATCGTTTTAAGTATTTACGCTATAAGTTATTTTAAGTTTCTATTTTTACGTTCTCTGATACGATATTTAGTTCACAGGTATCAATGAATCCGATTAAAACAGTAACATATACACCTTCAAAAACAATTAAAATATGACACCGTGGTGTATATTGAAAGAATAATAGGCCCCTCGGGTCCCGACAAGGCAAGCTATGTTCATTAGCACTCTTTTGTTTCCAAGTGCGTAAACACTACATAAAACTGTAGCTAACAAACTGTGCGTAATTGGCATACTATGTTAAAAAGAGTTTTACCACTCTGTCATTAGATGGACAATGTTTGGATGAAGCTCTAATCGAAGATGTCAAATCCAATATGTTTATCACATCCGGAAGTCCTCCTTATCGCTAAATCGCGATTCTGACCTTACCCTTAGAATTTTGAGCATTACAACAATATTTGTATATATATTGTTGATGAATGAGAGTGATTCGCGTAATAATAGGTCACTCACGTCTCACCACTCACCACTCATGGCCATAAAGACCAAAAATAAAACTTAAACTTATTTGAAGTTCAATTCGTTGACCATATGTCACAGTTAATTTCGTTACTTATCACTGACCTTAAAATGATGTAATCCACGCGGCATGATTCACGCTTGGCCGGCTCCAAAATTGTATAATCCATTATAGTCCTTATGGTCTATTGTTTAACGCTTTTTATTGCGGCAATTTAATACGCTTTCTCCGTATAACACGGTGGCTTAAAGCACTTAATTACAAAACTAAAATTATTCGTCTAGTCTGATACGGTGAGTGCGTCATTATTGGTCTTGGGACCGTGTTATATATTTTTTTTATCTTTACAAAATGGCCCTGGCCTATGTCAAGGATGTTTTATAGCCTACAATATTTGATGGTGATGTTGGATACTCGGAAAACCGCGTCAAATATACAACAATATTCATTAAATATACAGAGAGTCAGTACGGCAACCGCTGCTAGTCACAGCTGCGAAGACAAGACATTCTTGAATCAGCTGAGATACGCTTTGCTACTTCAAGATACACATGCAAAAAGATCTTGTTTTTTTAGCGATGTTGACAAACGCCCCATGTCCTATTAGAATTTGTATCATGGGGACTGGACAGTTATTCTTTTTTTAATTATCAACTGTTTATTAAGAATCAACGCACCAAGGTATTGTCAGAAGGCAATCAAAATTAAAATAGCCATCATGAATTACCAACCTTCGAAATGACTATAAGAAGTGGAATATATGAAGTTCTGAAATGGTTTATAAATCTTCAATTATTCTATATTCAGTTAAAGTATCGATTATAAAGACTAAAAGTAAAACGTAGTCAGATTTATTTAACTTATTAACACCATTATGTTCATTTCACCTAGACCTAGTTACTTCATATAGTCTATTGTTACATAATAGAAACATACTCAGATACTTTGTGTTCTTTTCTTTGTTATCAAACGTGATAAGTAGATAAAACTGGTCACAGTTTATTATTAATATATATATATACTACTATGTTATTTTACTGGAGTTTAAAATCATATTTTTTGTTAAATTTTTCATGGATCTAACTCAAATTATAACCCATTAAGAATCCTTAATATTGTGTTTGGTTTTTCGGTAGACAAACGGGTAGGAGGCTCACCTATTGTTAAGTGATAAGGCAACATTGGACTCACATTGCCAGAAAGCTCGCAATTGCGTTGCCGGCCTTTCAAGAATTGGTACGCTCTTTTTTTGAAAGATGTTTATGTGCTACACATCATCAGCGTTATGGTATGTAGGTCTCCTTCACTCTCGTACAATTCGATGGTAATTCCAGGTTTTGCATACAACGACCTTGGTTGGCGACCAAGTGGTATTTTATTCTGCGGCAGCTTCTTTAAAAAGCCTTCGGGTTATCTGCGCATATCCATGACCTATACATTTCTATAAAAATATTAAAACTTAAAGCATTCCATACATTGAGTTGTAAAAAAAATTAACTAGCTAAATTTAATTTCGAAGATGTGTTAAGTGATTTTATTGTTAATTGTAACTTTGGTATTAAAGAAAGTTATGTAAATTTTGCAATAAAATTCGTATCACAACAACAAGACATTCTTCAATGTGACAGAGATATCTGGCAGGTGGCAGGTTATCGTGTTATCAAGTCTGGGGTCCAAGAGTAACCTGATTATTGAGTAGGTACTGCTCCATATGGGAATGTATCAAGTTTTAAATATAGTTTCAATCTACTTTATATACTCTAAATAAGGGACGTAAATGACCCAAGAGGGTGAACATTCTATAAGGCGAGCAGTATATAGAGGGACCACGTTACGGATAATATAAATTTGAAGCATACGCCTTCAAATGAAGATCATGAAATTGTTGATAATGTGAATATTAGAGAAGTATCTGGTAATACATATTGCGTTCATCCTGAATAATTTAGCATAAGAAGAGATAGATAGAAGGACAACATAAAAGAATTACATACTAAGTTTGCGACAGTGGATGGCGTTAATTGATCAGTGATTCAGCAGACTAATCGTAGTAACTTTCTTAAACTAGATAAAATTAATCGCTATGATTTAAGAGCAGAAGCATTGACTGAATATAAATAAATATATTACAGAGATCCTGATACTGATTTTAAAATTTCTGACGTAGACATATCAATTCTTTGTTCTGGACAGATTTTTTCAATTTCCCATTGATTAAATGACTTAAGATGTATAGCGATAATTATTACATTAAAACACAAATATAGCGTATTTAAATGTAATATTGCATCGCAATTCCACGCAGTGTCAGTCATTTGCACGATGTGGTCGCTGAATAATAATACAAACCGTGTCTAGACTCAGTTCTGCTAAACTGTCGTGGACACATCGACTGTTAGTGCTTGTTATGGAATATATAATACGTCCGTTAATAATACCTGGTAATAATGTGACCTTAGTCATGAAGTAGACAGGGAAATCAGTAATTCTATACTGATTTTATTTTGTTACTGGCTTTTGGTATGAGACAATAGTACATTTTTATCTGTCTTAGTGATAACGTTTTTGTTTTATGAGAAAAATATCAGTCGCTGTCTAAGAGACACTGCCGCGTTTTGAGTCCATGGTCTGTGCTCTTATCTATCAGAAGATCGAGTCTTCCATATACGTGTGCTAATGTATTTTCGCCCACAGATATTTATTTAAAACACTATCCTGACAGTAGGAGGACTAAATTAACATAAAAACCAACACAAGCAATTACATAGGATAAACCAGCATATAAGCAATAGCAGATAAGAATTACATAATGAAAAAAAAACCAATTGTTATAGTCACTTACAAATAGCAAAACTTTTGTCAGTTCACTCAATGGATCATAAAAAAAAATTTTCGTTGCCTGTGTAATTCGTTGACAATAATACAGCGAATGATATATGCCCTTTTTAAAAGGTTTGTCCTAGCTGAGGGCACATGAAGTAACGGCTTAGTATCTCGGAAACTACCCTTCTTATCGAAGTGATCTTTTTTGATAAAAAATATTCTAAATTGTTCATTTTGAATTTGAAATTTAATGGAATGTTTCTATACTTTTCATTTTTATACTACTCACAATCTTTTATTTATCATTATTTTATTTATTTTTTATTATCTTTTCCAACTAGAGTTCATACTAAAAGCGTATATAACACAGTAATAATCGCCAATCAGCCAAAAAATTGCAATCATCAATTGTCATATGACAGAAATTTGATTACCTGAAACAACATACCTATAACCTTTTTATCGCCGTGTCCATTGATCCATTCGTGAATGAATTCATCGCGTTCAAAGACGGCGGGTCAAAACGTGTTTTTGGTATGAAGACTTGGGACTTGGATATAACGGACGCGGTCCTATTATGGTGCCACTAGCTTTTTCATCACATTCTACATATTTATATCGCAGATACTATAATCGCCTAGAGCTGTAACTAGAAAGTCTAGTTAATTAGTGAAGAAATGAACTGTTAATGTCATTTACTAATTATATTGAGTTTTTGGAATTATTTATATTCCAGTGTATAGTGTTTATTTTAACCAATAATAATACATTTCGTACCTGTATGCGTCGCACTTGCAAGCCATCTAGTTTAGCAGGTGTATGGGCGGTGATAAGTACTTTACTCTAAGTGACCCGCATGCTTGTTTGCCTCTTGTTTCATAATATAATAGCGTAAAACCTAAAAGTTTTCATATAATTTTTAGTCCACTTTTAAACCGATTAGATTTTTTGAATATTATGAAGTCAATATAAAAATTTGATCATTGATTTAACTGTCGAAGAAGAAATTGATCTCGTTTAAGCATTCACGTTTTCAAACGGGATAAAGCAATGTCTACATTGGTAAGTACAAATATGGACATTGACGTCCGCCATACATTTAACGGGAACGATGAGGCACGGAATGTGTATTGTTTAGAATCTAATGGAAAGAAACGTCTTAATACTACTTACGTTAAGATGTCATCTGTGACAATATATATATAGAAACTAAAGCATTTTTTTTTCTTAACACTTAATTGCAAGTATTCGGAAAAAAAATACTATTAAAATAAAAGGGGGGGTAACTGGCGGCCTTTAACTTTCAAGGTTGCGTGGAAGATCACTTCCAGGTAACTAGATAAGGTGAGTGCAATATTTGCACTACATAAGACATATAGTTATTTAGACAAAACTAAAGGAACAAAGCAAAGCAATAAAAACATGTGTAAACATAGGAAAATAATGAAAACAACAAAAAGTGCATTATTTATTTATTTCGTATTCTCATACAGCTATCATAAATTCTATACAAAAAAACAATGATGTATTTATTTATATTAACACTTCGTTGCTCATAATACATATAAAAGTAAACATACAAAACGGTTAAAATACGTACGACAGGAAAAAGTCAATATAAATTATTAAATACGTACCTAGTACCTATTTCGGTCGTGCTGTGTCGGTGTGAAAGCGAGCCATGTGGGGTGTGGTCTTGATGTACCTTATTTAACGCTATAGATATTCTTAATACTCCTTTTAAGCTTATTATTATATGTATAAACAGAATCTATTAGTTGATATTTCCAGTCATGTTACAGTGAATCATCCAAATTTATTCTGAATAGTTGTAAAAGCCAAATTCAGCTTATATTTCTGTATCAATTAATAAACGATGACGATTTTTGCGTCTGCCAAATGTAAAATGAGCAAGTTGGTTGCGCCTATAGAAAATCCCTAAGTATAAACTTGGCGATTGAGAAGAGTGTTCCTTGCCAGTTCTTTTTCCCCGCTCTAGGCCTTTGTTTTTTTTTTTAATGTAATAGAAGGCAAACAGGCCGGAGGCTCACCTGATGTTAAGTGATACCGCCGCCCATGGACACTCACATTGCCAGAATGCTCGTAAGTGCGTTGCCGGCCTTTCAAGAATTGATACGCTCTTTTCTTGAAGGACCCTAAGTCGAATTGGTTCGGAAATACTTCAGTGGGCAGCTGGTTCCACATAGTGGTGTGGTGCGCGGCAAAAACTGACTTAGAAAACGCTCAGTTGTGGAACGACGAACGATTTGACATCTTTTCTGTTGACTTTCATAAGTGTACTTGGTTACCTATATGAAATAAGTTATTTCATGTTTGAGTATATTATTTCCCACAAAGTTTGTATTTCAAGCTACACTCAGTGGCTAACGTTGATATTAAAAATACAGGAATTGTAAATTCAAATAGAGTCCCCAATAAAAGCCATAATGGGATAATAATTGCAAATGCACTCGTCACAAACCGAAGTGCAATAAAATTTAACAACGCTACGAAGTATCATATTATGTAAATGTCTCTCGCTCTACTTGCTGTGTTTTAACTGAGTCCATAATTATTTTGAAATATTTCACAAAAATAGATAAGTATTTTAATAGTAAAGTGTATTGCAAACTGAGCAGTGTCTTCAGCGTGCGACTCTCGTCCCTGAGGTCGTAGATTCGATCTCCAGCTGTACATCAAAGCACTTTCTGTCTATTTGCACATTTTTGTCATTTGCACGGTGAATAATAAGATCGTGAGGCAACCGGCATGCCTTAAACCCAAAATGTCAATATTGTCAGGCACCTTAGTACGTACCAATTAGAAATTATTACAAAACAAATCGATAAATCTAAGGCCCAGACGTAAAAAGTACCGTCATTGGTATTTATCTAGGTGGTATTTATGTTGTGTGGTATATATGGTATTTATCTAGCAGCAAGTGTTTATTTATTTATTAACAGCTTGTCCTTCGACAAGGCCTCGTTAATTTTTTTCCAATCGTGTCGTTCTCTAGCGGTTGGAATCTACATTGGACCCGCTATCTTTTTTATATCGTCCTCTTATCTTCTTATCTGCTTGCCTCGCTTTCGTTGTTCGATGATCTTATTATATGCCTTTATGAAAATTAATATGACATTTACATGTGTATTTTTGTATAGATGATTGTGCGGAGTTTTATCTAAATGTATCACTTTATTTTGTATTATATCGATTCTTTTTTATTTTTGCTTCTTTTCTAAAAATCTGCCACTGTAACTGCTTCCACCATATAATATCTTTATATAATTCATGCAATGCAAAATTTATCAAAACTGCTAATTCTCAGTTATATTTGCAAAACTAGTGGTTTGTTTTAATTTCGCCGACTCAGCGTCGAGTTGGCTGTTATGCCCACTGACCCACTTTACTTATAACTTTAAATATTGCTCTCGTACGGATTGCTCATTGCTGACATTGTATCCATTGTTTTAATATATCTAAGTATATATACAGAAGTGCGTTGCTACACGTCGGTTTTCTGTTGAATAATCAACGATATCAGAATCATCACAAGATATCTGAGCTTCTCTATACCATCACCAATTCATCTATGGAATTTAAATGTTAAGAAACATACAATTTTACTCACTCTTGTAGATTCTTGATCTACCTATATATTGCTGAGTTTCATCATCGGACGTTGAGGCAGAATACGAAAATCCAACCGCACGTCGTCGTCCGTCGACGTCCGTCGTTCCACAACTGAGCGTTTTCTAAGGCAGTTTTTGCCACGCACCACCACTATTTGGAACCAGCTGACCTCTGAAGTATTTCCGAAGCAATTCGACTTAAGGCCCTTCAAGAATGGAGCGTGCCAATTCTTCAAAGGCCGGTAACGCGCTTTCGAGTCCTCTGGCATTGAGTGTCCATGGGTGGCGGTATCACTTAACATCAGATGAGCCTCCTGCCCCCTGTTCTATAAAATAAAATAGATTAAGATATATTGAAGAGCGAACCAAGTCGAATAGGCCGGTAACGCCAGTGGCAACTGCAAGCTGAATATTTAGGCGGATAGAGATAGGGGAACGTGAAAGACTTTACTCTCGCGACAGGGGTCATGTTCTGTTAGTGAAACCGCTCAAGATTTCAAGTCTGTTTTAATCTGTTTAGACTGGTGTGTTGATTTAGGGACAGGGCCGGGTTTAGAGTTTAGAGGTCTGGAGGAATCGGGGCAACAAAGGAGTTGAGACCCCAAATTATTTTCCAAATAAAATGAAAAGAAAAAAAAATCAGTGGAGTTTTTCAATCAATAATTGAAACCAAGTAAATTCCTTTAGTTTTAAGCAAACATATAAAATATATCAAAAGAAAATTTGTTTACTAGTCGGAATTTTAAACTTTTTTTCCCCTCCCCTTAATCCGGCTGCTAAGGCGTAAGTGATGACTTGTATTTGTAACCATTTCTAATACATGTGTCTTCACTGAGACATCATGGAACATTATGAGCCTGAGCAATAATTAATTTAAAACAAACCTAATTTACTAATTAGGATATTTAAGATAACCAACTACTACTACAGTCTATTAAGGGGAAGATATTCTGTTCTTCTGTTCTATTTGTTCCACTTACTACTATTTACCACTTAAGACTAACGTGCATTAACATTTATTCAAAATTTTGTCCCATTTACGCATGGTAACAGAATTGGAATAATACTTTGAAAACGAAATTAAAACATAAAAGTTTTAACGATAAATTTTCGCGGATTATACAAAAAATATTTGGCGTCATTCGGTGGATTTTTTTAGACTGCGGGATGTTTTTTGTTTAATGATAAATGAAGCGTTTTATTTTACAGACAAAACCGGATTTGGTCGTTAGTATTAATTTTGTACATCCATAAGTAATTTTCGATGTTTGTAATCGTTTTAAATGAATGCCATTGTAATCACTGTTGGGTCACATGTTTAATTCTGAAGGCTATGTACAGCGGCCTTGCGCGTCAGTTAAACTGACTCGTTTAACGGCTGGGTTAACTGGTTGCCTATTAACGACGATGGTGGAATACTCAAGTTCGAATTTTCAACGGATACAAATAATGGATGGATCAAATAGACCATATTCCAGAAGGTAACTCAAGTCACAAAAGTGAAACGGATATTCGGTAACTATACGTTAACCGTCCTATCCTGTCAAATTATAAATCCAGCCGAATCCCGGATAAGAAACTTGTATCCGGCCGGATACTGAATTTCAAAGAAATAACACATAAATATTCAAAGAACTATATGTAACAAGGAGATTCATGATAAATATAGTGCATTCAATGAATTATTCAATCAAGATATTAATTTTGAACAGCAGGCCAAGACATAATACCCAAATTGCATTAAGGGAAAATTATGATGAACCAATTTCACATTATTGCGTTAAAAGGCAACAGACGATTTCGCTTGTCATTGTAACATATATAACATATGCATATACAAGGCCAGCTTCCGAAAAAAGTCTTTCTCTCTGCCTTGTAAAACACTTAGTTGTGGAACGACGGACGTCGAAGTAACACGGGTGAGATTTCGTATTCTACATCGACACGCATGAAACTTAGCTGCAGGTATTAATCCCCGCAAGTTTTCTGAACACTCCATGCTAAATGCGGTAGAAAATGCAGAGTGATTCCACATCTCCAGGCAACTCCAAAGGATCAAGCCACTCGGAGAGGGATTGTCATTCCACTGAACGACGAGCACTGATGTTATCTTCAGGAGTCGCTGTTAAAGGACGTCCCTCACGCGGATCATAATTGAGTCATCGTCAAAACAATTGTAAATTGTGGCACGAGATGGGGCTTCATTAAGAAATGCAAATCGCAACCTATCATAGCTTTGTTGTTGAGTAAGCCAACAACGAAAGTCGTAATAAATCATTGACCGAAAATTTTATCGCGTTAGGTTCATTTTCATGTGTAACAAGAGTTTTAGATTTGCCGCCAATTCACAAAAACAAATAACACATGAATGCAATATACTACATTAGGTTACCAAAGAGTTCTAAAATTGAAATTCAAAAAAGTTTTCATTAGCATTAACATGCCAGCATTAACTGGCCAGTTCTAAACATTTTCAGTGTTACCCACGTATTATAAATTCTAGGTTAGTATTGCTTAACTGTATAACTTTCACGTTTAAATCTTGTGGCCTTGCAGAAGGACAGGTTAGCTTATGCCGTGATAAAAACATGCAATTTGCTTGATTCTTCTCCGTAGTGTTGCAATACATTACTATGATGAGAGAAAAGAAGCAAAAATATAATGATATAAAAAGGTATCGGGTCCAATGTGGATTCGAACCGCTAGAGAACGCAACCAAAGACCATTTCACCGTATTTCAATAACATTTTGTTTTATTTATTTATATGTTCTAAAACAACGTGTCTGCATAAAGTTATACAAACAAATTCGACATTACAAATATTACATACATACACATTCCTATCAATTACATTAGAATATAAGCAAGCTAGCAAGGGAAAAAAATTAAACAAGCATTTACAAACTAAAATAAAAAAATATAAAAAAAAAGTATTAATAAAATTTATTTGACCATTTTAATAAGAAAAGTTCTGTTGGAGTATTGTATCTGTTATTGAAGATATTTAAAGTTGCATTGTGTGCGTGAGAATTTGCAAATTTAATTATATATTATGTAATACGCTCTCTTATATCATACATTATTATGTTATGAACAAGGTTAACCAAAATGAATGAAGTTTCTCAACGATTCGTTGGCAGTTGTATACAAAATATTATTGTTTTTGCATCAAATAAAGTGATTCTTATACATTTTAAAATATTTATATTAAAAACATAGTACACATAATGGAACACAGTTAAAGAGAGCTAACCACGTATAGGTATTGCGCTTTCAATATTAAGTTTTGGTACTTTGTTATTTCAAATGACAGAAAAAGAACTATCGAAGATTATCTACGTTCAGGTTGATTGCCCCAACCATTTAACCAAATTCAAATTTCGTGTATCGTCTAAATATCCCAATTTGTCCCCGATCCTTCAGAAAAACGCGTTTTGCCTAAATCTCATCGATATCTAGATTGAGCATTCTGATAAAGCAGTTAGGATCAATAGGAAATCATTTTTCCTTTGGTCTTCGTGTTTGTTATGTTTGCCTATAAGTGCTTGTCACATTAATTATTGTATTTTATTTTTATTGTAACAATTTGTCAGTGTGCCGAGCGTTGACCAGCTTTAATAAATAATTATGAAATCGTAATTTCGTTTGTAAGAATTTATTTTTAAAACTGATAAATCGATTTCAAGTTCATTTAGTAGAAGTCATCATTTATATAATATATGTATGTTGTTATAACATAGAAAGAAACAAAATTGAATTGTATTGTAATTGTAAAATGACAATTGTTAGGTAGGCACAAAAAAGAACAGTGGCGCAACAACCTTTTTAGGTCTGGGCCTCAGATTTCTGTATCTGTTTCATGATCATTTGTTAATCTAATAGGCATGTAGCTGATCAGCCGCCTGTGCCTAACACGTGTGGTCGAATTTTTCGGTTTAAGGCAAGCCGGTTGGCTTACGACGATTTCCTTCACCGTTCGTGCAATGTTAAATGCACAGACTTGGACCATTGGTACTCAACCAGTGGAACCTGCGATCTCAGGGGAGAGAGTCGTTCGCTAAGGCCACTAGGCCAACACTGCTCATTGTAGACACGGATGAACCTAATTAAACGAATTTATAACCCACACATTGCCTTTAAAATATTTATCAGCTCAAAAAATATAATCACGTACGAGGGAACAATTGCTCAATGAACGGATAATTATAATATTTAAACTATTATCTCCTTTTTATAGGAAGCAGGTTTCCGGAATACTGGGTACTCCATTTAATAAACCGATAAAGATATGCACAGCATAATTCGCGTTCACGTTGATACCAGAAAAATCGATGCTTTAGCAACGGTCTGTGTATATTTTATTATTTTGGGAATTCATGTTAATCCTGGGTAGTTTAAAGTTTTATTGTTACAAAAGCTAAACAATCAGACCTATTTTAACTAATCTATATCTAATATATAAAAATGAATCCCTATTTCCCTTGGTCACGGCATCACGCGTGAACGGCTGCACCGATTTCGCTAATTCTTTTTTTGTTGTGTTTGTTATTGTCAGGAAAAGGTTCTTATGAACACAACCAAACTATGTATATATACGCGCCAGAACAAACAAGGAATGTTGTATATCATAAAGCATTTTTAGTTAATTGTACCAATTGGAAATCAATATTTGGAATTAAGACAGGACAACTTCTGTCGGGTCCGCTAGTTCATTATAAACTTACAAAAATACACATTTGTACTGATAAAGAAGGAGGTTTTATAGGTTTATTTGTATCGTGTTACAGTTGGATAAAAAGCATTAAAAATGAAGAGCTAACAATAGAAAATAATGGAAACAGCTGGAAGAGGCCTATGTGGCACAGGACACGCTGATAACCAAAACCGGCACATCTGATGTATTAGATTAATATAGGTTATGTCACTAAAATAGGAGCAGCGTTGGCCCAGTTGCTTCAGCGTGCGACTCTCATGCCTGAGGTCGTAGGTTTGATGCCCGGCTGTGCACCAATGGACTGTTTATCTATGTGCGCATTTAACATTAGCTCGGTGAAGGACGGTGAAGGAAAACATCGTGAGGAAACGGGCTTGCCTTAGACCCAAAAAGTTGACGGCGTTTGTCAGGCACAGAAGGCTGATCACCTACTTGCCTATTCGATTAACAAATGATCATGAAACAGATATAGAAATCTGAGACCCACACCTAAAAAGGTTGTAGCGCCATTGATTTATTTTTATTTTATTTTATGTCACTAAAATTAATGTTTATATATATCATACTGGGTGTCAGCAATAAATGTTTATGATAGAAATAGAGTAATTAAATTACTAAGAATTGCTGGAACGTGTTTGGCGAAAGGAAATATGATCCATGTTCCATTAATAATAATAGGCTTTTATTCCAAATACATTTATATTTCTATCATCTCGTTCTTTTTAAATATCTGTGTGCCCCTTTTTGGCAAAGGCCTCCTCATAGTCAGCCTTTCCTGTCTGCACTGTACTGCTCTCTGCCATGTACTACCTGTTGTTTCCTTAATTTGTTGATCCATCTTTTACATCGCCTTCCTCTTTTGTGTTCCTCTTACCATGTGCCTTACTTATTTCCACCAGTTTATGTATTTTTATTGTAACATCTGCTGCTGTTCTTCTTAATGAAGTATAATTTATGTTATCTATTTTTTTCTTCCCTATACATTGTTCTATCGATCTTTGACACACCTGTAGCTTTGTATGCTGCGCTTTAGTGGGCGCCCAAATTTGAGATCTATGTTAGTACCGGTAGTTTGGATGTTCCATGTTCCAGCGCTCGGACGTCAAGAGAGAATACAAAATACCATCCGTATCACCTCGACGTCCATCGTTCCACAACTGAGCGTGTTTTAAGACAGTTTGTACTGTACCCACTGTACCCACTGTACCCACTGAAGTATTTCCGAACCAATTTAACTTAGGGTCCTTCAAGAAAAGAGCGTACCAATTCTTAAAAGGCCGGCAACGCTCTTGCGAGCCTTTTGGCAATGTGAGTGTTCACGGTCGGTGGTATCACTTAACATCAAGTAAGGTAAGGCAGGTGTCCGTTTGCCTACTATTACATAAAAAAATTAAACCTTGGTAAAAAAACATATTTAAAATCTACATATATAAAATTTACAAATTAATAAAGATATGTCACTAAATATTATATAGCGCCATAGGGGGTTATACGATATATAATGAGTTTAATACATTAAACCCGTGATAAATCTTTACCGACAAGATTTTAAATAGCCTATTCACTTCATACAAGTTGAGCCGGATACGGTTTTAAAAGTCGTGCGATTAAAACCTGTTATGTACAATCAGCAAAATCGGCTAAGACGAATTCGTACTCACCTGTTTAGCGGTTCATGTGTTTCGACATCGACTCAAAGGCAAAATCAGCGTTGTAAGCCGCAGTTAAGAAAGATCTAAACTACTAGTTGAAGATAACTTTACACTAATGAACTAACGGAGATTTAAAAAACAACTGACTATCACTTTGTATTTTTACTAAATTATAACTATATTTTACTTAACATTACAAATGGTTACATTGAAAATAATTTACAAACAAGTTAAAAGATAAAACACACAAAGCCTTAATAGGCTGGACATGTACCAAGAGTGTCAGACGATCGATGGACAAAAAAAGCCACCCGGTGATAAGGCCTTATTGGGAACGATACAGACTGCTCAGGACATGGGCGGATGACAAAACGTCTGGCTCGAGCTGGATGCAACTCACCCATAATAGAGATACCTGCAGAACTATGGAGGAGGCCTTCACCTTTAAACTAATAAGAAATTAGATATTAATGCAGATAAAAATTAGAGTAATTAAAAAAATATATAATTTTCTTTACTCTGCAAGAAAACCAAGAAAAAAACGTTCTCCAACTTATATACACAATTCTTTTCAATCCCTTAACTTATCCTTATCTTAAAAATTAATTCAAATTCTCAGATCCTTATAACTATATATTACGCTCTTTTAATAGATGCATTTTGGAAATTCCATCTAACAGCTCATGCTTCTTAGGCAATTCGTTTAGGATCTCCGCCATTAAGTTGTGGAATAGGCTGCCCGACTCCAAACGATTGGTGATAAATCCCTATAATCTTCTAAAACTCTTCTACATAATCTTTTCTTAACCATATCAGATCCTGCTCAATCGGGACTTTTGTAATTCTTGTATTTCTAATTCTTTTGTATTATATCGCAATTTATGAATCTGTGAGATTAGCTATTTGTTTTAGAAGATTGCTTTTTTTTAAAGATTTGGTTATGTGCTTCATGCACTTTACCCATCATATTTATTTTTTGGAAGAGATTGCTTTTTAGCGGTAAGGCCGCCCGTTGCATACCTTATAATTTGAATGTATTATATATTTGTTTTTCTATATATGTAACGTATGAAACGAAGTGTAAAAAAATTAATTAATTAAAAGTCTTTTATTTTTATTTAATTTTTTACATTAAAGTCACGGTATGACATTTTAAGTAAATTGAAATGTTTCAAGAAATTAAGTTCTTCGATTCAGTAAATTAATAAGGGCGAACTTGTAGCTTTTTGTGCAAAGTCCGGTTCTTTTGCTGACAGTATCTCGGCCATTGAAGTACGCGCGTGCTCTACGACTCATTATTTATTAAAATACCATGGAAAGTGCTCGCGGTAAAAATCTCAATGTACGGGGTGCTGTGAAATGTAAATGTATGGCGTAAAAGTAGCACATGCACTGCTAAGGAAAACATGGTATGGAAAATACACCTGATTTCATCATTAATGACAGTTAATATGTGCTAATATAAATGTTATATGACGAGTTGAAACAATAAGGTCTATGTCGGAAGACAATCTAACTGACTGCTGATAACTGGTGTGCTATAAAGAAATAGTTGAAATGTATGCTATATCTAAGGTTAAAATTATGTGAATGTATGTATTTGGTTAGTGTAGGGTTGAATGTTCCCATAAGCGACGTGCATGCTTGGTTGTAAGTGGATGATGCGAGGTCAGGACCGTCAGGAGGAGATCCGTGGTCTCGGTTTCCTTTTTTTAATGTAATAGGTGGCAAACGGGCTGGAGGTTCACCTGATGTTAAGTGATACCGCCGCCCATGGACACTCACATTTCCAGAAGGCTCGCAAATGCGTTGCCGGCCTTTTAAGAATTGGTACACTCTTTTATTGAAGGAACTTAAGTCGAATTGGTTCGGGAATACACAGTGGGCTGCTGGTTCAACATAGTTACCACTATGGCGCAGCAAAAACTGCCTTAAAAACGCTCAGTTGTGGAAATCAATTGTTAAAAATTTATAACTCGTTTCAAATAAATTATTATTTAAATATTATTAAGACATAACGGTATGCAATGTATTGTAGTACGTTTATTTATAATTCAAATAATAGGATGCAATATATATAGTACATATATATACTAAAAATCAGCGCTGTTTCAAAGGTATTTAAAGATCTGTCCTGGTTTATATCAAATTAAATGTATATGTAGTATTTATATAGAATAATTAACGCAAGCACCTATTAACTTATTACTATAAAATCTTTAGTCAAATCAATTATACAATGTTTTTATGGATTGACCTTTATAAATTATTAGAATGCGAATAAAATTACTAGAAGTAACAATGGAACTATAAAATTTAAATAAATTAAGAATAAAAATATACTCAAAACTAAGATTATTTCACGTGAACATATATAAAATCGGAGCAGTTTTGGCCTAGTGGCTTCAGCGTGCGACGCTCATCCCTGAGGTCGAAGGTTCGATCCCCGGCTTTGAACCAATGGATTTACTTTCTTTGTGCACATTTAACATGAGCTCGAACGGTGAAGGAAAACATCGTGAGGAAATCGACTTGCCTTAGACCGAAAAAGTCGACGGCGTGCGTCCTGCACAGAAGGCTGACCACCTACATGATTATTTAATTTACAAATGATCATGAAACAGATACCGAAATCTGAGGCCCAGACCTAAAAAGGTTGTAGCGACATTGATTTATTTTATTTTAGGTCACTAAAATAAATGTTTATATATATTATACTAGGTGTATAGATATAAATGTTTATGATAGAAATAGAGTAATTAGATTACTAATAAGTTAAAAGAACAGACCTGAAAAGGTTGTAGAGCCATTAATTTATTTTTATTATACATATATAAAATATTGAGTATTATATAATAATACAATAAATGTTTATACTCAAAACTCCAATAACGTACTCGCGAGCCCTCTGGGTCTGCCACAGCAGCAGCAGTATTGCCTAACATCAAGAGAGACACCCATTTGCCCCCTGTTTTACAAAATAGAGAATTTTGTTACTACACATACAAAATAAAATAGAAAAGCTCTCATTAGTTAAGTAAAACTTTCGATCGTTTATAGACCGATGAAATGGTGTTAAGCATACGTGTTGTCAGCGTTCCCAGGTGCAGTAGATGCCCTAATGACTCCTACCTGACCTATAAAACAGGTCGTTGACATGATTTCGCATTTTGATGCAGTCAAGTCAATGCTTAAAAGAACAATTTTATGAATTTTACGATGATATTAAGAAATATAAGCATATCATTTTTAATATAGAATGTGTTATAGCAGTGTTGGCCTAGTGGCTTCGGTGTGTGACTCTCATCCCTGCGGTCGTAAATTTTGACCCCAGCTGTGCATCACTGAACTTTATGTTTATGTAAAGGAGAGCATCTTGTAAGAAACCGTCATGTCTTAGATCCACCCTAGCGTCAGGCTCAGAAGGCTGATTACCTACTTGCATGTTAGAAACACATATACATATCTGAGGCATAGGCCTCAAAGTGGCGTCATTGCTTTTTTGTGAATTTGAAGCTTTAATGGGTTTCTAAGAGCTAACAGTCAGACGTGGCTGATACACCGAATGATAATTTATTTCGTCATAAAACAAGTTTTATTTCCCAATTATACTGCAATTTTTCTTACTCCTTTTGTACCAAAAACGAAGCTCAGTTATTATTGGTGACTAAAAAAATTAAAGATAAAACAAGCATAAAATGCATTTTATTTGAATTGTGTCCATATCAGTATAGCAAATGCTTTTATATGTGTAAACTAAATAATTTACTTACTATGTTGAATGTTTTCATTTCGTACCGACTACCATTACCATTTATTGTAAGTATTGTAAAAATTTCGTCATTTTCTTCCGAAGTTGTCCTTGATTGATTCATACTGTCTTTCGATTTTTGGGTTCTTAAAAACATATTATAGAATTTTGCTATTTTCCATTCACAATTTATTCCAAAAAGCACGAGACCACTTAAATAAAACTCATGACGTTTCCCGGACATTTAATATTCATAAGACTGGGGACCACAAAACTGCGGTAGCATTATCAAATATCTTGAAATACTCCAACCGCCTTCAATATTAAATATACCTTATTTCCCTTCAAGCATTTTCTGTTTCGTAAAATAGTAAAATAGTGAATGCAGGATTAACGTTAATCAAGAAGGATACAATTACTATAAATGTACAACTATAAACTCGTAATGTCAAAGATTGTCTGAATCAATTATGAGTGAAGAGAGCAGATAAGACCATCTAGGAAAGTGTCTAGGCTCATGTGTCTTGTTCACTAATATTTTTTTATAGGATGGGGGGTAAATGATCCTACGGGATACCTAAAAGGGCTGTCATCGCGTCATCGGTCATCGGTCTAGATACTTGAGTTATTACACTCTTTCCTCGATTCTTCTTTTCCTCGAAATTCGCCAAGTTCTTGCAGTTCGAGGTCCTAGACTATTCCTAGAGGTTCTATCTAATAAATCTACTAAAGTATGACTCTTACATTCTCCTCTGAACAGACAGTGAGATGCCAGGTACTTACATAATATTTTATTGGAACAAAACTTGACACAAATTACGTACGAAGCTGAGGGTGTCTCAAGTATTTGTGATTTTATCTAATGTTCTAGATTTCGAAATAGATGATCCATGTTCAAACCGCTAAGCGATTTTCCACTGAAAATTCTGTACGTCTGCATATGTTTATCTAATAATGACTTTATCATAAGTTAGATCAATCTAATAAATCTGCGTGGTTTAGATGGAAAATTTAGTGTATGGTAACATTCAACGAAACAGGTGAAGATGCCATTTGCATTGGTAATGCAGATGTGACTGTCCTGTCACACGTCGGCCCCTATGTCTGAGGATTCTGTTCCAACCTGTGATCTTTTCGATCGTTCTTGGTTCGCATCCACGGAGGCATGATAGCTACCATCTCTTGGGTCTATCTCTTTTTCTGCCGCGGAGTGCACTTGGTCTTTCACAAAATCAAGATTTTATGTGTTACGAAATAACTACTTTAACGACCTTTTGTATGCAAATATTTAAATAAAACCGCTATTGAATATTAACACGTAAATTTGTGGCCTCGTCGAAAAAAGCTTAGTATGCACGGCCGTCTGTCAGGTACAAGGTCGTGTAGCTCGGCTGGTGACACATGGTTTGTTCAAGATTTAAAATGAAATATTTTTATTACATCTACAAATTACTATGAATTTAAATTAATTCTTAAGGATATGTAAATTATATTATTTATCTTCTTTTGTTTTCTTTGCGTTTGGCTTCAGATGTCTGTACCTGTTTCATTATTTATTATGAGACAGTGGGTGATTTGCCTTCTGTGCCTGACACACCGTCGAATTTTTACGTCTAAGGAATGCCGGTTTTTTCACGATGTTATTTTTCCGAATTAATCATTCGATTTTCTTATATGTCATACAAAATGTGTAACAGAACAAGGAACGAAAACAACGTATCCAATTATAGCGAGCAGAAGACAACTTATAGGCCAGAACATATCGCTCAAAACGCTGGTAACGCCGCCATTTGTAAACCACTTAGTCTTTCTTTATTAGAGGGATATCGCTGATAATAATATAAATACAAAGCACAGTTTGCAGTTTGTAATTATACAAACATTTCTAACAAATGAAAACCTGCTGTTTGGAATATTTAGAACGAAACCCCGATTTTGTTTAATTCATATAAACAATGCCTACATTCTAGATAAAAATGTGAAAATACATGGTATATACACGGATTGTAATAGTTACAGCCGCACTCAGAGTCTTTTCAATAAATATTAATGATTAAAAATAAGTCATTTCGTTATAAAACTCTGTACAATTAAAAATTTTGGTATTTTCGTACGAATGCCGGTATTTATTCAGAAGGACTGATACGTAAAAGAACAGTTTTGGCCTAGTGACTGAGTGTGTGTCTCACTCTCCTATGTGCGAGTTTAAACACAAGCATGAATGGTGAAGGAAATCACCGTGAGGAAACCGGCTTGCCTTAGGCCCAAACCTTGACGGCGTATGTCAGGCACAGGAGTCTCATCACCTACTTATTTATAAGATTGACAAATGGTCATGAAACAGATACGTAAATCTGAGTAACAGACCTAAAAAGGTTTTAGCGCCTTGTATATTTACTTACGTGGGCAAATTGTTTAAAACAATTCAAGCATTAACACAAATTTCTATTGTCGTGTATACAAGGTTTTATTTAGCTGCCTTGTCTAACCGCAAAACAGCTTTGTATGTGTGCGCTGCGTACGTGTGTACGCCATGCGCCCGCGCAGGTTACCGCGTGTTTTTGCCGACAGGTATTGGTTGCATTCTGAACACAGTGTATCGAACCTTTTGTACTATTTCCAAGAGTCCCTTGCGCTTCTTAGACTCATTATAGTTTATAGCTAATGTGACTGTTTCCAGTAATGTTCAAATGTTTTTTATTTTTATTTTTGCTCTCAAACATCACACATGTTGCAAGGAGGACAATTATATACTTACTAAAAATATGATTTAGAAAGGATATACATATGTGAAAATAAAATGAGAACTTAAGAAAGTGCCGTACCAGATCCATGCAACTACCTCACAATCGGGTAGCCCGCAATGCAGCACACAACACACGAGGAAACTACTATAAATACTGTCAATACAAAATTATTTAGGAATAAATAAAATAATAATAAAAATTAACACAGCAAGGTTTCTAAAACGACTCGACGAAAGGTCTTCATGAAGTTGCAGAAAATATGTTTTAATTTGTAATATTATTTCATTCTTTAGCTTTAAGAATTAATGTGCATTGTGGTTTGATTTCCAGGATTTTAATTATGAATTTATTAAAAATAGAGACATCACGGGTAGGAAATTAACTCTTATTCACTTCTTTCATTTACATTATCTGTATCACTCCAAGGTTAGACGAAGAATACTCGTGCGCATGTATAACATCAGCTATGTATTCCCTACCTTCTCTAATTCGTAAACAACTAGTCAAATGAGAATGCTCTTAAAATTTTTATTTGTTTTATTGATTTATTAAATATTAAAAGCTCACATCACCTATGTGGTTCTCTTTTATCGTTGGAAAATACTTTTATTCTGCGGCATAACAGTTACTTAACTACCTCTTGCAGGAATAATGTGGGAGCCTTTTAACAACACTGCTTTTTTATATAACTGGGGCAAACGGGCAGGAGGCTCATGTGATTAGTTAGTAGTAAGGGGTAAGACGCCCATTGACACTCAATGCCAGAGGGCTCCCGAGATTTTTCCTGCCTTTTTAAGAATTGGTACGCTCTTGGAGGACCCTCTTTCGAAATGATTCAGAAATACTTCAATTGGCAGCTGGTTTTACATAGTCATGGTCTGCATAAACTGCTTTAAAAACGCTCATTTATGGAACGGCGGATGTAGAGGTGATTCGGGTGGAATTCCGTATTCTGCCTTGATGTCCGATGATGAAATGCTGCTGGTAACCTCAAACCCAGCAAATGCTACCTGGCCATTGCGAAGTGTGGTACTTAAGTTAATAAACAAACATACAGACATTGTCTATACCCCAGGGGGCTACATTTTCGTGACAGTTCAAAGACCTAAAAACCATACTGAGCATGTCATTATCAGTAACGAATGATAAGCGTGTCAATACCATGTCGATACATGTCAGGTTATAATGCGATACGAGCTGTAATTGTTTTCCACTCAAATCATTGAACCGTTCCAATAGGCTGTGTTCTCACTGTCATCTGGTCAAAGGTTGAATATATTTATTTCTTATTGAGGAATGTGATAGATAACATAAATGATGTATAACAAAAAATAATTATACTAAATATATACGCAAAAATTATTAATACAATATAATAAATACATTATATTTACTAAAAGGTTCAAATATTAATACAATGGATTGTGCATATACTATATAATATATGCACAACAGCGTTGGCCTAGTCTAGTCTTCAGTGTGGGAGTCTCATCCATGGGAGATGGGCTGCGTTTACTGCCATTTTTGGGCGTCCCGTACTTTAGTTCCCCCCCCCCCCCCCATACAATAAAGCAAATAAGGAAATGATGGCACATTTTAGTTTAGTGTAGTGTGACCGTGGCTTTACATCGAAAAATCACTGTTTCATTTCGTACAACCGCGGGCTCCATTTCAATAAAAATTAATTTCTGCTCCAAATGTATTTCGATTATTGTGAAATATTGACTATTAGGTAGTCCTACGTGCCGTATAAAACTATTTTTACTATTGTGTTAGAAATTCTGCAAAATCCCACTGTCCATGTTGCCCACTGAAGAATTACCGAACTAATTCGACTTAAGTCTCTTAAGAAAAGAGCGTACTAATTTTTAATAGCGGGCACCTCACACAACTCTCTCTGGCATTGAGAATGTCCATGGGCGTCGAAATCACTTAACATCAGGTGAGCCTTCTACCCGTTTGTCCCGTGTTCTATAAAAATTAAATAGTGTGACGTTTTCAATCAGACTTTCTATTATTAGCTAATTTATTCAATGTTATTTCTTCTTCTCCGCTATGTCACTGCACACTGAATTTACAAGGATTATTAGTCAGGTTCTCAGTGTAATTAAGTTAATTTTCTATTGTATTAGTATGTTTCTGTAATAGAAAATAAGGAACAAAAACTTTTATAATACTTAAAATCAAACCAATCTCTTATCAGATCAAAAAGGAAGTGTATTTGGTAAAAATGACATGATCCACATTATTTGAAGTCGGGTGAAGCGAGCCATAATCGTATTTCCAATATTCCGTAACTGTTTCTGCGTGGAATGTGAAATGAGAGCGTTTTAGTCGGGCCGAGTTTATGTTGGTACTGAGAACACGCTTATTACTGACTTGCCAATCGCAATTATGAACAATTTCAAACAATGAAAAATTTCAGACCTCCATTTTCTGTCAGACTCGTTAACACTTATTAAATTACTTATATTTTAATGCTGTTAAAATTTATCATTTAATCATTATTCTTTACCTGTACCTCAGAGGAGTCTGGTCACACAAAACATCCAGTCCGTGTTCGGTCCAGTGTTCAGCCTCTGTAATACAATGTATAAATTTATTATTAATGATATATCTTACTTCTCTGACGTATGTCGGCAGCCATTATCCATATAAAACTAAGAAGAAAAGAGCGTACCATTCCCTGAAAGGTCTGCAACACACTAGCAGGTTGTATATGTACACCTGGTACATGGGCAGCAGTTATGACAACTCAAAGTCAAGCACTTTAGCACTTGTTTGTTTGCCTCCTGTTACATAAAAAATATCGTAAACAGTTACCAATCATTATCTATGGCAAAAAACACTCGACACACCCTGTCGGAGAATTTTTTGTATTAAATGTAAAACTTAACTATAACTTTCTGATTTACTTGGAAACAAAGATGATGTCTGTGTTTACCCTATCTTAATATATTAATTTTGTCAAAATATTCTTCATACAGGTCAAAATATGTTGTCAATATAAGTGTATTGTCACAAAATTTGCTGCTTTGTTTTCAACTTAAAGAGCATATTTTGAACAAATAAGACTGCCAGTTAGCGATTATAATTCAATACAATTAGAGTTACGACGGACGGCGTTATTTTATGTAGTAATAAGCCGCTCGGCATTTGATCTTTCTATATTTGGCGAAGGTTTCTCTCAGCACGTTTTGGGATTCCTCAGTAATCTTATATCGGGCTTAAGACGGTAATAAGTTGAGTGGTTTGGTCTTCTTAACTTGTTTATTTACATAATTTGAATTTTTACTTCTGTTTTCCCTGTCTCATACTTTTTTCAATTCTTTAATGAAGGCGTTTTTAAAAGCACAATATCAACACCTACTCAATTATACAATGTTTTTATACATTTTTTTATGAAATACTGATGGCTATCAACTACAAAATAAGATGAAATAAGTGTTTTGTCTCAAAGTTTTGAAAAAAAAATAGGAAAAGAAAATAATTGTTTAAAGTTTACTTTTGAGTAATAATTTGTTTTGATTAGTTTCTAGGTGTTTTGAGGAAATGTTATGGACGTAAGAGTAAAAGCGAGCACTTTGAAATTTTAGCTAAAAACTTTGAAGTTTTCTTCAAAAGAATTCTGATAGTAAGTCTTAATAAAAACGATAAACATATTAATTTAAAAGGTTTCATCTTTATTTAAAACCACACATTTTAAAAAATATCGTTCAATTTGTCGGTGTACAGAAGTACAAAAGCAAACATTGACATATCTTTTTTTTCGTCTAATTTTGAAATAAGTTATCTAAATTTTGTGTATTATCGAAAAAGGATGGAATGTGTATGTGTGATGATAATAAATTAACCTGAAACTGGTTAATTTTGGACATTTTATTTGTTGAAGTAAGGCAATAACAAATTAAATTATCCTTGATGTATAAATTAAATAAATCAGTGGCGCTACAGCCTTTTTAGGTCTGGTCCTCATTTTTGTATCTGTTTCATTATCATTTGTCAATCTGATAGGCAAATTGGTGATCAGCCTCCTGTGCCAGACAGTCGCCGTCGACGTTTCGGTCTAAGGCAAGTTTTAGCCTCAGGTTTCACGATGTTTTCCTTCACCGTTCGAGCGAATATTAAATGCGAAAGAAAGTTTATCACCTCAGCGATGAGAGTCGCACGCTGAAGTCACAATACCAACACTGCTCTATCCATGATGTATGCAAATATTTTAAAATGTCGTAAAATTTTGGCGTCCTTACCTTTGAAGTCCTGATGCTCATCTGAAACATTGCCTTGGCTTTTAATACATTAAATCGTAATTCTATCTGGGTCGTTAAGGCGTGGAGGTACTTCTTTTTATTAACAATCGCTCAATAAATCACCATTATTAACAGATACATTAGGTGATCGTAAATCGTAATGTATTCGAGGCAGTGGGTCAAGTCGAGATACTTTTTGTTGTATTGTATTGAAATTTGTATAGGTTTTCAAAGATTAATAGGTGAGATTAGTTTGATTGTATGCTCGTCTACTTCAAGTTTAAGGTATCCATTTTGGTATATTTAAGTATGTATATTGCAAAGTCTCGTTCGTTACATGTACATACTTGATGATAACAGTTAATGTTTTTTTAATGACAACGATGAAAAAGTGGTAATAAGTTTTCACTTATTACACTCATACATGGGCGGGCGGGATACCGCCCGGGACACTAACACTGCCAGAGGACTTGTTACAGTTTAGGACAGTACCAAGCGAGCCAACTCAGCAGACTGGGATGTCGAATATTACGAATGTCCAAAGACTTGCTGACGTTGTATTATATGATTAAATGAAATATCTTTGTACTATTATTAACTAGGTTTATTATTTAAAATGTATTACAATACATCATGGGTGTTTAAACTTAAATTGGCTTCTGAAAATAATCGTAATTAATTATTATAAAAGAAGATATGTGTTGTCATTTTATAACCCAATCAAGGATAGATATTGATCAATGAAATATATCATATAATATAAATATATGGATGATAAAAAAAATAGATTTTATTAGATTATTTTCAAACTTATTTCATAATTTAGAAGTACACTTCTTTTGATACACTTGCCTGTGTTCGTGGCTTTAATTCCCGAGACCAGAGCACCTGCTAGAACAGTGAAGCACCATAGGGAAACCTGTATACTCCAAGATCGATATAGTTTGTTAGGAATAACGGCCATTTAAAGAATTAATCAGAATCAGAAATGTCGTGTTACAGTTATCTCATACAGATTGATGATTTTAATGCCCTGAAGGCCTGAACGATTGAAATGTATTTAGGTTAATTGATGAACTTTATGGCATGAAATTGGGTGCAAATAAGCAGAGTATATTCGTAATAAGCTAATCAGAAGCTATGCTCATTAAATGGCCTTAGCCAAAGAAATGTTATCAATCAACTAAATTAAAATGAAGGAAATATTTAAATTAATAAATTAATATTTGACTTATTTATCTCAAAGTAAAAAAGAATAAAAATTATTTAAGCGTAAATAAAAAAAAAACTATTAAATTTAACACTAATTAGTGTCTTTAATAACTTAGGGTTCTTCCGTTGTTTTGTGATATGTACTGTTTATGACACTTATAGAAGGTGGTCGTATCACCGTAACAACTCGACATCACGTTCCACAACTAAGCGTTTTTCAAGACAGTTTTTGGCACACCACGCACCACCGCTATGTTGAACCAGCTGCCCACTGAAGTATTTTAGAACCAATTCGACTTAGAGTCCCTCAAGAAAAGAGTATACTAATTCTTAAAAGGCAGGCAACGCACCCGCGACCCCTTCTAGCATTGAGAGTGTCCATGGGCGGCGGTATCACTTAATATCAGATGAGCCTCCTGCCCGTTTGTTCCCTGTTCTATAATAAAAAACATAACCACCTCGACGGCCAAAGGTTCTCCGAATAAGATACCTTGGAATGGTTATGCAATATGTGAATTCTGTAGGCCTGATGGTGAAAGCAAGCAGCTTTAGCCCCAACATATAAGTAACAGAGCTCGAAGCATCGTGGGAATATATCTAAATAGGTATCAGCTTATCTATTACATATTTTATCTATAACACAATAGAAATTCTTGTGTAATGTAATGCTTTGCTAATAGGCAACTTGTAAGGCAAATTCGATTCCCATCGCTGAATTCAAATACGTTTATACTTTATTAGCGTTATATTGCTTCGTACATTGATTATTTTAGAAATGTTTTCGTTAATCTTACTTACTAGTGAATCAATGAATGTTGTTTTGGCGATTGCATTGTTTTTGTAAAAGGGTTTAAATTGTAGGATCGTGTGACTGGAGAATAAAACCAAGCAAGAGATAGTATTATTAGTGATTGTTCCTTTTAGGGTAATTTCGTATCTAATACCTTTTTAATGTTAGTAGGAACGGCGAGATTGGCTAATTTATTAATTGACTAATTCGAATATTGTCCCTTTACGTGCGTCGTATGTTAGAAATTACATTTGTAGAATTGATGACTGCTTTATGCTTGATATGCTTGATGCTGATCTTAGTCGACCCATGAAAATATACTTATAAACAATGATTTAAACCTTACTGATCTTTCCGCTTACAGCGTTTTCTCTAAGCCCCAGTGGTTGTTTCCTGTTCTCAATCATTAAGAGAATTCTCGCTAGCCAGATATTTGAGGCTTAAAAATGGCGTACTATAAAAATAGTAACGAAAAATAGAATGACCGTTTTAAGTGTTGTATCGCTGTCGAAGTTTATTGAATAATCAAATCAAATTCTATGAAAATCCTTTTTTATAGCCTTTTATCAGCCCACACAATAGTAAAAGATCATTAATTATTGTTCGTAAGATGTATAGTCTAGTGAATAATTTGAGACCCCATGTTTTATATAGATATTTTTTTGCTTTGTCGTATCACTTGTAGTCGTCAAGGCAAAATACAAAATACCATCCGTATCACATCAACGTCCGACGATCCATAACTGAGATTAAAATTTATAATGATAAGAACAAGGTGTGTTTGTTTCTTAAGTTTCTGTAAGACATAGCTATTGAGGTGGTTTTGTATGTATAACTTATGTACGCTATAAATGAATGATGAACATAGATAAAGTATATGATCGGTATTGGCCTATGAATAATGGCTGTGACCTCGATCGAGTAGAAGCTTAATTACTATCCGATCTAGATCGAGATTAACGTAAGTGACATTTTGATGTTTGTTTTATAGAACAGGGACAAATGGGCAGGAGATAGGCACTCACATTGCCAGAGGGCTCGCAAGTGCGTTAGCGGCCTTTTTAGAATTGGTATCTTAAAGATGTTATTCCACTTTAAAAATTAAGACATAGTTCTGAGTCACCATAAACTTTAATTTTTATTTAATTAAAACCGTTGGTGATTGGTGACAAATTGTTTGGGAACTTGCTGGAAATCTAAGCGAGGTCATCTGTGTGGTATATATGTCGCAGTAAAGTAGTAAATCAGAGAGTTAATTGAATCTCTAGACACTTAATTAAATGTCGATGTTCAATCAAGTCACTAAAGTTCCCTCGGACAAGTCAGTGAACGAAACGACTTTCCTAAACGTTCCTTAAACGTTGAAGAAAACATCGTGAGGAAAGTGTTTTAGACCCAATAAGTCGACGGCGTGTATCAGGCACATCGGGCTGACTTGCCTATTAGACTGACAAATGATTATGAGATACAGAAATCTGACGCTCAGATCTAAAAAGGCTTTTTGTTTTTTTGAATTAATTATATAACGTAATTTGTTGGAGCACTACACTTTTGGTAATTAATTAACCTTCTCAGTACAACCTTACTCAACCTCCTGAACTTACATCAAATATTTCACGATAGCCGTGTCAATGACACTAGCCACCTGCATTATAATGCACTTGATTTTATATGAACCTTATTTCTTTGGTGTTAAAGTTCAATATCCTGTTCCACCTGTTTTAATAACAATTCTTATGTTTGGATATGCATATCCATTGATCAGGTTACTGCACGAACTATGGCTCATTGTTGACATCTGTTCTCTCTTTCATATTGGTTGTATGTCTCTTTCTCTTGGCAGCTTTTGGCTCGTCGAATCAAAACAATATATTCATTCAAGTGTTAGGTTTGTTATTCAGATTATTATCAGACACATTCAAATGTAACTATTGATTTACATAATTATACTTGTAATTATGAATACAGATAAGGAAACTAGCTACTATAGAATTTTTTTTTATTGAAACTTTGTTGGTACAATAACATTACACATGATCCGATGTTTTGTTAGCCTAGGCTATGTAATAAAAAATAATAACTGTTCTCTTAAGAATTTTACATGATAGGAAGTAATCACTAGAAAATTGTTAACGAAATGGGTAAATTTCAAATCAATGAAAAACAAATTCCAAATAATTTTAATAAAGAGTTTCTATATTAATTTAGCGAGATTGTTGCGGTGCTTGCTGCACAGAGATTTCATATTGGGTTCCGATTTTGTTAGCTTCAGTCTCAAATCTCCACGTTGGAAAGGGGCTGCATCAATGTACTTTCTATCTATGTGAGGTAGTGGCACCGGCATGCCTTAGTCCCTAAACGTCCTGCGTCAGGCACTGAAGGCTGACTGACCTACTTGTTTATTACATAAAACAGACGTAGAACTAAGTTCAGACCTAAAAGGCTGTAACGCAACTGGTTTTTCAAAACTATTCATAACAGAAATATGGTTGTATTATGTATGTATCCATTCAAGTATTACGTAAGCAGTTTACTGCAATTTCAGCACTGATACTTGGTAATCAAACATAATTCGTGGAATAGGCGTATAAGCGTGCATATAATTTTGTGTTATAAGCGTGCGCTGTTTCTGTGTTAGATTTTGGAACCTCAGCTATGCCAGAATAGTTAGCATGCCTCTGTAGAATCTTAATCCTATATGTCACGTGTTTGAGCATAGAGGATATTTAAACTGGGAAACCCCGTGCCATAAGTACCTACCTATCCGCAATAGTATCGTTTCTATTGCTTGACATTTGGTATTGATTATAACAGACAGTTTATTAATTCATTTTAATAACTAATAATAATAAAAAAATAACTAGCAAGACCAAAATACAATATTTCTATAATTCAGTGACCCTAGGCGAAGACTTCACATCACATTTGTTTCTTCAATTAAATTTCTTCTATAGTTATAGTAGATGAGTTTCATCAACGGATGTCGAGGTGATACGGGTTGAATTTCGTATTCCTCGTTGTTCCACAACTGAGCGTTTTTAAGGAAGTTATTGCCACGCACTAACACAATGTGAAGCCAGCTTCCCACTGAAGTATTTCCAAACCAATTTGACTTAGGGTCCTTCAACAAAGAGCGTGCCAATTCTAAAAAACCGGCAACGCACCCGCGAGCCCTCTAGCATTGAGAGTGTATGCGCGGCGGCGGCGGCGGCGGCGGGCGAATCCTATCTCTTGGCGGAAACTTTGCCAGTTATTCTTGCCCGCCTACGCCCTTGACTTGCGAACTGCTAGTAAATGTAAATTTAGAATTAATTTAACTTCTTTTCTGACGTTCTTAATTGTACTTGCATAACTATATGAATAAAGTTATTGAAAAAAAAAACGACAGATAAGCTTCCCGCCCGTTTGTTCTTGTATTAAAATTAATAATAATAAAGGCAATAGGTAATTGAAATGCGCGTCACACATTGTCTATGGTTTCTTTAAATTTACTTTGAAAATGGAGCCAGTTAGAAATTGGGGAAAGAAAATATATCACAGCCGGGTTTTAAACGTACAATTTGAGTGTTAAGTGTTGCCCTAGGCAAACACAGCCCGAATGTACGAGATTTCTCAAAATAGTAATAAGTGGTACAGCTGCAATAATTAGAGATAACTGTGAAACTATTGATCCAATTCTGAATTCTTTCACCAATGGGAAGCAACATTATCCTGGAGCGCAATAACCTACTTTTTATTCCGGGATATTTCACAATTTCAAAATCTCTTGGTATGAATCGAAATTGCTTCGTATTTTAAAATCGACTTATATAAAAGATTACTGAACTGATATTAATGGATCAAAAATCAAAAGCGCATTTATTCATCAAGGTACGATTTGTACACTTATGCATGTTAATTTACGCCATCACACTATCTTATAGCGGCATTAGTATTTTTTTCATTTATTTATTGTATAAATGATCTTAAATAGAAAGGAAGTTGGTGTGGTGGAAACACAAACTGGACACAATTTTTCTGTCTAGTAGGTTTTTTTTATTATATTTCCATTAACGTATGTACTAAGGCCAGTGACACATACACTTTATATTATAACCATCAAACCATTAAAATTGCACGTAAAACGTCATAAACTAATTGAAATTGACGCTCCATAGATAGCTGATTGTTATCATCTATGTATTCTTGAACTGTGTAATATCCTTTTTTATTAGGGTTTCCTTGATGTAAGGTTTAAAGTTATGTAGCGGGAGTTTGGTTACATGATCTGGAATTTTGTTATATATCTGTATACATTTCCCCATAAATGAGTTCACTTCATACTTGTGCGGAAACAGAATATCGCGAGTGCGTTAGACTAAAAAAAAATTATAAAGAAAATTAATTATTAATGAAATTTGTATACATTTAACCAGATACTAGAGATATTATAAGTTTTTGTTTAATTCTACTCTAACTAGAGGAGTTGGCGGACATTAAAGTTAATGATTTTCTCTTATTTTGTATTGATAGGAAATAAAGTTCGGACATAAACCACAAAATTTTCTTAATGAATTAAGGTCGTACGTTGCTGCATTTATAAGCTACAGTGGTTTAATAAAAAAATGTATATATAAAAAAACGATACTAAATTATTTTCTCGTGTCTGCCTTCGGGGTTAATAGACAACTCCATTTATATAACGAAGAAAATCTATATCCAGGACTCTGTATTATCACAGGAGGTAGATCTAAAAATGTAAAAAAGTTCTATTTATTAATTTGCTTTGATTAGGTATATAGATATTCCAAGTCTGGTTCCGGAATATGAATGACCTGGGTGTCTGCCTCATCTATGTATTTTATAAGCAATATAAACAACAGTCAAAGAGGCATACTTTTTTTGTCGACACTTTTGAAGCGCTCTTAATACGATGATGGCAGTCTATTTTTCTACGGTCGTTCGCAGGTTTTTTGAACGAGCACGGCTGCAAGCGTGCAAAAAAAGTCTTAAAAATTAATAACTTGTAAAATCAGTGTCCTAGCTCCTAGAAACTTCTTGAGCATTAAACAAGGGAGTGGAGGAATGTTTGCGCATCGTACACAGCGCGGGACACAAACGTCAACTGATTTACCAATCACGCGATCGACACGTCACTCGACCGCCGCCGCGCGACACCGCCCGAAGACCAAACTGAAACCTAAAAATTGCTAATGCGGAGGCAAGGACATTTGTTTAAGATGTTTGCCGGTATCTATACCTGTTTAGTATAATTTTTTAAGGGGCTGTCAATTGACAATGCAGCCCTGCAATGGTGGCAGACGTGGTGCTTAATATTCCTTATCGTATAATTATCGCTATTAAAAAAGTCACATGAGCAAATCATATAGTATTTGGCACGCCAGCTCCTGCATCCAATACTTACTGCTAATATAATTACTAATATTATTTATACATACAATACTTTAAACTTTGTACAATACTGAATACAATATGTTCATAACGGAAACGGTAAAACCTGTCTTTCAATTGAAGATTTTAAATTAGCCTCATTATTTCGTTCAATATAGATGCAATTTTCGAAAACACGAAATAAAAAACTATACAATGCAAGCTCTCCAGTTCTTTGTATGAAGGATAGTAATAAACAGGCATTCACCGCGGGATTATCAAGTCTGTGTGGAAGTCCTTTGTTATCGTTTCGAGTCTATGTGAAGTGAATTTGCGATTCTGTTTACCATCAGTTTGGGAACACGTGTGCTTATGTTCTAGATTTTACGCTGAGATTTTCATGCTATTTGGTTTGCCCTGCACAAGCTAAGTATTATGCTCGTTTGTCAGACACGTGTTGAATTCTAGAGTTCGCGTGAGTCTTATCTTGGAATCCAATTCTTTTGGCTGTACTTGAGGTGACGCGATTGCGTTGCATCCAGTGATGGGTGATCCTAGAACTTGACTTTAGATGAATTTTCTGACTGTTTTGGCTACGTAATCGCTCCAGAACTAAAATCTTCGAAATTGACGTCACTGCTCATATTTTTATAATTTATTTCGTAATTAAAAATTGTCGCCCATTTACCGCTCGCTGCGTTTCTTGGCTTGTTCTTGGACGAGGGTGCGTTCTTGAACCTGCTGACGTACGATTGGCAACGGATTTTAGGCGTAATAAATAATTTAAACCTATCGCCGTAATCCATGAAAATTACTTTGTTAAACAATTGCGATTTTTTTACCTACATTTAATTTATCCTAAATAACACTTAAGTGTTAATGATAAACCGTCTGTTTTCGGTATCCATGTCAACCCTCTTTTTTATATTAACAAACGTTATCTTAAACTGAAGGAATAGAATAAACAGATACGATGAAAGGTACCTCACATGTTCAGAAATCTTTCATGCATCTTAATTGTCATTGTACTTGTGCTTAACTAGCATCCGTCCTACCTTCGACCCCATATTTTTCAAGTGTTTTGCGATCTCATCAACAATAATTATTAAACTCTGTCAATTTAAAACAAAATAATAGTTATAGCGCATAAATCGAACCCTAAACCTTATCTAATCTATGTAGTTTTGCACTTCTTGCGCTCATCAGGTGTTTGTCTAGAGTTTGCTCAAAAGCGATAAGGCCGCCAGTACTTAATTAAATTAATTTTTAAGGTTGTTTTTATCGCGCTGATACACTATGTGGAACAGCTGCCCTGAAGAATTTACGAATCAATTCGACTTTGGATTCTTCAAGAGTGTACCAATTTTTAAAGAGCCGGCAAAGCACTCGCTATGCCTATGTCATGAAAAAAATACTAATATGCAATAATCGCCTATGAGGCGTAGGCCTCTCAATCTACAATCCTATCTCATGCCAGCCTCAAATCTTAGCCATACTGTATTTGAATATTTCGCCGAAGTACAATTGACTGAAAACTTTTAGCGACATTGAAGGCTATGCACGAAAACAATAACTTTAAGTGCTCCCTTGTACAGTAAAAATGACAGAACAATTTGGGGCCGGCACGCGACGTTTACACTAAATATTATGTCAGCTCTTCGTAGACGGAGTGACTATTTGAACAGTTAATAGCTTGCAAACGAAGCCTCCGCTCATAAACTTAGCTGTCTCTTACGCTGTCTCAGCGATTTTGCCTTAAATTTACATTCCGCTATAATCTATTAAGATGAATCTATACATCTGAAAAGATGTTTTTTTTTGCAATGAACATTTTTTTGTACTGTTAGTAGCCCGTTCCGATAAGTGTTTATCACACAAAATAATGTCTCAATTTAATTAGTGGATCTTGAGATGAAGACTAGAAATTGTTTAGTTTAATAATATGAAGTGGGGATTTTGAATGCTTAAAATTCTTCAATCCCCACAAGGTCTAACCTTCCGAAAACAGAACATGATTCTGGTGTATAACTTTAGTTAGTGAATTACAACGGACATTTTTTATTGTACGTATAGTGAACTGAAAAAATATATGTAGCTAGTTAATTATTTGTAGTTTTTTTCTGATGTAATGCTTGTTGCATGTGAAAATTTAATTTATATCATTCTCTCCAATTTAGGGTCACATGTTATGACAGAATTGTTTTTTACAAATAAATAAATATAGAAAAAATATTATAAAAATGTTATACCGCCCATGGACATTACCAGAAGGCTCGCAATTGCATTGCCGGCCTCTTAAGAATGTATACGCTTTTCTTAAGAAAACCTTAGTCGAATTGATCTTGTTTGTCAAGTAATTAGGGATTTCAACGTTACAATTCTCTTTAAACCACCCATTTCAATTACCAAAGTAGGCGTAGGGTTAAGAAATGTATTGAAGTATTAGTATTACGACTACATATTAACTTTCGTATGTGTGCATATATGTTTAGTAAAAAATATTGTTTTATAAAAGCCTATTGTTCTAAAAAATACGTCGTCATAAATCAAATTTGTCATAAAAGCGTTGTCAACGATACCTGCAGTGAGGGACAATAAAGTTTTATGATAACTCCAACAGCAATTAAAACTTCTATAAAACCGATACTCGCGTGTCTGGTAGGCTTTACACAGACGTTTTTAATTGCAAATACATGTTAAATTTATATAAAAGCATATACTATATCTTTTGTTTAGAGCTATGATACTTTGCAAAGCTTGACTTTTTTATGAGAGATAGTTTATATAATTAGTTATTTATATAAGCGTTAAGTTGATGCAGTGATTCTGCGTTAAGTTTAATTGAAATAAAATATACATTTATGAAGTGAAACTTCTTTATTGGCGTCGGAAAAAAATACCGTCACATTTTTTGGTTACGCGACACATTTTTCAGTTACGCGCCATCTTTTTCTTGTCCCTACCACGCTTGATTCGTAGAGATTCGAAGCTATTAATAACAAAAATATATAATAACGATAACAATGAAAGTAATAATTCTATTACAATTAATGAAATTCTGTAATAATTTTAGTAGGAATATTGATTCATTTTAATATTATATATAATATAATTAATAAATGAAATAATTGTATTATTTGTATTCTTGTCTATGATAATAAAAGCCATTTTTAAAACTTTATTAATTTTATTTTATTTAACCAATTTTTGTAAAATTGCATATTATAGTAGATCATTTTTTTAAAAATAAGGTCATTAAAAAGTTTCACTTCTTACTTGTGTACACACATTTTTTTATACTACAGGGGCGAAAGGGCGGGAGGTTCACCTGACGTTATGATACCGCCCATGGACACTCTCAATGTCAGAGGGCGCGCGCGATATTTAGGCATGACTCTAAGTTTCCAAAAACAAAGACACACACAGGCCTATTCCCTTTCCATACATTCACGTATACGTAAAGGGCTTGTACTAATTTTGTTTCATTAGATAACTTATACAAAATATAATAACATTTATTAAAATTATTGTTTTAAAGATGCACTATCTACGACGGAATAATTGTAAACTAGTTACGCATAACACAGTGCTTAGCGTTAGTTCAATTTTGTCTCAAGCATATTTTTGTCATGATTATTATTATTATTTTGTCGGCTACTGTGTCCCTCGTTTTGCAATGATTTTTGCACAGATTTTAGCTAATATCATTTCAAATCGAAGTTTCAAAACGCGTCGATTCACCCTCTACATATGCACAAGGCCTTATAATTGTAGGTAACTGACATACACCATATTCAGAAAGTGGATGGGGTCACCCCCTGTGCCCTATTGTTGCTAATGCCTTGTCTGAGCGCTTATATGCAGTACGTGAGCGAATTAAAACTTTTAGAGGGAACACTCCCATGATAGGTGAATGAGTGAACTTCGAAGCGTGAATTGTTCGAAGTATCAAACTTTGTGAAAAGTAGAATGTATGAAAAACTGCACTGCATTTCCGATTATCGTACTTTTACATTTGTTAGGCTTTAAGAACTTGGCGCTTTTTAATGTCGTATAAACAATTGAATTTCAGATTTGCAGAAATCGCATATTAATTAAATGTTAATTTCGTAATACATCTAATATACATTATATATAATAACAAACAATGATGGTGTAAAATTCGGGGTGTGTATGTATCTCATAGTCATGATAGAAAGGTATTTTTTTGTATCTATTGTAAATTGTTTAATGTTAAGTAAATTATTTTTAAAGCCTTCTCGCAATTCTGTACGAAGTTGAGGTCAGCAGTCAAGTACCTACACATATAAATTGAATATACAACTAAATCCCATAGAAATCTTTCGTTCCCAAAGCTATTCATACTTTAGTCCGCGTACGAAAATTTCTGTAATTATACCGTTTCCCGTATTTCCAAGATGCCACAAGCAGCGGATAAGCACCATTTACAACCGTGTCAACGCACGTAGCATTACCTCCTCAAGGCCGGCATTAAAACGTTGGCGGCAGGCTACGATTCTCACATCGTAATCTATTTGCACAACGCGTCCTACCAACCATGAGCCCGACAAAAGAGTGTTTGGTTAAAACCCCTTTCACACCTCTATTGTTACGCGACCAGTTTAGCAAGAGCCGCGTAAAGTTGAATTTGTCTCCCATTTGTGTTAGATGCTCCTTGACAGAGGAGGGGGGTGGGGTCTCGTATACTAGACAGTAAATGCTGAATGGTCGCTGAATCGAGTAGTCTTTGCGGGTATGTAAGATATTTTAGCTCTCTGTGGGTATCTTTTTGTGAAAGTGCTTCTGTACACAGTTTACTTGTAAGTTCGGAAAATATTTTTTTCCTAATGCAAATATCTGTGGACAACGGAGTTTTTCGCTTGTTGCTGAAATATTTTAGTATTAAGGTTTATTTAAATTTATAATTAATTTCTTTAATTGAGGGTAACATAAATATGTAATAAAATACAAGGCACAAGAATAAGTTTTTCGTCACGCGTAAAAGAAATTTTGTAGAAACGTTTTTAAGAGTTATTATTTGTGTGACGTGAATTTTATCATGTAGAAACAGAGAAGGTATTGAAATAGTTAAAGTGGGAACGAGTAGGTATTTTGGTTATATAATATACAACTATTTGTATGTATGGAAAGTTCTCATTTTATCTTGTTATTTCGGCTAAATGTATCTTAACTCTCGTTCTTTATTTAAAAACAGATTCACATGAAGCGCAGTTAGCATTACAATAGGGATTTTACGCAAGAATGAAACACAAAGTATAAATTAAAATTAAATAGGAGCCAGTCAAGCTCGCAAATTCAAAACATATTACATCGGGATTACCTCAGCCCACTGAACTAAAAAACATTGGGATTAGAGACGTATAGGCAAGGGTTAAAAAATTGTGTTTGTTGTGTGACTTCAAATATAAATCTAAATTTTGTGTTGTAAACACAATGTTCTTATGTTTCTCTATCTACTTTTAAATATTCTTTATAAAAACAGTCCGACATCACTGTATTATCTAAATAGACGCACTCTTTCTGTTTAATTGTCTTTGTTTTTTGCGAAATGATGGTTATTTTTTATTTAGTTTTATTTTTAATTTACTATAATAATTTTTTTTTATGATTTATAGCTTTTAATTTCAGGTTATAAAGTTTTATGTTTTTGATTCAAACCCTTCGAAATCCCCACGATACGAACATTTATTATTACTAAATATTGCATTTTCGGAGGGCTAAAATCGCATTGCGTTTTTGGCAGCTGGTCCATCTTAAACTTATTATATTATCAGGGGATTTTTATCATTAAAGTACGAGCTTTAAGGGTTATTATTGTGAATTAGGACAAAGTTTCACGGTCCCACAGTCCCATATGGGATGCAACCCTCGACATTAGATTCGGCAGAAAAAATATTTAATGGGATGTTTTCTGAATGAGCGACGACAAAACATACCCCGGATTGGTTTTTGAGGAGTCCTGGGAATTAATGTGTGAGACTTAATACTGAGATTTGTATTTCACGAACTATATTAACTATGTATCTGTGAACGATAAAAGAGTTTATAAAGGTGTATTTAGTGATTCTTTAGGATCCATCTTGATCATCTATGCTGAAATGTTTGAGCTGAAAAGCGTAGTAATAACAGACTTCTGTATCATGATCAATCAAATAGGCAAGAAGGTGATCAGCCTCTTGTGCCTGTCACACGCTGTCGACTTTTTATGCAAGTTACTTTAAGGCAAGTTTTGCTCACGATGCTTTGCTTTACCGTTCGAGCGAATGTTAAATGCGTGAATAGAAAGAAAGTTCTTTGGTGCATAGCTGAGGATCGAACCACTAGGCCAACACTGATATCTTAATTTATAATCAAAATGTATTGGATGGCATAGGGGTAGGTACTTAGGTAGGTCTTTCTTGATTTTATATTATCTGGACTTTAATATACCAGCTATTGATAATTACAATCCTCTGACGTGTTCAAGCACTAAGTGTTTGGAAGCGATTTAATAATTAAACTATTTTAAATAGTATGTTCTGATTATAAATCCAATGAAATTCATCTTCAATTCGATATAGATTGACTAGGGTCTTGTCATCATTTCTAGCCTGAAAATCAAGGAAATTTGTGAAAAGAAATTCTTCGAAGCTACGAGAGCTTAATTCTAACCACAAAAACGCAAGAACTCAACAACACAAATGGAGAAGTAACTTGTAACGGCAGTCTTGTACGCGACAGCTGTTACAGAGACCAGTGTAATTTGAGACGTAGTTTGTAATGGTTGACCTCAGAGGTCAGGTCTTGGTTTAATCTCGTACATTATAAACTTTTATTATTGAATCTGATATTTGCGTTATATTTTTATACACATTGTTAAATGGTCTAATGAATAATAGTCTTACAAAATATTTACATTGTTGTCCCTTGTTCATTCCCAAGGTTCGAAATCAACAATTCCGAATTCTGTTCCAACCAAGCCGGGAGGTCAGGCACCTCTCACTCGAATTCTTTACGAGTACAGCAGAATGAACAGTATCCAAAGTTTTATATTTTCGGTGGTATGCTGATGAATTTATATATATAAATTATTATGTTATCGTTCTTAAGCTATAGCAATGTTGTTGCTATTAATTTTTAGTTTCTTAAGCATACTTGTCTGCTTGTTATATGAAAAATCAAAAGTGTTTCCAAAGGCTATTCATAGTTTTAACAGTTTACAAATTAACTTCTTTTTGATTCCGTAAATAATTATTTTGTACACTTTTTTCTACATTATAGATTAGTTATAAAATTTGCATATGAATTAGAAAAACAAAATTGAAAAAAATATCGGAATCAAATTACTTACATAATTAGAATTAATTAAATATTCTTCTAATACGTAATACAAATTCAAAATACTATAATTCACTTTAAACTTATCATCCCATAAACATATAACAATTTTTAATCTAACAAATGTTACCCAAGATGTCGGGGATCAAATTACTCTGGCGTTACGAGGGGTGTCCATATGACGGCCCCACGCGTCGCTAGTGATTTAGTAACAAAAATTGTCTATACTTTGGAAAATTATCGACGAACTTTGTTAAATAATAACCTTTTGAGAAAGTAGGATTTATTGGTATAGTTTAGGGCGTGGCGTCGACATGAAACGTTTCTGTTATAAGATTTCAGATTCATTATTATAAATTCAAAATAGGATTGATTTCACTATTAGCTTGAACTCTGGGGCAATTCACATTTTCACAATGGAAATGTCGATAGAGAAGTTGTTGACTAAACCATACCAGCCCCGACAAAGCCATAGCGAGCCAATTAAAACTTTGACAATGCTTGCAAACTTTCATGCATTTCTGTTCCCGTTCGATAATTCTTGGCAGGATAAAGAGCTTTGCCTGGATTGGAAGAGTCGTGTGCTTTATGTGAGGAGACGACATTGTTAGGTACCTTATATTTGAATAAGTATTCCAAATCTAACGGTCAGTTAGTAAGTGTAAGGCTGAACTCAATTTATATAATTAACCAAATTTTTAGCTTCTAAGATATTTCTTACTTAGATTAATTAACCTATTTATATTTGCAATGCCAATTTCATCATTGTAAATCGAGGCAGAATACTAAATTTCAACCATATCACCTTGACGACCGACTGGTACATACCAATGTGTTTCCAAACCAATTCGACTTAGAGTAAGTCAAGAAAGAACCTACCAATTCTTTAGGCCGTTAACGCACTTACGAGTCCTCTGGCAATGTGAGTGTCTCTGGGCGCTATCAGGTGAGATGCCTGTTTTCCCTCTGTTACATAAAAAAATAATTACTTGAATATAGATAGATGATGAAGGCCAATATTACTTCTGTATGTATATATATTATATAGTAAAACAATAATTCTTCAATTTCTACATTTTAAATTTACTGTGCGTACATATTATTTTACAATAAAGTTGGGAAGTTTCGTTTTTACGAAGATTTTGAGGAACTATTTTCGTTGTTTTCCTATAAGTCACAATAAATCTTGTATTTTTCTTACCCACCAATGTATGAGTGTGCCGAGCGTTGACAAGCTTCTGTAAATAAATAAACATGGTTACCCATATCCAAATAATGTTTCGAAGTGTTGTTGAAATTAAATTTTCCTATATATATGTTACTAATTGATAAGGGCCGAGGAGACTGGACCAGCCTGCTGGTACGTGTTCGGTCATATCAAATCCCCTCTCGGTCTGCCAGCGATCATCGGCGTTTTCTAATTGCTACTTACACCGTTGTGTAATTGCTTTGATTCGCTGACTCCTTATAAATTTAGTGTTGCCAAATTTGCGCATAAATGTACGATATTGCAACGACACGGACGAGAAACCTCTTAGCGCTATGGTTGTAGATGTTTCATTAAAACAAAATTATGATTCCGACCTTTATTTATAATTTGCATTTAAAAATGAACACACTTTTGTTGCATTGAATTGTTCTGTGCAATATAAAACACGCTAGACGTCAGTAATAGTTGTTTTGTTTTACTTTACACTCTGATATTTCAATTTTAATACCATTAACATCTTATAATAGGGAAAGCGCCGACCACTTTCCATTACGTAAAACGAAGAACAGGACAAATATAAGCTCAACGTCACAACAAATAAAATTATGCATTTTCCACGTAAAGTTCCTATTATCCAAAACAAGACCATTAGATCCGTCTAATGCATTGAGAAAAATCAGAGAAATAATATTAGATATACTAAAATACATATACTACCTTAACTAAAACTTATATTAATCTCTAATAATAATAACATAGGGTACGGTGTAAATGAGGAACGTTGCGTCTCAGCAGATTGTCTGGGAGTCTAAGCTCGTCCAAATACGTTTGCTAAGTTTAGCCGTATTTGATTGGCTGCCTTTGTTAACCTTCGTTTGCTTACTCCAAATAGAACCTAAATTAATTATTCCTAGACATACGATATTCAAGAGAATTCTACACTGCAATGTACTGCAACGTATATTAGAATGTGTTTCAATATTTGCGATGCTGTATAGTACATACTTTAATAGGATTATATCATCATCGAACAAAGAGTTGCCAGCATACATAACCAGGCAAGCACTCATGTAATTACGTGTTCAGAGGAGTAGTTCGGATTAATAGCTGAAACTGCGTATCATCATTGGACGTCGAGGCAGAATACGATATTCCACCCCTATCACCTCGACATCCGTCGTTCCAGAACTAAGTGTTGTTAAGGCAGTTTTTGCCGCGCACCACCACTATGTGGAACCAGCCGCCCACTGAAGTATTTCCGAACCAATTCGACTTAGTGCCCTTGAAAAAATTTTAATTCTAAAAAATCTGGCAAGGCTCTCGCGACCCCTCTGGCATTGAGAGTGTCTATTGTTTGTGGTATCAGTTTACATCAGGTGAGCCTTTTGCCTCCTGTTCCTTAAAAAAATGTATATTAAAGAAATACTATTTATAATTGTAATTATTATCATAAGGCTAATAACACTTCGTCATTGTTGTATTAAAATTATTGTTATAAAACGTTATTCAGATTAAAAACGTCAGTTCAGTTCTTGGTAACTAAGAAAATGTATTTATTCTTTGTAATTAACTATACATTTTCTAGGAACTCAAACGAATATTTAACGCATAACTGAGCTGTAATGAACTGTAATGTTTACTTTGAGAACGTATTAGCTTTGCATGTGAACTGAAATATTTTTAAGAAATGTATTAGATTTCATTGAAAATGCTTTGTATAGGTCAAAGTACTCTTATACATTTGTTGCGTGATTATTTCTTGGTAATTAATCGGTACATTCATCTTTTGATTTTTGTTTGATGTTTATGGTTAATGAAGAAAAGTTCTTACTTTTTTATGTCATTCTTGTGCAGTGTTGGTCGTAGGTTTGATCCCCGCCTGTGCACCAATGGAGTTTCTATGTGAGGATTTTACATTCGCACGAACGGAGCAGGAAAATATCATGAGGAAACCGGCTTGCCTTGGACCCAAAAAGTCGGCGGCACGTGTCTGGCACCTACTTGCCTGTTAGATTGACAAATGATCAATAAACCGATACAGAAATCTGAGGCCCAGACTTAAAAGGTTGTAGCACCACTGACTTTATAATCTCACTCGAAATGTACACACTTGGCTTGATTTAAGTTTTGTTTTTTATTAAACTAGACCACTACTGACTAGAACTAGACTATTGGCCAACTATTAACGTATTTTAGGAGTTAATTTTATGTGAAACTTCTATTAACGTAAATTTTTCTAAATACCTGAAACCTTCGCTATTTTTCAAAAGCTTTAGAAAGTATTCAGAGTCGTATATTACATTAAATGTAGATTAACAAATTATGGGTAAAAGCTATTGTGAAAAGGCTTTTACCGATGTTATATTAATAGTAAAATAAACCTAGCTTTAATTATAAGTTCTAAAGACGCCTTTCTCCCAGTGAATGACTCATCAACACTTATTTCCCTCGAGTTAAACGCCTTTTCCTAGTCCTCTATAGGCCTGTACATAATTGTATAATTGGTTGCTTAGATTAAAAGTACTCTTTTGTAATTTTCTGTAATATTGTACTTACAGCGATGAAGACGAGATAGTTTAATTTACGTAAAGGTACAATTAGACTGAGTTATTTTGTGGAGGTGCTGTTCTTCCCTCAACCTAAAGGGACCTCCTCGGTTGAGATGATAGATATTCTTAGCGGAATTACTTTGTTATCGAGTTTCAGGGTATGACGTCATCACAGTGATTGTAGCCGTCGAAGGGTTTGCTTAATTTTTTTTAGGTTATAACCGTGTCTAAGGTTATATTGCAGACACTATTACAACATAACATTTCTTTATTATCTTGGTCTATTATGCGTTATATTATTCTTATAACATGTGGCTGCATTTGTATAGTATTGCCTTACTAAGCTATCAGTAAGATCGTTTAGTTGGAATATAACTTTACGTTTTGTATTAAAGCTAAGTTTTCAAATTACGTGTCTAAAGAATAGAGTAAAGGAAGATTATAAATAAAATTGGTCTCTCTCTCACATATTTTTTAATGGTCTGCTATCACTGATGTTTATAAGCGCTCACGCAATGGGTACAAACTGAGATTGTCTATTGTAAGGCCTGGACGTTACGTTGTTTCGTGTTCCGATTTTATTAGTAAACGCATTTATTTTACTTGGTTGTTATGAAGTGCAAGAAATTAGAAGGTCGTACGAGTTTCCCCCGACCCTCAGGTAATTCTAAATCAATACTCGACCGATCGTTTAAGTCCCCTTCGTCAAATGGGAGAGGTTTTGACGTGTCGTGGCTTCGGGTCCCTTCAGACGTTGCGCGATTTCTTCTAATCATTAATGAGTTTTTGTTACGTGACTGTGTGATTCCACGCTCGTGTATTATCGATTAATATTCTCTCATTAGTTACTAAGCGACGGGCATATTTGTTTCCTAAATATTAAAAAAGTCCAACAAATTAAATTACATAATTACAACAAAAATTATAACAAATTTTTAAAGTTTGGTCGCTGCATTTCCTCGCTGTATTGCGATACTTATTTGTTAAGCGAGGAAAACACCAGATCTGGGGTCACCAGTACTATCAGGCGCTAACTTAAGAATTTAAGTTGGTTCTCGGTCGTCACATTTATTAGTTGAGTCATTGTTGAGATTTACTCGGGTTACATTAAACACATTTTTATTTTGATATGTACTTTATGTTAATTAAAATTGATAATAGTTACGTCCACTATTTAAAAATGTATAGTGAGTGTTTAGTGCGTTTTTGAGAACTATCGTGATGCAAGGTTTTAGCATCACTCTAACCTCTCTTTGTTCCCAAACTAATAGAATTTATCCAAATCCTTACGGCTGATAATATTGTGTGCCTTTCTTCCTGGTAAGAAGATATTGTAACGAGGTATGTACTCAGGACTTATTATTCTAGTATAAGATTGTGTATCGATGTCCACCGAACCGTTCTTAGTGGTACATACTATGTGGGTTAAGAATTTTAAATACTACACAATTAATCTTTATTTACGGATATCATTATTAATTTTTAGAAATATAAAGTATATAGAAATAATTATATGTACGTATGTATTTTTAACTATTGACTGGATTGCTAATGTACTTATTTAAAGACCAGCAGCGCACTTGCGAGCCTTTTGGCAATGTGTGTCTATGGGCACATCACATAACATTGGGTGAGTCCATTGCCCGTTTGGCCCCTGTTAAATAAAAATAAGCAAGTTTCTTCGGGCTTGTAAGTGGTATTAGAGTGAAAAAGACTCTTTTAAATTCCTATTAAATGAATTGTGTTAATATTGCGATTCATGGTTTAAAATCAATGAGTAGTAGCGGGTACAAAGTAGGTTAGTTATAAGAAATACTTAAAACACAGTTGCTTATAAAAGCGATTGTTTATTAATTAATAATGTGTATAGGTAGATTGTAATAACTTATTCATTAATTTATATTATCTTTGTACGTACATTTTACTTGTCCCTTCTCTAGTAACTACTGTATTTGGTCCAGGTATGTACGACAAGGCATATGCATCCCGACTTCACCATCCACAGTATATCCTATTTGTTAACGGCTTATTACGTCCTTTACACCCAAACTGCTCACGTATCTCACTATTACTTATCCTATATCCGACACACTGTCATACTTACTTCATAACGCTATTATTTCTACGACATCTATTCTAATTTCCTTCTACACCACACCTAACATTCACTCCCGTATGTTAACATCAGGAGAAGACTCCCCTGTGTACGGCCTTATTTATTACATTAACGTCTTATCAGAGCAACGTTGGCGTAATGGCATCAGCGTGCGATTCTCATTCGTGAGGTCGTAGGTTCGATCCCCGGCTATGCACCAATAGACTGTATGTGCGCATGTAACATTCGCTCGAACTGTGAAAGAAAATATTGTGGGCAAACCGGCTTGCTTTAGACCCAGATAGTCGTGTGTGTCAGGCACAGTAGGCTGATCACTTACTTGCCTGTTAAATTGACAAATGATCATGAAACAGATCCACTAATTTATTTTTTATTATAACAACAACTGACACCGTGACCAGAACAGTAATTATAAGTTTATAATAACACATAGCTTCAATCCAATAAAAAAGTGCTTTCTTTCAATGTGTAAAAGCTATGTTATCAAAAGACAATACTATAACAACTAGTTGTTATATATAGGTACTGTGCAGTCGTGTACACCAGACTAATGTTAAACTTTTTCTAATAGCGTCTAATGCTCGCGCGTAATCTGACGTGTTACGTTGTAACGAAAAAATGCAATTCAAATCTAAAAGACGCTTAATCGTCGCGGCCCCTTTGATTCCGTCAAAATAAAGTTATCAGAAGCGTTCTCACGCAAAGTGTACATTGTTCAAGTAAACGGTTAAAGGAAATAGTTTTAAAGGGTTTAAACTTAATTTGAAATTTCAGAAGGGTACGTTTTGAGTTGTATCGAGATCGTTAAACTAATATAATAGATTTGCAAATGTATTACTTACTAAAACTCGAGAATGGCTGGACCGTTTTGGCTTTTTTTGATCTTGTAATATTTGTGGAAGTTTAAGAAACCTTTTTTAGGTCTGGGCCTCAGATTTCTGTATCTGTTTCATGATCATTAGTCAAACTAATAGGCAATAGATCAGACCCTGGTGTCTGACACACACGACTTTTTGTGTCTAAGGAAAGCCAGTTTCCGTAAGATGTTTTCCTTCACCGTTCGAGCGAATGTGCGAATTAAACATTCGCATAGACAGTCAGTTGGCGGACAGCCGGGAATCGAACCTCAGAGTCGCTCGATGAAGGCACTTACTAGGCTCTTAAACTTGTCTATAATAAAAAAGCATATAATGTTTTGCTGTCATATACATTATAGAAAGAAAGTTTGTAAATGTCGTATAGGTTCTTATTGTATGTCTATATATTTAATTTCTAAGTCCTAAACCGATTTTCATGATTTGTGTTTGGATTCGAGAATAGTATAGATATTTGTTTTATTAATACCTATGTACTGTGAGTACTAGTTTCGTTAGTAATAGATAATATTATCATTGGTAAAACATACACATTATATAAATATTATATTTAAATTTTTTAAAGATATAACTAGAAGGCATATGTTTCGTGTTTTGTATGTTTGTAATGAAAGACTCAAAAACTAATAGAATGTTACAACGCTATCATAGACTAAATTTGTTGAATTGAATTATTTAAAAAAATGTATGTACATTACTTTAAAGCTATAGCGGAATATGCTATCTCAGCTGTATCGTGAGCCACCCCTACTTACACACCCTTACGAACAGACCCTTGCATTCACACCATCACACATAGCCGAATTAGGTATTACTTAGTTGTATTTAATAGTTTTATTGATTTTAAGCTGTTGTAAATGTTTGTACGTTTGTGTATATATTATGTATTCCATCTTTGGCTATTATTTTTATTTAGCTGTTAAATTACAAAATATATAATACAAAAACGTTATATAGCTTATTATTATCATCATTTATTAGTCACTAACAGTTATTTCAGTCATACAAATACAATTTGACAGCAAAGTTAACTTTCGTATTTAAAATATGACAATAACAAACTAGTGTTTCTATATTTTGCCGGATAATTAATATCCGGCATTACAACAAAGATTAAATGATTTATTTAATACAATATCACAATGTCTTATTGCATGATAAATTGTAACGAACCCTAAGGACTTTTTTAATTTCTCAGGGCAGGAGTCGTGTAATGATAATTAATTTAGCTATGTACTTTTTACACTTTACCCGTCGTATTTTTTCCTTACTATAGTTGATTGGAACAAATCGCTTATTAGCGATACGGCCGACCGTTGCATCCCTAATACTTTATGTTCCTGTAATAGAAACGATTTTTTATTAAATTCATAATAATCTTTCCATTGTTTAATCAACATAGAAGATCATAATGTCGATTACGATGACATCGTTAAGACCAAGATACCGGTTATACGGACCAAATCAATCCTGGCGTGTATTAGGTAGGTTAAAAGCATTAGGTACTTAATAACAACGTAATCGGCTGTTATGACTATCGGTTTTTACGACCGAATAATGAGTAGTCCCTTCTATGTCGTTATAACAGATTTTGACTGTAATTATGTATATTTAACAAAACAAAAAGTATTAATTGTCTCGTGTCACCCATCAAAATATATTAAAAGATAGCCTTCACGTGAATTTGTATTAGCTATTCGGCTTTCTACCGCCGGATACCGAACATTCGTTTCGCACCCATACCTTCCCGTGTCGTATATTCATGATTTATACAGTACGCAATTTCCTCCCCATCTCACGTGTTCGCGATGTGACGGTGCAAGGGAAATGGAAGTGAATTATTGTCACCCATTGTACCTATTGCGACCGTTTTAGTTCGAATTCTCTTGACTTCCGTATGAGGTGCTATATCGGCTGTTTCGTATGCCTCTCCTCTCCAATTCCAGGTCAATATGATAACTTAAATGACCACAATCTCTCTGAAATATACGACTGGTTAAAATAGGCATACTCCTGCTATAGGTATTTTTTTTAGGTTTGGCCGTAAAATGTTTGTTTGATCCACGGTGTCCGGTAAGCCAGGGGGTTTGATGGTGGTGTGCTTCGTTCTGTAAGAAGCCGTGTTTTTTATTTGTCAAGGTCATTGAAGTTATATACTTTGCGATTTATACTGAAATAAAATTTAAATTTTTGACAAGAATTTGCTACATTTAAATGAGTTATCAAATCAAAGTCAAATCTAGGAAAGTAAATTAAACACTCATTAATAGCTTTAATCAGTTAAATTTACTTCTTACATGTACTACACTTAATTGATTTTACATATAACTATCTCTTCAGAGTTAAGACATATAACTATCACTTCAGAGAGAATAAGAGCGAGAAGCGCTTTTTTAGCTGCTGACTTGAAGGCCCTTGACAGCTCAGCTCTGGCTCTATATGCTTTTTCCCACGACAAGTGTGTCTGCTGCGAGACTTGGACCTCGGCTTGGGTTGTCGTGGGGTACCTGAGGGCAGAACGGAAGTTTACTGGAGTGAACAAATTACGAAGTAAGGGACCTGGTGTTGGGTTTTTTACTCTAATTTAAATTTGCTTTGCCGCTCGAGTGGCTTTGTCATCAGGATCCGTCAAAATGTCGGGTCTTTGTGTCGGGAAGGCGTAGTAGCTTAGGATGGTTTAAGCTTCGCGAAGTAACGTTTTGATGGCAACTTCATTCATTGGGTTAGCAGAAGGAATTAATCTATCTCCGACTCGATCTGATGTCTGACATACAAAACAATAGAATCAGTAACAAATACTTTAGAATTTGATCATATTAAGCCATATTAATAATTAAAAATAATAGCATATTATTATGATACGGACAGTACATAAATCGTGTTTTTGAGATCTATAGAACGGGTCACGACTGTCTTTGATAGATCGAATAAGAAAAGTTGAAACTTATTTTACACGTCTAACTTACTATTATACCAGTTAAACGGTCATTTATCTTCAACAGAAAAGGTTACTTTTTTGCTTTGTGTGCGAATGAGATGTAATAGTGTGGTCTCCCTCGCACGTCACGCTATCCGTGCGTAAGCGTCATTCAAGTTGAATTACAAGATCTTTGCTCTCGTTTGCTTCCCGCCAATAGTACGGGAATATAACGCAGAACTTCTTAAGGGGCTTTCAACTACATGCGCGAATTTAACTTAGGTTACGTTCAAAATTTCAATTCGGTTCTGAAATTTATGTATAAATTTGAGTAACATTTGGTGATAACGCAGACACGACGCCGTCATTGTATTTGTCATATGAATTCTCCTCTTAATCATAACTTCAATCACAACTTCTTTAAAATCCATGATAATATGATGACTAATGAACATGTGACACTGACTGGCCCCAGTGGCTTTTCATATGGAATCTAGCTGCTGGCCTGAAGAGTGTTAACAGCTCAGTTCGGGATGTCTTGGTGAGCGTAGCTGTTGGAATGCCGCAGTCGCTAAGGTCGAGAAGTTTACATAATTACTTTGAACGCATCATTCACATCATAAGGTGGCTTCAACTGTTTTTTTTATTATCACTATTTTATCTATCAAAATAAAATTATAAAAATTTTAATTAAGTAGAAATGCAACGTAAATAACTAAGTACGTCCTAGCAATACTATTTAGATCTAAGTAACCTTTCCCTACGACCTAGGTCTTACAAAACCTGTATCACAATCGTTGCAATGTTATCAATGCATACAAAGTAATAATGCACCTAGATACAGATGAAATCCGCCCATGCCTTGCACAATACACCAATACCATCACCCCAGGCTGTATTGTTAGCGGGCAAAATACACTCTTATACGTATAACGTAAAGACCAAAATACTACGACAGAAATTGTTCTAGCTCCTATCTCCTTTCAACGTTTGAGTCGTACAGTCACGAAAACATAAATAAACTAAAATCTACTACCGTGATCTGCTTTATTGCAAAATGTTGTGTATTGTTTGGTAATAAAGTTCAAATTTATTGTTGTAATGCAAGGAAATATCCGATATATTTCACGCATTACCGTAAATTACCTACGTAAAATTATAAAAAATATACTCTTGTAATGTTTTGACGCAGTAATAGGCCTTTTAGACATAAACTGTTATACATAAACAACTCTTCACTAGACACCGTGACCACGCACGCTGTAAAGCACGCGAAACGTCGGAAAAATTTAAAATTATGTAACTCTTCACTAATTAAACCCAATTTAACTAAATCAGTTAACGGTAGTTGTCCTTACATATCCGTCTCCATGGATCACGGATGTTGTTAAATTATGGTGTTTAACGTTAACTTATTGATTTCACTCTAAAGGTAAATTGATGGAGATCAGCGTGCAGCGTAACTTACCTCAATTTTTCTAAGACAAGTAGATTTTTTGTTTACTACGTGGTCCAAGTCAAGTAAAATACATCACAACTAAAATAGGTCACTTCAAACACCGTATTACTAATAACACTTATTTGCCGTATGTCGGGACTATCTACAACCAATATAGTAATGTCGTTGAACAAGGTCATAGTTGCAATGAGGCGAATGATCTGACGATGACCACAAATCGGGAAGTGGCAATTATGATACGATTATCTTTCTTTATTAATACTTTTATTCTTAAATAAATGTTTATCGAATTTCACACTTACACGGTCTAACCCATTGCAAGAACTTAAATAGATTCTACCCTCATTTAGTTTAATAAACAATTAAATTAATAAGCATCTAATGACAAACAACTTAACCAATTTCTTATTGACACTGAAAGGAACTAGCGTTAAAGATACAGGCTAGGCCTTGTTTAAACGCTAGTGCTCATTGAAGTATATTATGTATAAGGTTAACCAAAATGAATATTGTATCTCAACGTTTCGTTGCCTATTGTATGCTTACAACCTTTAGAATGCAAATACAAAATGTAATGCTTTTTGAGTCAAATAAAGTTTTTTTTATTATTATTATAATTTGAGTGAACATTATTTATTAAACTACATTTTTGTCTACCGATTTTCCTTTTGACCAGGGATGGCGCTGTAAAACACATTATACAGGAACTCGAAATATCTTTTTATTATAGCAAATATAAAAATTGCAATCAAATGCAAAATATTTCGGCTTAAGGTTCTTCAAGAAAAGAGCGTACCATTCTTTAAAACGTCGGCGCCGCATTTGCGAGCCTTCTGGCAATTAAGTGTCAATGGCGGCATCACTTAACATCAGATAAGTCTCCTGTAAGCTTGCTTCCTGCTTCCTGCAAGTTTGTTATGTAAAAGAAAAGGCTTGACAACTTTTAACTTAATTAGTTTTTATGCATAAAATACATTTAACTTATTAATTATTATTATATTGCATAAATATTTCTGTTATAAATATAATGGGTTGCTTGAGAATTTATTTAGTAAGAAATGCAGTATTTTGAAAATGCAACTGTGTCGCTCAATATGTTACCGGAAGCACAAACGTGTGCTGAATTCATAATTCAATTGTTCTGTTAAAATAATATTTTGACTTCATAATGCACTAAATATGAAAAATAGTACTTTCAATTGAATCTAATACTAACAATACATTATTGATTAGTTTAATTTCATTTAGTGGATCATATTTGCTAAAAGTATTCAATAAAAGCTCGTTGTAAAATGATAAAAGCATACTTTATTTAGACATAAATATTGAAATATGGAGTACGTAACATTGTATTTATTACCAAATATTTCATTTATTTTAATTTTAGTGTTTTTATTTCAACTTGTAGAAATCTATTTAAATAAATTATCACAGAATACATATATCTATTGATATGTAAATATAATATAATCTGAAATATAAACATCGATATTGCAATCTATGCATCTATATATTATAATGTAAATATCTTGAAAGATGTATCTACTAAACAGGTATATGTATTCGTAATTTCCGTCAATCCCAAGGATTTGTAGGAAATGGAAGTCTCAGAAGCTTCCCCTTATACTCATGCTCTCAATTGTTTATTTCTAATGAATCAATTTAGATTAGGTCATTGCGTTTTATTGCACCTCCAAGAATTGTTTATACTCAGTTCAATGACTTGCGCAAAGGGCCAATCACCAAGTAAATTACTTTCCGTGAAATTTATTTTGGTTTCTTTTAAAATATTCCAAGGAAATATATTAAAAATATTAATGTATAATCTGTATACTTATTTATGTTTTAAGGTATTATTATTCATAACGATAAGTGATATTTACAGAAATTACATTTGACATAGTTTCAAAGGATAAAATATACGTAAAATTCTCTGTAGCATGAATAACATATGTTTTGTATGAAAACCTTGGGAGGTATAGTCTACTTTGAATAGCATTCGTATGCAAACAATACAAATTGTATGGCGAACCTTTTCAGATGATGACGGTCTTATTAGTTTGTTTTTGTAGTACAGGGGGCAAACGGGTAGACTCATCTAATCATTTGTTGAACGACGGACGTAGAGGTGAGGTGAGGAATTTCATTCTCGTCGCCTCGGGACGCTTGAAGGAAGGGACCTATCTAACCTCTGGCTGCGCGTAGACTGCGATGACCATCCGCGATTCTACGCATGCCTGTATAGGTCCCATAGCGGAAATACCGAAACTGACCGACTCAGCACATCCAAATGGCTACAGATTCCCTGCTCGAAAGGATTCCTACCGCTGAAATCGTGATACTTGGCGATTTTAACGCCCACCATGCCGATTGGCTCGGCTCTGAAACCACCGATCACGCGGGAAGATTCTTTCACGACTTAGCTTTAGCCTACGACTTGACGCAAATGGTCCCTGCGATTACGCGAATACCAGATGTGGATGGTCATAAACCTTCTTTGTTGGACCTTCTGCTGACTTCACATCCGGAGACCTACCATGTCTCTGTTGACCCGCCATTGGGTTCATCAGATCATTGTGTGGTACGGAGCATTGTGCCGCTCACGCGCCCTTTACGGCCTAGCTTTGCGGGCTGTTGCCGTGTGTGGCACTATAAGTCAGCAGATTGGGACGGGATGCGGTCTTTTTTTGCGTCCTACCCTTGGGGGCCCATTTGCTTTTCGTTGAGTACTCCGGATGCCGTCGCTGACTCTGTCGCTGATGTGGTCCTGCAGGGTATTGAACTTTTTATTCCATTCTCTGCGGTGCCGGTCGGTGGCAAGTCCCAGCCTTGGTTTAGGCGTTCGTGCAAAAAGGCTTTGCGCCGTAAGCGTGAATGCTTTAAAGCCTGGGCAGAAGCGGCGACATCCTGTGATGCGGCTATCGGCGAACGTAAAAAAGCATACAATTCAGCCTCTAGGTCCTTCAAACGGGAAATCGCTAAGGCAAAGTCAGAGCATATTGCCAGGTTTGGTGAGAAATTGGCCCACCTTCCTTCGGGAACTCGAGCCTTCTGGTCTCTTGCCAAAGCTATCCAAGGGAATTTCTGTCAGCCCTCTATTCCACCACTGCATAGGGAGGATGACTCACTGGCCCATACTGCAAAAGAGAAGGCCGATCTTCTAGGCTGTCTCTTTGCGTCGAACTCAACTTTGGATGATCAGGGGAAGGAACCACCGACATTATTGCGGTGTGATACTACGATGCCTGAAGTTACATTCCGGCAACGTGCTATCCGTAAACATTTATTTTCCCTGGACATCCATAAGTCGAGCGGGCCTGATGGCATCCCCCCAATTGCGCTGCGTACTTGTGCTCCTGAGTTGGCTCCGGTCCTAACGCGCCTTTTCCGGTTCCTATACTCCATCAACACTGCTCCGAAGTGCTGGAAGACAGCTTTGATACATCCGATCCCTAAAAAAGGCGATCGCTCTGATCCGTCCAACTATCGCCCAATCGCAATAACCTCCTTGTTCTCCAAAATAATGGAAACCATTATTAACGGCCAGCTCTTGAGGTATCTAGAGGGCAGCCAGCTGATTAGCGATTCTCAGTACGGCTTTCGTCGTGGTCGCTCAGCTGGTGACCTCCTTGTATACCTTACACATAGGTGGGCAGAGGCAATTGAGTCCAAGGGGGAGGCGCTGGCGGTAAGTTTGGACATAGCGAAAGCCTTCGATCGGGTGTGGCACAGAGCACTGCTCTCGAAGCTTCCAGCCTATGGGCTCCCCGAGAAATTATGAAACTGGATTTCCAGCTTTCTCGCTGATCGGAGCATTAAGGTCGTCATCGACGGAGCATGCTCCGACCTTAAACCCGTTAATGCTGGTGTCCCACAAGGCTGTGTCCTATCCCCGACCCTGTTTATTCTGCATATTAATAATATGTTGCAACTTAGCAACCTTCATTGCTATGCGTACGACAGCACTGGGGATACCTTTTACACGGGCCGGGCAGGTATTTCTCGGGCTGTTGTTGATGAGTGCCGGAACAAACTTGTGTCTGAAGTCGAAACTCTTTTACGTGGAGTCTCGGACTGGGGTAGACTAAATCTAGTCCAATTTAACCCCAAGAAGACACAAGTATGCGCGTTTTCCGCTAAAAAAACTCCCTTTGTCGCTACTCCCCTCTTTGAAGGCACTCTCCTTAAAGCCTCAGCTAACATCGGAATATTGGGCGTTGACATATCGAATAACGTCCAGTTTCGCGGTCATTTGGAAGGGAAGGCTAAATTAGCCTCCAAAAAGCTTGGTGTGCTCAGCAAGGCGAGACGGTACTTCACTCCGCTTGCAACTCTATAAAGCGCAAATTTGGCCCCACATGGAATACTGTTCTCACCTCTGGGCGGGAGCTCCCCAGTACCAGCTCCTTCCACTTGACCGTATTCAACGAAGAGCGGTTCGAATCGTCGACGACCAATCACTTTCCGTGCGGCTTGATCCCTTGGCGTTGCGTAGAGATGTTGGGTCCCTCTGCATCTTCTACCGCATTTACCATGGGGAGTGTTCAGAAGAGTTGTTCGGTCTAATACCCGCAGCTGAGTTTCACTATCGGACGTCAAGGCAAAATACAAAATACCATCCGTATCACCTCGACGTCCGTCGTTCCACAACTGAGCGTTTTCTAAGGCAGTTTTTGCCGCGCACCACCACTATGTGGAACCAGCTGCCCAGTGAAGTATTTCCGAACCAATTCGACTTAGGGTCCTTCAAGAAAAGAGCGTACCAATTCTTGAAAGGCCGGCAACGCACTTGCGAGCCTTCTGGCAATGTCCATGGGCGGCGGTATCGCTTCATATCAGGTGAGCCACTTGCCCGTTTGCCTGCTATTACATAAAGAAAAAATATTCGACCTCGACCTCCGATGACGAAAATCAGCTGCAGGTAGAAATCCGAAAAATCCTCTGAACATTCTCCATGCTAAATTCGGTAGAAGATTATTATAATACTATTGAGGATTTGACCAAAATTTTGTGTTAATTTGCTAAGAACTGTTTGTTACGGTGATTGAAGACAAAAGGTGTTGAATGTCAAAAAGTATCACAGCTGTAGAGAATGTTATATTATCTGTATTTATTTCCCCGGAGTTCGATCGATTAAAAGATGACGGGTTTATATAGAAATGACCCACGGTATCCTCTATTTTCGATTGGTTGTCTTGGGGTTTTACTATCGATATTATTGGATCCCACGTGTTTGATAAGAACTGTTTACTAAAAGTTTACATATATACCTCATTATGTAGTTTTCGCCACTACTGCTTGAGGAAAATAATTCGACGAAGTGCAAATGGGTCGGGTGTTGAATATTTATTAGTAAATACAAACAATGCTTAAGAATTATGTGGTTTTCCCTCGGGTCATTACACGACGCGGATGATTTAATCATAACGTTATTCATAAACTAGCTTTTGCCCCCGTACCTTATGGCTGAGAAGAAATATCAACGAAATATTGTGCTAGCCATTAGGTGATTAAATTAATGGTGTGAATTACGGTAATCTACGCAGCTATAGATAAGCTTTAAATAAAAAATAAACATACCATTTATTGCTGACGAAACACACAAAATGATAATAAAAAACTTACATTTTTTAAGGAATAAGGTTCATTTTAAGTGTGTGATGTGTGTGGGTTGTGGTTGTAAATGGCTTAGCATTATGCTGTGCCATGCCATATTTGCAGACGATATCCACAGCGCTAGCCATGCTGCCAGAGACCACAACACTTAGTTTGCGCCTCCGACGCAAAAAAAAGATGTAATAATAATAGTAAAAATTAACAGTGTAAGTAAGGAGTCTTGAAAGATTTGTCTGTAAAAGTATATAGAAAAAAAGAGAATAATATTACTAAAACTACTAAAAGAAATAGATAAATAAATAGTTTTTTGGGCGGATTAACAAAACCATTTTCGTGGGTGGTTTTTATTTTTAAGTATTATTGTTTAGTATTAAAACTATCCATAAATCACCTGCATTGTGGACACACGTACACTCACTTGACACAGCCGTATTTTATGTATTTATTTTTATTTACACAATTATGTATTTATTATTTATTACGAATTTGATAATTTTTATTGATTTTTCCTTTCTAACTTTCGTGAATGTTTGAACCTTTTTGTATATACTATTTATTTCATCTTTGGCTATATCTTTATTATAATCGTTTTTTGTTATATATAATTAATTTTTTCGGTAGGAGTACGAAATAAATATGAATGAAAATTAAATTAAATTATTTACATAAGTCGGTATTAATTTTCAGGCAACATATATAATTAACTGAAATGCCTGGTATGAACTCTTCTAAGTCCTTACTCGTGGGCAAACGTATTTCTTATTAAGTCGCCATTCACTTAGTTGATTTTTGGATTGGCAGAAAGAAACTGTCTGTAGCAGTAAAACCATACATCCTCTATCTTCCTTTATTACCTGTTTTGTGATATATTTTTATTATTATTATATTACCCTATTACCGACTTTTTTGTATAAATTGTCTCCGCGTTGAGATATCGTTTAACATTGTAGTCTAACTTAAAACTAATAAGTAATTTAAGCCCTATACTAAAAATGATATTTATCATAAGAAAGTGTCAATTATACTTACAGTCCCTATTAAAGGGAACACACTCTTGTGTACAAATTTTTCCTCTTATTTTTATCACCGAGATAAAGGTGAAAATCGTGCCAGAGGGTTACTGCTGTATGTTATTTAAGTCCTTTTTTGTAGTTGCTGAAGTCCTCTTCAGTAATCGATTAAGCACGTGAACAGCGAAAATTCTGTAAAAGCGAACACAATCGCGACGAAGTTGAGTAAATAGAGTATGTTTAAACAGTCGGCTACGTTGTAACGACGATGTAGGGTTATGAAATAATGTCAGGTATTAAAAACTCAATTCACTATTTACGGAGTCGCTTTTTTATAGAACGGGCAGGAGGCTCACTTTATGTTACGTGATTCTGTCGCCCAGTGACACTCTCAATGCCAGAGGGCTCGCCAGTGATTTGCTGGCCTTTTAGGAATTTTACGGCATAATCTAACAAAATATATATAGCTGTTTAAGCGTTATTGCTAACGTTGCTAAAATGGCGGAATAGGAATCGAAATATATTTATATGGAAATTGTATTCGTTTTTAGAACAAAATTAGAGAACTATTATTAAATAAATTCAAAACTCGTTAAACGTAAATTAATAAATTAAATTATTAAAGTAAATTAAATAAATTAATCAAATCAAGTATGTATAGCTGCTCTGCCGAACAAACAATTGTAATGACTCAAAACTTGGCGATTAAAAAGAGTGGCGGAGAGTTTCCTGCCAGCTCTTCTTGCCCGCTCTACGCCCTTGACTTACGAATGGATAATAAATGTAAAGTTAGAATAAATTTAATTTTTTTTGTTGACGTACATACTTGGTTTACTTAATTTCCTTAATAGTTTATTTAATATCCGATTGTGAAGTTAAACAACATAATGTATGACTTCTCAATCGGATAGATCGAGAAGCTAGGCTTAAACCAACAATTAATGTTGTATAAAAATGCAATGGTTTTGGTTTGAAAACGTCTAAAAGTCTAATATAATTATCAAAAATATACAATCTATCGAATATATATAACGAACAAAATATGTGTATATAAATTGGAAAGTCGAAAACAGCAGTAAAACTCGTCAGAAACTTCATTAATGAGTTGAAATAAAAGTTAATTCCAGACATTTTCCATTGATCTCAACAAGTTATCCAAATTTGCTTCAACTCCGGAAGTATCTTAAGCTCCCAGCCCTGTTCAAGATGACAAATCACATTTCTAGCACCATTTGCAGGCGGGTGTCGTATTATGTCCGCCAGCCACAGGGCAACGGCTGCGATAGCTCAAATGCGGCCATTTTGATTTACTGACATTGACACGAACCCTGGCGAATAATGCTCGACTATTGTTCATTCCAAATACCTTGGTATTATGAAGTATTAGAATTACAGTTAATAAATCTTAGTAAAGGTTTAAATAAACCCTACAGAAGAGAGATCTCCCTGAGTCTAGGTGTCTAGATTATTATCTATTATAAGGATTTTTTATAATAGTGAATCGTTACTACCATACGATTCGTTTCATCGGTTTAAGAATTATTAAATCATTACAAGTAATGTTACTAAGTTTTAAAACAGCAAAGGAACGAAGAAAGATGTCCCTGTTTGACTTGGTTTCTTTATAAGAACTAAATGTCATCCTCAAAATGTCACCGTATTTTTTGTTTCCACACATATAATTGAAATTGAGAAGGCTTTACTGATTTAGCAGATTTTTTTATACTGGCGGTTGCTTGTACGCGAAACATTTGGTAATGTAATTATTATGTTACTAAGGAATAATGTTCATTACAGTTTAATAATAATTTATTTATTTTCTCCCATATGACATTTGCAACAATCAATAAGATTACAGTTAAGAAGATGTTGGGAGACTGGTTACCAAACTAGGTATGAACCTGTGATATGGATAACCAGGCTTCCATTCCTCTACAAACTATCCAAAAAAATGTATAATACATATTTTTGTGGATCAGCTGTGTCTTTGTATGTGTCGCTCATGTGTGTAAGTTTTTGATTAAACACATCCCGATTCCTTCGCGGCATGTACCATCAGAACAACAAGTAAAATTAGTATCTATTGAGCTCACGCGTGCTTCAATAAATTATTTTGGTCTAAATTCAAATTCTGATGAGCGATAAATCTAATAACTAATGGAAATTATATGCTATGTTTACCGATGTGTGATATTTACCAGCCGACTAGCTAGTAGGAAAATTTAATCATGAATGACATCTACATAAAATCACTTAAAATACATTAGTTTAATCATTAATTTATCATCTCTGTTCATCATTAACAGTGTATAATAATTGTTTGGTTACACTCTGATCTAAATAATGCGACGTCATTACTCATGTTAATTAAACGGAATTTATGCAAATTAAAAACGACGATTCACTCAACCAGGCCGTTGCATACAATTAATTAGGTTTTTTGTTTTATTTACATTCCCTTGTATAACAAAAACCCCTTTCAATTACATTCAGGATCTATGAAATTGTATAAACATAATTATGTCCAGTTCCTATGCAGCCTAGCTGCAGTAGAGAGATATATACTAATAATATATTAAACTAAAATAGCATCACCTAAATATTTTATATATTTTATTAGTGTGTTAAATACAATAGGAGACAATAATTCTATTTTTTTCTATGTAATAAGAGGAAAACGGGCAGGAGGCTAACCTAATGTTAAGTTATACCGCCACCCATGGACACTCTCATTGCCAAAAGGCACGCAAGTGCGTTTCCGGCCTATCAAGGATTGGTACGCTCTTTTATTGAAGGACCCCAAGTCAATTTGGTTCGAAAATACCACAGTGGGCAGCTGGTTCTACATAGCGGTGGTGATCGGCAAAAACTGACCTTAAAAAATTCAAGTAACGTATTCTCATTATTCGTTTTATAGATATAAAATGTGAATACATATCTATAGTTTCATATTTTTTCTAGAATATTTTAAACATTTTCCTAGTATTTTATTTGCGGTCAGAACAATGTCTATCGTATCCTGTCGAATGTTTGACCTCAACTGATAACGTTATCTATATGCTATTTACTCCCACGCTCACTGTATTCATTTAGTTAATGGACCTATTTTGCTTGATGTTTTTTAATTTATTTGCTTTAATCAAATGTTGATTTCATCACATATGGATTATTTGTATTTATTTATTTACACTTCGTTACTATAATATACAAATTTATACATATAAAAAACAAAAAAAAGCGGGTTACATAAATCATTACGCAAACGGGCGGATGAATATATATGAATAAATAGTGCTTATGTCCATTTTTTAACCAGGTGGACAGAGAATTGTCATAGAAATTACTTAGGAATAATAACTTGTTGGGTATGTACTTAACTTACCTAAATCCTAGATCAAGTTATAATACGGCACATCTCCGATACATCGAATGCCGTGCTTGGCAATGCTTGGTGATGATGGTGATGGTGGATTACCCATAAACGCGTCACTGAAAAAAAAACATATGTGGGTACGCTTCTGAAACAAAATCTTATACAAATATACAGCGAGGAAATGCTGCCAGCGTTAGAGCGTTAACACTGCGACAGGGACCATACTATTTTTTTTATTAATGTTTCATTATTATTTTTTCTATGTAGGTCAAGAAAATTTTATACTGTATATTTAATTGTTATGTTTAGTTATATGACTAATAAGTATACAAATATACTATATTTAGACGTTTACAGTTATATAATATTATTATTATTTAATATTATATTATTATTAAATGCTTAGGTCGTATCGCCCATGTGGCTTTTCGTATAAATTTCTCAGGTTGCGAGATATAAAGGGCTGAAGTTGTACACGTCCAATGTATGGCAGAGTCGGCTCTTGTTGGATTTATGAGGTGGACTGTTCGTGGAGCTATAAAACGTGTACAGAGTATAAACTCCGCTTCTGTGGTTACTTTATCGTCGGACTTTCATAAATACTTCCTGTACACAGAAGAAAAGAAGACGGTATCATAGTATTTATAAGTACATTTTTTCTGTGGTGGGTAATAAAAATGTTCTGCCTTGTGTTGTGAGGTACCCTTGTGTGAGCAGGTAATGCTACAAAAGGACACAGCACAACGAGAGAGGGAGCGCTTTAGGACGAATCCTACGGGGGTAGAAGACGGGGAGTAAATTGGAGAAGATAAACCCATCGCCTACCTCCTATGTAGTGTATACTGCACCGGAGGTTTTTAAATGTAACATTGTTTCAAATGTAAAACCCTACGGTGCAGTAACTGTTGAGGTTCCGGTAGAATGCGACAGCGGCCCCGAGCCTCTGTAACGCGGCGTAAGAACTACTCGAGATGGTTTTAGTGGCTATTGCCTACCCAGTCTCTGAATAGCAGAGATTTTGGTGTGGGTTGAGCCCCCAATTGTTGCAGGTGATGCGCAAATGCGTTTCCACCTCGGATATCAAAAAAAGCATTGTAAATATATGTTAAATTTGAAAACTACAATTGCTTTCGCGTTATACAAATACTTAACAGGTATTAAACGTGTTTAAATCGCGTATAAGTGATTGTTTTAACAATAATAAAATAGTGTTTTAACGCATCGCTATTTGCTTTTCTGTAAAGTAGTGTCAGCCTAGGGGTCACCGTGTGACTCTCATCTGAGGTCGTATGTTAAAGCCCTGGCTGCGAACCGATGGAGTCTCTTTACCAATACACTTACAATAATAGAAAATAAAAAAATCTTCCATCATTTTTATTTTTGACTTCTCTAAAATAGTGTATCGCTATATTAGATATATCAATATATTAATCATATTGACTGAATTGTTTAAAATATATACCTTAATTGCGGGTATATTGTACCCTGTTTCACCTGTTTCGATATAAAAATTGTTAAGAATATACTTACACGTATTTTAAATCTATATTATAAAGAATACGATGATCTTACCTTGATCTTTTCCATGTTATCTCCAAACGCGTCTTTTCGAAGAAGCAAATTGAATGGATTTTATGATCACATACGCACACACACACACCATATGTGTGTGTGCACACTTCAACCGATAATGTATTAGTAAATTGACTTTGTAAGTGCATGGTGTTCCTCGTATGGTGTAATCCGTTTTGGCTTTATTTATAATTTAAAAATTGTAAATGTATTTGCCATTAATTGAATATCAGGCGCGTAAATAGCTGTTATATCGCCTGTTTCCTAGCGTCATTTTCAGTCTCCACATCCTTTTACGGATCTATAAAAAGGCTGTAAAATTGTTCCTGTGCCGGCTCATTGGGTCACAGGGAGATTTATATTTATTGTCCTTCATATTCCTATTTCCTTAGAGCTTTAAGAGGATAAAATAATAAATGGTTTCAGGTTTTCTCGGGACTTATTCTTTATTATTCGTAGTTTCTTGGATATATATCTCTTGGATCTATTTTAACTCTGGCATGAAATGTATGAATTTTTTTTAATTATCTCAAGTGAGATCATCTCGATGTTGGTCATTCGATATTTAAGCTTTTGAGGATTTTTTTGCTGCACGCCACCTTTAGAAGCAGTATTGAATAATTTCCGAACCAATTCGATTTAGAGTTGTTAAGAATAGAGCGTTCCCATTCTTAAAAGGCTGGCAACGCATTCACGAGCTTTCTGGCAGTGTATGTGTCCTTTGGCGGCGGTATCACTCTGCATAAGCACCCTGTTCTAATAAAACTATATTTAAAAAAAAACAATAACTTTTATTGAATCTTATAGTTTGTTGAACTAAACTATTTTGTTGCTGTCTTAGTTATTATGTTTTATCTTGCACTTGTAATGTACGCGTACAATACTCGTCTTTTTCTGATAAAAATAATATAAAAATGTTCTAAGGAAATTATGATAAGTACAAAGATCCTGTAGATTCTGTACGAATATCTGGTTCAGTGAGTCATCTGTCTCGAAGATATAGTTATAATAATAATGCGCGTTTATTTCCGATCTTTGCAATTGTTAAAAATACACAGTTTTGTTATATTTATAGTTTCCTTGTTACACGTTATCCTTCCTTCTTTAGGTACCATTGATCAAGATGATAGGGATAAGGATCACGGCCTCCTTCGCCTTTTTCCATATTTCTCTATCCATGGCTTTCTGGTATTCTCTTCCTGCTAACCCTTCTATATCTTTAATCCGCCTTTTTCTTTGACGTCCTCTTCTCCTACTTCTGCTTGACTATTCGTAAAACCAAGATGAAGAAGGTTTTGCCTCAGCGCTATGTTACATTCAATTGTCTTCGATATATATTCTCTGATTGATTCGTAGCTCATGACTGAGCGTCGTGCGATATCTGCCGTATGATCTGGAGTCTGATCTGTCACCACCAGCTACTCCCTCGCCTTTCTTAAATGTATAGAAGTTAGATGTTATTAACCTTCAAAAGCGTTTACTGTTATTTATTCTTAATTATTATTGTAAAACTGTTTCGTATGATTTCTTGAATAACCACAAAATTATGAACTATGATATTTATTGTTGCTTGTTTGTTAATTTATTTTTATTTGTTTCAGGTAAGTGAATTTCTTTCTTCGAAACTGGTTCTGACACCTGCTCGGCTTAACGGTTCGTTCCTATTTATATGATCTAAATGTATTAAAGTATTGCTTTCTGTCACGCCCTACAAGGCGCTTTGATTTTTAAATGGACAGCACACTAGCAAGCCAACTTGCAGGAGTGTCAATTATTTCTTTATAACATACATATTCATCTGTACCTATATCTATATTCTATAATCTTAAAGAATACTTTATTCTGTCAATATAATAAGATAATAAATAATCCAAAATCTGAACCGATTGCAAAACCTCTTTCACCTATCAAAAGTAACGGCTAAATTTAAACTTGTTTGGAATTTGGCAGCATACAGTTGCTTAAGATGGCTTGAAGACATGTTTTTTTAACTTTTTAATATATCTACATTAAATACATACACTATCCTTACAGTAATAAGCCAGTTCGATAGTGTCGCTACTCCGCGAACGCACTATGGAGCGGCGCGCCCATTGCAGCCGAGTTACGTTCGCCAAAACAGTCCGAGCTGAACTATCGAGGCCCTTTAGGCCAACACGAGATTTTTAAATTAAATTTCATTAAAAAAAGAGACAGCATTCAGTAAACGCAGATCCCCGTGCAATAGACTGGATCTGACTCTTGGTATCGCAAACAACCTTGTCTATCGCCGTCGCATATCCCCTAGATACAATGAAATCAAGTTCTTGAAAAACTCTTTGTAGATATATTTTAAATTGATACCATAAACTGTGCTAGCTTAGTAATTGGGAACCAGTGAAATTTTCAAATGTGCTAAAATTTGTCGTAGTTGAAGAAATATATCGTTAAACCTATTTGAAATTGGCTCTCATAAATTATGTCTTATACCTATCAATTATGGTTTAGAATAAAGCCCAACAATGTACTATATCTTCTTAAATGTAAAGGGTAGTGTTCTTGCTGACGGTACTTTAATTTTGCTATAGTTATACTTGAAATAACCTCGTAACTTCCTTCGAACTCGAGAATCGCGATCACAATAGAAATTCAGATTTACACAACACATGCAAATTCAGTTTGCGTAACAAATGGTCCTCCTGGCCGGATGTATGGCTAGGAGTAGGGTTGCCATTATAGATTAAAAATGTTAAATATAATAAATACAGAAATACGGACGGAAGGATTGGAAAATATTGGCAAGGATGACAGACTAGTGGAAGATTTGAAAAAGGCCTTCACACTGTTGAAGGTCAATGTTAAACAAGGTAAATGTTATATATAATCGCATGGACTTAATGTAATCTAATGTACTCGAATTGAGGCATTTTTTTTTATTTTAAAAATAACTTACCTACTAAGTGACATGAGTTGGACATGGCTATTTCGTAATTAATATATAAATGTAATGATTAAACAATAGATGGGTGTAAATTGAATCATAATTCAATAGAAAAAATCAATTATATAAAAAATCAAATCATATTTATTTTTACAAACGCATATCTAAGTACATTTTTAGCAGAATTTCACATTTCACACAAAGTAGTTACAGTTAACATTGAAATAGTATGAAATTGCCTAGCTTTAGACATTCATATGATTTTTCGAGCCAAATAGTTACTTTCCTTTGGTTTCTTATAGTTAAAATATTTACTAGTTATTTCCAATATACATGACAACCCTATTTGTAAGGGAATCGAATTGTGCAATCCCACGAGTGCAACATATCGACCAATTTCGCTTTACATTGATTTATATGCGGAGTTATGTAGCATCCAATGCGCTTATGCGCCCGTAATGGATATCGTGGCAGAGAGAAATCGCGTGTGGTTTCTCGAAACTGATTCCGTAAGCTTCTATTATGTGAATAAAATATATATGAAAACCGCTTATAATTTTAACAATATTTTTAGGTCTAGGCCTCAGATATCTGTATTTGTTTCATTTCATCTTTTGTCAATCTAATTGGCAAGTAGGTGATCAGCCTGACGCTGAAGCCACTACGTCAACACAATTAGCTATCCTCGTAGAAATATAAATATTAAAAGGCCACGGAAACCAATTTTATTTAAATTCGATAAATATTTTTTGTGTGTACACATAGTCTGCCCGCTGAACTATCTTGATTATTTATATATTTCGTACTTCTTCAGCTAACAAGAAATAAAAACAAAAACAAACAATCACACTAACAATTCAGGAATACAAAACAGGTTGAACCATTTACAAAGGGAAAGAACAATAAAAATTATTCAATACATTTAACTAAGTAATACAAAATTTTGCTGTATTGTGTGATGGTGTGGGTGAGGGTATGTACGTATATGGGGGTATGCTCATGATGTAGCTGATGTTGCGCTATAGATATTCATAATACTAATTTTAAGAATATTCGCGATAGCTTAAACTTGTCAAGGCTCAAATCGTGGAATTGCCAACCCATATATAATGCATAACTAATGTTTTAATTCAGCTGTATCCAACGTTTAAATTATGTGTGATAAAATCCGTATTATTATTATTATATGTAAGATATGTTAAAGCCTTGCTGACTGAATTAGAAGAAATTAATACAGCCTTGAGTTATGAGAGGTTCGGATTTTTTGTGGGGATCGTTACGCTTACACTCCCGCTGCGCGACTGCCTTAGGTGGAGGGTAATGTGGGACTCCCTTCTGTGCATAACTAAAACCCCACGGCGCCACTAGACACCGAGGCAGGACATGGTTACGGCTCCTATGGCCATGAATGATTTGGAATGGACCTTGGCTAACCATGAGCCACGCTCACATCTGCCGATTTGCCCGGTTGTAATGCCAGCATTTCTGCAAGCATCACGCATGTGGCTTCAGCGCGTGACTCTCATTTTTGAGGTCGTGATCTGATCCCCGGCTGTGCATCAATAGATATGTCTATGTGCGCTTTTAGCATTCGTTCAAACGATGTAGACATCATGAGGAAACAGGCATGTCTTAAACCCAAAAAGCCGACGGTGTGTGTCAGGCACAGGTGGCTCATCTACTTGCCTATTAGATTAACAAATGATCATCAAACAGATACAGAAATCTGATGTCTACACCTACAACATTTGTAACGCCACTGTTTCTTTGTTTTGTTGTTGTTCCAGCCAGAAAAAAGCGTTAACAATGTTTACTAGAATAAGCAAGAATAATAAAAGAAAAATGGCTCTAAAGAAAACATTAAGTCTAATGAAGCCTATACACACTTGTCTGCCCTTTTAATCATAATAGGGACAGAAATGTTTATTTCTGTTTTATTTGGGGTGTCCGTGTTCATTCACACGGGAAATTCTACGGAATAAATGGGCATTTATATAGACAGGTTTGACAAATATTATGTTAAATATTTATTTATAAAAGCTTGCCAACGCTCGTTACACTAATACATTGGTACAAGGAAAGTTAATACAATGTTTAATGAGACAGGCACTTATAGCGATACAATTAATATTAAATAATAAAACTACAGAAACATTTATTTCAAAGTGAATAAAGCCTTGATACATTTCTCATTTATAAAGTAGCAAGTAAAAAAGTTACTTTCTCAATGAAAACGATACTGATAATGATTGATAATGATAAGGTAATATCGAAAATCGTATCGATCGACGGCCGTGGGAAATAACGGTTCATCTTGTATCAGCGTTGGAGACTGGTTCCATTGTTCGGTTTGTGGTGTAAGGAATGGTCGTATGGCGATTTTATAGTTTTAATAAAAACGTACAGGTGGTACGTGGTTGTTTGTACAAGGTTTGTTATGTGAGTTTAAAATATAATAATATTATGTATTAAAAGTTAATGTTAAAATTAGGACCTGCACATGAGTTGCGTTATCGGACCTCGGGGCAGAATACGAAGTTTGGTATCACCTCGTCGTCCGTCGTTCCACAACTGAACGTTTTTTAAGGCAGTTTCTGCCTCGCACCAACACTATGTGAAAGCAGATGTACACTGAAGTATTTGAGAAAGAAAGAAATAAAAACTTTATTATACACAGAATACAGGATATTTCGGTAATGTAAAGTGCACTGGCCCCCACACTAGGATTCCCTTCCTGTGTTGTGGGCAGCCGGTATCTTCCTTTTAACATATAAACTGTATTTTCCTTTATGATATCTACATAAGACAAATTTATATTTGACGGCGCCACTATCAATGTTTTGTAAAACTGATGGCGCCACTATCAATGTTTTGTAAAACAACGTGCAACGGGCGATTAGTCGAACGATCGTACGATGTGTCACTCGATCCCCACTACAGAACCAATATAAAGCAGCGCGCGCGCACAACTCAGGCAGTAATGACCGACCTACGGCGAAAGGCGGTACGCTCATTTATTATAGACGAGCGCTTCACTGCTCGCCGTTAGACCCGCCCTCCCTTACCAACATAGAGTGCTCTGTATTGCGCGTAGCCATGACCGGCCATCAGCCGATTATTATCGCGTCGGTGTACCTCCCTCCCGCCAAGGACATACTAGAGAGCGATCTCAGAACCCTGTTTGCGATGGGCCCCTCGGTCTTATTAGTCGGGGATCTCAATAGCAAACACGGGGACTGGAATAGTTCAAAACAAAACCCTAATGGGTTAGCCCTCAATAGGCTTATAGACGTGCTCAATTTCAACGTCATTGCCCCCATACAACCGACTCGCCGTGGCATAACAGGCAACGGCCTTCTCTCAACGGACGTCATAGACGTAGCGGTTTTACGTAACGTGGCACTACAGCCGCGAAGCGTAGAGACGTTACACGAGTTAGACTCGGATCACTTCCCGGTTCACTTTGAATTCGGCCCTCCTAACACTCGAGAGAAGAAGTTCAAGTCCATTGTCGACTGGCAGAAGTTAGACGAGGCCCTCAAGCCCGCCGACACCTCTGCCCTCCCAAATGTCCCCGACAATTTAGTCTCGTCCGCTCACGCGTTAGACGCGATCTCCTCGGTCACTAATCACATTCAGACCAAGGTCGCCGAGTCGTCCCGGAAGGTCCCAGATGAGTTCGCTCAACGCTGGGAGCTTCCCCGGACGCGAGGCGTCTATTGACCGAGAAGAACGCGGCGACTCGCGCCTTCGCCAGAGCACCGACCGACGAAAACCGCAGAGCACTCCGCGCCTCGCAGCGCCGAGTCAAAGAGCGCATGCGGGAAATTAGAAACGAATGCTGGGACCGTCTTACCAGCGAATTGTCACCTTCGCACACGGCCTATTGGTCTCTCGCGCGTTCCCTTAAAACCGACACGGTGGCGTCCATGCCCCCTCTCAAGCGTCCAAATCTGCCTGACGCATTCGACGACGACGAAAAAGCCGAGTGCTTAGCCGTCAACCTAGTGGAGCAGTGCACCCGTATCTCGATCATAGCGACCCGGCGCACGTCGAACACGTGAACCGCGAGGTCGAACGCATCGTAGCACTGCCCCTCCCTCCCGAGCCGCTCCCTCCTACGTCGATCGCCGAGGTCAAAACTCTAATAAAGAGTTCACTGCCTCGTAAATCTCCAGGTCTCGACGCCATCTCGAACAAGGTCCTCCGGTGCCTCCCGCCCCATCTGATATGCCTACTAGTGTCCATTTTCAATTGCCTCCTTGAAAACTGCACCTTCCCGGCGCAGTGGAAAGAGGCCATTGTCATTGGTATTCACAAACCAGGCAAACCCCGTAACAACCCCACCAGTTACCGCCCTATCAGCCTTCTCAATACGCTTAGCAAGCTTTACGAGAAGGTACTTAAAAAGCGCCTCCTAGACTTTGCCCTAGATAAGGGGCTCATTCCCGATGAGCAGTTGGCTTCAGGCCGGCCCACTCGTGCGTTCATCAAGTCCATCGAATCACGGAGTACATCCTCTCCGGGATGAATAGCTCCCTGAAACCGAGAGCCACGGGTGCGCTCTTCTTCGACATAGCGAAAGCTTTCAACAAGGTCTGGCACAACGGCTTGGTTTACAAGCTCTACCACCTTAATGTGCCACTAAGACTCGTGCGTATCGTACACGACTTCTTGTCCGACCGCTCAATGCGCTATCGCGTAGAAGGAACGCTATCGTCTCCTCGCCCCATCATGGCCGGAGTCCCTCAGGGCTCGGTCCTCTCGCCCCTTCTGTTCACGCTGTATACCGGCGACATCCCTAGGGCTCCCAATGTGGAGCTAGCCCTCTATGCCGATGACACCGCTCTCTATACCACCCACAAAGATAGAGGTGTCATTGTGTGACAGACTCCAGACCGCTACCACGTCGTTAGGCGAATGGTTTCGGAAATGGGGCTTCCAAATAAATCCCGAGAAAATCGTAGCAGTTCTCTTTGCCAGGGGCAACCCCGGTGCTATCGCTAGGGATAAATTTCACCTCAAGACAGAGGTAACCCTATACGGGCAAGCCATTCCATGGCAAAAGTCCGTTAAATATCTAGGAGTCACGCTCGATAGCGGCATGTCTTTCCGAAAACACATAGCCGCCGTTCGCAAGAAGGCCCATTTTGTCCTCTCTCGCCTTCATTTCCTCCTAAATAAAAGGAGTCACATGTCTCTTAGACACAAGGTCACCCTGTACAAGGCCTGCATCCGACCGTGCATGACATACGCTAGCGTAGTCTTTGCACATTGTGCCCCCTCCTATATTCACCGGCTACAGGTGCTCCAGTCGCGATTCATGAGAATCGCGACCGCTGCGCCCTTCTATGTGAGAAACGTCGATCTCCACCACGACCTGGAGCTCCCTACCATAGCCCAATGGATGAAGTTGGCGTCCACACGCCACTTTGACAAGGCTAAACACCATCCCAATCCGCTGGTGTGTAATAGCATCAACTATTACCCCTTCCCGACAAAAAAGGCTCGCAGGAGGCCCCGACACATACTAACGGATCCGGATGATCCAATTACCGTAGCAAACGATAAATTAAAAGCCGCCCGCGCGGCCAAAAATAATAAAAATAGCCAATCACAGATTAGGGTAAAAAACCGCCTTCACCGGGGAAGGCGAGGACCTTTACTTCGCACTTCGCTCACTCCAGTGAGCTTCCGTCCTGCCCTTCAGGCGATTGACCGCCCCGCGACGGCCCAAGCCGAGGTTCGAGTCTCACAGGAGACGCCCTTGCGCTAGCCGCGGGACAAAACGCCATTCTGGCCGAGCTACGCTCGCCAAAACAGCCCGAGCTGAGCTGTAAAGGCCCTTAAGGCCAACAGCGAGATTCCTTTTAAAAAAAAAAAAACTCAGGCAGTCGTTCATCGACCATTGCCCGGTGCACACGTTACGTAATTACCGAGTAGACTTCGAAATATTTACCTATTGAATTTGTTTATTGAAATCGTATTGAATAAAGAGAAATTAGAATTGGAATAAATCAAGTGATTGGGAGAAAACTTTGTGTTTGTTATCTTAACAATGTCGGGGCCTGACGCTACATATTTAAATTATTTTTGCACGATAAAAATATTTTCTGTATTAGCATAGGACAGGTTGACAAGATATTCTTTAAGATTTTTAGTAAGTGTATGTATTGTGAGTTTTGAAATGTTGGTGATAATTTTGTTTTTAAGGAAGTGGTTAAAGATGAAAGGGCCTCGGAAGGAGAGAAAGCGTTGGGAGAAGAAAGTGCATTTTTTGGGTTGCTTATACATAGGTTTGCGTTGTGTTTGATGTGGTGTGTCGGGTGTTTGTTTCCAAAAAAGTCTACATATTGGTATCAAGTATAATTGTACCAAACCTATTCGACATAAGGTCCTTTAAAATAGCGTACCAATTCTTGTAAGACCCGCAACGTACTCGTGAATCTGGCATTGAGAGTGTCCATGGGCCTCCTGCCCGATTGCCCCCTTTTCTATTATCTTGCGATGTTATTATTATTGTATGGCAAAATAAATTGAAAAATATCCAATTAATTTCTAAACAAATTTAATGGATACGAAGTCTAACTATTTATGGTTTGCGATAAGCTCTCCTCGAGTTACGTAAATTTAATGAATTCGTCATTATATACCTACTGCAATATTTTTGTTTGAAGGTACACGAAAAATATTATTGAAATCTTAAGGCTTGTACCAAAAGAGACCTATATAACGGCATGTCGTTATTAAGACGAACGATATCGGATGCTGATATTAAGTAATTTTCAAACGGAACTTTACCTGCATATTCCTTCATATACTTAAATAAAATTGCACTATTAATTTGAAAAAATATCTTTAAAGAGACAAACAACACAATAATAGGAAAATTGGCAAGGTTAAAAAATATTTCCCATTATTTCTCATTTATTATATATGCTTTTAAAATTCAAAATTCGAGTGCCGGCCTATGAGGGAGGACCCTCATAGGCCGGCAACGCACCCACTAAAATGGGAATTTATGGGCTGCCATGACTGCCCTTTTTGCCCTTTGCCCCGCAGGCGCGTGTCCCTTCCCACCTATTAAAAAAATATTAAACCTGTCAAAAAGCTCTAGTCCAGATTGCGTCGCAACAGTCCCAATAACACTATTCGATCCCTGTACCAAACCAAACATTAAGTTATTTGTTTTGTTTAAACTATCATTCTTGATTTACACAAATACATATATAATATTTCAATCAAAATATTAATTTAACTCCAAGACAGTATTATGATTTGTCAGACAAAGGCGTTATTTATATGATACGTTATGTTTATGGGGCTGTATAAAATTGTATAAAGACCACCAGTCTTTTATAGAATCTTAATAGATCTTAGAGTAGTATATTTTTAACAAGAGTGTTCAAAGGAAAGTACATGTTAATAAAGCCAAGTAACTGTCACTTCCATATAGAATGTATGAACACTGCAAAAGGTCAAAATTTGTGGACTGCATTCCTGTACTTGTCAAACAAGTGCATACTGAAAAATCTTAAATATATAATTAGATGTAATTATTTTGATAAAATTCTTGCTATTTTTAAACGGAAATTGTTGTTTAATAATTTTAGGAGAATTTTCTTTTCAACATGTTAGTTTTTATCACGGTCTCATGTGTTTGGTACGTAAATTTGATTCTTCTATTAGCAAGGTAAGCAGTGATGACCTCGTGGTTTCAGCATGCGCCTCTGAAGTCTTTCGTTCAAACGGCTGTATATAGTATGTGGCCAAATGACGGAACCGGCATGATGAACCTTATCATCTTCTAGCTTTTTAGAAAAAAGCTCCCGAAATAATCTTAGAGATTCTGGCGCCACTGGTTTTTCTCTTAGCAAGGTGGCAAATGACGTTTAATAAACCCGTATAGAAACATTGTCACAGCAATATGTCTAAAACATTGATGTGTGTAATTTGTCTTATTTATTGCAAACAATACAAATAGTTGCTATACACATAAGCATGTATTATAATTTGTATTTTTCATAAAAAATATTATATTATCAATCCCATGTAACACTATTCATGTCTTGGTATGTGTAGTATTTGGACCCCAAAGGCCTCCTCCAAATCCCGTTTGTTTATTTTTTTATAGAACAGGGGGCCAACGGGCAGGAGGCTCATCTGATGTTCAGTCGCCGGCCATGGACACTCTCAATGACAATGGGCTGCGTTGCCTGCCTCATGACAGGAACTCATGCAGGACTTAACATACTTAACTTCGTAAATTAATACAATATAAAACAATTAATAAAGAACAATTTTTAAGTTCAAAATTAACACTGACCATAATTATCATTGATAGGGATCAACTAGTCCTTATTCTCGGTAAGTTTTTATAAAACCCTTATTTTTTGCTCTCCACACAATAGCTCCTTTGTACCCCCGGATATTTAACGGTCATAGGGAGGTTCGTGCGATATCGATAATTTTATAACGTACGAAATGATACGGTTATGTTTATCATGTGTGAATCGTTTTGTCGCTCGTTCAAAATTTAATATTCTCAAAATAGATTATATAAAGGCTTGTTTGATAGCTACTTTGGCTTATTTTACTGTATTTTGTATATCATCTGTTGAGTACTTAGTTTTAATTTATTTAATCAAATAAATCTGACTGGCTTTAATTTTATAAGCGAGCAATGACAAGCAAATGATAGGAATATATTGAGTGTGTAAAGTGAAATATACACTAGACTATGAATCTTCGTCTTCTTCAGTCCCGCTCTTCATTTATCAAAGTTGCGTTAGTGACACCGCACAACTTCCTCTGTCTTCGGAAAACCTCTGCGCCTGTACCTATAGTACCTGTAAGGGCCTGTCTTTACTTGATGATAAAATGGCGTTGTTATATCAAAGTTCTGTTACTACGAGCACTTTCGTTAAACAACAACACCAATACAATTTTTGTTAATAGTTCTATTTAAGTAATTTATCGAAATATGGTGTGATTTATCGATACTTAGATAACATCACTATCCTCTCAATACTTCTATGTGATCCTTTGTTCTGTGTATTTATGGTACTCCTTTGACGTATCACTTGTGCCGCAACGGTCACGTCTTTCTTGATCCAACAGGTTCTGACATGTTTTCAGTGATATCATTCTATCCTTTTCGCTATAAGGAAACATTGTGAGATGGAAAACGCGTAAACTTCCAACACACAACATACAGTTTTTTCAATATGCTTACCTACATAGTAAGAATAATAATTAAAATTTAAGAAATAGAAATTTAAAACAAAATTAAAAAGTTTGGTCTCTGTGGCAGTGTACATTTAACGCTGGCAGAATTTCTCGATAGATATAGATAGATACTATTCGTTGAGCGAGAAAAGCACCAAGGGTCACCAGGGCTTCTACCAGGCGCCTACTTAAATTTTTAATTAACCCCTGTGCACTTGAACCCAACGGCCCAAGAGTCTCTACTCGAAAGGGAACATAATCAGTTGGAGGAAAGACTCTTATGTTTGAGCCGTAATTTTTCGCCTGCTCTGCGGCCGCTTCAACGTTTTTTGCTGGTCCTATGGAGTTATTGTAATTATTTGTATATTAGCATAACTAATACACTTACTATACGTAAAATCGGTGTAGTTTTTTAAATAAAGTAATTTTTCGTCTTTTCCTGACAATTTGTGTTTACGCTGTAAAGAAGAGAGACAAGTAACTTTTTAAATGGTGCAATTTACGTGTTGGCTATGTTTACAACCATAGTTAGTAACACTTATAAAGTTTATTGTCGTCGGTTTTATCTATATTAATTACATATATACAATTATATCATCAAGTCACCATCATATATGTCATTAAGAAGTAGCCAATATATTATTATACCTTTCGTATTTTTACGAAAATTCTTTCCTTGCGCTTTAAATACAAAGTAAGCCATTACATTATATATTACGGTGTGTTAAGTTTTTTTTATTATTTTAATATCTAAAATAGTTGCAATATTTATTATTATAATGTTGTCTCTATCTAGTATTTCAATGTGGCAATACCGCCATAAGAACGTTGTAAGTATAGAGTTCTCAAGGGTATCTTGGTAAGATTCCAGGAATTGTGATAAAAACTCCACGTTGTCGATCCCCGAGTTAGTTATCTGCTGAGGAAGTCTCGTGTGTCCTAACTTCTGCATATTCAACGATACCGCGACTGAATGGCTTTGATACTTAAATAAAAATTTAATTATGTGTCGATGAATTTTTTTAAAGAGCGCCTTCAACGATGAAGAGGAAAAAAACAACCTTTGTTAGGCACACGAAGCTGATTAAAACAGAAGTCTGTATACATATTTCAAAATAAATAATTAATTTGACCATAAGACGTCAAAACTATTTTATAACCGATTTACGACATCTACATCTAAGTTATTGTTTTTATAATTTGGTATTTTAAAGTTCCACGGAAACGTTTAATGTTTGACAAGGTTGAATGAATTATCACTACACTTGAGCACACATGTAAACCTTTTATTATACAATTTAGACTGACAACAAATTAATTTTTATATACAAAAACAATCAACTTAATTTCTTGTCTGCTCTCTTCGTTGTCGCACCAGCTGTTCAGCAAGAATTTTTTTAAACCTTACTCGTTTTAAGCAAAGATTGTGGAGAACACGTTATACACCTATTGCTTTTCGATGTTCGTAGGTGTAACAACGGGCGTTTCAAATATCAAAACTTTTAATTCCTAGTGCATAAAGTTGATATCGCCCAGTGGAAGTTGTCGGAGACTGATTATTCAGTCGTAGTTTTACGATCGCCATCGGGATTTCGGCTCCGGGTAAATAAGACGAAATAAAGTCAACTTTTTACTATCTAACCGTGACTTGGTTAGTTCTGTGTTCAAGTTTTTATGAACACGGTATCACGGGATTAGTTTAAAATATTTATTTTATTAAAGAAACTAGGTGGTATTGTGCGCCAAAGTATTGTGCTAATGCAACTGTTTCCACTATAAGCTAATATTAACCACCTAAACTCACTATTTTTCTCACCTGCTCGCAGCCTGGATGTTTATTTGACTTAGGGGTTGTGAAGGCTAGGAGCATCCTTCGTGATGATATCACTTTGGGCTCATTTCTGAACTGAAAATATTCTATGCTTTTAAGTTACGTTCTAAAATCGTTAGAGGATTTCTGACCAATAAGTTGAGGTGTTATCTTCCCTGGGAAGACCCTACCTCCAATTGTTTACAAAGAGAACAAAGTGCTCCCCGACGGGCTCGTAACGCACCCAATTAAAATTTTCCCCCCGAAGGATCGTTTCCACGACTATCCTATAAAAAATACCAAGCTACTTTGACAGCAGAGGTAGGATTACAAAACTGGCAACACACATGAAACTTTATTCAAATTCGTCCCAAATACAACTCATATTAGCCTTCAAGTGCTAAACCACACTGAAACACTTTCGTGTATTAGTACAATCTCAAGGTTCCAAATATCTGACAACTTTTGCTCCATTGCGAACACCTTTACAATGACTCCACCTGTAGATTAACTGTTGTGTGAACTGTAAAAGAATATGTTATGTCGCTATTATACAGTTTAACGGCGCATTATAGTCGTCGGCGGAGATTAGCCGCTCATCACAAAGCCATCTGTGCGCGGAAATAGACCGGTGATTGTCGGTCTATGCTCTGTGTTTCCAATTGTATGTCACTGTGACACTTTGAGCTTGTTTTATTTGTTAAAATAGAAATCATGCGACGGATTGTGGTCTGATGTATTATTGCTGGTACAATATAAGTATCGATTTTAGTTGCAAGAGATCTCGTTTATAGTATTTATAGAATTCAAACTTTCTTGGTCAAGGACGCTCAAACATTAGGTGCAAATGTATCAAATACAAAATTACACATTTTGAATTGATAGTTATGCAGACGTGCCGATATCAGATAATTGAATTAAAATTTGTTCATATTAATACCGTTTTTTGACTTTACACTGTTAAGTACAAAACAATAGCACAGCGGGAGATGTACTAAATTTAATAATGTACAGTCATCGACAATAACTTATGTGAATCACGAGTGATAAAGGTCGGTGACATAACGCCGTATTCATAAAAATATAACTATTTTCTTATTTGCACGGATGTGAATTCACGATCTCATGGTTGACATTTTCATGCTTAAATAATCTGTATTTAACAGATTGCTAAATATTTCCTAGGGTTTTTTAAAGTTTATGTTATTTCGCTACACTATATAAGTTTTGGGGTTTATGAAATAACGTATGAGTATATATTTATCATTAGTTAAATGTAAATTGTTACTTGTTTGGTACAACTTGAACCCATATTTAAAGCAAACACAAACATCGGATAGTCAATCAGGACATATTTTTGACCATCGTTTGCTGCATTGTATTTGCCTTTAGTTAATTTCTGTAGTTGTTAACAATTGAGTATGAATTGTAAGGAGCGTTAAGCGTGCTTGTGGTCTGGCATTCGCACCAAATTTTGTGTGTAATAAAACTCGTACGGAGAAGGAAAACAGATGTGTTGTGACAATGACATGCATAGTTCTTGTGAACTTGGAAAGCATAAGAAGATCCGTTCCGTTTGGTTATGATCAACTGTGGAAACAACAAATGGGGATATGCATTACGCTTACGCCCCGCGGTGCGACTGCTTACGTCGGAGGATTATGTGGATTGTAGGATTAAGGATTTGTGCATACCAACTATAACTCTAAGGTAAGCTAAGCATAAGAAGATCCAGCGTTTCGTTTTATTGTTATTGCAATTTTTTGCTATGAATTTAATACATACGTGTAATATATCGTTTGGCCGTAATAGATTTTTATTTCGAATTATTCTTATATGTGAGGGGTCAATGACATGTTCATTTAAAAGGATTACTCATAATCTTAACCATTATTATCACGTACGTTTTAAAGGTTTATTGAACTGATTTAATGTATTATTAATTGCGTCATAATGTGTCAGCTTATATTGATTTATATTCGGTTATATATTTACGAACATAATTTTTTATTACTTCGTATAGAATAACAAAACCATGTGCTCTCTAGTATGTTAAAAAGGTAACATACTTATTACTAACTTAAAGACTAGATTGGGCAGAGGGTTTCCACGTGAGTATCCATCGCGTGCCGTCTTGAGCCTTGGATTTCAATTCGTCCCTCTCTTTGCCTCTTCTGCTACTGTACAACGCCAGGTTTCCACTTGCGTCGTTTGATCTGCTGGTGAAATACGGCAAAGACAGCGGATGACCGAAGCCCGTGCGAGATGTATATATAATATTATAAGTACCTATAACTTATGATTAGATATATATATATATATATATATATCCTCTCATTCTTTATCGGGCAGACACATTTTTGCATCTATTTCTGTACGAGCCAGGAACCGTAAAATTTAATTCTTATAAGTTGATTTTTAGGTTTAAGACACGCTCTTTTCTTTACGATTCTGTTCTTTTTGTACAAGTAAACAGTCATTGCGCGCTTTTTTAAAAAAAGCATTTGGAGTACGGTCAGGCTTCGAACCAACGAAATCATATACAGAGAGAGTTGTATATTGTGTATGAATATCATTTGCTTTTTAATTAGTATAGTAAAAGCACCCCAAATTCTTATTCGAGACACGTTTGGCGCGTTAAATATGTCTCTCATCGCTCGTCTAAACAGACTACCGACTTAGCCCTTATGAGAAATTTTGTCGTATGTCAATTGCTTTTATGGAGCTTAATGTCGGTTAATTATTAATTTAAATATTTAGGTATTCAATTGTCAATATAACGTAGAAAAAGATTTGTGTATGTGTGTGAAACTTTTAGCTTAATACTATTATTAAAATCTTTTAATTTCCGAAAGCTGGAAATAGGAGAACAATGTTGTATGTCGTTCACGTCCGTCCTAATTGCCAATTTAATATACTTATTTACATCAAGCGAATATGCTTATTATTTCGCTCTTGAAGAACCCTGAGACGAATTGGTTCAGAAACGCTTCCGTAACGTGACATGATGTGACATGTTTATTACATATGCAAAAATACGTACGTGATATATTCTTGTAATTTTTAGGCAGACTCAAATAATTACAATGATAATCCAGCCCTTAATATAAGGTTTATTAAAATATGAAGAAAATGTTTGGTGAACTATTAAAATCCGTTAAATAGTCGCACACTATCACTTGTACTACCTAATAAGCCTTAAAAATAACATTCACTTAGTGCAAAGATTTTGGGCAGGTTAGTCGTGTTATCAAACTATTAGAAAATAAAATAAAAATATTAGTTGCTCTGCAAATTTTGAAATATTAAGCTCATGTAAAATTAATTTGCTTTGAAAAATAATGTTTAGTTTTATTAGAAGTTAGGATAGTTCATAGTTGTATTGAACCAATTCGACAAAATGTCATGTATAGAGAGTACCTAAGACGCCTTAGGAAGGTGACGCACTCGATATTTCACTCACGAAGGCATACTTATTTAAGGGATCAGAGGTGGCAGCCCTGATTTATTCACGGTACTCGCTAGGGACACAGCGCCTGAATTACAATTGTTAATATTATCGATTCTGCGCGTAAATTTGGTGCGAATTTTAAATTTCTAATACTCTAGTACTCGCTTATAATAACGAACTGCTATCATAATAATCACAAGCACAGCCCTCAGACTTCTGCATCTGTTTTGTTTGATTTATTTATGTTGTAATAGGCATGTAGGTGATCTGACTTATGTGAAACACGTTGTCGAATTTTTGGCAGACAGAAGGCTGATATACCTACTTTCCTTAAAATAAATGTAGATCTAAAATCTGCGCTTATAAATCATTTCTATGACCTGAAATGCGTTAACGATGATAAATCGCCCGCTTAGGATATATAGAACATACTAGCCACTGCAGGTTGCACCTCCAGCACCTCGCACCGTGGCACTCCAGGCCTCCTGACACGAGACTTTCGTGGTGGTACCACCACCAGGCCAGACACCGGGGCAAGGACAGACAACCGCTTCAACCGCTGATCATTTCAGCTCTCGAGCAGCTCGGCAGGCCTGGACCGCGAGCCTCGAATCTGCTGGACGCCCCTCACAACAGATGAAGACAAAGAAAACTATCGAGACGAGTCGAGCCCGACGCTACTCGTCTCCACCACACCAAGCCAGGTGTGGTGGAGCAGCACCTGCAGGCGCTCTGCCCCAACTGGCCGATGTCCGCCCCTAAGAGGAGCGGATAAACACTGTGGTTAATCTGTTCGAGGATTCACCCTATAGGTTGGTGTAATAGTACACCATCTTTCATACACAGAAATGATCCTGAAACAGATACAGAAATCTGACGACAAGACTAAGGCTTGAAGAGCCACTGGTTTTTTTTAAGTAACGGGGCGTTACCAGTTAAGCTATAAACGTAAGATTGTTCACCTTATAAGTTTTAATCACCTCGTATATCATAAGTTGTACATTTAGGATAAGCATTATGGCGATGTAATGCACTGGAAATTGTTTAGGAGATATGCATCATAATGACCCATTCATTACCTAACAATGGATGAATAGTGGAATAATGTAAAATAGAAATTCGAAATTTCGTCAAATTGTAAAATAGATTAATATTCATCTAAATGATATGAGATAAAAATACTGTCACTATTTTACATTATAGAATAGGAGGCGAACGGGCAGGAAACTCAACTGATATCATATCGTCCATGGACACTAATACTAGATGATTACTGCGTTGCTACTTAAAAAATTGGTAAACTCTTTTCTTAAAGGACCATAACTCGAATTGGTTCGGAAATACTTCAGGGCAGCTGTAAAAAATTGCCTGAAATAACTCTTAGGTGTGGAACGATGTACGTCGTGGTGATAGGAATTTTATATTCTTCCTCGACGTCCTATTGTAGTATACCTTACAAGATCGACGTCTCGAAGATACCAGCTTTGATATTATTATTTAAACATTATTAGTGAACAAGTTTCTCTGAAATAGAGAAGGGAATTATGCGTTTTACATGGGTCTATGCTTCAGATTGCATCCCTATCATTCATCTAGCATTGAGAGTGTCCATTGATTGATGACCCATCAATTAACAGGAGATGAGCCTCCATTTGCCCCAGTTCTATAAAAAAATCTTAGATGATTTTCATTTTATTGACAAGTTGGTCTTTGATATTGATGAGTAGAGACATATAACGTTAGTGTAATTAAAGTAATTTTAAACTGTTAATATGAGGTTGAGTTGAGTTGACATATAAAAAACATACATTGCATAATGAAACTAAACTTGTCATTAAATTTTAAAATTGCATTCCCATGTATTTAAAAAAGATTTTGTTGAAGGAATAAAATAAAAAATGATTCAGTGGCGCTACAACCTTTCAGTTCTGGTCCTCAGATTGCTGTATCTGGTTCACGGTCAATCTAGGTCCTAGGTGATCAGCATCCTGTGCCTGACACACGCCGTCGACTTTTTGGGTCTAATGCTAGCCGTTTTCCTTCACAGTTCGAGAAAATATTAAATGCGCACATAGAATTAAGGTCCATTAGTGCAGAGCCAAGGATCGAACCTGAGTTTATTGCCAGTTCTTTCAGTTTGATTTGAGAACTGGCAGTAAATGTAAAATTGGAAGCATTTATTGTATATTTCTTTTTTACTGACGTTCATAAGTGTACATTGTGTTACCTATATGAATAAATGATTTTTGCCTTTTGATTTTGACTTAACTTATGACCTCTCATCAGCTATGAAGGTCGCATGCTGAAGCCACTAGGCCAACAATGCTCTATGAATACATAAGTCAAAGGCACCACTACACACATAAGCGGGGACTAAAAATCTCTCTCGAAAAGCTTTAAAATACTGCACTAACATTAATGACACTGACAAAATAACACTTATTTTCATGAAAACCGTTGATTTCACTTGAAATATTCATACGGATTTATTAGTTTTGGCTAACTTTTGTCCTCGCATTGTAAATTAACTCATAATGTTAACCGAATTTTGGCGAATAAATAATGTTATGGTTCTCTGAATAATTGGGGCCAGAGTTTAATTATAATAGATATTTTGAATAGTCTAGATTTATTTCAAAGTCAAGCTTTATTTCAAAGGATTTGTGCTTTTTATAGAACTGTTAATGCAATACTCGAATCAAATTAAATATCTTATGTGGAAATTGTATTCGTTTTTACAACAAACTTCCTAGCGAAATTAGAGAGTTATCACTGAATAAATTCAAAACTCTCGTTAAACATAAATTAATCAATAAAGTTTTTTTTTTAAATTTGACGATTATTTAAATGATGAATGATTGCGATTAAAAATAGTGGCGGAGAGTTTCTTGCCAGTTCTTCTTGCCCGCGCTGCGCTCTTAACTTGCGAACTGGTGGTAAATGTAAATTTAGAATCAATTTAACATATTTTCTGTTCGTTCATAAGTGTACTTGGTTACCTATATGAATAAAGTTATTTTGAGTTTGTTTTCGAGTTATTCAGACTCTCCGGCAACGCACTTGCGAGCCTTCTGGCAACGTGGGTGTCCATGGGAGGCGGTATTACGTATGGTAAAGGAAGGCATCATGAGGTAACCGAGTTTATATAGAGGCAAAGTTGATGGCGTCTGTCAGGAACAGAAGGCTGATCACCTGATTGAAACACCTACAGCTATAGACCAGGCCTTAAAGGTTGTAGCGCCAAAGGTTTTTTTAGGGTTATCAAAGCTAGACAATATTTTACGATATTTTTTTGGTGTACACTTTTTTTTTATTAAAACAATTGGTTTGATTATTTACTTGCTAATAAAGAATACCAATTAAAATTCTCGGGCTACATAGGGCCGTTAATATACCAATATTATGGTATACCTCATACTTAGTAGCCACCAAGTATGGAAACTTATAATTTATAGCCGAAAGCGTTTCTACTATTGAGAAAATTCGTGATTTTATTTACGTTAAAGAGTTATGTTAAGCTATTTTATATGTATATGAAGTGAATTTTTCATTAGAAAATCTGTTCTAGCGTAAATAAAAGAAAGTCTGTATGATTTACATCATAATCATAAACACACCCATACAGCACAGCCAAATTAGGAATTACGTTTACATTATTTTTTTATAGATTTTTCCTTTCCTAAATATTTGAATCTCTTAGTATATATTATGTATTCCATCATTAGCTATATGTGTAGTATACAAACGAAATTAATAATTATAATATGTAAGAAGTACTAATAGAAAACGTCACCAACTAGATTCGTGAATACATTAAAAGCAGTGAAAAGTTATGAAATAACAGATATAGGTCAACGGACCGACGCAATTAATCAATTGGTAACCAGGATGCGCTTGTTGTAGACTGACAGAGACCACCTACATGTACAGACATCCAGATTGAATTCACCAATTACCACCCACGGTCCCATAGAACATTTTTAATATAGTATATGGACTATAGACCAGATATAACCTAGTGGCTTCAGCTTGCGACGCTAATCCTTGAGGTCGTAGGTTCGATCTCTGGCTGTGCACCAATGGACTTTCTTTCTATGTGCGCATTTAATATTCGGTCGAACGGTGAAGGAAAACTTCATGAGGAAACCTACTTGCCTTAGACCTAAAAAGTCTACGGCGTGTCAGGCACAGGAGGATGATAACCTACTTGTCTATTAGATTGACTAATCATGAAACAGATACAGACATTTGAGGCCCAGACCTAAAAAGGTCGTAGCGCCACAGAATTTTTCATGGTTAGTACACTTAACAGTTCATTAAAATAATGAATGATACGGATACATTTGAAAAACTACTTACTCTTTGCTTTTGTTAAAATATTAAGATAATCTATGGATGCAATCCTCTATGGTTTATGCTCGGCATTCGTGATTAAATTTGCCGGAAGCGGAAATGACGATGCATGAATGGTGAACAAAAAGTTTGAAAAGTGCTTTTGGTAGAGTTATCGTAAAATTCAGTTTTAGCGCTAACTAACCCGTCCACCAAATATCATACGTTTTTAATAGGAGGTCAGAAATTTACATGTGTTATGAAATGTGAATAATTAAAATTATTTTATGGAGATGTGCATTGCAACTATGCTTCCATTCCGGCCAAAAAACATTTGGAGGTCCAAAACACTGAGGCTTGTAATATTGATTAATTAGCATAATGAGACCTTTCGTCGATGCGTTTTAGAAACCTTGCCGTGATAATTATTTGCTATTATTATTGTTTTATTTTTTCGTGGATATTTGGCGGCGGATGCCATCTTCAATACAAAGAGTTCCCTTCGTGAATTGTATGCTATTGCGGGTTACTCGATTAGAGGAAGTTGCATGGATCTGGTCTGGCGCCATCTTAAATTCTTATGTTCAAATTTCAAAATCATTTATTCATATAGGTAACACAATGTACACTTATGAAATGCTTCAAATTTTTCATTTATTGCCAGTTCTCAAATTAAGGGCGTAGAATGGAAGAGAAGAACTGGCAATAAACTCTCCGCCACTCTTTTTTAATCGCCAAGTATATAGTTATTTTCACACATGTATATCCTTTCTACAACATATTTTAATATCATCATCATCTCCTTGTAATGTGTGATGTTTAAGACAGGCATATTAAGGCCGTGTACGTTACAATACTGTGTATTAAATCTTACCATACAATTGACCACTCGTATGGGTTTCATGAGCTGAATAGTCGTGGTGGCATTGTGAGAACCTAATCCGATTAGCTGCGGTGATACTATGCCACAGAAAGTAAACTGATTGAATGTTGTAGGGTTTTCAACGAGCGATTATGGTAGGTATTGTATTGTGAGTAGTTCGTTACGAAATTATAACACTGTTTATATAACCGAGATTTTTATTAAGCGTGGTTGTTGAGAGGCTGATAACTAATTAGCAGTGATAAAAGTTTAAACGTTGTCTTAACGCCATATAAACGTTTAACGCGAAAAACACACCTTTTGTCGCTACGCCTCTCTTCGAAGACACTATTCTTAACAGCCGTCGTCGAAATACTCGGCGGTGGCATATCGAATGAGGTCAGTTTCGCTGTCATTTGGAGGGATAGGATTAATTAGCCTCCAAGAAGCTTGGCGTGCTCAGCAAGACAAGACGATACTACACTCCGCCATGGCTTGCAACTGTAAGCGCATATTAAGCCTAACATGGAGTTCTCGCCTCTGGGCCTGAGCTCCCGAGTACCAGCTTCTTCCACTTGACACATTAAACGAAGAGCAGTACGTCGTCGTAATCGTTCGTCCTTCAAGAAATAGGTGTACCTACCTAGGAGCACGCACTTATATTATAGTAACAGTACGATTATGCCCAGTTATATCCCATTAAAGCATTAACATTGTTAAACGTATGGACGTGTACAATGATATATTATGGAGAAATTGCGGACAAACGCAAGAACATTGTCCCCACTATGGGCCGCGATTGATGATCACGTGTGGGCTGCGGCCTATATACAGTGAGTAGGTGGTACCCTACAACGCGCCATTGTCTGTGATAATCTATGGTTTGTGTGCAATTGATTAATTAAGCGACTGGAAATGCAGCTTAAATGTCTACTGTGGTTGGTCGTTGACCAAAATAAGATTTTACTCGGATATTATTGTTCTCTCTGTGTTTATTATTAACTTCGCTTTACGCGCTTATATTTTGGAGATATTTTTGCAACCACTTTAACAATTACCCTATTTATTCAATTAACATGAAACCATATTGAAGTGAAACTTCTTTATCGGCGTTGGAAAAAAAATTGCCGTCACATTTTTCGGTTAAGCGTCCCATTTTTCCGTTACAAGCCATCTTTTACTTGTTTCTACCACGGTTGATTCGAAGAGATTCGAAGCCATTAATAACAAAGATATATAATAACGATAACAATGATAGTAACAATTCTATTACAATTAATTAAATTCTGTTATAATGTTAGTAGTAATTAAGTAAAATGAAATAATTGTATTTGTATTCATGTCTATGATAATAAAAGCCTTTTATTTAACCAATTTCTGTAAGGTCACATATAGTAGATCATTTTTCGAAAACTAAGGTCATAAAGAAGTTTCACTTCTTACGTGTGTACACTAGTGCACGCACACATTTTTTTTATAAAGAACTGGACAGACATTTTACGACGACCACAATCCCATCTCATGTTAAGTGCCTTTGATTTTAAGATGCCTTTGTAACCGCCGCTTAAATGAACCCATACTAAACAGTCTGAAATGATTTACACTCCTTTGCTGTTTTTACAAGAAACGATGATCGAGGTGAACAGGGGTCAAACTCCAGCGTGCTTCTAGATGATCGTTGTTTGAAAGGGCATGACGGAATTAGGTTGTTTAGTACAATGGAGCACTCCGGAGTGTAATCCATAGTCGAGAAGTGAAATATATATATATATATATATATATATATATATATAGTTTAAATGATTGAACCTATGGTTTATATTCAAAAAAACGAATTTGATACTAGAAACAGTATTTTACGTTGAAATTGTTCTGATTCCGTGAAACTAAATTAATCCAACCCCATAAAACTGTTGTTTCACAAATGGGTTAATTTAGAAATTATTGCTTATCAGAAATGAGGTCACGTTTCTAGTTTTCGATTCTAGGGCATAGATATCCTACATTTTTATTATAGAAGGAAAAATAAATGCCTTATTAAACGACTTAAAAAGTTCATAAGTAGTCATTTGGACCTGTATATGATTACTACTAGAGCTTTTGTATATTTGGTCAGTAATTTCTCCAAAACTAATAATCGTTTTGAGATAATCAGAACTAAGGAATATTACAACATAAGTACCGCTTGAAGTTTCATAAAAATAGTAAACAATTAAGGAGACCGGTACGTTTAAGACATAAAAATGGACTAGATTATAGTCTGGACTGGCTGTTAAAGTTCTTAACTGTAAATCCAATGTGTCGTACAGTGCACGGTTCCGCACGCCACAATAGGAAATGGACGTTTGGTTTGGAAACCTATTTAAGAAGTCTATTTTATATTCAATTTATATAAATATCTAGTGTTACTAATACAGACGATGTTCAACTTGAAAAACAACGTTATTTACATGTGATTTTCGTCGTAAATAATATATGATGACCCTTCTCAAAATGTCTATTACCAATCCTGAAAGGTCACTTTCCTGTAAACTTATAAATCACACTGTCGTTGATTTTTTAATATTCAGAGAAAAAGTAATCGTATGATATTTATAGTAAAGTTCACCTGTGCAAGTTCACAAGTTGCACCTTTTTGCCGCACCACTATGTGTACCAACTGCTCGGTATTTCTGAACCAAGGATCCTTCGAAAAAAGTGTGTACCAATTCTTAAAAGGGCGGCACTTTCCTACCTTCTGACATTGTGAGTGGTGGGCGGTATCACTTCAAAGTCAAAGTCAAAAATCATTTATTCATATAGGTAACACAATGTACACTTATGAACGTCAATAAAAAAGGAATATACATTGAATGCTTCTAATTTTACATTTACTGCCAATTCTCAAATCAAAGGGCGTAGAACGGAAGAGAGGAAGTGACAATAAACTCTCCGCCACTCTTTTTAATCGCCAAGTTTTTTTTCTATTACACAACCTTTGTAAGGAGCTACAACCATAACACCATGTTCCACATGACATCAGCAGGAGGCATGGTGAAATAGGAGCACGCACTTACATTCTCGTGGGAACAACACGCAAATATAAATAAAAAAATTAGATAGACTTAACTCCTGAGAGCCTCCTATGATCATGAAAAGTTGGGAATGATGTCTTGTTAATCCCATGAGTTAGTAGCTCAAAATAGACTGTGACATATAGTATGACACTTCAATCACTAGTGTAATTTATTTGTTACAATTTCACTGAATTTCCCTACTAGGCTTCTTTGTTATTTAAAAAAATTAAATATGATTTTCGAAAAAAGTAGACGAGTTTATATAGGCTAGCAGTCGTTCAATTAAAGCATACGTTTGATAAAAAAAAAGCATTATTATTATATATTGATCCATATTATCGTGTCTCTATTACAATTGTTATCTAAAAGATTTTAAATACTTCTTTACACTACTCACCCCACGTTTTTACAATACAAGATAGTTTTTAACCGTGTCCAAAGTATTAAAAAAAAATATCAGTGGCGCTACAACCTTGTTAGGCTATATTTGTCAATCTAATAGGCACCTGATCGTCGAATTTTTGGGTCTAAGGCAAGCCGGTTTTCTCTTACCGTTCGAGTGAATGTTAAATTCGCACATAGAAAGAAAATCCATTGGACAGCCGGGGATCGAACCTACGAATTCACCTGAATTCGTAGGTTCTCAACTCTCTAAACTCTCATACCTATGAGAGTCGCACGCTGAAGCCACTAGGCCAACACTGCTCTTACAAAACAAATACTATGGTTAAAATTTTGGTGACAAGTGACGTTATTAATCTTTTCTTATATAATTCATTATTATCTGTTTATGTGTTAAAGCAAAGAATTAAATTTTAAACGTAGCTTTTTTAAATTAAAAGAAAACTTTCGCAACTTTTATATTTTATTGCCCTCGCTATGTCGAGACAATTTATGCTTTTGAATATTAGATTCAGAGTAGAGAGTAATAAATAATGTAGGCTTTGCCTTTGTTTATAGTGAGACAGGAAATATTATCCTGCTTAGCTTATTGGATTTAAAAGTTTGACAGTAAAACTATTTATATATTTTCATAAGCGTAGAATTTAGCTCCACTTTTTTAATTAAATTAGATATAAGTGATGTAAAGTTATGTCAATAACAGCCTTTAAAAGTACCCTTGTAAACAGTAGGCGTTCAAATATTTCCATACTTACATAAATAACGACACTAAATCATATCTCGTATTCAAGTTTTTCATCCACAAGACTATGTTTATCGAAGTTCACACTCACTACAGTCTAACCAATTGCAACAACTTAAATATATTCTACCTTCATTTTGTTTAGTAAACATCTAATGACAAACAAATTAACCAATTTGTTAATAACACTGGAAGGATAGTTAAGATACAGGCTAGGCCTATTTTAAACCCTAGTGCTCATATAAATATATTATGTATTAGCTTAACTAACACGAATATTGTATCTCAATGATTCGTTGCCTATGCTATTTTTACAACGTTTAGAAAGTAAGTACAAAATGTAATTGTTTTTGCGCCGAATAAAGTCATTTTTATTTTAATTTTATTATTTATAATATAGGGTATATGCCCCACACATTTCCAGTTAAGTTTATTTATTTTTATGGTGACAACTTAGTTATTCTTCCTAATGATTAATTATTTTCTTCCCTATCGCACCTCGTTCCATCTATCTTTGTCTGATACACTTACATTTATTTTCAATAAACATATAGTAGTCAAATATAATGCTCTGGTATTACACAAGACGAACGAACGAAACAGGAAACGGACAGTAATCAATCATTCAAAATTTACAAATATTAGAGTAGTTTCTATCCTCTCATGTTAAATCACTTTAATACTTTAATTAGTAAAACATGGAACTTATTAAATTGTGTGTTAATCTACTAGAAATCCGCGGTAAATTACAACGTACTTTCATATAAATTATGGCCTTTTTACAGTACTTGGTCAATAAATTATTAAAATCCATTTTCATAGCGCTGCGCATGCAACAAACTCATTACCAGATAAGCTTATTCTTTGGGTGAGCGTATAATATCCAAGGGGTGTACCGTCTAGGAGTATTGGAAATAATTATTCGAATTTTGCACTAGAGTTTAGTGAACAGACGAATGCAATGAAAGAGAAAGGCATGTCCGCGCCCAACTGTAACTAGCGTCTGGGGATGGCTTTAAATTACAAGATTAATATAAGGTGTATGAAAATAGTTGTTGATAATTGGTTATTGCCAATAGCGTATTTACAATGGGAATACGCAAATTGAAACGATAACCGTCTCAAAAGTACACAACTAACCAACAGTAATAAAATTAATAAAATTCTTAGCCTTTAATTATATATAGCTCGCGTTTTCACTCGGATTTATTCGGTTTTGTGATTTTTTATATAACAAGGGGCAAACGGGAGAAGGATCACCGGATGTTAAGTGCCCATGGACTCTCACTGCCAGAAGGCTCGCAAGTGCGTTGCTGGGCTTATATGAATTGCAATACTCTTTTTTTGAAGGACCCTAAGTCGAATTGTGTGTGATAAGCAGCTAGTTGTACATAGTGGCGGTGCGCGGCAAAAACTGCCTTATGGCAAGGAATGACAGAAGTTATATCACAATATTGCTTATTATGAATTAGTATCGCGTTCCACCAGATGCTAAGTATAAACAATATAATGTACTAATCGCCAAAATAATTTAATACTCTGTAACGGTAATTATGCGTCCAATGATGATCACAATGTTGCTAATAATCCTCAGAATCCTGCGGTGTGCTCGGCATCCGACTGACATAATTGATGGCTTACTACATCTTGGCGGCTTTGTTGCCAGGGAAACCTAAACTGCTTATGCCTAAATTTAGCCTTTGACGTATCTATCTATAATGCTTTAACTACAAATCCAAGGCACGTTGCCTTGGATTTGTAGTTAAAGCAATTTGTTTAAAACTTGATGCTTCCGCTTTAGATACATACAAACATTTTTTTAAAGAAAATGGCCTTCGAATGAATCTTTAGACATTACAGGCATTTGTTGCATATTTATTTGTTAACAACACATCATATACATATATTGTATAATGCTATATCTACAGTATATGTTACAAGATGTCTATTCTTAAATACGTGACAATTTATTTTGACAATTTACGTTTATGGTTCGCATAAATGTTATTAAAAAAATAAGAATATTCCTCTTCCCTTTTTAGATTTTGCTAGTAATTTACTCAAATTAGCTTTCTTTGAAATATCAAAGTGCCGGTGGACATTTGTGGCGGAGTTTTGCATTCAATTAGAACTCGTTCGTATCTGAAGTCAATAATTTCAAAAATAATATACTCAAAAGAGGAAACAGTATTTTCAGATGATTGAAAAATTTCATGTATATTTTCATTCTCTCAATGCTGAGTTTATTACGTTACGTCGAAACATGCATTTTCACTCTGCAGTTTTCCACTTGATGCACTTATAATAAATGCACCGTGAATATTCGTGTAAATAAATATTCACTGTCTACTCCATTACCTCAGTCTGTAATGTGTATTACTGCCTTCGTCTTCTTGAACTCAAGTCACTTTTAAGTACAAAATAATATCTCAATCTACTTTGAGATATTATTTTGTTTCCCAGTTTTTTATAGAATAGTTGGCCCGTTTGCCAATAGGCTCACCTGACGTCAAATCATACGCCACCTATAGACACTCTCGATGCATAGGGGGCTCGCGTTGAATTAGTCGAATTGTAACCTCAATAACCAACGTAGAACTTACGAAAGGGACTGGCAAAAGGACGTCAACGTCTTTTTCTCTACTTATTTATTTTACAAGTTACTTCAAGCAGCCCTACTAATATCCTGGATATGATACATAGAATGATTAAAAATATAGTCTAGCCTCTGTCAGCAGTAGGCATGTCGAACGATGCCCGATATATTATTGTGAAAACAAAACACAAACGCACTGTTTTTTTTTGGATTGGTTTTATTGCACGAACAAGTACGATCAAGGGTTTAACATAACGTGTCAAAAATATTAGCAGCTCATAACTAAATAAAGTTCTAATTATAATAATTTTTACGCTGAAAACCATCTTTACATTAAATTAAATAATTACATGGATTGGTAAAAATTTAATCGTTTTCATCCAGGCTAACTGGTAACTATAAAAAAACTAAAACTTATTGAGGAACACTTAGGTTAGTAAACTAACTGCACTATTTATCTCACTTAAGATTTCAGATGAATACATAGTGTTATATGAAATGCACGATAATGTAATTAAGAAGAAGACTTCAAAATCGATTGAGGCCTGAATAAACCGAATTTCAGGATACCTTAATATATCTTGTGTACTCAGTGTCCCCTCCCCACCTTCTTTATATTCATGGAAATGGGGAAAAGGTAAACTTACTGTTAAATAGGTTTTAGGGAATTACGATCTTATTGCGTTTGAATTTCGTATACTAGATGACAATAATGGCATCTAGCATGGCTTGATGGAGTAGATAAACATGTCAATTCTTTGTTGCCTAAACATGTGGGAAACTGTACGTGACATTTTTTTATGTAATATCGCTGTTAAGGACCTTTACAGTTTTGCTGTGGCTGTTTTGGCGAGTTTAGCTCGGCCTGGCTTTTTCTTTTCATTTATTATTGATATAGATGCAAAAATATCAACCATTATAAACATTGGTTTACAAAAATTATTAAGAAAAAATCTTCTACATTCTATACAATTCTAAATTATTTTCAATCCCAAAAATCCCTTGCCTTTCTTATCTCAAAAATGAATTCCAATTCTCAGGTCCCTATAACTATATGTAACGCTCCTTTAATAGATGCTTTTTGCAAACTCCAACCCACAGCTCATCCTTCTTATGCAACTCGTTTAGGAACTCCGCCAATAAGTTCTGGAATACGCTTCCCGTCTTCACACGATTCACAACTGCCATAACCTATTTTAACACTCTTCTGAATAAATATTTCTTAGCCATATCTGCTCAGGTTTTAGTTCAGTTATTTTATAGATTAAGTTTGATATTGTATATTTTTTCAGTGTTACCTGTAATTTTGTTTATGTTGATTTGCACTTCTTGCTTTTTACCCTTAATATTTTTTTTATGCTAGGGTTGCCTGGAAGAGATCGCTTGTTAGCGACAGGTTGCCCATTGCATCCCTTATAGTTTTTATGATATTTGTTTTTCTTTTAATCCTACAAAGTATAAATAAATCAATGGTACCATTAGGAAAGTAGGTGATCAGCCTCCTGTATCTGGCACACGCGCTAGACTTTTTGGATCAAAGGCAAAATTTCCTCACGGTGTCTTCCTTCACCGTTGAAGCAAATGTTAAATGTGCACATAGACAGAAAGTCCATTGGTACACAGCTGGGGATGATAAGACTTCAGCCACAACCAACACTGCTCCTAAATTAAAAAAAAATATAGGATCTTTATATCATATACAAATAAACTTATTTACACATTATAATACATTTAAATATCAAAATAATACACGGCCAAAAACAACAAAATATTATTAATCACTTTTTTTTAATAAATCTATATAATAGTGAGTTAACACCAAAATAGTCAAAACAATATTCTAGATATTCATGAATTGATTGTAACTTGTCTTTGGTTTGTCGATTGTCGACACACGCGCAAGGCTTAGTAATAATTTTTGAATTATTTATTCTCTAATGTCGATTGTCACCCTTCATGGGGTAGATTAAGATGGAGGGAGACTGTTAACTATTCATACACTGTACGATATTTGCGTTACTATTGACGTATTTGCTCGAATCGATTGTGTCTCTTTAATTTGTATCCAAGTGAATTTGTTTATTCCTTGTTCCCGAAAGTAGCTTAGATAGAACGTCCAGTGATTAGTTCCAACAAAGCCGCATTAGCTCTCGGGGTCAGTCTATAAAATAATATTTAACTTATTTCTTTGTTTAAGAAACAAAATTATTGGTCTTGAATATCTTTTGACATAGTAATAAAGTAAACCAATTTAATTCCATACTTAAAAAAAATGAGAAATCAGTTGGGTGTTAGTTTAGTTATTATACACTTAGTCTACATTAGTTATTGTTATATCCATAACTTCGTGTTCAGCAGTGTGGACCCGTTTTGGCTAAAGGCATCCATCTGATCTTTTTATTTGGATCTGTTCTTTGCTCCCTCCACCTGTTTCTCCCCAGAAACTTTTATGATAGTATTGTTTTTTGTTAAAATATAACATAACTTTTACATATTAAAAAGTGTTTTCTTAACTTTTATGATGTTATGAGAAATTTACATATTACATATTTTATGTCAAATAATGTGTTTAAAAAAATACATATTGTTTGTTTAAACGTAGCTGTTTAAAATTTAACATTTCTTTTGATATCTCTTAATTAAATTGAAATATTTTCTGATGAAAATATATTTTTAACTCATTTCTAATATTCTAAAAGAACGTCTCGACAGCGTGCGGAAAACTCTTTGAGTGTATTTTCTTTTAGTAAATCTTTGGAGCGGTGCACATCGCCTGGGGGCGCTTCCGATCCCTCCCACCCTTTCGAGGAAAAACTCAGCTAATTATCTTGTATACAGTAAAGTGACTCTAAAATCTTCAGAAGTAATTATAACGTTGAAGCGTAAATGCTGTATTGGTTTCAGTTCTTGGCGTTATCATTGTTTTGTCCAATCATTGATCGTAGAAAAATTATTCGTGTTTGCAGCTACTGGCCCATTGACTTAACCTATATAAATAAAAATGAATAGCAAAATATGTTACTAAAACCAAAACTCGAAGACGGCTGGACTAATTGGATATATTTTTTAATTTATTTTTTGAACTCTTTGGCTTTGGGTTTTATTTAATTTAGTTATAGTTGCATTGTTATTTGATTTTTTTTGTTAATTAATTATGCACTTATTGTACTTTAGCGATAAGACCACCTGTTGCCTAATAACCTACTTACTTTTCGTTTTTTTGGTTGTATAATTATGTATGTTATGATAACAAAGTATAAATAAATAAATAGAATTAAATGAATTCTAAGGATTTATAAAGGAAAAATTGAAATAAATGCACGGAAAAGCTATTAGCATATAATAAAATGTTCCATATGTTTTAAAGCTACTAAAAAGGGGTAAGAAATCATATTAAGGAGAAACGATGATCGCGGAATGTTCATACTCGTTTATAAATAGATTATTTTTTGTCTTATATTTAATTCACTTATTTAATGCAAGACTAATGCAAAGAAATATTGATATTTAATTCTTTTTGAAGATGGTTTCATTTTTTATAGTAATTCATCTAGTATCTGGTATGTTTTATATAATAATACTGAAGTATCCACAAGGATCTAAATGTGATTAAAGTCCTAAATACTGTGAAACGGTTTGCCTAAGCTCGCTTTAACAGGCTATATAACCATGTGAATGCTTAGGCAATCCAACTTCTTGTTACAGGAGAACTAAACCATTTGAGTTACTAAAACTAGTGTAGTGATTATACAGCGTACATAGTGTCGAAACATTATAGAACACTAAGTCTGTTAAAGAACATTATCTTAGTTTAAGCCATTCACTATTATTGTAGAAAATTAAGTCAACATAATCTAACTTATTACCAATAATTATTGTATAGGCTAGATGTAATGTAATTCGCACTCTCTTTTGTGAACTATAAAATATATTTTTTTCTATCATATATACCACATATATTTTTATAGAACAGGGAACACACGAGCAAGAGGCTCATCTGATGTTAAGTGATACCGCCGTCCATAGACACACTGTCAGACGGCTCGCAAGTGGATAGCCGGCCTTTTAAGAATTGGTACGCTCTTTTCTTGAAGGACCTTAAGTCGAATTGGTTTGGAAATACTTCAGTGGGCAGCTGGTTTCAACTTTAAAACGCTCGAAATGATATAAATGTGAAGCAATTATGATTTAAATAAATAATATTCAGTACATGTTGTCTAGAACGCTAGTTTCATACAAGGTTGGCTTATGTTACAATACGAAGACGTGACATGCATTACTATTGAGTCCATGGTTTTACAAATTACGGATTAACTTTTTAATATTCATATTAAAGTCGAATATACACACGTTACTTGTCATAAGCGAAACAATATTTCATTAAAAGAGACTTTTATTTGAATTTATATGAGGTCTTTAATTCTATGAATATTGGTATTTTACACAAGCCAATATTAAATGTATTAATTACAGGTTCCTTCCAGAAGTTCAGAAGTTTTCTGAACACTTGGCAGGCTTCACGGAGCAACCACACTGCTCCGAGGATTTCATTAATTAGCACATTATACATACAAATACTAAGCACTATAGTTCTGAGAATCTATAGAAGCCCAAATGGGTGGAGCTGGATCAACAGATGATGCTGCAATTTCATTAAATATCGTTCGTTCGTATCGTTTATCTATGGGGTGGCGGTATCACTTAACACAAGCCTCCCTTGTTAAAATATACGTCTTTCCGAACGCTCTTCAAGCAAGATTTTATAACGTAATGTTATACCCTAATAAAGACACAACTGAAAAACACGAAATATAAAGGGTAACATGTACGTTAAATCAAACGAATCAACAAAAATAAAATTACAAGTAATTCTGAAAAATTAAACAATTCTTAAACTTAATCTAAAATAAAACAAACAATAAGCCTATCACACATTGATTTTGGTGATGGATAAAAATGTCAATGTCGAATTCCTTACTTGCATTTTTTAATTTCGTCATCAAAATGATGGAGGAAATGTATACAGCCTGTCGTAATGGTCACCCTAAGTGCCACAGTACCTTCAAACACGGTAACTGTAAGCCATAACCTTGCGCTACTGTGAGCTTTATAGTTTTCCAACCGATTTTCCTTAGTACATAATCTCGTTATTCGTTTTTATTTAAGTAGAAGATACAATTTATGTTTATTTTATTAATTCGCTTTAATCAAATAAAGGCCGGTAACGCAATTGTAAGCCTCTGGTTAAGTGATCATGCTCGTTTGCTTCCTGTCCCATCAAAAAAAGGATTTTAATGCAAATACAAAAAAAAACTTATCGTAAGTTGTTTAAAAAATTATTAATGTCGCTACAACCTTTTTAGGTGTGGGACTCAGATTTCTGTATTTGTTTTATGATCATTTGTTAATCGAATAGGCAAGTAGGTGATCCTTCTGGGGAGCCTTCTGTGCCTGACGCACGCCGTCGACTTTTTGGGCCTAAGGCAAGCCGGTTTCCTCACGATGTTTTCCTTCACACAAAGATAAACAGTCCATTGGTGCACAGCCGGGGATTGAACCTACGACCTCAGGGATGAGAGTCCCACGCTTCAGCCACTACGCCAACACTGCTCACAAGCTGTTTAGTACGGTAATTAAAACAAACATTAAAATAAATCTGTAAAATCTAAAATGAATTGAAACGTTCCAAATTTGCTTTACTAAGGTAAATGGTTTTTATTTTCATTTGTAATAATGACAATTATTCACTAGCTCTATAACCCTATATTCGAGGTTAACCCCTTAAACTTCACTTGTTTCTTCTATTTTATAGACAAGTAGGTGATCAGCGTTTTTGTCTGCCATTTTCTCAAGATCTTCACCGTACGGGTGAAATATACTAATTGTACGAGCCAAGGTGTACATTTTGCTCACTCGGTCGTTCTTAGTTTTATAAGTGTGGCGATTTCCTAAATCGTCAGAGTTACCCCCCGAGAGTATAGCCTGACGTAGGTACTCTGTTCGACAGTTACATTGCATTAAATCGTTAGATAGCAATTAACATTTCTTTAACATTAACATTTTTTTGCTTACATTCTATTGTTGTACGCGAGTGGTTTATATAGAGTAAAATTAAAATCCTATATTATATATCATCTCGATGACCCAGGAACCGTACACTAATTAATTATATTAAAGTAGGAAATAATAATATCATTGTTTAGTTTGTATGACAAAAGTCAAATCATTTATTTTAATTAGGCCTATCAAAAAGTCACTTTTGAAAGTCAAAATGGAGAGGAGGAGAGGAATGGGCAAGAAGCTCCATATGTACTCTTTTAAAATAGTTTTTTCAATATTTGGTATACATTGATTTGATAATCATATATGAAGAACATGTACCTAGCACAAAATAAACTACTATACTTAAATAAAATAGGCGCATAGCGTTATTATTTTTCATATAGCAAACGGGCTGGAGGCCCTGATCTCACCCGATCTTAAGTGATTCCGCCGACCATGGACACTGTCAATGCCAGAGGGCTGGCGAGTGCGTTGCCGGCCTTTTGTTATAAAACTCAGAGATAGAAATCCATTTGCATCGGTATTTGAACGCACAGTTCAGAGTTTGGTTCAAATCACTAGACATAAGCAAATTGAAAATAAATATGCCGAAGTCTTGAAATCTTCGATAAAGTAATAAGACTTTCTTGTTAAGTGGATGTTGCGATTGGCATCCCGCTGAGCTCAGCGTGTTCATAACCTTACATTTTGTTACCAGGATTTAGGGTTAATAAAGAACTATAACCTATAGTAGCCAACTGAGTTTTAAAGCATTCAAGCAGCTTTACCTGAAAAGACAACTATTATATGAAAGTTTCAAGAAACTTATTTTTTTTTGATGACGCGCTTATAAATCACACTACTTTTTATAAGTATGAAAAGTTACCTTCAAAACCTATAAAGTGGAGTATGTCCACTGAAAAAAACAAATTGTGAATTCTATTTCCCTATATTGTTTACATTTCCTGTTAATTGAAAAATTCTGATTGTCCATTTATCGAGGAAAACTTCCGGCTATAACATATTACAATCAATAGCATCAATGAAAAGCGCTGTGAAAATAGCAAAAAATTATTTTTATTTTATTTTTTACACAATAATATAATATAATCATGATATGGACATACGTTACATACATTAGAAAACTATTGTGGTTTGTATTAATTTGTCCGTAGCAGTTTGTTAAGGAGCGTTTCAAATGCATATGAAAGTATTTTTGTTTCAAGTTTGTTTACGTTAGACTTTCTAATAACTATGGTGGTCCATTTTCTTATGTAAATTGGTATCCTTGGAACTCCTAAAGAAATTCGATGTATGTCTTTAAGATTAACTGGTATAGCCAATTAATTGTAAGTACAAGTGACAACATAATTGCCGTGATGCTATTTGGCATGAGTCTCCAATCACGTTTTAATCGAGTTTATTTTAAAAACAGCTACCGACAAAGCGCGTAATCAAATAGATGTTTATAAAACGTAACTAAAAACCGCCCATTGACAATACTCGTAAAACCAATCCTTCAAAATAATTGGTATCAAAGGTATCAGTTTCGTTAATACAATATCTCCTAAGTTAAATTTGAATGAGATACGATACCTGTAATTAAATGTTTCAAAGAGATTGCTTTATTAATTAATCGTTGCATTTAGTCTCGGATTTTCTTCGCTCATTTTGTTTTTATTAAAGCGACGACGTCTTTTGAGATGTCTCGGATTGCGTGCTTTGTTTTAAAGACGTTTCAGCTATTGATAAGAGTTTTTAATTTTAAACCCTTTCTCGGCGTATTTCAAGTCGGCGACCTCGGCGTGAATTTATATATTTTTGATAGTTTCGTGAATGTTGTGTATATATAAATATCTCAATAATTATCATTAAATTATATATTCTAAAGATATTATCAATAAATATCCTGTTTCTATATAAAAAGTACTACAAGAAAGATTTTTGAATCAGTCCCGGAATTTTTAGCTTTTGTTAAATTGTTTAAATCGCAAAAGTTTATTTTATAATATTAGAGAAGAGATTTATTTGTAGAACTTCAGTATCTTAGAACATCCCTATACACAACATTTGATGTAGTTTTGTTTTGTGGCAGTAAAATAATTTGATGTTCTGAAGATTCGACTCGGGATAGGCCAATAAACAATTGTCCATAAGTAAAACATTCTTTTTGTAGATGCGTTATATAATTCTGTACATTTTTTTTCTTGTATCACCAACAGTTTACACAGTACCCGCGTGATATATTTTTATAGATATATTTTTCTACGAATTGGGTTAAATTAATGCATTTTTTTAAGGGTTCCCTATTTTTAAAATGTAAAGTACCCAATGTCAGTCAGTGAAGTCAGTTGAAATCATTTTTGAAAGTTTTGAAAGCGAATTTTGTCCAGTTTTTGTGTTAAAACATTACAAACATACATAAACACAAATGTTTCCTCTTTATAATATTAGTATATATATAATGTATATAAAGTAACTTACCTACACTAATAAAGGCACGAGGTTTTGAAGTAATTTAAAGATGATTTTATTGCGACATGAATTAATTTTGTAGTGAAACTTATGTACTCTTCGTTGTTAATAAAAAATCCCAAAACAATTTTCTGCCGTCCAACCGCGGAGTTCGTCGATTTGTATAAAACTGTAACGAAGCGAAAATGAATCGTTCCATTTCTTTTACTAGAGAAAAATTATTTGAAATAAAATCACGCTTCGAATAAACGACTATGAAAATGTTAATAATTTTTATAGCGTTTCAGATAGCGAGATTATTTATTTAGGAAATTCGGGACCGCCGCCTCAGGCATTTGTAATTTGAATCTTAAATTGCCATTATTTATTTTAAGTAGAGAAAAATGCATGAGATTTTTTGTTATGCTAATGTCGTGATTTTTTTCATTTGAATTGAATTTTAGATTGTGACGTAGCAATGGGGATGAAATCCTCTTAGCTTTCTGAATTTTAATGAACCATTACGTTTCTTGGTAATATTGTTTGGGATCTTCTTGGGAGCTTAGGGTCCTTCAAGAGCGTATCAATTTTTAAAAGGCCGGCAACGCATTAATCATTGAGTGTCCATGGGCGACTGTATCACTTAACATCAGATCAGCCTGCTGCCCGTTTAACCCTGTTCTATTGAAAAACTCGTAGTTTTGTCTGTTATTCGGAGAGAATATTTGCCGTTAGCAAATTCTAAAGCCTTGCCTCGGTGAGCTTGGTATCGTCTGGTGACTATGACGTGCATACGCAAGTGTTTCAGCATATATCATGTGAAGTTGTCCATCAGTAGTCCTTGCGCACCTATTCTATCTTACAAATTTTTTAAAAGTCGCGACGACGCGAAAGTCTGGTAACCTTCCTGGCGGTTTGGTTGACATTTTTGTTCTAATAAAATCAATAAAGAAAAGTTAAAAGTGGTTTTACGTCTGACTTGCACATTGAGTGTTAAAAATATTTCCATGAATGAACTTGACTTAATCGAATTTTTCATAAAATATTCTTAGGGTTTTATATGAAATTCTCAAGATTTATAAGCCATCTGCTTTGAAGTTTTATGAAAGTAGAATTTAATTTAGAAATCTCGGAGCCGGTCTGGTCATTGATTTTAAATATCTAAATCTTAGTTATTTTTATTTGAAATAAAAGCAATGTTTACTAATTATGACTCGTGTGTTTATTATATATTCAGTAGATATATAATTTGGTAACTAAATATTGTCAAATTTCCAACTGTAAAAAACATTTTTTTTCTTATATTTTTTAAGGGTAGTACATAGTTTTTTGACACAGGCAACAGCTACATTTGTTTGCCACACGCCGTCGATTTTTATGGTCTAAGCCGGTTTTCTCGCGATATTTTTCTTCAGCGTTCGATCGGATATTAAATGCACACATAGAAATAAATTTTGGTTACACAGCCGGGGTTAGAACCTACGACCTTAGCGATGAAAGTCGCAACTCAGATGGGGCTAACTAGTCATATTAATGGCAAGAAGAAAATACAAAGTGTGTTGATAAATTTAATATGCGTTTATATTTTATATAAAAACAAAACAAAGAGTGTTACGAAGGAAGGGGAGCATTCATTTATCACTTACATCGTACAGACATGTTTTATTCCCTTACGTTTGGGTAAATATTAACCAAGGTTTCCAATATATCTCTGTGACTAAGGAACCCTTATCAAAATCCATCTGGATGTTACGCGTCACGTTCGCCAAACACCCTGTATAAGCGGTCTTGGCAAATAAATATTTCATACTTGGAAGAAACTCCGGACCTTTTGTTGTATTTTCAATATCTTACTTCGGTCGAATGTGAATTCGATATTAATATCTGTATTTAGAAGTTTAAGATCTAGACGTATTATTAACAATTATTATTTAACATAAGGACGTCTGATGTCGTTTAATGTTTGTGTAAAATAGCCATACTATAAAAAAATATTACACCACAACAATAACGCGAATTGTTCGAAATAGATAATTTCAATTTAATAATTTTTGATGAGGGTGATCCCAAATATTTTTTCTCGGCCGACCGCCACATTTATTAGTTGAGTCATTGTTGAGATTTACTCGGGTTACGTTAGACACATTTTTATTTTGATATATACATTTTGTTGATTATAATTCAGTTCCATCCGTTATTTAGACTTTTATAGGGAGTGTTTAGTGCATTTTTGAGAACTATCGTGTGCCAAGGTATTAGCATCAGTTTAACCTCTCTTTGTTCCCAAACTAATAGAATTTCTCCAAATACTTACGGCTGATAATATTGTGTGCCTTTCTTCCTGGTAAGAAGGTCTTGTAACGAGGTATGTACTCAGGACTTATGATTCTAGTATAAGATTGTGTATTGACGGCCACCGAACAGTTCTTTGTGGTACACGAATAATACAGTTTTTTTAAGTATTAGTAAAATCAATCAAGTCAAGATAAAGCCTCATCGCTGTTCATGAAATGTAAATTTTGTTTTATGATTTAATTAAGCTGTTTCATGAAAGGAGTATACAGTATGAGTATACAAATTATGTACGTTTAGAATGGCGAATCAAAGAAATGTATCAATAGTCTGAAAAAAACTCTTAATTAAATTTAAAACCCAAGGGTGTAAATTCGCTCCAGTATTTATTACATTCGTACGGCTAACTCCCTAGAGTGAGACAGTCTAATCGTTTTAGTGGCAACACTCCACTCGTTTAAGAACTTAGTTTCGAATGAGACCAAGAAATTTGTATTTAACTGGCGATCACCAAATGGATGGACGCTATTATTTTTGTTGAAAATTTTGCTATAAGAGCTGTATGATTAAGCCGAGAATATCTCAATCATATAAGAAAACCTAAGGTAGCGATGTTTTATCCTTAGTAGAACTACGTTGTATTTAGAATATGTTTATGTTCCATTTTTTTAGTATACGTCCTACTAATATGCTTAAAGTAAGTGTAAAGAAAAGCGATAGCGCTGCATGTGATTTAGCGCTATGTATTAGCGCGTGTGTATGTGGGTGTATACATACACACTCTCACTTACATACTCTCAGTTTCACACCATCACACAGCACAGTCGAATTAGCTATTACGTATTTAATATTTATTGGATTTTCGTAAATGTTTGAACCTTTTTGTATATATATTATATATTCCATCTTTGGCTATATGTTCAGTAAAAAAAATTATCAATTATTCGATAGCTATTCAGGTACGTGCAAATATTTTGTAAACGTCGGCGGAGTCAACAAAACTTGCTATTTTTACATGCTATTATTACATGCTTTTATTAATGGGCGGATAGATAGTCGTTAATTTCTATTAAAATCCCTCCTCCTTATGCGACAAGATACAAAAAATTGTTCCATGTGCCTCGTACGAAATCGAATTACCTACATAATTCGCCAATGTTTCGGGTTTTATCTAACTAACATCATTTTCCATTTTTCATTTTGATATTTTCCACCTCACCATAGAAGATGTTAGGAAGTTTTTGAAGACGCGGGAAGACTATTATTTTGTTTTAGCAGTAATTTGAATTATTAATTATTATTTGCTGTTTCAAATGTTAAATTTCAGTTTTCTTCAGTTTAATTTTTTTTAAATATATATTGTCTATAGTGGTACTTACTTGTTTTCTGTTACATATATGTATATTGTTAATCTATGTAATCTGTTTTGGTTTTCTATATTGACTGAGTTTTTTATTTTATATTGTGTATGTTAGCTGTAAGATTACTAATAATTAAATAAATAAATAAAATAATTGTTTTTGTTGTATATAATTTATGTTAGTTGTTAGGATTACGGTATAAATAGGTATACTAACGAAGTTGTTGAATTTTTAAATACTTAAATTTCCCGTCTTTTTTTAGAATTTAGTACCCTTTGACTAATTATTCTTATTATTTGTTTACAGTTGTTGAGAGTGGGGACGAACCTACAGTATGCACGAATCGGCGAACACTGGTTCTAGCCAACCATCAGAGTACAGCCGATGTACCAATGCTAATGTCTACATGGAACCCTCGACCTGGAGTTCTCTCAAATCTCATGTGGATCATGGACCGCGTCTTCAAATTCACAAACTTTGGCATCGTCAGCATGCTGCACAAGGACTTCTTCATACAAGCGGTAAGTACGTCTATACTTTTACGAATGATAGAATAACCTTTTTTTATCTAACGGTCTGGAGGCTGATGTTAAGTCATACCGATGACCGTAGGCACTCACATTGCCAGTGAGCTCGAAAGCTATTTTCTTGAAGGACCCTAAGTCGAATTAGTTCGGAAATACATACGTGGGGAGCTGGTTCCACATAGTGGTGGTGCGCGGCAAAACTGGCTTAACAACGCTCAGTTGTGGTACGACGGACGTCGAGGTGATACGGATGGTATTATGAATTCTGACTCGTCGTCCGATGATAGAAATACCTCTACAAAGAAGCTATGAAATGATTATGTATTTGTTATAAAAGTTCAATTGTTACTCTTTCTATTGTAAAAGCCAATCTTCCAAAGAAAAACGCCAGTAAGTAAAATAAAAACAGATTTTAATCTTATTTACTGTAACGGCTATATTGGCATCTCATATATATAACAAAACACAGATTGTTGTGGTGGCGTGAACTAGAGCACTTCCTCTCTTTCTGTTTAATTGTGATTTAGTTGCGAAGAAAAGAGACAGGGCCACGCTTTTGTATAGCGCTCAAAACATATTACTATACCCAGTCGGATGTTATTTGTATCCCGGAGTATTCTCGTGCTAATTAGCCTATTCCGTGCAATGAATCACCAATGCGTTCATTGTTTATGTTGAAATATTACATTTAAAAATAATTATTGATTCATTTAAGTTTAATCAGGAAATTATTAATAGATACTATAGTTAATATTGTTTTTGTTTGGATAAACCAATTATGAGGAAGGTTATATGTAACTATAGTTATAACGCGGAAGAACTGGTTCAGTCAGTGTTTTATATGTCTAAACTCAAATGTATGTTGAAAGGCTCGCAAGTGAGTCTTCTGGCAATGTGAGTGTCCATGGGCGGCTGTATCACTTAACATCAGGTGAGCCTCCTGACCGTACGCCTCCTATTACATTAAAGAAAAGTGTACCAGTATATGAACACTCCATGTATTTGTATATGTATACGTGCTAATGATAATATAAATAAATACAATTTTGCGTTTACTGCATAAGACGTTATGTGACAGAATTGCCATCTAAAGTTCTAATATGTAACTACTAAACGAATACATCAACCAATAGCGTGTATTTTTTCTCGATCTCCCTTTCGCACTCCCTCTCAATCGGTCTCTCATTTTTCTTCGACTAGAACGCTGCAGATGTTTGTTGACGTTTCCGTCAAAATTTTACCATCATGCGCATAAAGAAGTTTCACTTCAAAAAAACTGAAATGATAAAATCTAATATGTATTTTCGAAGACAGGTACAGTAATGAATAAACCTGAAATAATCATAGAAACAACATTTTGAGTTCATTATTTCATAAAAGTTCTTAAATTAGTTTATGTAGTTCCTTAAAAAACTAAAATGTTCTAACAAAAACTCTTCTTGTAATTTTTACAAGAAGAATTTTAAATGACTAGCTTAAACTCGCTTTTCCACAGACTATCAATATTACAAATTAAATGAAACGTCAGTTTTAACATATAAAAGATTTTAAACAATCTAAACTTTCTAATCTAAGAAATATTTCTTTAAATGCATAAAAAATATAATTCGGGTTTGTAAAATAACCGGTGAGTTAAAAACGGCGGTTATCTGATTTCTTTGAATGTATTTCTTTATCCAAGTGGTGTTAGCATTTTTTTGTGAAAACCCCTCACCCGGAAAACATCGGATCACGTTGGGGTTTTTCGGTATTTCCATTTGGTACAAAGAGATTCCGAAACACGCTCCAACAGTATTAAGATTTACATTTTGTCACTTAATTATTAAAGATTTTAAACCGTTGCGTTGCCCCTCGCTAATCTTTTACCGAGATTACTTCGCTCGTGACAAATGCCCGGTTCGAATATTTACGAGAATTTTCGACGCAGGTTCAATTTTGAATTTAGAATGACTTTTCTTGTATCGTTAAATTGAGAACTGTATCGAAATGAAACGGATGAAAGATATAAATCAAATTTTCGTCGCAGTTATAAAAAAACATCTACTTAACAAAAATCTCACGAAATATAGTTTTTAATCCGCCCAAAAATATGGGTATACGTTATTATCTATTTCTTAACAATTATTCTTATTTTTAATTTTATTTAATTTACACAAGACTTCATTCCTATCAATCCTAACTTTTACGACTATTATTATTATTTGTTTCTAATAAGTATTAGTATTATTACATTCTTATTCTTTTTTGCGACTGAGGCGGAAACTAGCTTCTGTGTCTCTGGTTTTTATCTTTGATTATTGTGATTTCGTGTGTTTCTGTGTGTGTGTTTTGTTAGTAGTAAATTATGTATTAAAAAATCGTTTTCCAACACACGTTAGATAATTGTGCTCCCGGTTTAAAACATTAAAGGTTTGTAATGTAATGGGATAACTTTTTGAGATTGCGAAACATGTACATAATTAGATAATATAATTTTCATGTAAATATTTTAAAAGAATATTTTGGCTGCATAGTCATAGACATAAATAATATGTTAAAAATATTACAACAAACATGTGGGCAATAGTTTGTCTTACATCGTATTTTTTTTATTTATAATTATTTAGTTTGTGTAATTATATAATTTTTAAGTTTTATTTGTAAATATTTCTTTTTTTTACTAGCACTGTCTAGAAGACATCGCTTGTTAGCGATTAGCCCGCCTATAGCATCTCTAATAAATTATGTATAATGTTACGATGTTTTAATAAATAATGTAAACATAGTACTGATTTTACGTGAAAAGCATAAAACAAAATAACATATAGATCTAAAAGTAACTAATCGATGTCCTTAATTATTATACCTGATTTAATCAAAACCTATGAAGTACTTTTTAATTCCGTTTTACTACTAGGCGTATGCTACTCGAAGAGAATCGAATATCTCAGCCTCTACAACAATTCGCGTTTATTAAAAAAACAATACCGTGTCTGGTTAATATGTGTTAGTTCATTAAGCATTACCAATAAGTCATTCACCTCTCACCGGATGTGGCGTCACGATAAGAAAAATTGATGATTTATTAACAAAACAAACTAGCGGAAGTAATACGTTCTTCTTAAATTTTCAATGGATTTTAAGTTTTATCCCAACGCGTGAGAGTCTAGTTTTAAATATGGTTACTGGTTTTAACTGGATGTTCAGTTTATTGTGGTACAAGGCACGGAAGGTATGATGTTAATAGAGATATGCAACTTTTTATATGAATTCAGAGCCAATATTTTCACAAGAAACTTGTAAGTGTTACACAAATTGGCAGTAATCAATGACCCGGAGAACTTTGTATCACCTACATTTGTGTCAAAATATAGTAAAACTAGCTGTCCCTGCGAACTTCGTTTCTCCTTAATGTGGTTTTAGTTAGCCTTAATACCGTGACACGAAAGAATAATTTCACTGTATTATTGTCACTATAATTTGAATTTGATTTACACTTCGGTCTAAGTAACACGTGGTTGGCTATGCTAACACCAAAAATTAAAAAAGTAGAAATAATTGAATTTCATGGTATTTCGTTTACTACAAAATAAATTAATTTATACTTTAGCCTCAATAACACGTGGTAATCATGATATTGAATTGTAGCTTTTATGACACGTTTGTCAGTTTACCATAGCGGTGCCATCTATTGATTAGTTACTCAATCCAGTCGCAAAGTATCTGTTAGAATCTTTTGGAGTTAACAGATAATTGTGACTGTCAATTAAATAATTTGCCATAAAATAAAATTGCGACTATAATTAAAGATCTAAGCTATCCTATCTCTTAAGTTGGACCAAACTGCTCACGGTGTGCCAATTTAATTTAAAATCGGTTAAGTAGTTTAGGTGTCCATCGCGGACAAACATCGTGACAGGAGATTTATATATATTAAGATATCTTAAACAGACCATAGAGAACTTCCCTGTATCTACAGCTACGAAATACACATTGCTAAAGGCACCATTAAATATATGACATCCAAGCGACAATTTTTTATTTTGAAAATTACCAAAGATATCAAATATTATTAGCTAGAAATTGTTTTTATTGGAAAATCCAAACGTCGTTTCTAGTATTTAGGGTTCCCGCCTTCCCTGAACTTCCACGAATATTGCAAGAACATACTTAACCGAATCGGTCCAGCCATTCTCGAGTTTACCTCTATATGCGAGACAAACGAACAGCAATTCATATATATATATATATATATATATATATATATATATATATATATATATATCTTTGTCACTCTTTTTCGAAAAAAAATTGTCCCATTACTTTAGTTCTAGACATAAACAACTGCGTAGTCCAACTCCCTCCTTGATACCTGTATGGTTGAAATTTCTTCAATATATGAGAGTTGATCTTCGTATAACTTTGCAGTTACGGTATTAATACGTAAATTAACGCGTAGTTTCTGTCACCTACACCACAGGTTCAGTATTAAAAACATTGTATGTTCCGGTAGAGCCCGATGCAGGTTTACTGCCTCTGCCCCTTTTATGGGCAAAACTAATAAACTTCAATCGCTTACTCCCGAAGAAATACAACGTTGCATTGCGGAACAAAATTTTAAACCCAATTGCGATATCATGTTTTTCTTTACCTTAATTCATGAAGTATTTATAAGTTCAATACGAAATATTATAATAATCGATTGGATTATGAGTTATGATCGGTATTATTATGTTATTATAAAAAGCTTTATCTTAGTTTTTCATGCATTGTATGATGAATATTGCTGTAGAGCGAGTTGTGTTGGGCTAGTAGCTTCAGCGTGCGACACTCATCCCTGAGGTCGTAGGTTCGATCCCCGGCTGTGTACCAATGGACTTTCTTTTTATGTGCGCATTCAACATTGGTTCGAACGGCGAAGGAAAACATCGTGAGGAAACTGCGTGGGCGTGCGTAAGGCACAAAACGCTTATCACCTACTTGCCTATTTGATTAACAAATTATCATGAAACAGATACAGAAATCTGAAGCCCTAAAAAGATTGTAACGTTATTGATTTATTTAATATTTTAACTTTCGTAAACAATTAATATAAGAAATGTAATAATGGCAACAAAAAATAAAACTGCTTTAATCCTAAAGATACGCGGACATGTCCTTGTATTTTTAGACGCAGTCCCAAAAAGTCGTCTCCTATATCATTTATGAAGTGACCTTTATATGTATCTGTTTAATTGTACACATTTATTTTATTTATAATACAATTATTTATATATTTATTTTAAATAGATCTCTGGTATAGGACCTCAATTCTTTTGACTTCTTATAAAAAAATCAAGTTTAACGGGAAAATTAAATTAGTTTAAAGAAGTGCCGGAAAATTCGCCATTGCTTTGCGTACCACGCCCTTGATTTGACATTAAATATAAATTTAGTCATTTCATTATAAAAAATCATAGGTAATTTTTATCTAAATAAAAAAATGTACTTGAGTAAATTATATATGTAAAGTATAAAACCCTTCGTGTTATGGTTTGGCTAAAAATTATAAAGCGTGTCCTATTTCATTAAAATGCGCGACATCTGGCGCCAAGTGCCGGGCCAGGGCTAATGAGTGTAACTTCATTTTCAATTTTTGCCCAACCGTACTTTATGATTCTATTTTCCTTATTAATGGCATTTTATTTAATTGAAAATTTGCTTAACATTGACTTCATACGGGATTTACAGTAAAACTGATGAAAATGACGCGATGGACATTTTCAGCAACTCCATTGCTGACAGAGACCTTTCGCTGATTCGTTTTATAAACCTTTTTGTGTTAATTATTTGCTACATAATTACAGTATATATTCGCGGATGCTCGGCGGACCCATGTGACTTCTATGATTGTGATTGATGTGCTTCAATCTAAAAATGAAGGGGGGTTTGTTATTAGGTCGTATACCTGTATCTAGCACTCAAAATGTCAGGACAGTATATTTCTAAATTACAATTATTTTAAACGATAAGTTGTATTTTTGTTAAAAAAAAATGTTTTAGCCTGCTCTAAGCCGTACCCTGAGTGGTAGCTCTAGGAATTCTACGTTGCTTTTTTTTTTAAAAAACCTGTGTTCATACTACGCCAAACAAGGATGAACCTTTCAGTCGAATCCACACAAGCAAAAAACTTAAAATTCTATTATATTTATCCTATCCTATCTTATGTAATTTAATACATTTTTCTTTTATTTACTCATAGTGGTTGCCTGGAATAGATCGCTCGAAAGCGATAAGGCCGCCAGTTGATTTAATTATGTTCAATTTTTTTTTATATCGTAATGTAACGAAGTGTTAATAAATAAATATATTTTACGACGGAATTACTGACGGAAACTAAATCCTATACAGGAATGACTCAGCCAGTCCTCAGCATCGAAGTATTTACTACCAAGCCACGGATGCAATTAAGCTTAGTAGACAGTATTATAATGTAATTTGGATAGATATCAAGCTACCAGCCATGGCCTTACACGAAATTTTGACGCTTAAAGTGGAACAATGGTTGAGCTTGAAACGCTTGGCGAAACGCCAGTTACGGTAGCGCTAAACCTTATCTATATAGTGCATAGAAGTTACAGTGGGGAACTGCCTTCACCGGGGGCGGGTTACTCCAGTGAGCTTCCGTCCTGCCCTTCGATTGACCACCCCACGCCGGCCCAAGCTGAGGTTGAAGGACACGTCCTTTCGCCAGTCGCGAGAAAACGCAATACAACAACAATTGATCTGTCAAGTACCTTAAGGCCAGCAACATTCCATTAAAAAAAGTGGGGAATCTACATGTCTTACATTTATGGTTGACGCATGGTTGGAAAATGGAAATGGATGTACCGTACTGATGCCGTATTATTAGAGCCGCGTTTGATGCCGGGAGCCGGGAGGTAATGGCACCTAGAGGAGGTCTATGCCAGAAGGCATAGAAATATACGACATAATTATATGTTGTTTATGTGGCTGTTGCGTATTTCTTATGAACATATATATTGATACAAGATGTATTTTGTCAATGTATATGTATATCTGAGTCAATTAAATCAATCAAAGTCAATCAAATTAGTCAAGTCAAAGTCTTAAAACAATCAAAACTATAACATTATATATTTAAAAAACATCAATTGACTTTAAAAAATGGAAACAAAGATTGTAGTAAATTTCAAAATATAAAAGATAATCATATAAAGATATTACAGCACTATTGCTTCGTTTATTTTTTTCATTGTCAAGAACGATTGCAAGAAAAGTGGTTCCTCAAATTCTTATAGCGCCTGGTAATATTGAGAAAGCAAGCATACGTTTCTTATTAGTCAACTTTATTATAACAAAATATGGTTGTAATAAAATTGATCTACCGCTAATTTTACGGACACAGGGGTGTGGGAGACTAGTGTACAGGTCCTCCGTGGTCGTTTGAAACAAAAGTAATCTTAATATAACATCTAAACAAAAAATCGTAAAACACCTTAAGTGTGTATTTGTGTGTGGATAATGACAGTTTGCATGAGATTGTATTCCTCCTATGTTGCAGTCTTTGTTTCTAACTTAATTATAAGTTAAAACATAAGGAAATAGAGGATCACAATTATTTTATTTACTACTAAAGTATGTAAACTGTGGTAACATTAAGTGCTTGTAATGCACTGAAAGCAGTGAATGCGGAAACTAGACAATCACAAATTTATTTTACCTTTATCTAGTCTTTTGTATTTAGGACACCATATTGTTATGAATAAAGTTTATAATATTTGCCTTAAATATATCAAAATACCTCCCTTAACACATGATATTAAAATAAAAACAATAATCAATGTTGCTACAACCTTACCAACACATGATAGTAATTATTAAAATTATTTTTTATTATATAAATCCCTAAATAGCAATCATCCATCCTCCTGAAAAGTTTGGTCCAAATATTTTCACACTTTGTAAATAAATAAACAAGATACATTATTTAAGTAATAAAGATTTAATCAATATCAGATTTACTAAATAAATTAAATATCTAAAATCGGTATAGTGAAAGCTATTTGTTTCCGGTTCGATCTATGAAACATTTAATGCAAAAACAATAATTATAAAAATAATAAAACTGTATTTATTCATAACAAACAATTCATTATAATGTGTAAGATTAGGGAACCCTTTTAAGTTAAAAATATCTGTATCGTGGTTCCCAGCTCTTCCATAACAAACATAATAGTACATTCCAAAACAATATTATTATTATTTTATTTTATTACATTTTTTTACTGTTAAAAATACGCGTGAGTGAATGAGTGAGTGTGAAACTAATCGTTTAATTTCAGTCGATAAACATACAATAGTCAATGATGGTACCTCAAAATCACATATTTATAAAGACACAAAGACGTCTGGGACTTTTGTCTTACATAAATAGTGTGTACAGTTTCAAACACCTCGCACAACTGCAATTTACAATTATACTCTAATTAAATTTAAATTAGAATTTCCGTCGATGGTATTTCTATCAAATTAATGCCTTGAATGATATTAAAAAGGCATGTTGACCTATTTCCAGCAAGCAAGAGCAAATATGTATTATTTACGAACATCTAGACGTAGAAACGAGTCCGCAGTGAATTCTAAGGAAACTGAAAAAGTTTTCCAAGCAGTGAGGTCCCGCTCGCTTGGAAATGTGGAGTTATTCGCGTTATATTCAGTAGATAAAATGCACACGCGAATTAAAACTGATTGATTATTTTATATTAGATTTCAATATTTTTTATATATAATGGAAGTAAGTTGATGCAATACATCACTGACGAACAAAAGATCTTAAGGCTTATTCAAAACCAAGGAATAGAATTTACGACTGAATACTTTTTTCTAAATATTTTCGTTATAGTTAGAGGAAATTCAAAATATATTTGATATAAATATAGACCACTCAGCTATAATGCATATTTATAATCAAATAAGTCTTTATTTAATAACTTGAATTGCCGGATATCTGGTGCTATTCTATAAGGCTCCTCGACGGATGTGATGCCGGTCCACTCCCCTACTTTCTACCAGCCCGTCTCTTACCTCAAAATTTGCCCATCATTATATAAGCAATAAGTATCGATGATGTCGCGAAACGCGTCCGAGATATGTATGAGTATTCTTTACAACCATACAAAACTTACAAATCCTCCTCTATATATTTGATTGATATAGTAAAGATTTGAATCTCTATAAAAGTCTAATGCAAATTTTATTAAAATCAGATTTTGGTTGATTTAAAACAATTGTATGGCTTTATTTTAAGAAACAAATAAAACAAAAAATATTTCATAAAACAATTATGAAAATTATCTTCGATAGTATCGAAGCTTTCTTACGCGAATTGGGCTATTGAGAATTTTTACAAGTTGCAACGCTGGCGCTGGGCCAAGTATTTATTGCGAGTGTATTAGTAATGAAAAATTATTAGTAGATTATGGAATCTCATTCGGATTTATACAGTATTTGTTTCTCCATATTTTTCACGATAGCTGCAAACAATTTTTAATTCAAAAGGAAGATTGCAAAAGATTTTATTAATTCGAAACTATTATATTTCGATATAGATGATAATAAATTGATGTATATTAGGTCCTTACATATGAAATTGGCGTTTTGTCGTACTGGCCACTTTGACCTCAAATACCTCCTCTTTGGTAAGGAATTTCAAATTCAAATTTGTACAGCTATTTACTCATGTATTTGTGCTTCGATGACCGTCATTCATTTGTTTTATGTCTTCTGTTTTATTTCTGTTTGTGTCACTCATTTTACAAAACCTAAAGTATCGCATTATTTACGAGTACGAGTTCCGCCGTGGCACTAACTGAAGAAACGACTCGAAAGGTGAATGATGTGTATAGCGGTCCTGTTGCAAAAGAAAACACAGTTTGTTTTTGGTTCCAACGTTTTCCTTCTGGAAATTTCGACCTGCAGAACAAGCCCCGTGGACGGCCTGAGACCCAAGTTGATAATGAAGTATTGAAGGCTATTGTGGAAGCGGATCCATCACAAACCACGTCCGAGTTAGCTGCAGGCTGTGGTGTTAGTGATAAAACTGTTTTAATTCACTTGAAGCAAATTGGGAAGATTAAAAAGCTTGAAAGGTGGGTATCTCACGAATTGACTGAAGCAAACCGGCAAACGCGCGTCGACTGCTGCGTTACATTACTGAACCGGCACAATCATGAAGGTATTTTAAACCGAATCATTGTGATGAAAAATGGATTCTTTACGATAATCGGAAGCGCTCAGCGCAATGGTTGGATCCTGGCCAGCCAGCCAAATCCTGCCCCAAGCGAAAATTAACCCCAAAAAAGTTACTTGTAAGCGTTTGGTGGCCGGCACCGGCACTAGTATTGTTCATTGCAGTTTTATCAAATCTGGCCAAACTATTACGGCTGATGTCTATTGTCAGCAATTGCAAACCATGGTGGAAAACCTAGCGGCTAAACAACCTAGGCTGGTCAATCGCTCCACGCCACTGCTACTTCACGACAGCGCTAGAGCACACACTGCACAACAGACGGCTACCAAATTAGAAGAGCTTCAATTGGAATGTCTAAGACATCCTCCGTACTCCCTGGACCTTGCTCCAACAGATTACCTTTTTTTTTGAAATTTGGACAACTTCTTGCAAGGGAAAAAATTTAACTCTGATGGATCAGTCCAAATCGCCTTCACAGATTTTATTGATTCCCGTCCGACTGGTTTTTTTAGTAAAGGGATCAATGAAATACCTATGAGATGGCAAAAGTGCATAGAAAACAATGGTTCATACTTTGATTAATTAAATTTATTATATTTAAAAATATTCGACTTTTCGTTCCTCCCATACAAAACGCCAATTTCATATGTAAGGACCTAATATTATAATACATCTTCAGTGATAGTGTGATAATGATAACACAACCCTTGGTACTTGGCTTTAGATATCTATATCTGTTGAAAGTGTTTATTTTCTATTCAGTAGGTAATCAGCCTGTACCTGACACATATCGTCGACTTTTTGGGTCTTGTCGGGTGTCACGATTTTTTCCTTCACCGCTTGACGGAGTGTTAAATGCGCTTATAGGAATTCACTGGTTCAGAAGCAACCTACCTCCGTGAAGAGATTTCGATTAGTAGAAATTATAAAATAATAATATTGGATACTTATGCCATGTTCCTTCAATAAATATATAAAATAATAATTTCCCGTACAGTACAAGGTAGTGTATAATTACGCTCACAGTGCTATGATGAATGATAAATTATAAAGCTCGATAAATAAAGGAGTGAAACAAAAGTTTAATATATTTTTAATTTTCCTTTCCAAGAATTCTCTTATCGCAGGATAATGGATTTCAATTAGGATTCTAAATTAAATTTTCACTAGGACAACTTGAATTGAAGTCCATTAGCAAACCACAAGGTTTGGGATCGTGTGAAAAGATCTTTGGACAAAACACATCGGGTTGTGGGTTCTTTATATACGACTCATTTGCGACAGGTTTGGAAAGTACTGTACGATGTTTTTATTTTCTAAATAGTATCACAAATTGTTTGTAGTTTATTATGTACGATATAATAATAATAATAACGTTTCTGTTTTAATCTTATTTTAGGTATCTGTGTGTCCTGTTTTGGCGAAGACCTCCTTCAAATCCTATTCCTCTCTGCTATGTACCACCTGCTATTTCTCCACCTTCTAAGTAGTCTCCCTCTTTTTCGTTTGCTGTACCTTGGACGCCAGTTTAGTTTTTTTCTGTTCCTCTTACCTCGGCCATTAGTTGTTTTTCATAAAGCTGTTCTTTATTTTGTCCATTTACATTTTTTTCTCTATCATACATCGTTCCATTGATCTTTGATAGGTAATAAGCATAAGTCAGTGATATATATTGTAATTATTTTTGGTATTTTTTTTTTACTGTAAATAAATATCCAAGCTATATATAAAATGATATAATGATATATATATGAGTTTTTAAATCGGTCATGTATATTATTACTTTGTTCATTACAATGATACAAAGTTACAAATCTAGATTAAGGTATCGTTTTCAAGTAAATAAAAATAATAAATACCTATTATACAAGTGTATAGTTTTCTTCAATTTTATTGACCAATATCGACATTGAGGTCTTTATATTTTAAGGGTCCAAAGCGCACATTTAGGTGGTCTAATTGGAATTAATGATTTGACTTTGACACATTTCTATATTACTTACCTCGTAAGGTAAATGTCCATGCGTATTGAGATTTTATATCCCTTAGTGTTATTACCAGTCATCGATTATACGGAATATAAATGAGAGGAGGGATTACAGTATGCTTAAAGCTAGCTAGGTAAAAGGGATATAAGCCTCAGTTACGTATATTATGGTCAAATGATAGTCTGAGGTCAGCATCTTGATACCAATTTACTCCACCATATTAGGTCGTGTTTATAGTATGCGGTGCCTACGTGGTTTGGTAATTGAAGCTTTCAAAATGCAGTTACAAGTATTAAATAACAGTATTTCTTTTTTCCATTGATTGGCTTTGTACTTCTAACATAATTAAATGTTTTTATATATAAATATATCAGCCTGACGATGACGAAGCTTAAACGTGTGACCCTAATCCCTGAAGTCATACGTTCGTATCCCGGCTCTTGACCAAAGGATTTTTTTAACATATTCTACAGAGTAGAAAAACAACCTTCTTGTCTATAAAATAAATTATCGAGACCCTCACAGGGTTGGAACCGCTGTGGAAACACTGGCTGCCCTTCGTATTCCTGAAAAACTTTTACGGAGCGTACCAATTCCTAAAAGGCCGGCAACGCACGTGCAAGCCCTCTGACATTGACTGTCCATCACGTATCACTTAACATCAGATGTGCCTCCTGCCCGTTTGCCGTTTGTTCTATTAAAAAAATGTATTTTTGGTATATAAATATTGAATGAATGGAAGACGTATGATGATATTTGGCGAATTTTATCAATAAAAAGGAATGTTCCCCAGTCTTATTCTCCAAACAGGTTGATATATTCTGATATATAGCTTAACTTCAGCATAGCACTTTGTAAAAGGTTACAATGCTATTATTCTTTTGAGTCAATGGGCAATATCAGGGAAGCCTCCAGCCCGTTTGCCTCCTATAACATTAAAAACAAAGACAGCCCAGCCCGTATTTTCCCTTTGTACTAAAACATATATTCTGTCCAATAAGTTGGCATTTCAAATTTAGAACACATTTTAACGTAATCACGAAATCAAACGTATTGTTTACAAAAGAGAACGTTATAATTTATTGTGAACCTAAATTTACATTATATTTCACCACAAAGAGTAATTATTCTCACACAACAATGAATATACTTATTCGGGTTTCCGGTTTGCATTATGAAAATCAACAGACCCACAAAAGCCACTAATCAGACTTCAAAAAGTTCTCAAAACAAATTCAACACGAATTTCAGCAGGTTTATGCTTTAGCCGTACGATATTTCTGTTTATTTAAAACATTGGCTAAAAGTTATATAGCCTATAACCACTATATAATCTACTATTCATTTTTAGCCTTGTTTTTTTTATACAATAGGGGGCAAATGTGCAGTAGGCTTACCTGATGTTAAGTGATACCGCCGCCCATGGACAATGTCAATGCAAGAGGGCTCGCAAATTAGATGCCGGCGCTTAGTTTTTATCGGGCCACTATTATGTTCCAGGTGCCCATCTATGTATTTCTGAACCAATACAACATAGTCTCCTTCAAGAAAAGAGCGTACCAATTCCTAAAAGACCGGCAACGCACTTGCGGGCCTTCTGGCAATGTAAGTGTATGTCACCCCATGGGGGCGGCGGTATCGCGGTGAAAAGATTAAAACAATTTAAAGATTAACATTAAGATTGCGATGCTCATGTTAATACTATAATAAATAAATAAGCAAATTTTCTCAGACAATTATCTGTGATATATACATAGGTGCATGCATGCTTAAAAAAATGATTACATCAACTGAAGCAAGACTCAGTAATATTATTAGTATTTAAAGTTTTTTAAACATTTGTTTGTTTGTCTACCGTTATTCGTGTTTTTAGTTTTATATTTTTTGTTGGTCTATGGTTCAATTGTATCAATGGCTTACGATATCGTGTAAATGTTCGTCCGGCTGCTTGCACCGCAAAAACGTAATCCGGCTTAGCTACAATTTTCCATAGCACACTTAATCACGGACCTCACCTAATTTCCACTCGAGATTACTCTTTGTGAATCTGATGGAATATTCCGAATTCGGCATTTCCCGGCTCTCCTATTACAGCCGAAATGAAGTTCGTGATGCCAATCAGTAAGTGCTTTATACCATATTCATCAGTGTTCCAGGCGAAAATGTCCTTCACGTAGTGTTATTTCAGCAACAAGATAATTCACAATTTTGTAGGTAGTTCCCGATACGTTTGATTGAAATATCTAAAAAGATAGAATAAAAGAAACCTATCAAAATATACAAGCCTTTAAGATTGCACTAGTTCTTACTTCAGTTATATAAAGTTACGTTTATATTATATCATTACAGTATTACCTTTAAAAGTATAATTCTCAAACCAGAGCGCTACTGTACTGACGATTGTTGTATGGATGTTCAAATAAATGTTAACTGAAACACTTTATTTGAAGCTAAGTAACAACTGGATTTAATGATTAAAACATGAGCTTACAACTTAGATAACATTAGGGGTAGTGGGGTTGCGATGCTGCATTAAAAAAAACTAACTTGACTTATTGAAGAGTTCGTAATCTAACTCACATTTATGTTATTGGACATTATCGGAAACGAGACTTAAATTTCTGAGTGTGGTAAAAACTAAAGGGTTCATGTATGCAATGACTGTTTACATTTTGTTTACGCTTTTAATTATTAACTAGTATATACATGGAACTTTACCAATATTAGGTTACAGAACTTGAGCCAAACAGTACTTTGGACAAACACTTGTTAGCGCATGGAGACCTTTTTTAAAATTGTAATACAAAATAAATAAATGACTTTAAAACATGAAGTACCTGTATATTACCATTGTTGTTGTACAGAGTCATTCAACAACTATACATACTCTATATTAAATAACGTTTTTCGCCTTAAACCTAACGTTTTTAATAAAATGTCAACACTCGTCCGCATTACGGCCTTTTGTACACATAGGTGACACGTCCAAAATAAATCCATTTGGCGTCAGGTACGGAGTTCCAAGCCGCAGGAGGCCGATCTACAAAGCGTGGTCTTAACAGTGTCAATACCCCGGCCCCGCTTGATTGAAATTCCATTATCATAGACCCTCGTAATAGCAAATCTTAGGGCGCACATACGGCGAGGAAAATATCTTTAGGATAGACGTTTTGTGTGAAGTGGTCAAACTCGTAATTTGATTGTCTATACCTTTGAAAAGGCCTTTTGTAAGGCTTTGAAACTTTTATATATTGCGATATCATCGTAAATGAAAGTTACACACACTTTTTAGTTAATTATTAACTTCTATGTCTGTTTTTAAGGCTTTATTTTAAAGCTATGTTAAAGTTACAGCGGGTGTCTGGTGTTTTAGTGTAGGTAGTGTTCAAGCGTGCAAACGCGCGTAAACACAGACGGAAGATCACCTTTTTTTTTGAAAAATTAGATGCCGTAGTTTAAAGCTAAGATCATCGTCATTGGTATGTATACCGAGGTATATAAAGTAAATACCACTAAATCGATTTTACACATATATTTTTAATATACAATATTTATCTACGTTTTGTATGTTAGAAACATTATATATTAGTTTTCCAATATTTATCTAATAAAGGATTTCGAGGTCAAGTCTGTACTCAAATGCTGGATTAATACTTTACATGGAATCAGAGTATAAAAACTGATTTTGTTAGAAACTCAATCTATTTGTGTAGTATTGTAGGCATTAAACTAATAAAGCTTACACAATAACGTGTATCAGACAGATTCTTGAGGTTTCCTCACGGCTCTTTGTACGATCTGCCACGCCCTTCGCCGTAAGAGAAGCGTTTGATGTGGATTGGCTTATAGTTAAAGTGTTTTCCAAAATTGTAAGCTGTTTTATGTGAATGGAATTTATTGGTCCCTTTGACTTGATAATTCGAAATTGGAATTGCGATGCAAAGTGTTTTTTTGGTTGACACATTTAATATGTAAAATCTAGATATTACCTACAGTTTTTAAATACCCCTTTGATACATGAGTGGACTAAATATTTAGTACATATTTTTACTCCAATTTTTTTAAATTTAAACGATCATAGTTTTAGTATAGGCAAATCCTTTATTAAGTCCTAGACGTACAACAAAATTCGTCATACCTTTTCAAAATAAGGTATTTACAGAAAAATGAATGGAATAAGACTTGTACACTTTCAAAGAACATCAGCTCAGTTAAACTTTTCATCGAGATTCCTTTGAGTTTAATTCAAGAGAAGAAAATATGTAGACTACGTTAATAAAGACGACAGAGGCGTTCAGGACTCTTAGTATGAGTTTGTACCGAAACGAAACGAGCAAAATTAATCGAGATTGAAATTATATAAAAGCTTGAAGTTCAAATTATATGAACAAACGTGATGTTTGTAATGCCATAGACATTTCTTCTTGGTAATCTTCATTACTGAAAGTTGTGTTTATTTGAAAATACTCTAACCGACACGATGCATTTGTCTTCCCCTTGGGACAGAGCATTAGGTATATTGATCCCCATGTCTTTTTTTGATTAGATCAACTGTAAGGCGATTGACCCTGACTTTTCTTACCATCACTCCACCCTGCCATTACCAGTTTGTCGAGATCTTCTGGCAATATGGACAAAGTAGCTAAGGATTGGACTTGTAGGTTCTTTTTGCAGTGGACACACTTTTAAAACAATTCTACGCTATTACAATATTTTTTATTTTAAGTATAATTGTTCAAACATTAATGTGTTCTGATGGTTCACATGGTGGTGGTACGTGGCTAAAATCACCTTTAAACTGCTTAGATATTTTACTAGCAAACCTCCTTTTTCCTCCGACTCTCCTACTCCTCCTTTAAGTACACAACGCAACATGTTTTACCATATACATTTTTGATGACATTTCACAGAACTGATCGTAAAACCTGCAGTCATCATAGTTGTACTTTTCCACAAAAAACATTAAATTCCCGCGTTATCTTTCCACTAACGTAGTCGTTGCGTACAATCTACACTAACGTATTACTGAGACCAATGTAAAAATGTTCTTGGAGCGACTAAAGCAAACATTTATTTGCTCTCTCCGTCCACGTCCCTTGTAAATGTGAACAATATTTTTAATTCAAAAAACCGAGCGTATGTTTTCCTTGTAAAGGTTTTATTTTCCGCGTAATTAATGTGATTTTTTGTGGCTTTTGGCTGAAAAAGAGATATGGACTATTTTATAATTGAGTTACTTTTTAATGTTATTAAGTGTATATAGCAGGATTTATTTCACAAACCCAAAATATATTTATATCAAATTATATAACGAAAGCTATATTTGTTTTTGTATATTTGAAGATTTACTTAGAATATATAAACTAAGCATTTGTTTATCTTCATTCTATATAAAGAAAAAAATATCGTCTCGTGAAAGTTACACATGCCTTTACTTGCTAGCTTGCAATTTAAACGAATCTTATACAAACGCATTCTTATAGTTGTTTAGTGCTTCAAGTGACAAAACTAAAAAAAGTAATATATATTCATTAGGAAATTTCCTTCGCCGTATACTGTCACTAATTACGCTTTCATATTACTTATTTACAAAACCTGTTAACGCGAGGTACAACGTCATTACATAAGTTTTCTTTGAAAGATGCACTTGTTCCTGCGACGCGAGACTCGATTTAAGTCTCATTAAGTACACAACGCCGCTCTTGGGTTTGTTTGTATTCAATGTTGAAAGAGCAGCTATGTCAGACTAGACTGAGAATGTATCTTGGTGAATGTAGAATGAAAAAGGAAGGGATAGCGCGTTCTGTTTGATTGTGATTGGACAAGCATTTCTAGTTCATCACGCACGTGCATACGGGGCATGATAGGTTTATATGTATAGTAGTTTTAAAAAGTTTTGTATAGTAAGTTATAGTTTACCTAATCCTAATTTTCATACCCTACTCTTTTTTATAGAATAGGAAACGGGCAGGAGGCTCTCCTGATGTGAAGTGATACCGCCGCCAAAAGACACTCTTAATGTCAGAGGTCGCGAGTGCCGACCTCAGAGATAACTTATCGAAAATCATCTAATAGCTGAGCTCGAAGTGTCTGTTGATGGTTTAACTGGTTCAGATGAGAGATTCCATAGTAAAACATTTTTGTAAATTTGTATACTGATTCTATAAAATCTTTGAATGATTGATACATATTTCTATGTATACGTTATTCTGAATTCGATGGGGTTAAAATAAATTTGATTTGACCAAATTATATTAAATTAGATTTGAAGTATTATTGTTTATACAAATAATAATATAAAGGCAACGCAATTGCCTACCGGCTTCTGTGAGTGTCAATGAGGTATCACTTAACATCTGGTAAACTTCCTGCCCATGTGTCACATATTAAAAACAATTTATTTTTTTATACTTAAAAAAAATTATGTCAATTACGGTTACTTGAAGAATCTTAGTGAGGGTTTCTTGTATATACCTTCGCAATTCCAGAGTAAATTCCAGACCTTTGAGTCAAAAACAAAGGCAGAAATTGAATTTGTAAGAAGTTGGTGGTTGAAAATCAGTGGCTGGAATAATGGATTCTTTCTGGATACAAAGCCGGAATTTTAAAGCGGATTAAATTAGTTGAAGCCGCAAAGGTTTTCTAGGTTTCTTTGGTCAGATGGTCTTAAAGAGAAGATTAATCTGAAAGTCGTATTTAGATAATGATTTTTCTAATGAGCTTATTTGATTACTTTGTCTGCTCCAGGCTTTATTATAGCTCAATAACTCTGGTCTGCAGTATTATACTAGACTTATATATGTATTTAAAACTGTCACTCCTCACGGCACCTCAGGTAATTCCAACACAGTTTCATTGAAGCCTTTAGGGTTGCGTCTGGTTTACGAATAGTATAAGTATTATTGTACTGAATTTTATGATACACACGATCTATGTAAGAATGTTTTTTTTATTATTTCTTGAGCTCTAAAAATTTTAGAGTGAAAATCCTGTTTGGTCAATTTGACATTGTCAGCAACAACATGCAAAATGTATACTGTATGTTTTATCCGATCTCTTTCTTTTGTTGGTGAACTATTTTGTCACATCAACAAACAAAGACGAATAGTAAATCCTCACGGATTTCTAGTTATTATTCAGTGGAAACGTTCAAAGTTCTAAGAAAGTAAACATACGTCTCACACAGAGTTCAGGGAAACTTTTAACTTGAAAAATTTAAAGTAGGGAGCAATCCATCAGAGCCCGTGGAGAATTGCGATCTTTCTTATTCTTTGAATTTGTTTCGTTGCGAATTGTTTGTAAATAAACTTTTAAAATGATTAGTAAAACCCACATAGCATCCAAAAATTATAATTTGACAGTTCTTCGTGTTAGAAAGTTCACTTGAAGGATTTTGGTTTGCACTCATTGTCGAAAAATAAGAGATTGTTGTTTTGTTCTTCACTTCAGGGTGGTAAGAATGTATAACAAAGGACATCGCGTGCGTCAATTGTGATAGATAAACTGTTTTTTTATATATAGACCACAAAATTAGGACAAACACATGATACAAACAAACTTTTTGGTGTACATTCAAAAATATAAAAAGCTGTGCCGGCTCTACAACATGCCGACCAGCGAGATAAAGTATGTACAAAAACAGTGATAACAATACAAACCAGCTCCTTCTGCTTGACCATATCCAACTATGATCAGTTCGAATCGTCGACGATCAGTCACTTTCTGAGCTGAGTTCCACCATCGGATGTCAAGGCAGAATTGTAAATACCATCATTAAGGCAGTATTTGCCGCGCACCACCACTATGTGGAACCAGCTGCCCACTGAAGTATTTCCTAACCAATGCGACTTATGGTCCTTCAATAAAAGAGCGCACCAATGAATAGGCTGGAAACGCACTGGCGAGTGCAACGCACTTACCATCAGGTGAGAATAATTAAACTTAATATTATGTCTGGACTAGAGATGCTGTTGACCAATCACAATCAAGCAAAACGTGTCATCGTTTTATCTTCCTTTAACATTCTCACAGGACACGTTATTAAAGATATACATAAACGTATAAATATCTAATTGAACTCTTTGAACGTACTCCTTGTCTCTAAGATTGTGTTTACGCTTTGATAAAAAGAGACAAATGACTACTCTTATGAGTAGTTTCATGAATAAGATAGTGAGTTTTAAAAGTGACATTGAAATTTAATTAGAGTGAAATTTGATTCTCAAATCCGAAACATGAATGCGAGCGTTAATACAATACCAATATATTCCAATTATATAACATTTACGGAAGACTTTTAAGATTGTAAATTAGCCGTCGTAATCTTAGGTAAAATGTATAAATCAACAATGGGTGATTCTGTGGGGGCTGAAGGTGGAATTGTAAATGCCTTTTTCCAATAATTCTCCCCTTTGTAGCATCAATCAATTAATGTCCCCCATTGTTCAGAGGTACGGGGGTGATTAAATGTACCTTTACAAAAAGACTTAACGTTTCTTATACATCTTTTTATAGCTGTGTAAGACAAAATGTTAAACTTAAAATCCATTTACGATTTTGTTGCTAACGAAGCATGTATATAGTAGCTATTAAAATGTGGCGCCTTTAAGTCTGGACCTAAGATTTCTGTATCAGTTTGATTATTTATGAATTTAATAGGCATGTAGGTAATTACTAATTAGTGACAGAGGCCGTCGACTTTTTGGGTTTGAGACAAGCCGGCTTTCTCACGATGTTTTCCTATCGGCGTTCCAGCGGTAACTTAGAAATACCAACAAGTCATAGATATTTATATGACCGATTTAGCATACATTTCAAATTGAAAATTATCGGAACCTTCACCTAATGAAAATAATTCTCTAAATTCAAATTTATATCCGTTAAAAAAAATGTATTCAAAGCTTACATGTGTATATATATACACATCCATCCACTGTCAAACAATTCAAGCTATACATATAATATCTATAGAGCTTTTTACTGTATTGTATTGGTCTGTTGAGTATTGCCTAACCAGTTTTCAATATATTTATTAAACAGTATGGCCATATTTATATAAAAGAGGCTTTTAGAGTTTCCAAGGTTTATAATAGCCTATACAAGAGTGTGTGGCCCTAGGCGTGCGGTCAAGAGCAAGCATGCATTCTTCCGGTTGACTTGACTGTATGGGTTAAGCCATTGTGAGAAATATAAAGGATGCACTTAAAACTGTTTTTACATCGCTATTTGGTAAAACCTCTCTCATTTCCACACAAAAAGACAAGAACGAGTAACTCCTGAGATCAGTTCAATCAACTAACAAACTCTTGATATTAAGGACATCTTATAATTAACGTTTACTTGTGTAAAATTATAGGAAAATCGTATTGCATTCATGATACTGGTTATTATTATAACAGCTTCTGCTAGACGAAGCTGTTTCTCAGGCTTCTCATAACCACTGAGATGTGAACTTAGTTATCGACGATTCCCATTGCAGAATTAAACGCATTTTAAAATATTTTTGTTTTTATGCAGAATGAGTTGTATGTATGCAGTAGATGCACATATACATTTTAAAACTACATACTTGTATTAAATAATATAAAATATGGGCAATGGGGCTCATCTGATGTTAAGTGATACCACCGCCCATTGAGACATACTACATGGGGCACAAACTGTCTTAACTAACGCTGAGTTGTGATATTTTACGATTTTAATAAATAAACGGGGTATATAACTAGATAAGCTTATGTTATATGATACCGCCGTCAAACTCAAACTAAAAATATCTTTATTCATATAGGTAAAGAAGTACACTTTTGAACGTCAAAAAGAAGTTAAATTAATTGTAAATTTATATTTACTACCAGTTCGCAAGTCAAGGGCGTAGCGCGGGTAAGAAGAACTGGCAAGATACTCCGCCACTCTTTTAAATCGCCACTAACACTAGGCGGCGCTGTGTTCATATTTACGTCACATAAAAATAATAAAATGGAATGTAATCATATCCAAATCCATCAAGTAACAATGTGCCATTCTTTGCGTCGAAGTGTTTCTTTTATAACACCTGGCTACAAAATACATTTTCAGTTTTAATCGAATTTAATCATGATCCCCTCGACATAAGACTCATATTCCCCTGGGATGATCCCAGGGGTAACATAATTTCACTGACAGGAGGGGAACAAGATTTGTGATCGATCAAAAGTTGCGTACTTAAAGAGATTCCATTTTGTGAGATACGTGTATTAAAAAGTTTGTTGCGACTTAAAGTAGGGCTTAATAATCTAAATCAATATTTTATCGGATGAAGTATATAAAATGAATTTCAATTACCATATAAGAAACAAGTAATACAACCTTTTAAGGTCTGAGCAAGAAAGAGAAAAGATTTCTGTATCTGTTTTCTGATTATTTGTTTTATATAAACGGGAAGTTTTTGGGTCTGAGGATTACCAATTTTTCACGATGTTTTCCTTCACTCGAGCGAGTGTTAAATAGAGAGAAATTCTATTGGCATAGACGAGGTTCAAACCTACTACTACTTAGCCATGAGAGTCACACGCTGAACCCACTAGGCCAACTCTGCTCTGTATAATCCTGTAATGGTTCTTATAAGCTGGGTAGTGCTCTCAGTTTTATTCCTCACCACAAAATAATTATAGCGAAATCATTACAGATGCTCGGTTTCATTAGGCGTAATACCACTGACTTTAAGAATTTTAAAACTCTTATTGTTCTGTACAATGCATTGGTGCGCAGCCACCTTGAGTACGCTAGTGTTGTGTGGAATCCCACATACCAAACACACAAGTATGCACTAGAACGTCCACAAAGAACGTTCCTGGCGTACAAAACCCCCAAATTTTACTACAGAAGTGATTATGTTGATCGATTACAGAAGTTCAATTTGCAAACTCTCGAGGATCGTCGTATGATTGTGGACCAGGTGTTTTTGTACAAATTGATGCACGGCACGATTATTTGTCCAGATATTTTAAAAAAGATTTACTTCGTAGTGCCTAGAATCAACGCAAGAAGAAAACAGACTTATACTTTTGTCGTTCCACAGTCCTTAACCAATCTAGGTAAACATGCGCTCCTCAGTAGAATACTTAGGAATTTTAACCAATGTAATTGTAGATATGGTCTTGACGTGTATTATGACTCACTTCCTAGTTTTAAGAAAAAATATCAGTCATCTCAGCCATAAGTCATTGAATATTTTCCACGTTTCAATTTATTTATGTTTAAAGATACAAATACTTAATTAAACTCTGTCCGCTCTCATTTATTAGAGTCAATGTTGTGTACAACTATTATTAGATTGCATGCTAGAATAAAACCCAATGTTGTTAATTAGAAAATGTATACATGTAATCTGTTGTTGTTCCTTAATAAATAAATAAATAAGTACGTTACATGAATTTTAAAATTAATATGTTTATTATAACATAAACGATAATTTTAATAAAGGGATATTAAACGATTCTACTCACGAAATATTTGACTTAAAAAATTATAGAATTAAAAAAAACACGGATTTATTGATTAACGGATTGAAGCTATAGTTTATAATTATACATAGCTTTAATCCGTTAAAAAAGTGTTTTCTTTAAATGTGTAAAAGTTATGTTAATAAAAGACAATACGAAATTATAGAATTACTCGGTAATGTAAAGAAATGGTAGCTCATCTATATTATCCTACTTCCAATTATTATGAAAGAGCTCATTTATATAGCGATTATATTATTTACCTTTAATTAGAAAGACCAACATATAGAGAAGAAGTAGTCAAATTGGTTCGGAAAAACGCGGCAAAAACTTTTGTGCAAAAACATTTGTGAACGACGTCTGTCGTGGACGTTGAGGTGAAACGGGTGGAATTTCGTAGTCTGCCTTGACGTCCGATGATTAAACTAAGCTGCAGGTATAAAACCGAACAACTCTAAACACTCTCTGGGGTAAATGCGGTAGAAGATGCAAGAAGATTCGTCTCTTCCGTACCCAAAGCCTAAGTCGATGTGTCACATAAGGCTGAGACGTACGAAAAAAAATTATCAGATGCAAAAATATGTCTGCCATATAATACTTTAACAATATATAGCGATACCTACAATTGCGAAGGCGTCATACCCAAAAATGCGCTGACAAAGTTGTTCCGACCGCTAAGGATATACACTTCTCGATCATTGGGCCTGCCAGTTAGTAATATAAACAATATTTGTATTATGTTTTTAAAAAAATCTTCACAGCACTTTTTAATCGGTTACTCTGAGCGTCGTGATCAGCATGGACGCATCTTAGGTAGACTATCTGTTTTCATCGGTTTCTGTACAGCGCCTTTCTTCTGACAGTGTACAGTTTTGAGGGTGATGAGTCTTTCACTTGATTGGCAAATCTGGTTTATGAACGGCCCGGCCGGTAATTTTTTGACTTCTGTGTTACCAACCACGATCTGTTTCTCCAAGATCTCAATGCCTCTGAGCATTGTATGGCTGGAATAAGATACAATTCTCTGTAGGCATATGGTAGACAGGCGAGTTCGTTTGCGGAGTTGGATCACGATCAATGTAGTGGTGCTCTTCGCAGTCCTCGGTATTCTGAGCATTCGTTGCCAGCACCAAAAGGTCAGCCTTTGCCTTCTTCGAGCCAAGATAGAAACATGAACATGTTTCTACTCCATAGAAGATAGGGAATACAAGAGCCCGTATCAGTCTTACATTGGTTTTGATACCAATTCCACTTTTCTTCCAAATGTTACTTAAACTTGTCATGGCATCTTTAGCCATGCCAATTCGCCTTTCTATCTCGGGAACAGAGACGAGAACTTCGCAGTATATCTAAAAAATAAACATAATAACGAATGAGGAAGAAAGATAAAACAGTCAAATCAAATTATACTCATGTTTATAGATCATCAAATAATCTCCGACACAGGAAAATAAATGTCCTATTTTGAGATTTCTTTACGAAATACAATATCAAAGAGATGATATTCTGCGGGATATGGAAATTACTCTGGTCGCCAAATGGTAAACAACTATTTTAATATTGGATAATTTCCCTGTTGCTGTATTGTTTTTTCCTTTCACTACTTTTAATATAAGATTGTTCGTAAACATTATACATAGTGTGAAGGATTACTCGTCACTAGTGTTAACTTCTAATATTTATTTAATTAAATCCTAAACATTTTTATGAAATATATTCTTAAGAATCTTGCTATAAGTGCGCATGTGCAATAGTTATTCATTTGGCTCGTTTGGTTGTTTACGAATTGTTACGAATTGACTCGACCATCTCCCCGAAGTGTCGAGTCGGAGGAGGGAGTTGTGATTAGAGGTTGTGACACTTGCGCGGGCTTTTTTCTTTGTACAAGTTTGAAGTTATACAGTTCACGTAAAATCAGTGAAGTAAATTATAGTAAATTAAGTCATCATTGAAGTGTTTAATTTCCTACCCTAAGAACTAGATCAACTACCGCTAACACTAGTAAGTTCATTTTTGTTGTGTGCATAAATTCGTCAATAGATTCTAATTTTATTAGTAATTAGTTGCCTCTATGAACTTCGTTTCCTTTAATTTAACTATCTTTGTAGTAGCTAAATACAACAAAAATGTGCTTTCCCATACTTACATACTGTTCACTTTTTCTAAACCTAAGGAGGAGTAATAATAACCAACTTATTGTAAACGTCAATGCAGCTACAACCAATCTTGAACAGTTCTGTGTCTTATCAGCCTAACTGATATCCTCGATTTTTGAGTCTAAACACTACTAGTATTTGCCTTCACCAGGATTTGTACGTTACACACGATATCAGATGTGACTGGTACTAACTTAACACCAACACTATGTACGAGAAAAGAATCGAATGTTTTCTCGGGTCGAGATAATCACGATTATATAATCGTAAAGCATTTTCTTTCGAACCTTGTGATCTCATATTCTAGAAAACAAGGTCAAACAAGCCATCCAAGCCTACTTCATATTCATGGCGATATTCAAATCTCTATGAACTTTAACTTCTAGTATTTTCAATAATCAAATCGCGCGGAATTTAAAATTACCGGTAACAAGAGTGTGAGGGGAATTTTTAAAGCGAATGGATTCGTACAAGACAGGAATAATAATTCTTTAGCTGAGTTAGGACACGACTTTGAATGATAAATAGTCTTCTGGCTGTGACCTATCCTTTGAAATATTGTATGAATATATTTCGTTTTATAAGTAAAACTCTGGCATATATAAATATAGTGTATATTAACAAGTTTACTTAACATTAAATTCATAAGGTTTTTATTTAATAACAAATGACATTTTAAGAAAACACTTTTTAAACGGATTCAAGCTGCATTATTATCGTGATTTATGTGTCTTTTTACTTTCTATTTTTAATGTATCATCTTTTTAGTTTAGTTTGTTTTTTTTGTTCATGTTTGGTTTTGTCTTTATAAATGTCTATAACATGTATTTTTGCACTCCTTGCCTATCTTATGTAATTTAATAAATTTTTATTTTTTCTTTACTCACAGTGGTTTCCTGGAAGAGATCGCTCGTAAGCGATAAGGTCGCCAGTTGTCCTCCTTTTGATTTAATTATGTTCAATTTTTTTTTATATTGTAGTGTAACGAACTGTAAATAAATAAATAAATATAAAAAAAAATTAAAATTATGTAAATAATTATAAGTTATAATAATAGATAGCTTCAATCCGGTTAAAAAGTGTTTTCTTAATGTGTAAAAGCTATGTTAACAAAAAAAATAAGGTGAAAGCATAAAACAAATTTGCTGATTATTATGTTGCTTTTTGTGAAATGAAGTGTCAATAAATCACTACAATTTTTATTGACTTCGCTATCAAAGTGATTTAGATTTTTATGAAATTCTAAGTTTATAAACTATATTTATTTATTTTAATTTAAAAAATTAAAACAAAAACAATTATGCTAAAGATAAATTATAAGAAAGATAAACAGAATACATGATATTTATAAAAAAGGTTCAAACATTTACGGAAGGAACAAATCAATAAAAGTTATCAAATACATATAATTAATTAACCCAATTTGAATATGGTGTGATGGTGTGAAGTATACACACCGTATGTGGGGTATTTAGGGATATGGATATTCTAAATTTAAGCGTATTCCGCGATAGCTTAAACCGTACCAGGCTTAAATAGTGGCCGTTGTATGTCCGGGCTGCGTGATACAAAGCTGACTTGTTTTTTCATAAAGTGGCTTGATGTGTTCAACTTATATTTAACTTGAACAAGTTATAAATATAACTTTAACACATAATTGCTGATAAATCTTGACTTTTATTTATAACAACATTACAGTTTAATTAAATCTTGGTGGAGGCACCACAAATGAACACGGAATTACTTTTGAAAGCAAACAGGGGTCTTTGAAAACAAAAGAAAAGCGCTAAATGAACGCTAAATTGTTTTAAACACTAGATTACGAAGGATCTCATCTCATCGCGGACACAGATTAATTCTAACAGTTGAATAAATAAAACAAATCAGTGGCGGTAAAACCTTTTCAGGTCTGGTCCTCTGATTTCTGTATCTCTTAAGAAAACACTTTTTAAAGGGATTGAAGCTAGCTGGTCACCATGACCACGCACGCTGAAAAGCACGTGAAACGTCGGAAAAAAATTAAAATTATGTAAATAATTATAAGTTTTTAATAATAACACATAGCTTCAATCCGTTTTAAAAATGTTTTCTTAATGTGTAAGAGCTATGTTAACAAAAGACAATACTTCTGTATCTATTTCATGGTAATTTGTCATTATAATCCGTACCGGAATCGTACCTACGAACTCAAGGATGAGTGTCGCACGCTAAAACCACTAGGCCAACAACGTTAACAGTTGAATACTTAATTATTTACCATGATAATATTAAAAAAAAAACTATGATATTTTTTTTAATTATAGGGTTTTTAAAGTTATTTATTTGCGTTATTTTATGTACCTTTAAGATCCTTATCATTGTTTATTTACATAGAAATATTCAGCTATTTTGATTCTACGTCATTCTAAATCCATGATCTCTTTTGAAGTTTGTAAGTATTTAAAAGTTACCTACATTAAAAGTTGTCTAAAATTTACGTGACAATAGTTATTCACATCAATATTCAAGTATAACGCGTAGATTTTCCTGTTTCTATCCCTAATTCATTGATAGTTTTAGACCTACTCATAAAATTTATTGAACCAATTATACTGATATAAATATACTGTGAAGTCTATTCGCCCGCGGCTCGTGCTATCTTGTTCAACTCGTGTCTTAGGCGTTTGTAATCTTAATCTTAAGTATTATTTTGTTTCAAAGGCGTATTCTTTGTGTACTTGTCACTCTATCTCTTATGTGGGTAGCTCATGTCAGCAGGGTTGCATCTGAGTGGGCTATTCTTACCAAAATTATTCAGTGTTACTTGAATAGTCCATCTCCTTTGTGAACAGCCTCCTGTGTCCTCCTGGTGTTATCAATGATCAGTGTATTCAAATTCTTATATACGCAAGAGCTAAAATGTGGAAGGCTTTATCGGCAAATATGCTGTTTAATCTAGAAAAATAGCATCTTCGGCCATCAATAATAGATCTTTCATTGATGATTACAGGCCCTTGTATTAGGCGAAATTCTGCTCTTAACATGTTAATATAATTTAATCATTGAGGTAACACATCCGAAACATTTACAATTGTTTCTATTAGAATTTGCCAATTCAGTTGCAGAGCCGGAAATACTTGGATCGAGGTAAAATACGCGATGAAGACTTATTGTGGATGCCCGCTGCCCCATTTAGGGATTATAGGAAATTAATAAATCAATAAAAACTGAAATCAAAATGCATGTCACCTTATATAAATATACTGCAAGCAAAGCTTTCTGCTTTCTAAATGTACTAAACCCATGCTCAATATAAGAAACACAAACATGAAGACAATTTAGAAAGTGGATAAACCAAATGAAGGTTACAGCTGGTGGAACATGGCAGAGAGTGCACAATGCAGATAGAAATGACAGGATTTGAAAGAGGAGGTTTTTAAGGAGATCGACTCGAACCAGACCAGAACCTCTGCTATTCAGAGACTGGGTGAGCCATATACACTAAAACCACCCTGAGTAGTTCCTAGACATCCGCGTTATAGCCGCCGCACAATATATTGTGTGGTCTATCGTGTGGTATCATCTTTCTAAATAAAAAAGAAATATAAATGTTATCTACATTTACGAACGTCGGTAAATAAAACTTATGCTTCTTACTTTATATTTATTGCAAGTTAAAATCAAGCGTGTAGATTCTCTACTGGCAATCTTTCCGACACTCTATTAAATCGTCGATATTTTTAAACCTACAGCTCCTTGGAGCTGCAACCATTAATTAGACTCTAGACTATTGGTTATTATTATCATAAACATAGTTAACTCTATCAGCAATGCTATCAAGGTAAATCAAGGAAGACGAGAAACGCCAGTTCTCGGTTACGACGCTTGGCCATCGCGTAAAAATAAAAGTTGAGAATCGCTTTACCGTCTGCTTTCACAATATATAAATCGGGATAAAAAACTTTAAAATAATAAATACGATATCGCCCTCAGTTCAATTATTTTAATTATGCTATAACTGAACGTGTCCATGACGCACGATTCCAACTTCCGATGTATTTTTTATTTTAATATGAGAATATATTTTTACTGAAACTTTAACTTGTCCATTGCAGAACACAACGAGGATTGAATTTATTTCATTTCTAATAGAGTAATTTATTGTAATATTATACAAGTGTGTTTAATTTTGTGTGTGGTAGAATAGATAGATATTTCAGTGTTCACGTATCAATTTTTAAAAAGCAACGTACTTCTCGGTATCACTTAACATCAGATGAGCATCCTGCCCATTTGCCATCCTTAATATAAGAAAATGATTAAGATCACGTCATATATACTTTCTATAATGATTCTTGGTCCCGGTGGTCGAAAATGTGATCAACAGCATCACTTCTACGGTGGCATGACGCATACACATTCTCTAAACCGTAGTGCGTTCTAGTAAATTATTTTCACAGTGACATTTTCAAATCCTTTGAAGTCGGTTTTTTTTATAAAATAGGGGGCAAACGGGCAGGACACCTGATGTTAAGTGATACCGCCGCCCATGGGCAATATCAAAGCCAGAACGCACTCGGTTGCCGGCCTTTTAAGAATTTCTATGCTCTTTTCTTGAAGGACCCTAAGTCGAATTGGTTCGGAAATACTTCATTGGGCAGCTGGTTCCATATAGCGGTGGAACTATTATTAATTAGGAAATTTTTAAATAGTATTATTTATATGAAATTTATTGTTATTCCCATCATTGATATCACGTCAAAAATAACCCTCAAACCGCTTGTTATTTTTCTTAATCCCGAAAAAGGTGCTATTTGCTTTGGGCCCCTCGTGCGTGACGTTTGATTAGCGTGACAACTCTTGTTTATTTTATAAAACCCTAAGATTAAGTGTTGATGAAGTTTGTGATGCTTCCAGTAAATGAGTGAGTGTTTTGATATTCGTTTGTCTGTAGGAAAAGTAAAGTTAGAACAATAAAGTAATATTATAGAGAGGAAGATTTTCTCGTCGTATGTTTGTCAAATAATAAACTTCATAAGAATTGTGCTTTTGTGCTGTTAGTATTACTAGTGTGTCGAGATCATGTTTCTTTATTTAAATCAACTTGAAACAGTTCGAGTGTTTTCAAATTCATATATTAGTTCTCAAGATATATATGTAGTTCTGGAGGGAAAATAATTTCGTTCGTTTTTCTTTTTTACCCAGTTTAGATAAAGACATACGGCCATTCATAAAACTTCCACTTCTCGGTTTTTATAATTCTTGGCTATTGATTGGCACAAGAATCTTGTGATACAGAAATCTTAGATGGTTGTAAAGCCACTGGTTTGTACTTTGTTTTATCAAATTAATATTTTATCCAACATTACATTCATATAGTGTAAATTTAAGAAATCACAAGTACCTAGGTATTAAAGTCCCCTCGATACGTGGAAAAGTTTGTTTGCACCGAATTGTTAGGGTTGAAATATTTACATTTTTGATAAGAATGTTTGTGTCGTGTTTAAACAACTAATTGAATAATATCATATTGAGCTTATTTTTAATTCAAATAATCTGTTTTAACTTGAAACAATTAACAGACTCCAAAATGTATTATTATGTATATTATAAAGTATTTTTTATTGATTTACCTTGTCACTCAGATAAATATATATCGTAATTAAATTGTTATTAGAGGTTTGGTAATGAATCCGTTAAAAAATTGGTTAGTTAACATTTCTTAATAAGAGTAATAGTTGTGTTCGTATAAGTTGTAAAAAATTAAGTTAGTTTTTATAGGTAGACCTAATACTAGAGTATTGTATCCCCTTTTAGGGTAAAAGCCCTCCTCCATATGTTTTCATTTTTTTCTCAATGCACTGTTCTGTTTTGTATGATTTTAATTGTTGTGACTTGGAGCTCCTTTTTTTCTTAACACTTGTTGATTCATCGTTTTTCTCATATAATGAAGGGTGGTGGTCGCTTTCCCTATGGACCACCCGGATTACACTCTCCGTATTTAGTTTATATACAACACCCAAAGTGTTCAACGTAAGAAACTTCACGTAAATATCAGGTAAATAATAGTTAATATAAAAAAAAAACATACGAGCAAAGTTATAAAGAACGCTCACCTATAATATATAAAAGATTAAGCAAAAACAAAATGAATTTCGCCCCTCGTATGTCCGAGCGAATGACCCTCGTCGCCTCAAGGTCCCCTTATCATGATCTGAAAAATTAGCTCAAAGCGAAGGGGACAGGGTTGAACGAGTATTTCCGTTAGTTACGCCTATTTTTTAATTCCTTTTGTAGAAATAATAATTACTGAGTCCGACTTTAATAATGGTTATTCAATCTTCTGTTTTAGTACTCAAATTGATCTAATCGGATTAGGCCTCAGTCATGTATTTTTTCACCACTAGTAGCTACTTACGATTGAAAGGAATTGCGGTCGCAGCAACGCACAATCTTTAGGGTTAATGTTCGCGTTCTTATTTTAATTGTGCTTAACAAAGGTTTTTAAAAAAGCTGCTCAGTTGAATCACTTGATACTTCAACGGTTCATTAGCCGAAATATAAAAAAGGACAGGTTTTTTTAAGGAACTCGAAAATTATTTATGTTTGTTATGTAATGAGATTATATTCTCTAATCATCACAGACTTTATGATTTGAGTCACTATATGTATATTTCACAAATTTCTCTGAAACTAAGCCGTATCATGCATTACCTTATCAAGTTATATGTATTATATTTTATTAAATTCGTGTTCTTCTAGTTCTTAATATAATAAACGATATGACCGAGCTTTACGTAAGTTCAAATCATCTTTAAATAAACATTATATGTGTTTCTTACTCTACAAAGAAATAAATCCACAGTCAGCTGAGCTACTGAACTCGGGCATTTTGATAAATGACCGTAATTGGTTACCGTGCCCTCGCCGGGCGAAGCTCGAAACATCTGAATGACCAAATATTTTTCATTCTTGAATGAAATGTATAGATAACGGTGAATTATTTTGTAATTTACATGGGATAAAAGGGTCCGATAAATGATAACGAAAGCACAATCCATACTCTAAGATAAAGTTGAATGATTAAGTTTATATCGTCCAAACGCATCGTCATTATAATTTCAGATTGGTAAATAATTTGATTTCCCACTCCGCGACGGCCCAAACCGAGTTCCGAGTCTTGCAGGAGACGCCCTTGCGCTAGTCGCGAGAGAAAGCTCAATACCGCCGTCTAATATATTCATTATAATTTAATATTCAGTTTAGAAAAAAAAAATTTTTAGTGTAACTTTAAATAACTGTTATAATTATTTATATATATATGAATATTTCTTATATTATCTTAACCGAAATAATGAAAAAGAATTTACGAGTCGTTAATCTCCCAAATCCCTCATCTGCTGTATTTTCCTTTATAAACATATATTTGGTCCCCAAGTATATGTGAAACCTTGAGGCTTTTATTTTACGAGACAAAGTTACGAGAAAACTCCCAGACGGACTATTAAAGGCTATATGCCTGGAATCTCATAAAGTAAAAAAAACACATTTCAACTGTGTGTGTATAGTGACAGAGTTCAAAGTCCACTGACACGTATGAAGTGCAAACTTTTGGTCGCCATTTTGTTACTCGTAAAACATTAACGCGGTTCTGAATTTTTGCGTTTAGCAACAAGTAATATTAAACTCGTAATTGCGGTTGTAATTCCCTGATGACGATACTTGCTGCATTCGAATTACTTATATAATACTAGCTTCCGTCTGAAGCTCCATCTGCGTGGGATGTGTAATTTTCCGGTCTTTGCAACAATTATTGCTATCTATGTTATCTATATTATCATTATTTATTATCTTTGCATTTTCTACAAAGTGTACTATGGTGAGTGTTCTAAAGATTTTTTTGGGTTGATCACGCCTGCCTCATTTCAGTACAGTACGAGCCGTATCAATTCAACATTTCAACAACGTCACCTTGATGGCTATAAGTCATCTACAGACCGTTACACAAGGCACTCTATTGCAAACTACCGAACTGTGGAATCGGCTCCCGGTAGGAGTCTTCCCTGAGAGATACGACCTCCAACTGATCAAAGTTATAGTGTACGCCTCTCTTAAATGCCGGCAATGCACCCACTAAAAATGGGTGTCCATGGGCTGTGATGACTGCCCTGTTTGGGCGTCCCGTAGGTTCGTTTGCACCCCTATTAAATATTTAAAACAGAAAACCATCCGTATCTATAGACATAACTGTTTAATATGTTAAGATTTTTCTGTTTTTCTGTTTTTATTAAAAGGACATAAAAAAGTCACAAATAGCACTCAAGAAAACCAAATTATTGATAGCAATGCCTTGATGAGTAAAAAATTCAAATATTATTATATTTATTGTTAATTAATATAGTCTGACGAGCGTTATATATAGCGCGTAGCATACAAACAATGAATGAAATCAAAAGATATGAAAATGGAAAGTTGTGTATGAAAAATAGATCGAATTACAAATCGAATACATATTATTTCGTAATTTATGTACGAACTATAAAATGATTTATGTATGTATGTATATCTTTTTTGTTTGAATTTAAAGACCCACGTCCTGTATTTTGGGACTAAGACATGCCAGTTTCCTCACAATTTTCTTTACTATATACGTTTATTATACGCGAATGTAAATCCTGTATATCATTGATTGTGTAGCATCAGCTACGAACGCGTAACCCGTAGAGCCTTAATTTCGTAGCCCTAAACGTAGAGGCTTGTTGACCTAAAACCTAGCTCAAAATACCTCCTGATTCTGAGTTGGGTAATTTAATTTTCCCTAGCGAAAATTCGTGTAATTCGTAAATATTTAGACGGCTCTTCAAAGCTGTCAGCACAGAAATAATTTTATTTCAGAAAATATGATGAGAGTATTTTTTGCTCGAGAGAGTTGATGTTTTTCCCGCACACAAAGGTACTTTCGTATTTAGAAATAATGTCAATAGAAATAATGACACAGAACTTAATAAATTAAAACTTAAAAATATTCTTGCAGATTTCGTGGTGTAAATACATATAATAATAATAATTGCACATTTTATTTTCTTCTTATAAAAGCTGTATAGTACTAGTTGTTATATAATTAATTTGCGTTTATACCAGTTAAAACATTAAACGTCGACTGAGTCTATAATAATTAACAAAGCAAAGCTGTATAACCAATGTTACGTTAATTTAAATGTGCATAATGAGCTTTTTGTATTAAGAAATTCTACAAAAGAGCCAAAAAAAAATTCTCAAAACTCAAAAGCGAAACGCTCTTCATTCATCTTTTGAGCACGTAATTGCCAAACAAGGAATTGAAAACGCTGCAAGCTAATTCATATCTAGTGCTTCATCTAAATCTGTACTTATCCTAAACATTATTCATTGCTGAGGGATATGCGATCTATTAAAAGAAGGTAAGGTTTAAAATGCCTTGTGCTATACGTTTGTATGCTGGGGTCTAGCTCGGGCTCAGCCCGTATCCTAGGATACCGACGGTAGTCTTCCCCCTAGCCTCTTATTGCACTAATGTATACAAGCAATGTTGAATTTACACACAGCAGAATAGAACCTATTTCTGTATGAACCTAATAAAGGAATTTAGACTAGCAAATTCTTGTGCGTTTCTATGTTTGTTTTTGTCGGAATAGATGGGGTTTTGATTGGTATAGCGGTTTGTTTTAAAAAGTTTAGCGAGTGGATAGTTGAGTTTATCTTTTTGTATGGCCCCGTGTAGATTCAGCCGTGAATCGTGATGCGTCGGTGAATGGAAATATATACGGTTTTATTTAAGCTCGAATCGAATTTTCTGAGGTTTCACACATTTTTTCCAGTGACATATAGATAATATACCTCGGTTTGTTAACCACACTCAATAACATGTCCGGAAAAATGTACGTAAATATTGTTATTAATTACTAGAAGAATGTGTTTATAACCCTTAATTATTTTTATGTGAATGTTAATATTCTATCGCATTTTTAATACGAAATATGATGTTCGAAATTAATTTTAATCAAAATATGTTACTAGCTATTTTAATTGTGTATGTAAAAGTGTATCCAATTATTAAAAAAAAACTACATATTTTATTAATGGACTTCAAAAAATTATATTAAAGTTAACAATTTGGTAAATAATATAACAATTCGCAAGAGGTATATTTACATTTATTACTTTTTTTTAAATTTATGCTCCTTTGTGATAAATAAAATGAACTATAATTGTTTAATATGAACTTTAGAAACTAAAAAACTTAGCTATTACCGACGGTTGGGTCGCGTCCCCATTTTATGGGATATACACATAATAACAATAGCCCATAATACCACATCCCCTCATCTAGAATATCTCTTAAGAGCTTTTATTTCGCGCAACTGTTACCTCTATACACTGTCAATAGTTGACACCCTTTTGACGTTTGTGGGAATAAAGTTTGAGTCACGTGACGAGAATACTTAAATGTGACAAGACAATTCGGCAGATGTTTGCATTAAAATCTCTATTGTAAACATAAAAACAAATAGTTGTATATGTTTATGAGTATGAACGTTATTCAAGTAAAAACATTACTTACGAAAGTTTGGGATTACTTTTGGCTTTTAATTAATTGTAGAAATTATCTGAATCTGATCGCCAAACTATAAAAACTGGTGTTCTAAGGAAATGTCTAAAGATTAGTTTACATACAAATATGTTATTCTTTATATTACGAAAATGTAGTATAATAATTTTACTTAGCTGGCTACGCACTCGCTGGCCTTCTGTCAGTATAAGGTTCATGGATGGCTGGTTGATGGATGTTTAAAAATACATAAATCAAATTGAAAATTTGAGATGAATCAAAGGTAAGGTTCATTAGATTAACAACCTCCTCCTTTCGTTTTTTTGAAATCGGTTAAAAACGTTCCGAAGGCACACTTTGTCATCAGTAGTTAAGCATTGTTATCCTAAGTATGAGACTCGCTCGCGTGAGTTATACTAAAGTGATAATAAATATAGAATTTAGTTACTTTAGTTAACAAATATATATTCTGTGATGATATATATGATGTTAGTAATATCAAAATAAATATTAATGAATAATATAAAAAAATAAATGTGTAACTTCGCGTACACTTGTCTCTCATAATTTGCGACTGTGTACAGTCATCTATAGTACTGAAGATACTGTTCCTGCTATATAAAGTTGATAAAAACGCACTCTGAGACAAATTCAATGGACTGAGAAGAGAAAATGTCGTATTTTAATAGGTATTTATTTTATCATCTGAGGGTGTTATAATTGCATGTCATTATGTTCGTTGCAATTATTTTTTATTAATCTTAATAAAAAAAGTTGAGATTTAAAATAATTATGTATACTTTTATAGAGCAGTGTTGGCCAAGTAGCTTCAGCGTGCGACTCTCATCCATTAGGTCGTAGGTTCGATCCCCGGCGGTGCACCAATGGACATTCTTTCTATGTGCGCATTTAACTACTATTAGATTAACAAATGATCATGAAAAAGATACAGAAATCTGAGGCCCAGATCTAAAAATGGTTTAGCGCCATTGGTAATTTGTTTGTAAAATCTGATTGGATTTTAATGTGAGTCGATTAAAAATCCAAAATGAAGATTGAACCCATGTTATCCCGGTTAATTAATTCATTATTAAGTACATTTAAAAAAACATTAGATAAAAATATGTATATTTTGAACCACGGCTCGATGGAGAGCTGTATTCAGCATCATTCTAATTCAATTAGATTGATTCAAGACTTGAAATCGAAGGTTTTGAGTTCTCGACTTCTAAAAATCCTGGAAGTGTATTTATTTTTTGTTTATATCCAAGCATAACATTGCCATCTGTGGACTGGTCTCAATGATCGAGGTAACAAATGATTCGGATTTGTAGTGAATAATAAACGCATATCTTCCAAAAAATAGCTATATAAAAAGATCATCAATAGTGTAGAAACAAACTAATTATCGTATATTTTGTTGTTCAATATTGTTGTTTGTTGTATAATTTCTATAAGGTTCAATTTTAAACACACAAAAAAGGGATAAAGGGAATTTTGTTTCAAAGATATCTCTTATATAGAAAACGTTGGTATTACTATAAAGTTATGGAGACGAGAGCATTGAAACTAAGGTTGCATTTGTAAAAGAAACACGCTATGTTTATTCCAGTATATTTTGAAATTAATATGTGTGTTTAGTAAGTATGTGTCCCAATGTAGGTATGCTATAAGATAATATTTTTGCAAAAATAATACGCTGTCACGATATTTCAAGTTTGGTAGGATGATTTTTTTTAAATTCTATTTGGCGTTTTTGTTTTGAATAATCAATTATGTTACACGGTAGGATAAAGACAATGAAAATGGCTATTGCTTGGCTTGCAGCTTGTTAGATTGACGAAATTTTTTAAGTTTAAATTATTACATTACAAGTTGTCTAATTGTTATATTATACAAGCAAGTAATATTAATTTAATAAATGTTTAACGTCCAATAAATGTCAGTCCAAACTTAGTCCAAATTATTTCAGTTTGGTTCGTAAAGTTATATATTACCTCTTGTGGACAAAACACACATAGAATTGTGTCTGCCTCATGCCAATGCATGTGAGCATTAGTAGGTAATAGAAATACTAAATATTGTTACGAAGATGGGGAAATGGTTCTCGATTTTTTCACAAGTTAGAGACGTTTTCAGGAAGCTGATTTATGACCAAATCAGGAGAGGCTCTTTTTACAGAACTTCTCGGATTACAATTAAATATCTCGTTTAAAATAAACCATTGAAGAGATCTACGGTGATTTATATCTATATCTATTAACATTAATGTCTGTGCACCATTTTGCATCATGCTTTTCCAATTGTGAATAGGGCGATATACATCCTAAATTATCGCTGTCTCTGGTCGTAAACTTTTTACTATATAAAAACATTTTCTGCGCTTGGCCGACCTTTTTGATATAACTCATAGACAACGCGTATTGCTCGCATTCTGGAGTTGCACAATGCACTTTAATGAATGCATTCCGATGTCACGTGGGGTTCTTCCCTAGGGCTTTGTGGACGTTCCTTTTCATTTTTTCTAGGGGAGAATGAGCGAACTTCAACCTGGCTGGACTTGTTTGATTTGGATTTTGTTAACAAGGATAATTAACGTTAAAATTTGTGATTTTAAATTTGTAACTATTAAAATAAACAGTAAAAATATAAGAAGTCATATATCTATAAGTGATTACGAAACAATTTGCTACTTATCAAATATATATTTAATTGAACGTCAGTAAAAAATTAAAGGAATTTATATTTACATTAGCACCAATTTTAAAATCAAGAACTGACGCGAAAGTGAACCAAAACCTTGATTCCCGGTCAAGGGATCTCTATTTATTCGCCAAGTTTTTCAAGCTGTTTCTTTTAACCATTTCAAGTACGAATTTATTTCTTTATCCAAAAATATATACAAATAAAGTATGATCATCAAATGGTACCTTTATCACCAAATCCTGTTTGACAACAATGTCTTAATGTACAAATAAGTAATATTATTTTAACATGAAGTACTGAACACCTTACTATTCAACCATTAAATTCCTCTAAAGCCTTGATTTAAGCTCATCCATTTCTAAAAGGCCGACTACACACCTGCGAGTCTACTGGCAGTGCAAATGAGCGGCGGTATTACAAGGCGCAGGAAGTTCAACTGATGTTGAACTTGGGCGTTAGGCCCCTGTACTAAAGAGAAAATAATTAAATTTCTATCCTTAATTAATATCCTTTGATAAAAATAATAACCATGCTTATACATAGTCCATCCCTTTTTTGATATTGTATTAAATGTCAAAGCTTGGAAGTATAAAGTTCCGATATAACACATAAAATGCGAGTAAAAACTTCGTATGCTTACCGTTAGTTAGTTATGCTGTTTCAGAGCAAATTAGATGTCATTGCAAGCTCATGCCTGGACCGCCCGCGGCGTGTATAAACTAAGTAGACTGTCAAGACTCGTATGAGTTAGCTATCCTTTTCTTTTGTATCTTAAATGTCGGAGACAGGTGTATTAACCGGTTTGATTGGATTTTAATACAGCCTTTTAGTAATTACGTTGTTGTGCTTTTGAATTCTTGCTCTCTTGGAATATCTGTGCCCAAGTTGAGGATAGGACAGACATTATTTTGGTCATTGATTGATGAAACCTGGTTCCAAAGCCGCTGATTAAAAAGTAATTCAATATAAAGTTTTTTTTATTGTTTTTTTTTATTAATATTGCTTATAAATAAACTAACAGGAGGTTTTGATTGACCAAGTTTTAGGTTTCTATAGTTTTATATTTAGAGTTTATTAATTTAAAAACGGGTCCAGTTAATAGATTTTCTATTGAACTTTGGAAAGTAGTGGCACAAAGCACGCTATTAACTATGATAGTGTTGAGTACAGTCCAGTACTTGTTTAAAAGGAAAAACTTGCTTGACTATTCTCTTCTTTTCTGACCTTTTTTCTTCGGTTTTCGCCAGGCAGTCTAGACAAGGCTTTTATTCAAAATTGGGCAAAATCAACGAGGATAAAGGATAAAAGACAAAAATGTATTACTATAATTTTTATTGAAACAAATAGGCAATCTTGCACTTCAATTGAACACAATAAAAATGAAATTCAGAAAACGCCACTAACTGGTTTAACCTTAATGCCTGAAGGGCTACAGTAAAACGTACGTTATATACTAAAGAGTTAAAACAGTAGAATTAATACAAAAACATTTTTATGTACTTACGTTATTATAACAAAAATAATCTAGGGCTTAGAAGATAACAGGACGCCTTATAATCAAAATTGTCCAGCTACTCTAGGAAGAATCATACAAAAATTTGTGGAAAAAATAATTATTTTGCGGGTAGAATAGGTGAACGACATATGTAGAGCAGTGACTTTCAATTAACGTATGACGTCACCGTCTTTTATAAAAGCCCCTTTTTGCCCAGCTGTCATGTGTCGCGAAGATGGCGTCTTTTTTATCAAGGTTTGTGGAGATTGTAACGAAGCATTATTTGTCACATATAAATAAAAACTATAATCGTAAAATTGCTTCCTTATCACAAGAGTATTTTATTATAAATATATTTAATTGTAATTAAATAATCTGTAACTGTAGTACGACCTTTTTAGATCTGGGCCTCAGATTTATGTATGTTTCTGACATGTGTCAATATAATAGGCAAGTAGGTAATCAGCCTCCTGTGATTGATGCACGCCGTCGACTATTTGGGTCTAAGGCAAGCCGGTTTCGTCACAATGTTTTCCTTCACTTTCACACAAAATGTCTATTAGTATACGACCTCAAGGATAAGAGTCGCACGCCGAAGCCACTAGGTCAGCTCTGCTCAAAAATATAACAGTCATAAAATATATAAATTAACCTTTTAAAAAAAAATATTTAAGAACAAAATATTAAAAAAATTGCTAAGTAAACTATAAATTGAGTTTACAGCAGATGTCACAGACATAACAATTAAAAACTTATAGTTAAATATATAAAAACAATTAAACATCGTAAAAACAAAACAAAATACGGATGTCTAAGTCCTAAGTTTGTTTAGACTCCATAGGTGCCGAGATTTCTAAATAGAATTTTCCTTTTAAATAATGTAATTAATTACTTTATAAGCTGCATAAAACAGAGCATATATAAATACTTCCGGTGAGAAAAACTAATTTCCAAAAGCAATGAATGTAACGGTAATTATGTTTTATTTCCGGGAAAAAACGAAAAGTTTTGATCGATCATTCACGTAGGCCGCGGGCTTTTACAATATTTCATCAGGGATGATGAATTGTTTTACATTATACAACAGGTGAGTTTCCAAATTGCGCTAAAAATTATCTTGTCGAATGACCGTAATATTAATCTCAAACAATTTACAGAATATTGCATATTACGTAAATTTCTTTTGAGTTTCTATTGCTTTCACTATTTTAGTTTCATTTCGTTCCATAGAGACAGTAGAATACTCTTCGTGAATGGTAATTTTGACGTCTTCAATATTGATAGCCATTGAGATTGTTCGTACGAATACGACATATTTTTTACTTAGTATTGTCTTTGGTTAATATAGATTGAAAAAAAATAATCGACTAAAAGATGACGGGTTTTTGCAGAAATGACTCACTTAAGCTTTAAAATTATGTAAATAATTATAAGTTTATAATAATACAAATAGCTTTAATCCGGTTAAAAAATTGTTTTCTTTCAATATTTTTTACTTGTCTGAATTTAGCCATGCAAATATGTCAATTCACACAGTTTAGCCGATAATGGTAATGGCCGAAATGATAACTCTGTTGTTATAAGCAGTGCTGGCCTAGTGGCTTCGTCTTGCGACTCTCATCCCTGAGGTCGATATGCACTAAAGAATTTTCTGTCTATGAATAAGTAGAATAACGGGAGTAAACGGCCTGTCTTAGGCCCAAAAAGTCAACGGCGTCTATTGCTTGTATGTGAACACGAAACAGATACAAAAATCTTAGGCGGAAACCTAAAAGGTTGTAAAGCCACTGGTTTCAGTTATAAAGTACAACAAAATATTGACACAAGTATAAAAATATATATTTCAGACGATTGCATGTAAAATACGAAATATGTATACGGAAAATTGAAGTATCCGTTCCATAGTCTATGTTGTCTGTGGTGAATGTATTTTAATTAAGTCCTGCAATGGTCGCTTGTGGCTGTGTTTACCCGTTACAGACGGGCTTGTTTTAATTTTAAGATTAATAAGGACTTTATTTGCTTTGCCTTTATATTAGTTTCATGTTTGTTTTAAGAACTGTAATATAGAATACTTCAAATGTGCATATTAAACGATTGGTATCTGATTTTGAATTGTATATTATTATTCAATCTGTATTAGTAGATCTTTATTATAGAAGAGATATAAAAATATAATTTAATTTAATGTTTTTATTTCAGGTAAGTTTGCTGTTAACGGAACTTATTTGAAAGCTTTGTTGTCATGTCGGTATGTAAAAAATAATTTAATATTTTTTTATCAGTAATAATATCCATCTCCATATGTTTATTAATGTGTTAGTTATAAAATTAAAAGGGTAACATGCAGTCCATTGCACTGACCCATGTAAAGGGCAATCCGGCCTCCTCAGCAGGTTGTTGGGGCTCCCCTGCTCGCGCCGTACTTATATACTTTTATTTTCTATAGAACACGGGGCAAACTGGCAGGAGGCTCACCTGATGTTAAGTGATGCCGCCGCCCATGGGCACTCTCAATGCTAGAGGGCTCGCGAGTGCGTTTCCGTCCTTTACGTTTTATTTTTCAAGTGTGGCTATTGTTTGTTCTTAATATTTACCCGTATCAATTCATAGTAATTCGTACTTTTTATTCATTTTAGTTCCTTTTTATCGCTCTCAGAGATATGATATACACGTTGTTATCATATTATCTCCTATATAACTTTGTTACCCTTGATATTTTGTAGAAAAATAACCTGATAAAAAAGTATCACATGTACAGCGATCTTATCTCGTATATAGCGCAAATCTCCTTGAAGGACTTGTCTCGTGTAATAACATATGTATGTAGTAGTAATTAAAGTTCGTATTGCCTGCCATCCACACATGCGGTGCATCATTTCATATTGTCAAAATCACTCCTACCACAACCCTTTGAAGATAAGTGATGTGATTGAGAATTTTTGACATGTAATAACATTACATTTTGAGTTAAGTTATTAATTATTTAGAACTGGTTTAATATTGATCGATTATAGCATAATTATTTGGTCCGTTCCTCTCACTAGAACGTATAGACAATATATTCGATAGTAATTAATATTAAGTTGTTTTAAGTGGTACATTCCGATTTATTAATTATATAACCGCATATTCAGCTATACAAAATTAGGCATGCAAATTTCATATTGTTATAATAATCATAACAGTTAAGATATAATTGTTGTCAAAACATGGTCTAAATATCCTCCCGCGTTATGAAGGCATTATGATGCCTTAAAAAATCTAATGACATTTTGAAATTATACAGCAGTGATCTATAATTTCTGGGAAGATGATTAAATAGTTTGATAGCCGTGGCGTAACTATGTTTTAAATATATCGTGCTGAAACATGCAGTTATCCCAGCTGTGTATAACCCTCGGTAGATAGCGAGTTTCTTTAAGTACGATCGTTGTAAAATATTGGTTTAGTGGTAAAACAAGTGAATGATTCTTTGCGTGCGTTTAATAGACTAATTCTTCGTTGGTTGTTATTTCCAGAACGAAAACGTTGGAACCAAAAACGCAGTATGTTTTCTTTTGCGACACCGCCGCCATACACATCATTAATCCTTCGAGCCGTTTCTGCAGCACTGGTGCCACGGTGGAACTCGTACTCGTAAATAACGCGATATTTCATGTTTTCCATTTTATAAATAGAGTGATGCAAAAAAAAAAATAAACGTGAAAATGAAATGAATCATGGTTTTCGCATAACAAATGTACGAGTAAATAGCTGTAAAAAATTTGAATTTAGAATTCTTAACCAAAGAGGAGATATTTGAGGTCAAAGTGGCCAGAACGATAAAACGCTAATATCATATGTAAGGACCTAATATATAGGCTGTGCCTAAAATAGTAACAAAACAGGTGACCAGTACCTGCCGGTTGTTTCATTTTATAATATCACGATGTTCACGCCTTTATCGCACAAATTATTTCCAGCTTCTTCAGAACTCCCAGCGACTCCCAGCAACTCTATCAATCTATTTATTGTACTCCTCTTCAATATAATACGGTACACAAACCTAAGCGTTATATTCAAATTTTTGAGCAACTTGAAAATGGTACTAGGCGAGTGCCCACAGCGGTGCAACGCAATAACAGCTATTCGGTTTTCTTTCAATGTCCACTCCATCGTGAAAAATTACGGAAAGTGATTGTTTTTTGTTTTAAAACAATAGTCAAACATTTAAAAATAGTATTAGTATTTTTTGTATACAATCATGTTAGAAATTTAAAAATAATGTGGCCGTGAGACCGACTACGTATATTATATCCGTGTGGTGATAATTTGTGCGATGAAGGCGTGAACCTCGTGATATTATAATATGAAAAAACGGGTTAGGTACTGGTCACCTGTTTTGTTATTAGAAAAAAAATGATAGACGTTAACATCAATCTGATCCAATTTTTAAATGTTTTTATATAACTTGTAAATGTAAATAGTAAATGAATAACATAAAAAATATCTAATTTATTACCTAATATATATGTTAAATTCAAAAATGGTCCCCCCTAATGTTGTGTCTAATTAACAATACGCAGAAAGGGTTCCGAATCGATGGGTTAATTTTCACGACTTATTTGCATCGCGTCTCCATACAAATGTATGTAATTTTGCACTGTGACAGCTTGCGTTAGACAAATGAACGCCGAGATTCTCTTGATTAAGGACGGATGACGAGCTGCGAGCAAGTGTCGAATGGTGCTTTACTATAATGTATGACGTTAACTCATCTCCGTAAAAGGATTGCTACCGAGTGTACTTTGCTGAGTAAGCTCTAAAAAGATTGAACAATTAATTTTAATTTTCTTTATTTTATAGCATTTTTCACGTTGTTGAAACGGAACAGCAATTTGTATGTGCGTATTTATTTCAGAAAAGATTAATATTCTTTACCGTTGCCTTCATTTAGCTATCTGTTAGTACGGATCTATACAACTAGGTGGCGGTATATCAAGATTTGTCATTAACATAATAATGCCATATATCGCCGATAGATGGTAATCGCTATGCAATAAAACTCGCTAGTGTTGTGCTTCTTGATTTACATATATAATTTGAATAATTGAAATTTTATAAGACCTTACTTCATAGGATCATTTCTATAGTAAGCTCTTCACGCAACTTCTCACTATACGTGGGAAATTTCCAGCCATGATGAGGAGACGTGGCGCGGTGCCCTGAGCGTGAGGCGGGCGATGATGTAAATTATCAGCCTTCGATGATCGTTCACTTCCTCGCTTTCGAGGGAGCGTGGGGTACTGTCGCTGTCTGAGTGGCTTTTTAAACAATTATTTTAATGTAAAATATTGCCAAGTTGGTTCTAATTAAATGTAATAATGATTAGTGGTTAACTGCTGTGTCATTTTCTTAATATTTCGTTAAACTAATATGAAAGACGTGTTAATATTTTGTTAAACTAATATGAAAGACGTGTTAATATTTTGTTAAACCAATATGAAAGACGTGATAATACTAAGAGATGTCACTTATCAAATTTATACAAACTTTGTAATTTGACATGACGTTGCATATAATTGATTTCGATAATTTTACAACGGTTCCAATGTTATTATTTAATTAATATGATATTTTATAAAGGTCTATTTTCTCTTGAATACTCTAATAAATTAAATACTGTATTTACAAGTAAACCAAGGGTTTAATAGCGCAGAGCCAGAAATATACTTCGCTTACTGATTTGAATGAAAAAAGTCGATTATAAAACCTAAAAGTATTTTGCCTTTCATGTTTTCATATTAAAACTTTTCAAGCGCCGCCTTCGCTGTAAAACAAACTTTCAGACAAATTCATTTTCTTTGCGTCTCGTTATTTGTAAGGGCGTATTTTTATTTATTATGGCAACCCTTTAATTAAGTGCCTATAAATTGGCAGCGATATAACATTTTTTGAATAGTTTCAAATTATTTTCTATCAACAACTTACTAAATGAACGTGAACTTATGTTTGCTTTAAATTTCGAATTTCCTCTTTCAAACCAGATCCTAAATTTTAAAACGTTCCATTATAATAATCAAGCCTCATTTATTCCTTAAACTATTAACAAAATATGCACACGATTAATATACAAGGACCTCTTCATGAGTATTATCTCTATCTTATTAGGTCTCTATCAATTGCCTCCATCTCTCTGTCTTGCATTTTTCTCCCATTCTTCTCCACCAACTTTCTTAAGCTCGTCAGCCTACCGCAATAGAGCGACCTCTCTTTCGTATTCTCCTCTTTCTACATCTGCCATTGTTCATGCGAGCGGTATGGCCCGCCCATTTCCACATAAGTTTTTTGCAATGGGATAGTGCATCTGTAATTCTGACCTTGTCCTTTAATTTTAAATTGAGAACACTCGAGTCCGTTCCTCGATGACATGTTGTTGTTTGTGTGATATATCCATGATTGATTACCGTAAGAAAGACATGACAATGTACACGTGTCAAAGACTTTCTTCGAACATTCAAGACTTACTTCGAACATTCCATATTGCTAAATATATATTAAAATAACTCAACTCGCGTAAGAAAATTTCGAGTATTCATAAGTAACGCACACTAATTATATTAAATTACGTGCATACCATAATATACGAGCACCAAGTTTACTCATCCACGTATTCTAATAGACCCTTAGCACAGTCTGATAGGAACAGTAAAATACACCTGTTCAGTCATAGTAGATTCGCAATCTCCAATGTGTCAATCAGCTTGATTCTCTCTATTCACTGTCATTGCGTCTCAATGCGTATTCTACAAAGTGTACTGAAGAGTAGTTTGGGTTTATCCCTCCGGCTCGTTTCAACACCATTCCAGCCGTATTAACTCACCATTTCATTCATCACCACGCAGCGTTACCTTGACGGATGGAAGTCTTCTACGGTCCGTTTCACAAGATACTTTCTTTTGAGAACTGTCGAATGGACAACCGGTGGTAATCTTTCCCGGGAGATACGACCTCCAATTGTTTAAAAAGTGTACTCAAAGGCTACCTTCTAAAATGGGTAGGTTCATGTAAGATTTTTTTTATGTGTAAAAAGAGTGACATGAATAAGAACCAGTAGTGTAAGAATCAATGACCCCAGATTTTTGTATCATTATTTAAAAATTAATAACAAACATATTCAAATGTAATATGTCTTACTGTTTTAAATAAATCTCGGCTACGTTCGAAGCGGGAGGGAGTGGTTGTGAGCTTCTTAAATAATTACGGAGCAGTTTGTGTAATAAATATTACTTATAAAGCGATTTCAGTCGAAATAACTCCGTAGAGTATGATGTATATGTTTAGATTCGACTTTAACGAGGTAAGAGAAATGTTTAAGATAATTGATTTGAGAACTGGCAGTAAATGTAAAATTAGAAGCATTTAATGTATATTACTTTTTTATTGACGTTCATAAGTATCGCATTACCATGGAGACCGTTCAGAGGAGTTGTTCGGATTAACAGCTGTTTTATCGACGTCGAGGCAGAATATGAAATTTCACCCGTATCACCTCGACGTCCGCCTTTCCACGACTGAGCGTTTTTCACGGCAAATTTTGCCGCGCACCACCGCCATGTAGAACCAGCTGCCCACTGAAGTATTTCTGAACCAATTAGCCTGAGGGTCCTTCAAGAAAAGAACGTACCAATTATTAAAAGGCCGGCAACGCACTCGCGAGACCTCTGGCATTGAGAGTGTCTATGGGCGGCGGCATCACTTAACATTAGATGAGCCTCCTGCCCGTTTGCCCCTGTTGTATAAAAATAATAATAAGAGTAAATCTTGTTGGCTGATTAACATTTTATTCAATATAGATTTCTGCGATTCAGTTCATGCAAAACCGTTTGCATGTAGCTGATATCATCTGAAAAGTTGTAGACAAAGAGTGTGTCCCATTCAAAGGTGTGGCCTACATTGAACTGAGATAGGCACTGAGGGAATAAATATATGTGAGATACATCCATTCTTTTACCAAATTTCTACCAAAATTCGTTGCAAGAATCATTGTGTGATCGACGGTGACTAAAACACTGGTGTAGCAAGATTTTCAGAATTTAAGAACATGCTCATGCTCAGATGAGCAGATAGTTTTAACGTATAATATTATGTTATTACTTTCATACTAACTTTATAATGGGGTGTGTATTGTATGTTTTTTACAAATGAAATCGATTTCAAAACATTTTATTAAAGTAAATTTCCATATGTTAAATGTTGGATGTTTGACATGTCTTTACGAAAAAAATTACACGTACAATGTTCAATCAAATCTAAATAATCTTTTAATAACTTGTTTCTGGGAACAAAACATTTGTTAAACAAAAATTATATCAAATCAATTGGAACGTGTAGGGGCAATTTTGAAATAATGACGGTTTTGGGCCTTCTCATTATTTATGGATTAGCTTTTGTTTCTTTTGTATATGTAAACACAGGGGGAATAAGTTTTACATTACCATAATCATTGAAACTTATCATGGAGGAGCTGCATTGATAACAAGGAGGATTGCATAACAATTATTATGTTAACATTCAAGTCAAGATTTGCATTGATGCGCTTGTTCTGTTGTTATAATAAAAAAATATAAGTTAAGAAAACACGTTTTAAACGGATTGAAGCTGTTTATTATTATTATAAACTTATCATTATTTATATGATTTTAAATTTAATTTTTTTCTGACGTTTCGCCTGGTTAACAGCGTGCGTGGTCACGGTGAGCTTGAATTGAATTTTTATGGGGACAAAATATAAAAGAAAAAGTATTTAGTACTGTTTATTCCGGAAAATTGAACATTCTTTCTGGGGTAGCATAGAAAAATGTTCCGTATGTTGGTATGTAGCTACTAAAAATTTGTTAAGTCGTTTTAAAAATATAACCGGACGTTTAAAACAGAAGGGTGACAACTTACTTGTCTATAAAGAAAAAAACGGATGCAAAGACCTCCAGGATACGGTAGGGTTGAATACATTGGATTGTTATTACTATTTTTGTAATAACAATCTTATAATAAAGACCTTTAAAAATACTACTCTTTAGTACGAATGTTTTATGTACTTTACAAAATCTACTGTAGAGAGTAATGGAACGTGATTTAAAAATTAATGCTTAAGCAACTTTGTTGCTTAAGCAACAAAGTACAATGATCTATTCCTGATATACATAGTACACACTTCTACAAAGCGTCTTAAAGCCTACTCGTTTTTTCATTTGTTTAAGCAGATTTTCCCACGGGTCTTATGGAAGTAATTGGAAATTCTTTTGAATATTCGTTGGACGTCACACTGGATTTTAACATAGAGCTTTACTCGATCTTTTGTAGAGGATTTGAATGACGTTTTTAATTACTAACTCCCTTGGATGAGAGGCTTTTGTGAAAGAATTTGTTTTTTACGCACGCCCGGTACCTGAAGTTAAAGGTATTCTTAAAGATTACTCAAACTCATAATATCTTTATTCATATAGGTAAACAAATACACTGATGAACGTCAAAAAGAAGTTAAATTAATTGTAAATTTGCATTTACTACCAGTTCGCAAGACTAGGACGTAGCGGGCAAGAAGAACTGGCAATAAACTTTCCGCCACTCTTTTTAATCGCCAAGTATTGAGTATTGATATAAAAGGGACACTCACTGAGAACACAGAAATTGCTTAGACACACAGATAGTCACATTAAATCCATCATAATATATAAACATACAGATATTAAATATGTCAATTATAAATGATACATTAAAGTTTATTCTTTCAACTAAAATTATGTATCGACCATACAAAGGATGTAATTAAAAATATAGTTCAGTTGTCTTAATATAAATGATTGTATATATAAATGAATAATAATGATTCCGAGCTTTCGATAATTGTCTTTGAAAGTTATACGGTAGGTTTTGTTTTCTCTTCATTTTTTAAATTTACATTAGATAACCAAAAAATCAGATTTGAAGTTAGATTTAGGATTAGGATAATAGATATATCAGTACCAGGAGAGTAGCCCAACTCCGAAGCACTTACTCATACAAGGGCAGATTTTCATAACATTTGCATAATCCGAGGGTCGCTCTTGGTGTCGGGGGACAGCCCTCAGTGGTTTTGTTATTCAATAACAAATCTCTCAGACGTCATGTGTAGTGTCCTTGAGGCATCTGGTATTACAGAACATTATAATAAACGGACTGATTGTTACATTGTGCTAGGATTCGGCTTTCAATGTTATTAAATTTTTTTTTGATATCCTATTGTTAAATAAATACAAGAAAAATGCCTGAAACACGTAAGCCTAAAGCGAAAAAAAAACTTTTTCGTGAAGATTTTATTGACAATATCACAGCCTACACAAAGTTGAATAAGAGTTTGTTTAAGAAATGTAAAAAAATATTTTAAAATGACTGTATTAAATATTGACTAAGTTTTATTAGTTTGCTTAGTGGCGATTAAAAAGAGTTTATTGCCATTGTTCTTCTCTTCCGTTCTACGCCCTTGATTTGAGAACTGGCAGTAAATTTAAAATTAGAAACATTTTATGTACATTTCTGTTTTTGACGTTCATAAGTGTACATTGTGTTACCTATATGAATAAATTGTTTTGAATTTGAATAAGATTGACTTACTTGACGTTAAGTCCTACATTCCCCAAATGGGGCAGAAGGTAGCGTAGAAAACCTGATCGGTCCTGGTCAAACCAAAGGTTGTATACGATTAGTTTGGTTTTATTCTGCTCGATTTCTTTCGATAACCTGCTTAATTATACGTAGATTATATCGATTATATGTCTTCAAGTCCTTATTACTTACTATATTAGTGATTTAGAGCTCAGTTACTTAGTAACTGTGCTTAGTATAAACTCACATCAGTAATTTGTATGTATGACCTTAGGGTTGAGAGATGCACCCTCAAGCCAGTAGACCAAGACTTTTAAAACCTACGCAAAATAAATCGAGAACGCCGCTTAAATAAACAGTTATACGAGTGGACATACATAATGTTTTCTGCAAACGCTTGTTACGTAATCTACACGAGAGCCTGCTCGTACTAACAACCTAGATTCACTAACTGGCTGCGTTCCGACTTATTGTTAATGCAACGTTGAATATTTTATTTGGATTATATAATATTTTACATAGAACATTGCGTTTTACTTGAGTCCATACATAATTTATGGTACACATTTTTGTAACTTTATCTAGCAAGAATCATTTACAATTTATAGGTACGCAAGATATTTATTTCCAGGCATCGGTAAATAAGTAGTGAGTTTTTGAAGTGAAACTTTATCGACGTTGGAAAAAAAATTACCGTCACATTTTTACGTTACGCGCCATCTTTTTTTGTCCACGCTTGATTCGAAGAGATTCGATCTCATTAAAAACAAAAATATATAATAACGATAACAATGATAGTTATAATTTTATTACAATTAATGAAATTCTGTAATAATCTTAGTGGTAATAAGGTAAAATGAAATAATTGTATTATTTGTATTCATGTCTATGATAATAACAGCCTTTTGTTAAACTATATCTTATTGAACGTTATTTAACCAATTTCTGTAAAGTTGCATATAGTAGATCGTTTTTCGAAAAATAAGGTCATAAAGAACTTCATAAACATAACTTTAAGAACGTTTCACTTCTTACGTGTGTACTCGCACACATTTTTTTTGAAGTGAAACTTCTTGCAAAGCGCTGTTAAAAAAATTACCATCACATTATTTTACAGAACAGGGGGCAAACGGGCAGGAGGCTCGCCTGATATTAAGTAATACCGCCGCCCATGGACACTCTCAATGCCAGACGGCTCGCGAGTGCGTTGCTGGATTTTTAAGAATCGGTACGCTCTTTTCTTGAAGGACATTAAGTCGAATTGGTTCGGAAATACTTTAATGGGCAGCTGGTTCCACATAGCAGTGGTGCGCTGCAAAAACTGCCTTAACAAACTCTCAGTTGTGAAATGGCGGACGTCGATAACTAATTGATAGTGAAGTTATTACTCTGATTATTTTAATTTATTTTATTATAGCGGGACACCACTTGATTATTATGGTAATAAAGACTCTTGATACATTTATCTTTATAACCCAGGCGTGTTTGTTGTGATTATATGAATAATGTTTGCTTTGAATACTTGTTGTATTAAAAAGTATCTGATATTAATTACAGTTCAAACTACTGTCGATACTAAACATTGGCGCCGGCTAGTATTTACTAGGAGTAATTATAGATGTTATCTAAGCGCCGAGCGAGCATTACCGCTCATAGTTCACCCTTACATTAGTAGAATTGCTTATTTTTTATAGCACACGATTGTATACGGCCATTACTTGTTTGTATAAAGGATCATAATTTTGTTTAGTCTCTGTCTGGCTATGATCGCACCCAAAAGTTTAAGATATATAACTAAGCCTCATATATGTTTACAACAGATACACTTTATACACAGTAATTTTTTTTCAAGGAGCCCTTGTACAGTCTAGGTTGTTAAAAACGTGGTTCCATATTTATCTTTATCTTGAGCAGTCGTCCTCACCAACTTCTTAAGGTCATCCGCATACCAAAAGGGCGACCTCTCTTTTGTTTCCCTGGTGGCCCTTTCCACCTTGTTTTACTCTGCCATCTGCTATTGTTCATGCTACTAAAGATATATATATATATATGACAACGATAATCGACGGGATAACAGGGTAAGACAGACAAACTGTAAGGGAAAGGAGAATTAGGCACAATCACGATAGTTCACCTTGAAAGCATATTTTGACTTCAAAATGTAGTTTGCTGGCATCAGCCGTTTTGATAGTAAGTTTATTTCGACATGAGCATGATTATAAGCAAAAACCATATTTACTCCGCCAGCTTCACATATCTAATGTGTGTGTATTATTTCACTTCAGAAATATTCGTTATATTTATATATATTTAAGGTATTTTTATGAATAAGATTGTATATTCTTACATTTGTACGGAAGTTATTTTTGATATATTGGACGAGCCTTCTAACATTGCGCTGAATAGCAGTTGTTACACTGTTCAAAACAAAAGAGAAACTACAGTGTTTTTGGAGACTTATGTTTTATATAGTTGACACAATACATTGTATATATAAATTTGATTATAATAAACATTTTAAAATGAAATAAAAGCCGCCGCATGGCTCTTGAATGGAATGCAATCTAAACTTCAATTAAATTTACTCCTAAAACACTGAATGTACTTGAAATGAACATCAATTTAGGGCCCTTTTATTTAAATTCAATTTTGATTTAAATACAAGGGAGCTATCGTCCTGTCGGTGAATAGAATATTGATTATTGAGTCTGCGTGAAAACCAATTAGCTAACTGGTAGACATAGTTATATCATTTTGGGGCCTCTGAATTTAAAGTTTTGAGCAGTGTACTAGGCCATGCAGCGGCTCTAAACACTGACTTTGTGGGTTCAGATCATGGCTCGGAGTTTTCTTTCTGTGTGCAATTAATAATAATAGTTATTTTCCAGAGAAGAACAACAGAGGTAAGAGAACAGGAACGACTTGCTTTTTTAAAACGCGAATGTTTAGTGTTTAGCAGCGGTCTTTATTCAAAATTTTCTAGGGATATACTTTTTTAATAATTCGGGATTATATATTTATCCCTCATATGTGAAGTATATATATTATTATTGATATACTTGCAGAAAAAGGTGTAAAAGAAATTAACGTTCGCAAATCATCATCTCACCATACCACATTTCTACCCTACTATATATTGGAAAAGTAGTTGGGCCCTAAGTGGTAAAAATACGTGTCTGCATCTAGGCCGAAGAGCCGAAGCTGCGCCAACCTGATAACCGGCTCGTCCATTAAGCGATATAATGGTCGCGCAAAATTGATGGAAAAAATGCAGCTTTCCCTCGGTAGTTTGATGAATCTATTCGGAATTCAACATTCTCGATTCGTGGTTTAAGTTTACTAGACTATGATTTCTAAAGATTTTCAGATTAATAGGTAGAACTGGTAGGTGTAGGATTAATAATTTATACATATAGGTATATGCACAATGTACACTTATGAACGTCGAAAACGCGTGTACATAAGTACACACACGTGTTTTTTTTACATTTTGAATGTAATAATTCATTAAGAAAACACTTTTTAAACGGATTGAAACTATGTATTATTATTACAAACTTATAATTATTTACATAATTTTAAATTTAAAAAAGTGTAAAAGCTATGTTAACAAAAGATTATTGATATGGTAACATATGATGACAATACTTATATTATTTTTCATATCAAATTCGATGTGTGTGCTCACTGTGTGTGTAATATCATACTTATTTTTTTATTTATTTTAGCATTAATATAATAAAAATTTAACATTATTAAAGGAAAAAGAGGCACCTTAACGTAGATTAATCTTCGGAAATAAGTTTGCATATTTTTTTATCCTACGCAGATGTTTTACGCTAATAATTTACATTTATTCATGAAAAAATATCTTTAAATAAAACATAACCACAGCTTCGATGTAATATTGAGTTATTAGAAATGAAAAAGTCTACGTTGAAACGTTTATTTCTTTGAAGTGATGTAACCTGTTAGTTGGTTCACTCAATGAGTATCGCAGAATGACCACTAATAGGCAACGATGGCGAAACGTCGTGATGCGTATACATCTGCCCCTATGAAAAATATTTATTCCTGGAGTATCGACCCAGGACCCCTCAATATAATAATAATCATAATCCTCTGGTGGAATAACTCTAAAAGCGTCTTGGACTCGGACTATATCCGCTTCTTTAATCATTTTCATTTCATAGACATGTCGCCGGTTTATGGATTTGAAACATGCTTCTGTCCTCAAAATATTTTCCTTCGCCGTACGAGCGACTGTTAAATTCGCAGACAGACAGAAAGTCCATTGTTATACTGCTGGGGATCGAGCTCACGACCTCACGGATGAGAGTCCTCTAAGCCAACACTGCTTACACGCCGTGGAAATCCGAGACAGCGGATTTTTAATGTTTGAAATTCCCAACACCCTGTTGATAAGCAGAATATTTACAGATGAGCGGACGAGCTCGTTTATATTTTTCGACGCCTTTTATTTGAGGTTCGATAACTTCCCTGAAACTTTACAAAGGAAAAAATTGAAATTTCAGGAACAAAGGCATTATAGGCGTTAACTCACTCAAAGGCTCATAACTCAAAGGGCTAAGGCTTTTTTATTAGACTTTCCGATTTTCATTTTTCTTCTAGCCGATGCCAGCAACTTAGGTGAAATAAGGTTGTTTTTAATGAGAATTGTAATTGATTATTAGTATACAACATTTTAAAAAAAAACTTAGTTAAGCTGTATGCAGAAGATATAAAAATACATTATATTAAAACTATTAAAAAAGGTTTTTTTACCACAATGAGACAGAATCTTTGGTTTACCGAGTACTACACTTTTAACGAACGTATACGTACTATAAAGATACATAATTATTATGTATATTTGACTTTGAAAAACGCAAGTGAACCGTGTTCTCTTACTCTGTTTACGTTGCGAGAATGATTACTGAGGTTGTAGGTTCGATTCCCGGCTGTGAAAATGCCTTGTCGTGTGGCATAGAAGGTGGATCACCTAATTGCCTATTAGAAAATACAAATGATCAGGAAACGGATACTGAAATCTGGGGCCTAGACCTAAAATTTTTATAGCGCTTAATTTAATTTAATTTAATATATTATTGTATAGAACATGATTAAAAGTTTTGACGTATGCTTGTGATACTTATGACAAAGTGTATTTCAATTAATAACCTTATTTCCCTTTAAAGAGTAAAAATTCGCAAACGTTTTCACGTTTAAAAACGGATACTGGAGCGATGCACGGTAGAGTTTTTAGGTTTAAGCGGATTTTGCAGGAAGTTTGATGCGCTTCCAATTCGCTTTAATTGATTTTACAACAAATTACTTGAACAATGTGTGTTAAGCTACTTAATTAATGCATGCTAGCTTGCACAATTTTGATGGTTTTTGTTACATGCAATTTTTGCTTTGTTCGTCTAAAATCACATTGTTATATAAAGAGTTGAGAGAAGAGAGAGCAGTGTTAGCCTAGTGGCTTCAGCATGCGACGCTCATTCCTGAGGTCGTAGTCTCGATTCCCGGCTGAGCACCAATGGATTTTCTTTCTATTTAACATTAGCTCGAATGGTGAAGGAAAACATCGTGAGGAAACCTACTTGCCTTAGACCCAAAAAGTCGACGTGCGTCAGGCACAGAAGGCTGATCACCTACTTGCCTATTCAATTTACAAATGATCATGAAACAGATACAGAAATCTGAAGCCCAGGCCTAAAAAGGTTGTAGTGATATTAATATTTTTTTATGTAAAGAGTTCCCTCAGCTCAGTAATTTTGCATTAGGGTGAGATTCAGAGTCGAGATTTTCTGAGTGACTCTCAAATGTCAAAAACGTATTGAATTAGACAGATACAGTCTCGACTGAAGATTACCTTTACCCTCAAGGCAAAATAATGTTTATGTGTTAATGTTTAGTCCGATTGCATATAATATTGTGATAATATAATTACGTTTGCCATAATGGGGAAAGTACGAGTTTTTTATAATATAATAATGATGTTCAGTAATTATGCTTTCATTACTTTTTTCGGCATTTAATTAAAACAAAATAACTAAGCCAATTAATTTGAATACCAAATGAACTACACAACAGTACTTTTTAACAATACTTCAACTGTTTCAAACCCTTTTAAAAAATACATACAAGAGCATCAAAAGCTATTTAAATACAACAAATATTTACGAAATCTATAATTAAGTTACGGGAAACCCGAAATCTATCGTAAAAGGTTCCAAATTTTACATTTTATCCGTATCGTTGCTGATTTGAATCACAGATTCGGATGAACTTTCCTGTTTACACTTTTTTCATCGGAAATTCATCGAACTTTATCGAACTGAAATAGATTTCATACAAAGGACGAAACGAAAACCCCCAATAACGGTGGTGCCTCGGGCTGTGACATTTGGACAGTTTATTTACGCGACTGTCGACCTTAATAGTATAGCAATAAAATGTATTGTGTCGTCCACTATAAAACCTTTGGCGCGAATTTGACCCGTATTACTTTGAGTTTATGCCGATTTGAAAGGAAATTCCGTGATAGGTAATATCAGTGTTTGTAAAGACAACTGATAGATGAATAAACGGAATGTTTGTGCTGTCATAAAATATTTGAAAAATTATAAGCTTTTTAGTTTTTTTTAATAACATTATCTATTTGTTTTAAAAGCTAATGAACATTGGTTACTTAACTTAAATTTTAAAGTTAAAACCCAACAGTTCATAATAAGATAACTGTAAAGGAACAGGGTCCAAGAAATTAAACTGTACCAAAATGGACCAAATGTTTCGTACCTTATTACCATCTGATACATTTACATTTATTTTGCGGGAACCCAGCATCTCCAAGTTTAATGTCTAACCAACGACTGTGAAGGGAAAAATAAATGTGAAATGCATGGTTTTAATATTGTCCACGTATTCAACGCATTATTGTCTATAGATATTACCAGTTTTCATTAGTTTCTTACTTAATTGTAAATGTTTTACGTAGCAACTTGTGTAGCACATTGGTAGAACGAGCGCCGCGCTACGTAGGTACGTAAGTTGGTTTAATTAGTATGAGATGTTATGCTACAGGAACAAGATTTGGTTATATATATAATAATATGTTTGAGTCTTAGACAGATTTGTATATACGTTGCTTGATAAAAAATATTTTTCAATCAGTCATAATGAGTCTTCTGTGTCTTAACCACTTTTCCAAATTTTGACCTAAGAGATGACCTCATCATAAAATAAAATATTAATTTTATTAATTGAAAACACTTTTTAATTAATGAACATTTACGATGAACATTTTCTCAATGCAATATAATATACCTTTATTTCATTTATGTACATTGAATTAAAATGTATGTCTATTTTACAATACACAATTTAAAGCAGCATTATTCACAATCTGGCTACAATTAGTATGATGACATCAGTGCGGTATCAAAATGTCTTCAACGATATATCCAACACTGAGGCTTTCGAGCTGGCTCAGTAGTTCGATTAATCGAAGATCCCGTTATGTTTCTGGAGGAGCACAATATCCTTCACGTTGGTAACTCCATCGTTGTTATATTATATAGTTAAAAGATCCCTCTTTTAAAAAATCTTCTTTGATCATACGATAGACTTCAATTAAAAAATTCAATATACATATAGGCATTCAATTTAGGTAATTGCCATCATGCTAACAAGGTCTTTTGAAGTGACACACTTCATGTAATCGAAATTGAGTAAATACGATTACTTTGTAAAAGGGCGTTAAAGCATTTAAGATATTTTGGGAAGTTAACACGGTGTCTTATTAGGGGGACTGAACAAAGAACTTGCCAAAAATGGTTTTTTATAGTAATTATAGGCTACTAGCGCGAATATATTTAATTTTAATTATACTGCCATATGCATGAGAGGTTTTTAGATTGATTGATTGAAATGGTATGTTGTATTGCTTCCGATACAGTATAAATATTTAAGACTTGAATATGCTAAATGGATTCCTCCCTTGGTAATATTATTAAAGAAATTTAATTATTTCGTAACTTTTGTTTGATTACATATGATTATTTTATGATTGTATAAATGGAACAAAAGTTAAAATGTGTGCGTGTACTAGTGTACACTACGTGTGTGAAACTTCTTTATGACTTTATACATTTACTTTATATATTTAGAAATTGGTTAAATAAAGTTAAATTAGATAAAGTTTAACAAAAGGCTTTTATTATCATAGATATGAATACAAATAATAAAATTATTTAATTTTACCTAATTACTACTTAGATTATTACAGAATTTCATTAATTGTAATATAATTATTACTTTTACTATTATCACTTCAATAAATAAATAATAATTTATTAAGTACCGAAAAACTCGTTTGTTATGAATAAAATGTTTTTTTTTCTTCGATTTTAAGGAGCAACCATTACACCAAGCTCCGTATGGCATATTAAAGCAATGTCTAATAATATAAAGGCGTTTAGTATATAAGTATATAAATGAAGGGAAGACTCAACATTAGCTACAAAATAATTAACATTGGAAAAGGATTACAGAGTAGTATTGAATATTTAGTTTAGCTTCAAGTTGAAGCCATGTTAGAGTTGGCCAACTGTGCTCGATGCAAATGAGGCTGTAAGCTGTTAAGCTAAAGTGCCTTCGAACAGATGACGCCTGTACATTCACTAATGGACCGTATTATTTTAAAATCAAAGTACGCTATATTTCCTTAACTAAAACATTATTGTATTCAATCTTTTTAAATATATATTTACGTATTTTTTTATTCACAGTTCGTTTCATTAAAAAACTAAAAAAATGTTGAGTAAAGTGCAAGAAGTATGTAGTATTAAGAATATCCATAGCGCTAAATCACCTGCATCTTGAGCCCACCCCACACCACACCACACCATTTTCTACATATCCTTTATATATTATGGATTCTAACTTTGCCTATATGTTTAGTGTAATTGTTTTTTATTGTATATAATTTATGTTAGCTGTATAGGAGTATGTAATGCACAGATGAAACTAGTATATGCATAATTTAGCTATCTTTTATAAATTACCAGTAAAGTATTTGTCATACTTCATTCCTGGAACTTACTCATAGATACTCAATCCAATCTATTAATGAATATTTTTGATGTTCAATAGTAAGTAGTATACAAGATATGGTATAAACAAAATTTTCAAATACTACAGCGACAATTACGAATAAACTTTTATTTCCGAAACAATAAACGAAAAGTAGAGATTCCGAACACCCGGTTGACGCCCCGCGTGTCATTACAATTTTTTACTCACAGGTGCGAGAAACGAGGTGAGATTACAGGCATTTTTGTCGAGTTCCGGCGACATTTTGCTTTGGTATTGAACACTGTTTGGAACTTCTTAAATTATTTTGTAATAGTATTTAACGGAAATTATAATTTCATATTAACATGATCATCAAATTAAGCCAAAATGAGATGTTTAACTAAATATAAACGCATTTATTAAGAGTTACCAATTAAAATATGAAGTATATTAAACTCGAGATATCTGGCTGTAGGGTAGACTGTGTACCATTGCAAACGTCTTTTAATCCTTCAAAGTGTTTAATTTGTGACAATTGTGAACACAAACGAGAATACAGGTATACTATTATAAAGGTAACATATGAAGTAATCCAAACATTCTATATCCGATTCATGTAATTTGATTGTTATTATACATTTAAGTAAATCATCCAAAACCATTATTTCATCAGAGTATATGCATCTGTTAATAAATATTTAAGCCCGCAAGTTTACATAAATAATTATTTCTGTCATTTCTCATTTCATCATGAATTTCCATTAATTAGTGGGGCTGTCCATATTCATCGTTAAGCACAAATGAAGCATTGTCGCTTAATGGAATTGCTTTTAATGTATTGTTAGGCTCGCACTACAGAACAAACGCCGCGTTTTTTAGGTTACTGAAGTATTTCCGAACCAATTCGATTTAGGGTTCTTCATGAAAAGAGCGTACCAATTCTTAGAAGGCTGGCGAGCCCTCGGCGTTAAGTATTCATGGGCGGTGATATCACTTAACATTAGATTACCCTCTTGCCCCTTTGCCCCCTGTTCTATAAAAAAAATATTAATAGAAAGTAACTCATTTTTAGATCCATTCATAGACAGTATTAACGTAAGAGTAGTGCTAAAATAGTCGATTATCCTCTGGAATTAAGTGTCAATGGGCGGCGGTATTACTTAACATTAGATGCGGCTCCTGCCCATTTGCCCCCTGATCTATAAAAAAAACAAATCAATGGAAAGCCACTCCTTTTAAAATCCTTATGTGTTGGCTCATTTGTACAGCCATTGATTTTCCTTTCAATCTTCTTTTCTTATTTCTACTTTCTTTCTATGTACATTTTATATATTTGCTCTTAGTGGGTTACGAAAATCATTGTCGTATAGACACAAAATGCTTTCTTATAAAAATATAAATACATAAGACGCAAAACACGTTTCGTTTTCCACACACCATAAATTTACGAGATCTAATGAGGACTTAGGAAAGCTTTGTTATAAAAATATAGGGTAAATATACATCGCGATTATATTATGTATGTGAGTGTAGCAGTGCGGGCTGACCTCAAACTATAGTGGTAGGATAATTATACGAAAACAAATACGGTATGTAATGACAGTGATAACAGGTTAGTGGCGATTTATGTTATTGTGTTCTTACTACTTCCGGTTTTACAAACCCATTACAATGCTTTTATATATTAACTACAGTTTGAACTTTAGATTTGTATTGTAGTATAAAGTTTGTAAACTTTGCTTTCTATACGGTTGATATTAAGGTTTTTTTTAACAACTAATGGGGTTTCAAACAAGTTATTGTGTTTCATTAATTAACGAGTTTGGTATATTTCTATAATAATACAAAAGTATCACTTTCATCAGTAGGTATTGTTTTGCTTGGAAGCAAACTTGGGATATACGGATCATGTACCTAATACACAAGGCCATTGAGACGGTAGTAAAAACTTTATCGTATTTCAAGTGAGAAAAACCTTTTAATAATAAAAATGTACTAAATAATACTGTAAAAATTATAACAACTACTATTCATTGCAATATTAGAACATTAGGAACATATTCCTTAACCTTCATTAAAATAATATTTGGAAGCGCGAACAGTATAAAACTACTAATAATATTCCATAACTTTGACATAAAGAAAAAACAAATATAGGCGATGTATAGAATACATATCTATTTATCAATTTCATCGCTTAAAGGCTTTCATACTGTCATGTTACTGTAAATATTATATAATATATCAAATAACAATAACAATCACACATATCGATGTTGAAATTATTTTAACTTTCAATAAAAGCATTTTAAACTTAGTTGACTGTTATACCAGTAAACAAATAATTTTCTAATTATATTAACGGCTATTATTTATATAAGTTTAAAATAAATGTCTCGTTTGTCTGATTTTATGGGCAAATCGATGGGTCTTAGTGGGTCGAAGTACTGATTTCGTATTTTTGATGAACCGGTAATCCCCGTAGATTTATAACCGGTCGTTAAATGTAAGTGTATTTTTGCAACATGTTAACACGTTCAATAGATTGAGTTTTTAATTATAACAAAAAGTATGGTTTTTCCTAGAGTCATTTTAAACTGTATTAATAAATTCAGTTTTGATTAATATTAAAATATTGAAGAACTTTTTTTTTATTTAGTGGTCTTGTGTTGCATATATAATAAAATGTATTAAGCTTATTATGGGAAGTCGGCGACAAGACAATATCCCATATATAATATAGATATAATAATAATATCCTTCTGCTTTCGAATAGCCAACAAATTGGATTTTAAGATGCTAACAATTTTAGTCGTCATATACATTTTGGCACGAATGTTCCTATTAGTCTAAATTTTAAGTATTCAGAACTTGTATACAAAATATCGCCTTTAATTATTTAACTTTCTATTAAATTCAGTAGAGCTCACACGACGTGAAAGTGATTATAAAATATATATTGTCGCATAAAAGTTTTAACATTCAAAAATATGATAACTTGTTATTTGCCAACGCAACCTGAAATAAAAATCCATTTTTGATTTCATAACAGCAATAGTCAGAAATTCATAGCGTTTATTACTCGACAGTTTTTACCTTGAATACTTTATTTAAGTCAAAACATCGCTTTTAGATTGAACTTTATTGATGTCGAGTTCGGCACTTAAATAAATTGAAACTGATTTGTGACTTTTGAAATCATCGTTTCTTTGAGCGTAGCACAAGCCTACCGCGTAGCAGTTGCGTAGCAGATGTGGCTACTATTCACAAATCATATTTGCATTACTCGGTATTTTTTCTGTTAACTATCATTTTTTAAAATCTTATCCCAAATACGTTATAAAAACGATACGTTCTTGAGGTACAGCCAAACTCAGTGGCGTGTTTAATTCATGATATATACATAATAATATTAATAAAAATAATCTGAAACTTGTTATCAGTTTCAATTTCACATTAGTTTTTATTAATACATTACATTTAATTATTTTTTTCACTGAGTAATTTCATATGAGTATGTTAAGGTTATATTTATTTGTTTCAAGTTAATAACTCATAATAAATGAAAATAATTAAAAACATCTGGAAACCAATAAAATATTTTTTTGAGGAAAGTGGATATAGAATTTATAATAACCTGATATTTCATAATAGAAACGAATTATTAACACAGAATCCGTGCACAATAAAGCTCCAACTGAAAGCAAATAAAAATAAATTGTAACTGTAATTACGTCCTAAATTCAAGGAGGTTCGCAATCGAGCCTACTCTTTATTTAAGTTATGAATTTTTATTAAATTCCCTCGAAAAGGTTTTGGCGTGTCCGCTTTCGGATTTAATTAATTTTCCGTTTAATGTAATTTATCGCGGATCCGGTGGCCCTCGAAGGTAGGTTTTAAAATTAACCGTACCCCTTTTCGGGGAAGTGATTCGGTCGTGTCTTCAAGGCGCGAAGGGGCGCGGCGTCAATGTTGTTTTCCAAAAACATTACGATGTTGAAGCTGTTACATATTCATTTTTATTTATATAAATTTTATGGTCACGTTTGCTAATTTTCTGTAGATTTTATTAGAAATGGGGAAAATATATTGATGTATTTATATTAATAATATATCTTGTATAATAATAATTAACCTTTACCATATAATCCTATCTGAGCAGTAAATATAAAAATAATAATAATACCAAAATAAATTTTAAAGTTTGGTCCCTGTGGCCTCTGAGTATCCTGAATTGTTTGAGAAGGGAAAGCTCTAGGGTTACCGGTACTGTCTACCAGTCGCCAACTTAAATCTTTGACTAGCGCATGTACCCGAGAGTATAAAAATAAAATTCTCTGTTCAATACGAATATTAAATTAATATCTAAATACCAATATTATCTATGTAGGGATTTATCGTTGGTCAGAGCAAGATTGACAATTTTTATCTAGTGTAAATACACTTAATTCTTGATGAAGTTTGGTCAAAAAAAATGGTGGATTGTGTCACACTTATATTTGTTTCTTCAAATTACAAAAAATAATAGTATTCGATATAAAATTACACAATGTTGAAGTAGTATTATTCGTACAACAGTTTATATAGATAAGTAATAAAATAAAGAAATAAATTTAATATAAATATTATATTAATAAACTATGTTTCTTTTTCAGGTAAGTCATCATAGCAGAATTAGTAAGTAAATTTAAAGATATCTTTATTACAAAGCGCTTCTTAATAAGTGTTTTCTTCTGTGAAGAGTTGGATATTGCGCGTTTTTTAAAATTGTTATTGGTCCATTGTAGTATAATAAATCCAGTTTACATGCGAAATTATTAGCCCTTTTATTTCAAAAATCATAACTAAACAAAAACGTCCTCTTACGTAACGTCTTTTGTTTTATATTTTCACCCAAGAAGCCTGGTGCCGTTTTATAAAGTATATAACGAAAGCAATACTCAAACAAAACGCGAAATTGCGAGCAAATATCGTCGAAATTAGATTTACGAGTTGGGAATTTTTCGGGGACTCATCCCGGCAAGTTTCGGATCAGTTTCGAATGCCGCATTATCATATAAATGCGGTGTTGACGCAAAAATTTGGCGAGCACCTACCTGAGGATGCATACGTGAGCTAAATATCAGTTAGCTCATATTTGAGCAGCTTTATTGTATTGTCCGAGGTTAATATATCACTTCATTTACATATATATGAATTATTAGAAATTATATATTTTAGTTGAGAGAAAGACAACTTACATTCTATAACCAAGTAAATGTAATTTTGACAAGTGTGTTATACAAAGATATTCGTAATTTTATATATGCCTTGTTAAAAGTTTAAGGTATCTAAGCTTTAGTCCAGAAACGAATGAAGATTTAAATAAATTTTTCGTAAAATATTTTTTTTCACGTCTTCAATACTACACGAGAGTGATATGGAATATTTTATCCTTATCTAAAGCGTCAAACATATGTTCTTTAATAGCCAGGAAACATTTCAGAACAATAATTGAAAGTAATGTAAAGAAGTGCCTATTTTTAAAGTTCCGGTCTTTAAAAGGTATTCCCATTTCAGTAAACAATGTCGTACAAACAAGTAATATAGAAAAATCATTATTAAAATTCAGATACGTTTTACATACTTAAAATATATCGATACGTTCACAATTCCCTTTGAACATTTTTATCCTAAAAAAGCCTTGTTGTTTTCGCTCGAATGACATGAAAAGGAATTGTAACCGATCCCCAATACGGTAAATAAGAATCGATTATTGTCTCAGGAAATACCTCTGTTCAATTGGGGGATTAATCCAGAATAGTTTTGAACAGGGGATATTTTAGATGGGGCCCAGGATGTCCCCAGGGGAGGGGGTTGGAGGGATTATATTTGGAGCTCGCGGGGAAAAATTGTTTTATTCACAATTTGGAGATTTTACGACAAGCCTTAGATATATTGGTACATTATAGTTATATTTGTGCGTTCTCAAGTAAATATTATTTGTATTTACAAAAAAAAATGCGATCGAAACGTTTTCCTAAACTCTTTAGATCAAAAGCAACATGTTATTTTTAATTAGTAACCATATATATATATATATATATATATATATATATATATTATTATTATTATTCTTCTTTATATGATATATATATATATATCATATAAAGAAAAAATCAAAAATTTACCAATAACCACATAAAACACTACTGTATGTTAGTTTTCGTATTTTTGACATTATACGCATGGAAATATTGTAAAATGCCTATTAAAGATGATTTATGAAAATCAAACCTGATATAATGACATTTATTTTTAATGAACCCAAAACAGCCTCGAAGCCAGACGATAGATAATGATGTCAAATTGTTTCCTCAACTCAAACCACAGGCTTAAAGTCCAATTTATTTCATCTTTCAATCTTAGGAAACTGTACAGTCGTAAAGCTTAATTAATCACTTGCTGAGGTGGAAAATTGTGCAGCTGTGTCTCATAATGACGCCTTCGATGAGGCTTCGGTGTAACTCATCCATTTGCGGCCTCGCTTCACACGCAAAGAGAGATGAGAATTAAAAACGTTAATGGAAATGGTAAATTAGAAATGTTATATTGTGGTAAAGTTATTGAAGTAGAGGAAGGCTTTAATGTGTGTTTTTGAAAATTGTTCAATTATTCTGATTATGGGACATTTTATCATTTGAATGTAATTTTGTGATATTGAAGTATTTTTCACTAACGTAATGTAACGATCATCTTAGAGCTCACAAACTAAGAATAATAATTTAAGATTAGGTAGTGTAAGCCTATTTAAAAATCCGTATGAATTTATTTAACCTGTATTTGTTTTATATTTTCTTTAGTTTTTGACTAAAGAATAGTTTGTTTCTGTTTCTACATTACAGCACTCACTACGGAATTAACTAAGACACACTTGTAACACTCCATATTGTCATAATAAAGCAACGAATTTCGTAGCGCGTAGCACCACGTAGCATTACGTAGAGGTCCATTCATTAAACCTCGAAACAATGGAGAGATAAGTAGATAATTCAATAAGCTACCGCCTCAACTCCACTCATATTTCACCATCTATGAACCGGGGTCGAGGTAGCGTAAGCGCTGGCCTTTGTATATTTTTAACCACTTATAAATATACAAATATTAAACTGTTGTTGCTTTAATTTTAATCTTTTTTTGCTAAGATAAAGCGAATATTTCGTATCTCAGTATGACTGAAAGGTATCCTTGTTAAAAATAAGATTGACACATATGCCATTTTGGATATTTTTTTAGAACAGAGAGCAAACGGGCAGGAGGCTCATCTGATGATAAGTGATACCGCCGCCCATGGACACTCTTAATGCCAGAAGGCTCGCGAGTGCGTTTACGGTCATTTTATAATTGTTACGCTCTTATTTTAAAATTCCCTAAGTCGGATTGCTTCGGAAATACTTCAGTGGGTAGCTGGTTCCACATAGTGGTGGTGAGCAGGAAAAACTGTCTTTTAAAAAGTGATCAGTTGTGAAACGGCAGTCGTTGAGGTGATATGGGTTGGATTTAACTTTATGCCTCGACGTCCGATTATGAAATTCAGCTGCATGAAATAATTAGACCAAATCCATTCAGGAAAGTTATTCGGTTCAGAGAGAGATTTCACTGTCCATGGTATAAGATGAAGAGTCATATTTAGTTCCTTAACAAGTCCCGTACCCCAAAGTAAATTAAGCAGACACATTACGTCTGTGTAAATGTTTATTACTCTTTATTGACAATAAGGTAACCTTTTGCCTGATCTTCATTTTTTATGTGTGTATGTCATGCTTTAAAACCAAAATCAGATTTGTATTGCGCAGCCCGGATATACAACGCCCACTATTTAAGCCTTGACTTGTTTAAGCTATCGCTGAATACGATTAAAAGGGTATTAATAATCCATGGCGCTAAATCACCTGCATCATGAGCACAGTCCACATAATCTGTTCATCTCCTGGCCTATGTGTATCTGAATGTTTATGTATAGGTGGAGTCGATAGTGGAAGCGAATTCTTACCTAATGTATATTTTATGAAGAGCTTAATGTTTGGATATTTACGTTCAGTTACGTACCTCTACTATGTTAAATGACCGTAGTTAAAATATGAAGAAGGCTTATAGATGAATTATTCAGTCGTAAAGTTTATTCAAACTTTCGCTTCGTTAATATAAATGGAATGAATTTAACACATCTAGTCCCTAAAGTATTTTGTTAACACTTTATTTCATGTTAGGACTTAGGTTAGATATTCCAATTAAGTAACTTTATAACAAACGTTTACATTAATAGATTAAATATATTTAAAGTTTATACAGCTATAACATATAGCAATTATAATAGAGTATATAACTAAGCCAGTCGGGCGGCAAAATACTTTGACGTATTTTTGCTATTTCAAAAATTTATTATTTCTAAACGCTTCATACAGAAACTTAAAAAATTATATTACACTAAAAATTATATTTTTATTACAATAGAAATAGTATGACCCTACAAGTAGGGCGTTGTAATATTCAATTATGAAATATATAACTATGTGTGAAATAAATAAATAATTTCATCGTTTATTTGTAAAGAAAATGGTTCATTTAGATCGATGAATTATAGAAATCCGCAAAATCAGCCAATAGACAAATGTCAATTGTCAAATGTCAAAATAATAAATTAAGTTATTTTCGAGTATAATCGTTGTCAAAGTACTCGTCTACGCTATAAAGGCACACAAAGGCAAGGAGATTTTTTTTATTTCCCATCCCCAAGAATTTAGTATTAAAAGTTATTAATCAAAAACGAGTATATTCTATATGTACATTGTGTTTATAAAATACGAATGTATGTCACGTCACGGCCAACACCAAACGTTAAACGGGTATACTTTCACACGGATGAGTTATTATCTCATCTATCACCTTTGACAGGCCGTAATTAAGCCAAGGTCGTGTGCTATTAATAGATTTCGCTATTCATAAGTATTATTAATACCTTAATATATTTTTAGTATGACTAGTGTATTCTATTAATTATATTACAACAACAATACATAACGTTGAAAGCAAAAACCAATATTCTAAAATATTTAGAATAATAGAAACAAAACTAATATCTATTCGATGTAAGTGAAAAAAAGTATATACACACATTTACATTATTAAACGATAGCTTTTGTGCATTGAATACCAATAATATTATGTGAAACGAGATTGTATCCGTTAAGTTAAGGATTTTTACTTCCTTAAATAGCATAATGTAATTTGTATTATATCTAGTAACCGCAAGTGTAACGAGAAAAATCATTACATGATTGCCTAATTTTTTTGACTGTCTTCTCAATTTATGTATTGGCTTAACTTTATTTACGTTGTGTATTTATTTATTTTAATGTAATTATTGCATAATTAAGCTCTTAATTATTGCCTAATTTTATTGGCTTACCTTTCAATTTGTCTATTGACTTATGTATTTTTATGTTTTCTTTGTCCATAAGATAGGAAAGTAAATAATGTTATATCGAATTCGTTATGAGAAATAAACTGTATCGTAGATGAAACAGAAATTCATTTCAGTACTGCGACTCGGCATCAATCGGTTTGGACAACACGCTGACTGGAGGCTGGCCATAGACTATGATATTTTACGCTTTATGTTGAACCTTGCAATACAAGTTAGGTTTATATCAAGGCATTTTTATAGATTTAATACAAAGAAAAGCATGTTTGATTTTGAGCCATCTGTGGCATATGGCTGTAATTTTTGCATAACAATAAACCTCTTTCTGATAGAAAATATCTTTAATCTTATACCACTTTTGAGGCTATTTTAAGGTTAATTGCTTCTTCTTCTTCTTCAACTTCTTTAACAATACATATATTTTAATTTCGTAATAAATGCTTATCTTTATAAAATATTTATCCACTTTTTATTGTATTCATTTTTTACAAAACATAAATAATGGACGTCGAACAATGGGCATCTAAGTACTAATTGTAACAAAGGAAAACCTACAGGTGTAGTACATTGAGCAGGTCTGTTTCTTAATCTGTGGCAAGTGTAAGCGGGTGTGTGGTAGGCGGGCGGCGGGGCGGGCGGCGCGCTGTACCTGCGCGGGGCACCGTATTGATTATTCTGCGTTTACTTTCGCCACTGTTTTAATGCGACCTATGAAATGTTTTTATTGGCAACTGGCAGCCCTCGCATACCTAATAAATGCTATACCTAAAGATTAAATGCCTTTATGATATTTATTATAATAGGTTTACAGCGGATGAAATTTTGTGGTTATAAATTAGGTATAGGTAGCCCAATTTTCTCCATATCAAATGCGAAGTTATGGAAAAGTTTAATATAGGTAGCGATGTCTAGGTGTTAATTTTAATTTACAAAATGAGAAGTGGTATCAAAGGAAGGAAACGTGGAGTTTTCTCTTATGCTTAATTACTCACTCCATTGTTACTGTATTTATTGTAAAATAAAAAAAATCGTATGAATAATTTTTTGTTTAAAATTCTTAATACTAAAATAATATTTGATCTAAATATAATCATAACGTTATTAGACTAATAAATTTGAACGATGAACCTTCATGAATCATCGTAAGTTTTCTTAATATTACTAATATCACACAGTAAAAGATCGTAGTGAAGCATTGCGACTTTTTAGGAAAAAATCGCTTTATTAAGTATAAAAAATATGACATTTTTATATAATCATTATAAATTTTTACGTTTTCTGTTTCATGTCTTGTAATCATCTTGCAAATAATATTTTAATTTTTAAGGCAATTTTGATTAGCCCATTGTAAAGTTTCGAAAAACGAAGTTATGCTCTCCTAGTAGTAATGGTGCTCGTGATGTCTGCCCTTTTCAGTGTTTTAGTTATTTCTATCAGATGTTTTTATTTTAATTTTTGTATAGTATAGGGGGAAAACGGGCTGGAGGCTCACCTGATGTTACGTGATACCACCCCGCCCATGGACAATCTCAATGCCAGAGAGCTCGTGAGTAGGATGCCGGCCATCTAAGAATTCATACGCTTTTCTTGAATGACCCTAAGTAGTAGTTGGTTCGGAAATACTTCAGTGGGCATCTGGTTTCACATAGTGCTGGTACGCGGCAAAAACGGCCCCTCTGAAAATTTCTCATTTTATTGTGTAGCATAGATTTTAGTTACAAAAAAGTTCAAAAGCCTTAAATAAGCTTCACCACCGCCATTACCCTTTACATTTTGTTATATTAAGTTCTTGAAACAAAGGTCGAGAGTGATTATTCATGTTATATTGTCTCAGCCGTGAAACGATTCTTGTTCGTAGTATATTATTTGTTTGCATCGTCAGATCGCTTTGATGAAATAGCCTTTAATATTTTTGCCTATACATTTCGTCCTTGTGAAAGTCAAGAAACGTTATACAAATACAAAATGAGAACGCCCTCTTGAGTACTTTCTTTTGTTTTTTCTTTTAACATATTTACGAATGAAAAATAATTATTTTAACTTTACTACTATATTTGTTAATGCATTCCAGTTCTTAACACGTTTTGCAAATTTAGCATTGACAAAATTAAACATTTAAACAATCTTGGAACCCATTTATTGACTAAGAATGCTTAGAGTCCCACTACATTATTTGCTTTGTTATTGATATCTGAGACATGAAAAAGAATGATATTTATATTAGAGACTGTTACAACAATGTATTCTATATAACGCTGAATAAATTAACTTTATCTGTAAAAAACATCGTTTATAGTTTGAAAGCGGTTCAGTTACGGTGTTTAAATAATAAGTTAGACATTTTTATCTAAGTCTAAGTCTGTGTTAGTAATCAAGTTACTTAAAGACAAATTTTGTGTTCCCCTCAGACGGCAGTTTTGATTTGCATTTTCGTGTAAATCTAATTCTCAAAACCCCTAATCATAAAACTGAATTCTATCACTCCTTTACTGTGCAAAGTATTCTGCTTTGGAACTCCTTACCACTTGACATCTTGATGAGCTCAGTCTTTAAATTTATTAAAAAAAATTCTTCTCATCATTTGTCTTCTGCATGGTAATTTATATAATAATTGTTACTCTTTAACCATTGAATTAGCTTTTACATTTTTGTTTATATTATTATAGATTTTAATTTATTTTAGTTACATTTAGTGTTACATGTTACTTTATGGTTGTGTTTGTTAATTATACATGCACTTCTTGTGTACCCTCTGAAGGTGTTTCTTTTTTATTGTTCCATATTAGGGTGGGCTGGAAGAAACCGCTTGTCTAATAACTTATAACCGTGCTTTTATTGTGTATGTTTTTACACAAGGTAACGAAGTTTAAATAAATATTATTTTAAGAAGTATAGTGTAATTTGTAATATATTTCTTTATTTATCGTATTGAACATATTAAGAACCGTATCAAAAGCTTTCTGATAACTCAAAGGTGCGAGTGAAGCCGTATTTAATAGTTAGTTTAACTACACACAAGACAGGATTACTCCAATAACCTTAAAGGGGTTGGTAACGAGAGGGTTGCAGATTGATTGGCACAGGTATTATGTATGCACATCTTTGGGTAACATTAATTTCCGGCCCGGTAACAAGATCCCTGGAGATTAAGTTGTTTAGTAATAATGACTTAGTATACACCGCGATATTGTCTTGTGTGTTACATACTAGGGCGAAGAACTTAAGTGTTAAGGTAACTTATGTATACTCGGCCTTTAAGGACAGTTGAAATTTAATTTAATTAATTAATGAAAATGTTTAATCTTTAATAAGCTTATTTATTTTGGTACTAATGGTAAAATAATAAACGGCTCAAATATGAGTCTTTCCTGCATTTTCGATTTTGTTACCTTTGGAGTAGAGACTCTTGGGCCGTGGGTTAAAGTGCACAGGCGGTAATTAAAGATTTAAGTTGGCGCCTGGTAGAGAGTACCAGTGACCCAGAGCTGGTGCTTTCCTCGCTCAAGGAATAAGTATCGCAATACAGCGAGGACACGCTGCCAGCGTTAAAGGTACACTGCCACAGGTACTAAACTTTTCAAATTTGTTTTAATTTTCTTCTTATCAATTTTTATTATCATGTAGGTAAAATTGTAAATATTCAACTGTAAACAAAGACTTAATATACTTTTAAATAAATAAAAGTTAAAAAAATAAGCAATATTTTTGCATTTAAATCAATAATTATAAGTTGAAAATATTTCCAACTTATAATTATTGTAACCCAGGTAATATGGCGACGTGACTATAAAACTGATGGGATTTCTTTGACTAGGGTGGTAATGATCTTCTGTGATATTAATAACTATAAACATTTAAACATACTTTTTAAACAGGCCCGTTTTATATTACTACTGTTTTAGTAGTACGGAGTATAAAATGTTTTCTATATGATATTTTGATACAGCGTGTCAACGAGTCGCCCCGAGCACAGAGCTAATTATAAATTTTCTGAGTGAATTTTTCAACTAATGAGCCGTACTGTTCTAAATTATATTGTGCAGATTTTTATACGTATATTTCTAGTGAATTATTTGCTTCTAAGAAATGTTCGGACTTTTTCTTGGAAAATTATAATATATAGAAATAATTAAGACTCATTTTTTTCATCGTCATCTTTCCGTGAACTCCTTAATTAAAAGATGCATTTATTCTAAATCATTCCCATAACTAATCAAATGTATAAGTGTAACATGTGAGCACCATATATATACATAATAATTTATTTGTATACACCATGTGCCCTGTACTTAGAGTAGTTTTTTTAGGTACATGGTCTTCACATATAATTATCAAATCAATGTATACAACATATTTAAAATTTTAAAAGAGTAAATATGTAGTATTTTATTTCCTTTTGGAAATAAACTACGAGTAAAGGAATGTGTTTTAAATATTTTGAACATTTATTTTTAATTGGGCTAATTGAAATAAATAAAATATATATGTTTATTATGGAATATAATATACAGATCACTTATTCCATGTCATTAAATTTGTTCGCAGACATCCCTACTCATCGGCAAAGACAGAGGGTGTAGGCTGAGTGAAAAAGCCGACGTAAAAAACTCTCGGTACTCTTGTAAAATAGCTAATCATCATACGATTTGACTTTGCTTATTTTAATAGGAAAAATTATAAAATTGTAGTGAAGTTATTCTATATCTACCTCAGTCAGGGTAATCATAAGACATTGGCTACCCAGTCCTTATATTATTATTTTCTTTTTATTAATCGAAATATTATCATTATTATTTCACAACCTAGATACTATCTTGTTAACCCATAATTTTGTATGTAGGTAAGTAGTGACATAGCGAATTCCAATTTTAAATTATTTTTTCTCATCTCAGATGTAATAGCACTGGTAATAAGTTTCGTAAAAGGGGCCTTTTCGTCCTAATATTGGGGTTTTGGGGTGGACGAGTCAAATGAGACGCACGTGACTACCAAGTTAATAGTAGCTATAATTTTATACGGTAGCTTTGCTTGCCATTTCACGACCCTTTTAAGTGGGCCTTAAAAATATGCGATGTCAGTCGTGATAAGAATTCTGGTTTATTGCAGTCTATAAAGTATTATGTTTAATTTGACGGAATTTAATTGAATATCTATTGAGAGTAACTGAATTAAATAAAAACTTGATATAAATTCTAATATTTTGTTGTGTATTATTATTGATAATTAGACTTTGGGAATACGTCACCTAGTCGTCCCTATAGTGATATTATATGACCATTATTGCTAGTACAATAGAACGTGGGATGAAAAGTTCATAGGTTGACATAGAAATATTTTTGTTATAGAATTTGATTTGATTATTCAATGCCTACGAGAGCGATACAACGACTATAGTGGTCATTAATTTTTTAGATACCATTTTTCTTGCTTTTGTCTTTCGAATGCTTCAATAACGCTCCGTATTAAACTGATTTTAAGTAACCACTAAACTAAACGTGTATTCCGATGTATCCTATAAAATAATAGTAAAATTTTATGAGATGAATATTCCTTTACGGCGTTTGTAAAGGTATTGTTTATTTAAAGTGTATGTCTTTATTAAAAATTTTACTGCGTTTTGTGCAGTAGATTCCAAAGTATTTTTTTTAATAATTGGTTTTTGTAGATAGGTTTTTTGGCGGCAACCGGTAGGAATCTCATCGGATGTTAAGTGATAGGCACACTCAAATTGTCAAAAGGCTCGCAAGTGAGTTGCCGACCTTTTAAGAATTAGTACGCTCTAATGTATATACCCTATATGAAACTAAATATGTACTGCACCGTTTTCCGTTACTCATTTATATTTTGTTAGCGAGTATAAACACAAGCTTGAATGTTTACTTTTTGGGTAAACTTATGAAAGTTCTAATAATATTTTATTTATGTATTTATTTTAAATCTTACATCAAATACATAGGATAAAACAAAACACAGCCAAAACAGATTCCATTGATAAATAATAATTTAAATTTGAACAGATAACATAAGTGTCATAAAAAATCATTAAATAAATGAAAGAAAACTAAACTTTAATAATTAACGTCTCTTGAAATACTTCCTCTTTGGTGAGGTAAAAATATCAATATCCTCATAATTAGAGTCATAGATAAAACCCGAAACATTGGCGAATAATGCAAGTGATTCGTGTCCGGTTAACAATTAAAAATTTAACCCCTTGAAATTACTCTTTAGTGTTACCTATTAACCTAATTATAAAGTGAATTTTAACCGAGTTTGTTCGATATTTTTAGATCTTCATTTCAACTTTCGCTTTATTTATTCGGGCATCCGAATTATTTGCACACAACTCGGCGGATCTTCGCCTTTAGTTTATGAACTTAAAGGCGAAAATCCTATGAACGACGTAATCGAGTTTTACGAAGTTGCTGGGGTCAATTCTATTTGTACGGAGTTGGAAATATTTAAGTATTCCAAACGTTTGATGCTGGAGTTATCCCTAATATTTGAGAAATTTTATCTAATTTATTCAATACTAGCCGTCGAGTTTTCTTTGCGAGTAAAGATTACAATGTAGGTGTAATATCTATATTAACAATACGAGGAAGATGTAATAAACAAAACACTCTATTTTTCCATACAAAATAATTGAGATAAACTCTGTGGATAAATTTAACACCATTGCAAATTCATTTACACTAGACGACGGTGATAAACGCCAAGGCCAATCATTGCCGTGGTGGTTCGGTACGATGAAAAGAATACAGACCAGGGCTTAACTATCATCGCTAAGTTCATTTGTGGCGAAATAATAACAAATGCAGATTAATTGTATAATTGTTTACTGTTTAGATGTCCAGAAGTGTCGTATGAAAATAGTCTTATTTTCCACCCAGATATGACCCATCCTACATCTTATAAAGGATTTTCTAAAGCAATATTGTTTATCATTGAAATACATACATTGTACATTACGTATACATATATTTTATTTGTTATATTATAACGTATAATTTCCACCCCATTACCACCTATATTTTTTAATAGTAATATATAAGTGTGCTGTTCATCGTCCTTCACATCATCTGATCAGTAAAAATGTCACACTATTTGTTTAAAAATCATGCATAAATATAATTTTATTAGCCTATTATTAGAATTATCTTATAAAATAGGTATTTAATACAAATTTAAACGTTTTTTTTTTCGTTTTCAATATAACTTCGTAACATATACTATATATAGGCACTCTATACGTCGAGTTATATAAATAAGTTATTAATTTTTTTAATAAGATTTATTTGTTAGTCGTAAAACACATCGAACAAAACGTTTTTCGCCTCTATTTCACTAATTAATAGACAAGGATAAAGATTTTATCTAATTAAATTTAGTCATATAATACAGCCTCCAAAGGCTCTATTCAATTAAGCTGCCTGAGATTTTATCGTCGCTCGCTAATAGGATTACGGGCGTGGGGTGTAAACATATGTATAAAACGTTTAATTAGACTTAAACTGGTCTTTATTGTATGCTAATAAGTACTATACCTAATCCTTATGTAATTTATAAACTTTATATATTCAATAGTATATAATAGGAATAGAGCGTGTGATAAGATATATTTTTCTATTGCATCTAGATACTATATGTGTGAAAAATATCGTAAAATTTTCAAAAGAAAAAAGAAATGCATACTTTCTATGACTTATTCCAAAAGTGTAATGTATCCTTTTTAATCGTGACTTTAATAATAATAAGCCTTCTTATTTCCTGTTTTACAATAGATGGTAGTTGCTATATTACAGTAAACAAAAAAATTGATTTTTGTTGTAGCTTAGATTAAAGTAATATAATATTTATTATACATTATTTATTTATGAATTAACAGGAACCCCGGTTTTAGTAAAGGCCTTCTCCAAAGATACCCATTTTTGTCGGTCTTGTGCTATGAGTGTCAGTTTATGCCAGCTGATCTTTTCAGGTCATATTCCTAGCGGTCTAAGGGTCTCCCCTTCCGGCTCTTGCCTGGTGGTCCTTTCCATTGGGTAACTCGTTTGGTCTACTTTCTGCTAGACATTCTCGCTACATGGCCAGCCCAATGCCATTTCAGATTTTGAGCATGATTCGTGACTTAATAGAGGTGTAATGTTAAGTTTTGTTTTAATTACAATAATCAACTCTACTAACAGGCATTATGAGCATAATAAACTAAGAGGAGCTTACAAATATTTTATAAAAAACTTCGGACGGAGAATTTATTGCTAGTTCTTCTCGTTTCTTCGTCCTGAACGTAAACTTAGAAGCATTTTTAAAGTTAACCTATACGAATGATTGTTATTCGATTTAAACGAAAGAAGGAAATTTACTAGACTTTCTACTTCACCTGATTTCGGTTGAAAATTTAAAAAAAATTAAGCGCCAAACAAATGATTTTATTATTATTATTTAACATCTATAGTCAAGTATGCAGTATATTTTCCAAAGAAAGCTTTGATAAAAAAAAAGTTTTAACGAGGAAATAATTTGATAGTCCCATTGAACATTCTAAATACTCCCACGGTTAATAACAATTATAAGTTTATTAGATCCTATTTAGCGTATCCGGTTTAATGGTTCTATGCATTTGAACGATTTTATTACTAAAGCACAGAATATTTAAATACAGTAAACATTTATTAAACAGCCGCTTTGAATCGCAAAAATCTTATATCGTCTTTCTTATTCAAGTATTTAACATGTTTCATGATTGGGAATTCTCTGGTATAAAACTAAGTCTTCCTTATAAAGTATTACGTTAGTAAAGATAAACTAGAAAACATTGATAAGTGAGAGAGCGTCCCCCGCGTCGGCGTTTTTTTCAAACACCGCTAACGCAATCGCAAGATATCTGACATTAAAAATGTTCAGAGAAGGTCTTACACACGACCATATGTATTGTTAGCTTCTTTTTTGTATTAAAAGTATACTAGTTATTTGTAAGAAGAAATCTTTTGCATACCGACGTAAAATTTTAGAGTTTTTAAAATATTTTTTAAACGCTTGTATTTTAAATAGTTTTAGCGTTGTAGCCCTACTAACACAATAATACTGTGCTATGTGAATTGTCGGCAGCTAGGGAGAAAATCTCAATATTTCTTAGTATTTTTCATTTATTTCCAATTTTCCACGCTTATGATCGAGAGGAATGTCAGGTATTTAACGCGCGCGGACGAGCGATTTTATTGTGAAGAAAATATTTAATAAGTATGATTTTCTTTGAAACGCGCTACGATTTTGCCGGTTTTCAGTAATATTATGGAAGCAATTTTACGGCGATTGATTCTAAATCGTATGCCGATGTAACAAGGTTGAATGTTGTACATGTGTTACATAAAAGAGTTTAAGCAAACGTTTGTAAAAACGAAAAAAGCTATAAAAGTATGAAAAATATTGCGAAGTTTTCAAGAGTAATTTTCTTCCGAGAGAAATTAGGTTCATATTGAGTGTGCAATTTGTATGTGATTTTTTGATCTCGGTTCATTTCACTTTATTTTTATTTAAAACATTACACATAATTACATACGTATAACACATTACTTACTGTTCACTTGAACCTTGCCGATAAGGCACACTTGGCTCCTCCAAGTTTTAATAGCTGAAGATGCGCGATACACCGTTAGATCTCAAGAGTAATTTTATATTTTTGTGAGTTGGTAAATAGTATTTAAGATGTTGAATAACTCTATTAATATCTCGCTTCTCTCAAAGTGGCGAACTTTCCTTCAAACCCTTAATGCCCTGCCCTGATGTCCCATATACATCTATAGATTTACTATTTATTATAGGAATCAGTAAGATTGTTAGGCTTTAGGTTTCCACCCTCTGATATATTTCGTCCTTTCACTGACTGGCAAGCAGTACCTGAAATATAAACTATACCTTTATAGAAAAGTATCGATAGAAAAACTCAATAATTTGATTTTTTTTTGTTAAATTTTAATACATATAATGTAGAAGGTCTTTTGAGATTCGGTTGAACTAGCTTTCTTTATATTCGGGTGTAACATATCCTGTTGAGGAATATAGTTATGTCTCAAAGTTACTACTTACTACATACTATTTTTAGTATAGTCCGAAATATGAATGCTGTTTTCTTATTTTAACCACTATTATCGCTTTATCCCAAAAACGAGAGATGATGATGAAATAATGATTTTGTACTAATTGTAATTGTAAATGTAACAAGTACATTAAGTATTGCATTTTATTTTTGATTATATCAGAATGCCGATGGTTGGCAATCTGATAGGCCTGTATTCGAATGAGAATTCTCGTCAAGAACTGGTTTCTTGCATCGGCTGACTGTGGAGCATTAATGTTTCAATAGGTTTGTGACGGTTTGCGTGCAATTTTAATGGTTATTGTGTATATGTCACTGGCCTTAGTATATAAGTTAATTATTTAAAGAGGTTTGACGTCCTGCTGGACAGAAAAACTGTGTCCAATGTTTTTCCACTACACCAACTTTTACATCATCATCATCAATACAGCCCCTTATGGGCCTTAGCCTCCTTAAGTACACTTCGCCATCGCAATCTATCCAGAGCTTCCCGTTTCCAATTGCGAACCCCTATTGTTTCGAGGTCCTTCACAACTCCACCCCACCACCGGGTTGTTCAGTAAGGACCTCGGGGTTCTGTCGTTCGCCATTCGGTGCACATGTCCCAGCCACTTGAGCCCGTGTCACTTTATGAATTGGACGATGTTGGCGTCGTCTAGGATGTTATAAAGTTCCTCATTGTAGCGAATACGCCAAACACCGTCGTCTCAAACAGGACCAAGGATTCTTCGAAATATCTTCCGCTCGAAATTTAGGAGAGAAGTCTCGTCTTTCTTGCTAAGGGTTTTAGAACTATAAGTAAACCGGTCGCAGAAGAGTTTTGTCTCAACTTCTTTTATACAATAAATAAATAATCATAAAAATAAAACACAACAGTTAACAATTAACCTACTTATACAAAAAAAATGTATATAATAAATTGTAAAATGCATTGATATTATGTATAATAAAAGGATACTAGAGTTAGAGATACTAGACTATTTTTAAAGCATTTTTTGTAACATTAAATATAGCTGGAAACTTGTGTTATAATGTGACGGTATACAATACATAACCGTATTACGTAAATAGTTTGTAATAATAATTGCAATGTACACCTGTTAACCTATAATCCTAAATTATCGCATACTAAATCGTTTTTTTATAAATACATTTTTTAAAACTTAATATAAAAAAGATCAAGACACAATGTGCAATAGTTTTCTCCATTAAAGGCAGCATGCTCAGCCTTCTTAATAAAAAGAAAATTTGAAACGAAGTTAGTGCACAACGTAACTGTTGTAGATTGTGTTTGGCAAACGTTCAGTTTGTAACATACACTAAACAACTTGTGGATACTGGAATATTAGATTGAATATCTCTTTATAAAATATATACAGTTATTTTTTAAATATTTAAGTTAAAGTAAGCCGTTCGAGCCTTGACTGACTACCATTTTTATATTGCTGTCGGTTAGTCAGAGAAGACAAATGAGGCCTAGAAGAGTAAGAAAGGTAATAAAGATATCACTAACCTGTATTTATATTTATCTGAAACTAAGGTTATACTAAAGTATTTCCCTTCTAAACATACCAAATGTTGATTCGTGTTAAATGAAGTGAAATTTTATAGATTTATTTTGTTTTTATAAGAGATTTTATACGTTTATAAATGGAAATTAGAATCTCGCACTTATCATTCACGAGAATAGCTTAAGATAAATAGGTCTTCTGTAGCCAACTATGATGAGATGTTCATATATTCTTCACAAACGTAGCATTTAGCATTCTTTGATGATTAATTATGTAAAATAATTTATAGTTTATTTACATACCTTCAATTCGGTAAAAAAGTGTTTTTTTTCAATGTGTAAAAGCCATGTTAAACAAAAGAGAATACTATATTTCTTGGATGATGTTAATATGGCGATTTTAAGTTTGACGATGCCTTTTTCTCTTTCTTAGTATTAGTGGGTGTGTTAATAATCTTTCTTATTTAAAAGAGACAAAACTTAGTTAAATGATTTTTCATTTCATTCTGCAGTATCCATATTTTCGTCTAATTTTTCTCTATTTAGACTGCTAAATCATAATACTCGTTCCACAACTTAGCGTTTTTCAACGCAGTTTTGTCACGCACTACCGCTATGTGGAACTAGGTGCTTACTGAAGTATTTCCGAAACAATTCGACTTAGGGTCCTTCAAGAAAAGATCGTACCAATGCCCATTTGTCCACTTTTATGTAAAAAAAGGTTTAATGCACTAAGATGTCCAGTTCCGAAAAAAAGAAGTGGAGACGTCGAACTAGTTAAGGTTCCAAAGCCTTAACTCATATTTATCTGAATATCGTCTAACTATGACATTATTTTTGTAATATTACCAAAATGCCTATAACTTGTACCAGACTTACAAGGAAGACGGTTCACACCTCCGTCACTGACTGAAAGGTCCTTTGATAATTTATTATTGAAACCTCGCCTTTATTCTTTCCTTTTGTAATATTGTCTTCGGCTTATTTGTTCCGGTGTTATTGGGAAATTTTCGTTATTCTTCCATTTCTTATTTCACGGCGGTAATTTGTGAAATTTTTACAGGGTTTTATGGTAGATTAGTTTTTTATATATTTTATTTTATACAAGAAGTTTTTATATTTAGTAAGAAAATACATTGATAGATATTAGAAATTAAATTATAAAAATGTTTTTGACTGACTATGATTTTTTTACATGTGTCTTTTTTAAATCATGGATCATTACGATCTAGCCTAGCTTAAGACTAATAAGTAATTTAAGTCTAACCTAATGTACTATAAAGGACATAAGAAAGTGTCCAATAACACTACTAAAGGGAAGACACTCTGTTCATGTGTTCTATTTTTTCACTTACTGTTTAGCACATAATACTAACCGTCTATATGAACACGAAATTGTTAAACGGTTTTAAACATTAAAAGTCGTGTCAGGCGTTGGCATGGCATAATTGCTATCTGCAATACACACAATATGAACCAGAATCTTTAGACCAGCTTAAACGATATTAATATAAGGATATTGGTCGATCAGGTTTTGAAAACACTGTTATAAAAATGTATGAATAATGTATGAGATCATAAGTAACAAGTTTTTCTTAATTTTTTTTTATAGAATAGAGGGAAAACGGGAAGGAGACCCACATAATGGTAAGTGATACCGCCGCCCATGGACACTCTCCATGCTAGAGGGCACCCGGGTGAATTGACGGCTTTTTAAGAAAACCTTTATAACCTATACATTTTACGGAATATAATTTACATATGTTATCAAATTATCAACGGTGGTGATAAACTTTCACGTCAGCGTTTTCTCCAAAAATTATCAAACAAAAAAGCCATAATACTTTTATGCAAAGATACAAACACGCTGAAAATATTTAATGAAAACATCACCTGTGCTCAAGATATTTATAGATTTTTAATAAGAAAAATTCGTTTTCAAATAATCAAAGAAATATCACCCCTATTTATATTAATTCTGAGGTCATAGTCGCCTGGAGTAAAGAATGCAATGAGGAAAGGTAACGCGAGGGGACGCAACAATACGCCTCGTTTGATAAATTGCTATATTGTAAATTCGACCAGTTGTGTTGACCCGTTCGGTGGTGTAAATAAGGAATAACGTGGACGGAGAGGATATAACGCGCGGGTCAAATTATACCGGTCGTTGTGCATCGTGCGGAATTTCTTTCATTGGTTGAATTTTCCATTTGGCGTCTCGGTTTGTTGGTTATTGAATTGTTTGATGTGTAACGAAGGTTTTTATAGGCTCAAAGGATGTTGTAATTGAAGAGACAATGACATGTACTCGGTTTGGTTCTTGTTATTGTTGAGTCGATAAGTTCGTTCGTGAGATGAGTTTTGCTAAATGTTTTGTGTTTATTACATATCGGTTTAGACTTTTGAGATATGAGACAGGCTTTCGGTACTTCTCAAAGTCCATAATGTTTTATAACTTTGTCTTATTACTTTAAAATATTGGTTTATCGATTTTGAATTTTTTATATATTTAGATTTTAGTAAAGTTTTTGATAGAACCTCAGATATACTTTTTGATACTCATTTAATAGATACTATCTAGTTTTTTTATATAGAAATAAAAATGAAATAATAAAAAAACAAGTTACGCTCTTAATATAATAAATACTGAAAGTAAAATATTTAAAAAAATGTGTGCCTGTACTAATGTACACACGTAAGAAATGAAACTTCTTTATGACCTTATTTTTCGAAAAATGATCTACTATATGCAACTTTACAGAAATTGGTTAAATAAAGTTAAATTAGATAAAGTTTAACAAAAGACTTTTATTATCATAGACATGAATACAAATAATACAATTATTTCATTTTACCTCATTACTACTAAGATTATTACAGAATTTCATTAATTGTAATTGAATTATTACTATCATTGGTATCGAATCTCTTCGAATCAACCGTGGTAGGGACAAGAAAAAGAGGACATGTAACAGAAAATGTGACGCGTAACGGAAAAATGTGACTCGTAACGAAAAAATGAAACGCGTAACGGGAAAATGTGACGGTATTTTTTTTCCAACGCCGATAAAGAAATTTCACTTTAAAAATGTGTCAAAACATTTCTAACACGTAAACCATTATAAACGCAGTTACAATGTACAATTGATTCGAATTACAAATTAGAAGTCTAATAACTAATTACTTCGGTAAGCAAATAATGCCGTGCTGCCGAGGTGGAATAGCCGTCCGATGTATGCGGCGGATTATTCGCGTAATTTCGAGCCGTGGTCGCCGGTTACGGACATGATATCGGCACGTAACTCGCGGTTTTGTGTACAGTCAGCTATTTCTAGAATACTGTATCTCGTATACCGAGAGAATGATCGGTCAAAGTTGTCCTGTTAAGCTTGCGACCCTGAGGCCGTACAACCGCAGTACAACTGTACTATGTGATTTATGTAAACACGATAGTGTGTCAGTCATAGACCCGAATATCCATAATGACAGTCAGAAATCTTGCCTTTTTGGGAATCTCGGACTTAATAAGTGATTACAAGATTTCAAAAGAATCTAGAATGCTTGTGTTATTTACTGACCATGTTCTAAAGCATCTCTGCTTGCGAGATGACAGATTGTTATTAAATATAAAATACGTAACAATAATAACAAAATGTGCTATGTTGCACTTTGTTTTCCGTTAATTGTTCAATAATATCGAATCAGCACGCATTTTGACACTTTAAACGAAAATATCTTTAAAAGTCTCATTGGACAGCTATATACTGAAAGTCTTGGTGGGCAACCCAAGTGCTCTCCTCGGTTTCTTAGTACTTAGAGAATATTTGCGACGAGTGTATTTATTTTTTGAATAAATACATAATCAAGTTATATGCTATCCCTACCGATCGATGTTTGTACTGACAGCAGTATAATCTGTTTGGCTTCGATAATTTTATCAGCGGTCTCTTGTGAAGCTCATTTGGATCGTAATCAGCTTGGTAACCAGAGAAAATAATTTTCCGCTTTCGCCTTTGCATAAAATTTTTTCAGACAACAGCAAAACACAACGTAACTAATTCATTTTTTAATTTTGTTTAATAGTTCGAAAGGTTATGAATTGGTGGCTTAAGCTTGCAATTTTGAAAATCTTTATATCGTTCAGATCACGAGTTTTTCACCACCAATGTAATTTCTGTCTGATTTTAAACACATCGTGAGGAAACCGACATACCTTAGACTTATTGTATTTTCGCTCTACTTCTTTATTAACGTTCATAAGTGTACATTGTGTTACTTAAATGAATAAATGATTTTGAATAATTTCTAAAAATAATTACATATAAACTATTACTTATAACGAATTATTTATAAAGGCCGGCAACGCACTCGTAAGCTCATTGTTATTAAGTATCCACGGGCGCAGTATCACTTAACATGAGCCCAGCCTCCTGCCTGTTTTCCCCCTGTTATATAAAAAAAATATAACGACGACAAATGTAATTATAACTAGTCTTATACGGCATATATAATTTCGCTTAAGGTTGACAACGTATCGTGCGTGTAGCTTGACACAATTATGTCACTTATAGGACTTCCGTATCCGGTTACTCTATCCGGCTTCCGATTTCTTTATATTATTATCAATATTTAGGGCGTTTAGAGGAGGTTATGAGTTTGATTAAATTATTGGTTCACATAGTATTGTCTTTTGTTAACATGGCTTTTACACATTAAGGAAACACTTTTTAAACGGATTGAAGCTATGTATTATTAGTAGTATTAGTACTTATAATTATTTACAAAATTTTAAATTTAAATTATTAATAAAATTTAATTGTATGAATAATTATAAGTTTATAATAATAATACATAGCTTCAATCCGTTTAAAATGTGTTTACTTAAATTATTGGTTGTTTAATGTGAATGGAACAGATGTATTTTTCGTATAGAATGGACAAGAGGGTCATGTTTAGCATTACATTAGGTAATACCGCTGCCCATGGGCACTCTCAATGCCAGAGTGCGAGTGTGTTGCCGGCCTTTTAATAATTGCTCTTATACAATTAAGACAGTGTTAAGTATGATTGGCTGGTCTTTGTATCATAAACAGAATGCAATTTTTTTTGTTATGTTGGTAATACAGTTACATCATTGTAGTTAATAAGAAAAAAATAAAAGTGTGTGATTTTACAACCGCCACGCTGCCATTCTTCGCACAGACTCTATTAAGGATTGTGCTATTCCACCTGTAGAAGATCAGGACTGAGCAAAGCTCTATGATGAAAACCTATGTTTTCTTCTAGTCTTGTATGATATATCAGTGACACTTAGGGCTCTGTATTTAAAAAAATTCTCTATTTGTAACATCCTTAAATTTGATAACACTGTTTTTTATTATTGGATGGCAATCGAGCCTACGTAACGACTAAAAGGGAAAACAATCCATGGACACACATTTTAGTGGGTTTGATGCCTTTGAGGGAGGAGTATACTCTTTCTTTCAACAATTGAAGGTCGTGTCTCATCGGGAGTCGATTTCAAAGTATAATTCAACAAATAAACAATTATAACTAACAAAGTTTACCTTGGATAATTACAAACCCCTTTATCCGAGGAAGAAAGCCGCGACCACGAGATAGTTATTAAATAAGTTTGGATTCAAACTCAAAGAGCAAATTATGACATTCTAATTCGATTAAACGTGAACTTTCAGTACTTTACGGTTCGGGAGCCTCTCCGAGCGTGGTTTGTTCGAAAACTTGGCAATCATCTATTCGAAGTTAAATTATCGCTTACAATTATTGGGCCGGAAACCGCGGGGAGCTTATTAATAATAGATGCGACAGAGGCGAAAATATTTTATTATTCACAGGTTTTAAGGTATGGGACTTGGTAATGCCTTGTGAAGTTCTTGGTTTAATAACCCTGAAACAGAAAAAAATATTTCATGGATATAATGATCGCTTGCAAACGGCAGATTGTTGAGTTAGAGAAGAAATATATTAAACTTACATTTATTGCCTGTTCGCAAATCAAGAATGTAGAACGAGAAGAAATAGCTCAATGTCACTGAAGTATTTCCAAACCAATTCGACTTAGGGTCTTTCAAGAAAAGAGCATACCAACAACACTCCTTTAAAACGAATGTCCATGAGATGGAATAAATCATAATAAATAAAAAAATGTTTATTCAAGTGAGAACATAACAATAAACGTCATTTCTGTTTCTGTGTTTGGTATCAAAAACTATAATCGTGTAAACATATATGTGAAAGTCCCGTCGGTCTGTTTCACCCTCCCCATTGCGGTTCTCCAATCGCTTGATTAATACAAAGTTGTCAATTATTATAATTGAGGCCCGTAAAGCCTACTCCATTGATAATTACTTGACTCTCAATGTTGAACGATATTGATAAATGCTAATTGCCAATTAATTTACGAATGGGACAAATATGTCAAAAAGACATGGAGTTTATATTTAAATAATATATTAGAAATGTGAGTGCTAGCGAGAAATTTGCCAACTATTATGTGATGTAAACATTTTTTATTAATTATAAGGAGATGTCCATTACAATATGTCAGATTTGGGAACCCTTTTAAGTAAAAAATACCTCTGTCAGTTATTATTATTTTATTAGTAAACTTAATAATGTTGTATTTAACTAATAATTATAATTAATTTATATATAATTAAACTAATTAATTTCTGCTGCTGAGTTTCATCATTGGACCTTAAAGCAGAATACAAAATACAATCCGTATCACCTTGACGTCCGTCGTTCCACAACAGAGCGTTTCTTAAGACATTTTCTGCCGCGAACCACCACTGAAGTATTTCCGAACCAATTCGACTTAGGGTCTTTCAAGAAAAGAGCGTACCAATTCTTAAAAGGCCGGCAGCGCGCTTGTGAACCTTCTGACAGTGCGAGTGTCCTGAGAGCCTCCTGCCCGTTTGCCTCCTGTAACATAATAATAATTACACTGAATTTATATTTAAATAATAATAATACAGACTGAAAACCTCAATTAAAAAAATCTCTACCTACCTACTCTAGATAGATAGATAGATAGAATACACTTGTGTATATTTCTCCAGCAATCTTTATGCAATACATTGAATGGATCTTACGAAAAAGAAGTGAAAAGCGTGTTACTGCTTTAATAATGAATCAATATAGTATTTTTTTTTGCTTTTTAAGTGAGTATTTTTTCTCATTATCTAATCATTCGACAAATAAGGTAGAGGATGAATACTGTAGGTAAAGTCAGGGGCTAGTTAAAATACAGTCCTCTTTTCTGTTATTGGTCCGCGGAGGTATCTAGTTTTGTGTTATTTCCCAAGAGAGGTTTAGCAATATTCATTCAAAAGGTAGTGTTGAAATTATATTTTAAGATTGAAGTGTACGTTTGGGGTGTTGTATTTATAAGTTATACGCTACGGTATATTTTAAAGACTTTTCTCTTAATATTTAATTAAAGGTTGTATAGAGAAACATAGTGAGGAACCTTGTTGTTCCTGGATTAAAAAAAATACCGCATGATAGGCATTGTCTAAGCCAAGTAAGAAGTCATGTTGCGTCATTAAAATACTCTAAAACTATTTAAGGATCGTAGTATATACATATTTAGTATGTAGTATATATAGTACTATATTGGTAGACAATATGAGTTGACTTTGTAATTTTATTAATCACGTTTTAATAAGTCTATTAAATATTTGATCTGTATTAGTTAGAATAAATAAATTACACAGAAGTTTCAGAATACATTTATAAGCGGCTGTACTGTGAACTGGAGAACCTTTGAGATGACAAAATAAATGTATAGACACAATAAATGTAAGAAAATTAAAGTAGTAGATTTAAACATTATATATGTTATATGTGTCGACAGCAGTGTTGGCTTAGAGTCGTCAGCGTGCCTCTCTCATAACTGAGGTCGTAGGTTCGATTCCGGCTGTGCACCAATGGTCTTTCTGTCTATATGCGCATTTAACATCCGCTCGATCGGTGAAGGAAATAATCGTAAGGAAACCGGCTTGCCTTAAACCCAAAAAGTGGATGGCGTGTGCCAAGCATAGGAGGCTGATCACCTACTTGTCTATTAGATATATAAGCATGATACAAAAATCTCAGGCCCAAATCTAAAAAGGTTGTAGCGCCACTGGTTACAGTCTTACTGACTACGATTTCTGAAGCGTATTCAAAACGTCGAGTTTAATTATGTAATGATTTGCGTTTTTATCCGTTAAACAACTTTTATCTACATTAATATACTTCAACCTCTTATCGTCATCATCGTTATAATCTATTTTATCTTTCATATTATTTGCCTCTGTATAGATTCACACTACAAACAGTAATTAACGCAAATGCTATTGATAATTGTTAACCCACCAGTCTTCCGTTCAGCACACATAATTATTACCACAATAAGCTATTTATATATATTATTGTTTTATCCGTCGTGTACGTATATAAATAAATAATTAAGTTGTAGTTATAAAAAAAATGGTTTGTAACAAGCGTGTACTATTGGCTTTATCACAACCAAACGTTTAGTTTACAAAACTATAACTCACTTTCAAAGTATAAGAAATCAATACGTAGCTCGAAATTACCGAGTAGAGAAAACTTTGATCCAATAATACAGCATCGAGAGGGGCTCGCTTCAAAAAACTTAATTACACGACACGAAGATAAATAAAGATTATCCCGAAAGTGCGCGAGTTAATTTCCCAGGGCCAAAGTAGGTCCAGGGCAATTGGAGAGAAACTTCTCTTCATTTCCTGCGTCTGATCCCGGAATTTTCCCATCAAGGAGGCGGTTATTTTTTCGCTTTACCCGAGATTTGTTTGGATATTATGAAGGTTTAATGCTCGTATGTATAATATAAAGCGCGTCAGAAAAACACATTTGTGCTATTGCAGCGCCTGTTTATTTATGTAAAAAAAGAGTTATATGTACGAGCTAAAATTACACGTTGTGATTTGACAGAAATTTTGCGCTGATGAAGACGTAATTGCCGAAACTGAAGCGTATTTTGAGACTAAAAACAAATCATACTCTAAAAATAATTAGAAATAAAATTCTTTAAAAAATTGTTTTACATTATTTTACGAACTTTTCAGTCCAACTAATATTAGCCAGGCTACAAAAAATCGGTTACATAATGTGCTTGAAATAAACTCCTTTAACTAGACTTTGCATCTCTTATAGAAAACGTATTTTACAGTAATATATAGGAGCTTTAAAGATCGGCAACGCACTTGCGGCCACTTTGATAGGCTGGATTAAAAAAATATAATATAAGAGGGTATATAAGTACACAAAAACAAAATGATTTGATTCACTACCAATGTATGAATATTTAAATACAACAATGTTTTTACCACGTGGAATTTGTAACGATTCATAAACCGGAACGACGCGTGCGCTTCGCTCAACTGTACTTCCGGCGCAGGTGCGCTTCTTCACACTTGTTTTGCACTTTGGGGCTTTAGACCCGTACAAGATAATTTCAATTGGTGGATTTTTTATATTTGGAATTTCTTACCTCTTCGTGTACGTCATGGTTGTTATAACTGCTTGTCATTTAATATTGTATTTTATTTTCCTTGTACCAAAATATATCAGCGTGCCGAGCATTGTGAAACTTCTATAAATTTGTTACATTACATTTCAATTTTGTTAATGTCACTGCTTGATTTTATAGACAAGTAGTAATGTTGAGTTTATAGATATTACTGCTTGCTTGACCACTAGAATATGTACATATACAATTGGCATACGACATTTCCATAACTCATACTAAGATAATATTTTATATCCAATGCGTTGTCCAATAAAACATGTATGAGGCGCGTGCGCATTCGATGCCTCTCATTTGCATATCGGCAGTCATGCAGAACGGATGTGTTCCACGTCGCTTGTTTGTTTATTTTTGGTTAGTTAATTTAATTTACATGATGTTTTACACCATTAATTATGATGTGTTAAATTTCGTAACTAAACGAAGTATACTCAAACCTAACCACAATATATTTACCTTTTCATAAAAAAATTGAATTACCCATATCAAAATGCTATTTTAAAAACTTTTCGTTCCGGAATATTTCAATTTTATTTTTGTTTATGGCAAACCCGTGGTGCTACAACCCTTGGTCTCAGATTTATGTACCTTTTTAGATCATTGATTGATCATTTTGATGTAAGACAAGTAGGTGATCAGCCGTCTATGCCTGACACAGTGTTGACGTGGGTCTAAGACATGCCGGGATTCCTACTTTTTTTTCCGTCATCGTACGTATGAGTGAACGCCAGTCACTGTTGTGAAACATTTTAAAAACGTTTAGTGTAGCGAAGCGGTACAGATCTAAAAAAAAGCACGTTAATTTATCTTGGTTGGACAATGACCCTTTGGGGCTTCTTATTTCCAAAAGCAGTTAAAAGAAATCATACAATCATGTTGGCAAATAGGCTTGACCTCGTAATCAAGTAATCTTGTTTCATTGGCCCTTGTTGACTTGCGGCACAATAAAATACATTTCTAGGCTTTCTAAACCTATAAATAAATATCCAGTGGTTTTGGTTGTTAAGTAAGTTGTTTCCATCTATATATATCAATTAATATAGGTCGGATTTTGTGTTCATTAACTTTAAATATGTCTCTAAGTTTTCAGTGCAAATTGTTGTTCGAAATACAACATTTTTGTTCATTTTTTTTATGAGGGTGACTCGGCCGACGGTCACATTTATGATTCACTTACTGCTTTGTTTCACTCGGATCGTGTTGGACGCATTTTTCTTTATTAGTTTTTTGTAAATTATGTTCGTTAATAGTTACATACGTTTTCAATTTTATAATTTTGTTGTGAGTGTTTTGTGCGTTTTGTGAACTGTTGTAGGGCAATGTATCAGTAAGTTATCAGTCTGACCTCATTTTTTGTTACTAAACTAATATAATTTCTCCATATCCTTACGACTAACAATTGTGTGACTTTCTTCTTGTTAAGGATATATCGAAACGAGGTTTACACTCAGGACTTATTATTTTAGAATAAAATTGTGTATCGACGGGCCATCGGACCTTTCTTTGTGGTGCACTATTGCCAGCAGTGGGCTCACGTACTTTAATTATAGTAAAAACGCGCAATAATATATGTCGGTTGTAACTTCGATCACAAGGAGCAACCACCACGTGTAAGACGCATGCCCAGCCATCAGCCCCCTCGCTAAACAGTCGTGCGGAAAAATCTCTCAAGAACCAATAACGTTCTATTGCTAACAACTCAGCTTAATTCAACTAGACTTGTGATTTTGAAAAATGCATACACATTTTGTGAATAGTACGTATATATTATGTCGAGTAAAATGACAGAAGGCATAGTTAATGTTAGTTCCTATACTGGAAATATTTAGCCTTTATGTTTACAATAAAATATTAATCTTTTAATGTAATTCTGTCATTATTATTATTATATTTTAAGTTTAGTTATTGTTTTTTGTTTTATTTATTTATGTAAGCAGTATAACATTATTACTATTTTATTTAGAATAATAATATTTTACATACAGACATACGAATGCATGTTACATAAACACTGCGGTTCTGTAGTCTGCCCTACCTAAAGATACTATTTATCCATACAAATTAGTTTACATTCCTTAATATTAGTGTTACATGTGTATAAGTATAAGTTAAAAATATATAGGTATTTTACTATAAGTTTGAAAAATTTTAAGTTAGATTTATTTTTTAATGGTCTAGTTTTTGTATGTCCCCCTATAGGGTAAAAGCGTCCTCCATATCTTTCCATTTCTCTTTGTCTTGAGCAACATTAATCCAGTTTTCCCCCGCTCGTTCTATAATGTCATCTGTCCATCTTTTCTTTTGTCGTCCTATACATCTCTTTCCAGTAGGTCCAGTCCATTTTGTTATTTCTAGTGTCCATCTTTTATTCCACGCTCTAGCAATATGACCTGCCCATTTTCATCTAAGCTTTGTTTTGTTTACGAATGCCAACATTCCTTGTTGTGTTTATTTTCCTCAACTTTAAGATGCTTCCTTCCATTGAATGCTAGCAAGACAGGATTTTTTGTTGTTTTCTTACTAAAATCCCACGTTTGACTTGCGTATGTCACACAAGGTAGAATATTTGAATCCATTATTTTCTTGTGTAGATTGTAGTTCATTCCATTCCGTTCATCCATTCATCCATTCTGAATTTCCTTGTGGGTTCAGTACTTCTTTCAAGTCGCATTTATTATTTTATCTACTTCGTTTTCTCTGCTGTTCTTGTCGAAAGATACTTGTTTCCCTGAATAAACATAGTTGTTAAAATATTCTATAGGTTTACTGTCTGGGACACACTTGCGGGTCATATGGTATACTAAATGTTAAGTCAGATATGTTTGATAATCAATTGTTAATCAAAATTATGCCTGTAAGATTCTTGTAGCAGGTAACAGAAAGAGCTAAGATACATTTCGATTCTTTTTTAAGAAAATCACTCAAGTTCGTTTAGAAGCTACGAGGCCTCTCTTTGCGACGATAATTTACAGTTCATTCAAATGAATCTTACTACTGATTCTGTTTTGTTTCTTGCCAATTTCTTTACTTTGATGGTTTCGAGACCGAAACAATCTTTATTACTTACCACTTACCTGAAACGCGATGAAAGTTTGAAAAACTTGTGAAAGCAATCGATCTTCCTGCCATTGTTCCCACGGGTTCATTGGCCCCTTACTGATTGTATCCTACAATCGGCTCTTTAAACCTAATGATCGACCACTTTGGCGATATAAGACCATTATGTTGTAGTGTAAATTATTGTTTTTTGGTATATTAATTTATGTTCGCAGTATTATGTTATTTTTATTTTATTAAGAATAATTGTATTTTATATATAGACATACGAATGCATGTTACATAAACACTGCTGTTCTATAGTTTGCCCTACGCAAAGATATTCTGTTTAATTTTGTGTTGTTTTCATCATCTAATGATCGACCACTTTGGCGATATAAGACCATTGTGTTGTTGGGTATAGGGAGGGCGTCTGTATAATCGTAATAAAATCGAAAAGGATTTTTGGCCTGTTTTCACCAATGAATCCTGATTTTTAGTTAGGTGTATAATTGGTTATGACTTTATGCAAATTAACTGAAATATAATATTATTATTGATGAGGTTGCAAACTAATTTCAATATCGCTATACATTTCATTATCATCAATTAAATTAAAAGCCGCCCGCGCGGTAAATAATAGTCAAATCAGATTAGAGTAAAAAACCACCTTCTCCGGGTAAGGCGTGGACCTTTACTTAGTACTTCGCTCACTCCAATGAGCTTCCGCCCTGCCCATCAGGTGATTGACTACCCGCGACGGCCCAAGCCGAGGTCCGAGTATCGCAGGAGACGCCCTTGCGCTAGTAGCTTCGCTCGCCAACACAGCCCGAGCTGAGCTGTAAAGGCCCTTAAGGCCAACAGCGAGATTCCATTTAAAAAAATGCCATCAAGTATATTCTATCTTTGAAAATACACAAAGTTAGTGTTTTAATACACATCATAAGTTTCAAATATACTTTTACTGATCTATACCTATGTTATAGTTCCATATAACAGTAAATATATTTTACTGCACCTATTGTTAACATTAATCAAATATAGACATTATATAAAATAAAAATAAATCAATGGCGCTACAACCTTTTTGGCTTGCAAGGTTTATACCTGAGGTATAGACATTATATACCTTAAGTATAAACCTTACAAGCCAGTAAAAATTAAATCCAAATTGTTCAGCTCGCGCGAGATATTACGTATTCGAATTGAAAAGTGCTGGATAGTCCTTTTATTTTTTAAATATTTTTTTGCTGATTCTCTTGACTGACTATCTTGTCGTCCATTGGTGTTTAATAACTTATGTATATGTACAACTTAAGAAAATGGTATTGACAACCCAGATGATTCATCACTGCTACCCAGTTTTTTAAACAGCTTTTTGTATACAATTTACAGCAAATTCCAGAAAGTTGCCTCTTAAACTATTGTTGAACATTATTTATTTTATCTTAGTCTCTGTTACTTTCATTCCCATAACTTGTTCACTGTTATACCTGTCGTAACCGAACATTAGACAGTCGGTCCGGATATGTAACACCGTCTCTTCAGCTGTATTGCTACAAGGACAGGCAGCACTTTGTCTGACCCTGAACCTGTAAAGATACGACAAGAATCCACCGTGATCTGTTAACATATAGGTAATCAATTCTGTACGGTTACTTTATTAAGACATCACGCTACGACTGAATTAACGTGAGCAAAGCTAGTCAGACAATATGGCGGTATGCGGTAATATGATTTCTCGCTGCATGAAGTTTGCCTCTACAATTAGTATGGCCAAATTGTGTTATGTGCAAGTTTGCGCTGGGCCCTTGCTTGATTGTGTTCACCTGTACTCTCTAGGATTACATTGATATATACCGATAGATCAACTAACGTAGTATTTGATAATGGGGCCTTGAAATGTTATGGTTTAAATTTAGGTTTAATAATTCATCGTTATCGCTAAATAAAATAAAATAACTCGTGTATAAACACGTGATTACATTTACATCCTTGTATATCGTGCAAGTCGCTGATGAAGTGATATAGGTGACCACAGTTACTTCCAACGTTGCTAAAATGCGTGGCCGGCCTTTTTAGAAATATTATATATGTATATCAAAAATATTATCTTTGTCATAAAATTTTGTGAGATTCTATACCTTTATATTGATTGAATATAAAATTGTGGCACTATTGTGGCAACTATACTCGAAAAGTATACTTACACTTTGGGACAACTATAATCAAATAAACACTAATGGCATATTGTTTAAATACGCCCCTACATTCATTTGTTTTTGTGTTAATGTTTGAATTACCACTGTTGAGGAAGACATTAAAAGATCAATCCTAACAAAAGGAACCTTCAGCAACTCGTCATACCCCTAAGCTTTGGGGCTCTTGGAAAAGCCGGACTTCGTGGTTCGGCTGACTGAAAAGGGAGAGACTCGCCGCCGTTTGATAGATTGTGAGTTAGGAGGGAATTTATTGGATTTGAACTCCCTAATTGACTCAGAATCATATCATAAAATCTGATAAAAGCCAAGAGGCTGATTGCAGATGGGTATAGAAAAATGTTTTTGATGAATCAAGTTTAAAATAGCGTTTAATTATAATTACAATTTTATAAACTATTGCTTTTGTTGTGAAGCGTTTCGAAAAAACTTAAACGTAATAAGTGGTTATTACTTTATACAAAAGGTTTGAAGGGAACGTCCAACTCAACTGTAAAATTACTACATTTAATAATTAAAAGTAAAAGTACAATTTAGACGGTGAAGAAAACTACAACCTTTTTATGTCTGATACAGAATAGTGAGGTTCTGTATCAGATCATTTGTCATTGTAATAGGCAACTAGATGATCAGCTTCTTGTATTTCACACACGACGGTTTCCTCACGCTGTTTTCTTTTAACATTCGAATCTTAAATGCACACATAAACAGAAAGTCCATTGGTGCACAGCCGGAAATCGAACCTATGATCGCAAGGTTGAGAGTCGCATGCTGAAGCCACAAGCCCAACAACGCTCTATATTATCTATAACAATCTAATAATGTCTCTACTCGTAAAGAATTTATTGAAGCCGAAACATGATATCTCATATTATGTAATTTTTTAAGTAATGTTTAAAGAACTTTATTTCTCATTACAGAAAAAAAATTTTTACGAAAAAGAAACTTAATATTAGGTCCTTACATATGAAATTGGCGTTTTGTATGGGAGGAACAAAAAGTCGAATATTTTTAAATATAATATATTTAATTAATCAAAGTATGAACCATTGTTTTCTATGCACTTTTGCCATCTCATAGGTAGTTCATTTATCCCTTTACTAAAAAAAACCAGTCGGACGGGAATCAATAAAATCTGTGAAGGCGATTTGGACTGCCCCATCAAAGTTAATTTTTTTCCCTTGCAAGAAGTTGTTCAAATTTCGAAAAAAATGGCAATCTGTTGGAGCAATGTCCGGGGAGTACGGAGGATGTCTTAGACATTCCAATTGAAGCTCTTCTAATTTGGTAGCCGTCTGTTGTGCAGTGTGTGGTCTAGCGTTGTCGTGAAGTAGCAGTGGCGTGGAGCGATTGACCAGCCTAGGTTGTTTAGGCGCTAGCTTTTCCATCATGTTTTGTAATTGCTGACAATAGACATCAGCCGTAATAGTCTGGCCAGATTTGAGAAAACTGCAATAAACAATACCGGCACTAGTCCACCAAACGCTTACAAGTAACTTTTTTGGGGTTAATTTTCGCTTGGGCCAGGATTTGGCTGGCTGACCAGGATCCAACCATTGCGCTTAGCCCTTCCGATTATCGTAAAGAATCCATTTTTCATCACAGGTAATGATTCTGTTTAAAATACCTTCATTATTGTGCCGGTTCACTAATGTAACGCAGCAGTCGACGCGCGTTTGCCGGTTTGCTTCAGTCAATTCGTGAGGTACCCTCCTTTCAAGCTTTTTAATCTTCCCAATTTACTTTAAGTGAATTACAACAGTTTTATCACTAACACCACCTGCAGCTAACTCGGACGTGGTTTGCGATGGATCCGCTTCCACAATAGCCTTCAATATTTCATTATCAACTTGGGTCTCAGGCCGTCCACGGGGCTTGTTCTGCAGGTCGAAATTTCCAGAACGAAGACGTTGGAACCAAAAACGAACTGTGTTTTATTTTGCAACATGACCGCCATACACATCATTCACCCTTCGAGTCGATTCCGCAGCACTAGTGCCACGGCGTCGTAAATAATGCGATACTTTAAGTTTTCCATTTTGTAAAATGAGTGACGCAAACAGAAAAAAACAGAAGAAAAAAACAAATGAATGACGGTCATCGAAGCACAAATACATGAGTAAATAGCTGTACAAATTTGAATTTGAAATTCCTAACCAATGAGGAAGTATTTGAAAGTGGCCAGTAGGACAAAACGCCAATTTCATATGTAAGGACCTAATATATATATTTACCGTATTTACCGTACCGACGTATAACTAGTTTGTATACAAACTAGTTATACGTCGTCATCAGCCGTCCTAATTTTAGTCTACTAAGCTTATTATGATATTATGTATCTTTAAAGCACTTTTGAATTGATACGCTTATATCACATTTTTTAGATGGGATTGATTAAATTTTTGTACCTTCATGCTTAATAAGACTTTTCAAATAATTTGAACGCGGCTCCAAATAAGCAAACTCTCTCGGCGAGTACTGCTTGTATTTTTTTAACGATGAGCTATTATGAAGAGAGTTATTTTAATTTATTTTAATAAAGATATAAGTGCTATAAACATATAGTTTTAATAGTCATAATTCTGGTTAATTTTTAGATTTTATTTGTCTTAGTCAAAAAAATTAACGTTTATATGTTAGAAATTTTATTTTTGCTTGCTGTACCACATACTTTAATTAGATATATGAAATGTAACTTGACTAAACAATTATAAATCAAATGACATTCAGTAGTGTACTTCTTTTTTAAGCCTCTATTCTTAGAACGATCCGCGATTTCTGTGATAACATTGTACTTGAATTCTTTTGATGTAGAGTACGTAGGTACAAAGGGTCGTGAAGTGCATTCTCATCGAGTGCTAATAACCATTACCGGAGTTCATGGCCCGTGACGTACACATTAATAGTTGCCATATTGTGGCTACTTTTAGGGTGAGAATATAAGGGTGTTATATGGGATCGATTATGTCTTAACATATCTAAACTAAAGTCACTAAAACTAGACGTTGCGATTTACTTTTATGGGTGAAAATCATTCGAACCATCGAGTTATGATATTATGATAAATTCGCATTTAAAAGAAGTTCAATTGCGTTTAATATACACGCCCAATTCGAACATTATTAATAGTAAATCTGGTAATTCGTTTTAAATTATGAATAAAAAATAATAAAAGTCTTCTATACCTACGGCTCGCCTATCTGCTACTTTGAATGGTCCAATTGTAAATAGGATATCTCGCTCTTAGAACATGATTACTAACATCAATGTGAAAATATTGATGTTTTACAACAGTCTGCCCAGTCACTTAACCGTAACCTTGTTTATCATTATCTTAATAAGGTTTAAGTTTTCATTTAGTTTAGGTTATTTTTGTTTTGTTTTCCTTATCTTTTTATTTTTATATATTATATTATTTTATTTTTAGTTTTATTTTTCTATTGTGTTTGTTAGAATTTTTTCCTTTGATGGATTTATGTTCTAATATAATTGATGTGTATGTGTGTTAAATTTGTGTTGCCATAATGTCTTGTATTTTTTAGGCTTAGACATTGTTTTGGAACGTATAAATAAATACGTCCTTTGTTTATCTGTAAATTCTGTATACAATATATATTCGGAAATTGCATTTTACAGTGTCATTCTTCACTTGTAATGTTTTTTATATTATTTCCAGGGAAAGGCGAGACGTGACGTATCTCTTGAAGAGCTAAGAGAGCACATTCACCAATACTACATACCTTTGGGGCGACAATTCATGGTGCTGTTCCCCGAGGGTGGCTTCTTGCACAAGAGGAGAGAGATTAGCCAAAGGTCTGGCATTCTATTATCTTGATCCATTAAATGTTTTATAAAGTGGAGGTTCAGCCTCTTAAAAGTAGTTCTAATAATATAATTTTTTTTCTTTGCAAATTAAGTGGTAGATTTAGATTGTTTAATTATAAAAATAATCAAATTAGCCATGACAAAATAGGCATAAAAATGTCACATTAATTACCATGATATCATAATAACTGAGCAGTGTTGGCCTAGTGGCTTCAGCGTACGATTCTCATCACTGAGGTTGTGGGTTCGATCTCCGGCTGTGCACCTTTGAACTGCACTTCTTTGTTACATGCGTACATATCAAAAGAAAAACATTCCAACGGTGAAGAAAAACATCTTGAGCAAACCAGCTTGCCTTAGACCCAAAGAGTCGACGGCGTTCGTCAGGCACATGAGGCTGATCACCTACTTACCTATTAGATTAAGACATGATCATGAAACAGATACGGAAATCTGATTCCTAAACCTGAAAAGGTTGTAGCGCAACGGAGTTTTTACAATCTATAAGTAATTTATAGTTGTTGTCAAAACTTATAGTCTACTCTCTCATGCTATAAAGCACTTCGCCTTTAAAAAAATAAATTGTTAGCAAAACGTGTTTACGTTAATAACCGTATATCCAAATATATTACGTTAATAACCGTAAAATTCTTAAAAATACACGTATAGACTAGAGAAATCAGATCTTTTTTTATATAAAACAGGACAAGTATGTATCGCGTGTCCCTGAAAGTAGCTTTGAGCATTTAAAATAAAAATTTCACAGAGCATTCTTAAAAACAAAACAAATACATTGTTATGTTTCATTTGAAAGACATTTCGAGCCAATTAAAACCATTCTAACAATAAATTGTCATGTTTGTTTTAGTTACGTCTACTATGTATTATTATAAACATATAATTATTTTACATAATTTTCCCGACGTTTCGCGTGCTTGACATTAGTCGATATCAACTCCGGGGAAATAAATACAGATAAAACAATTTTCTCTACAGCTGTGTGACTTTTTGACATTCAACACTTTTTGTCTTCAGTCACCGTGACCACGCACGCGGTAAAGCACGCGAAACGTCGAGAAAAATAAAATGATGTAAAATAATAATACATAGCTGCAATCCGGTAAAAAAGTGTTTTCTTTAAATGTGTAAAACCTATGTTAATAAAAGACAATACTAAATAATGACTTAAAAAAACACTGACTCTAATTTGAATCAAAAAATATATTTTTACTATGAGAATTACATAATATGTTGCGTTTGTGCGTGTGTGTTCTATAGGGATCGGAATAGTCTAGAATGGTATGTATAACATAGATGTCAGTGCCAATATGTAACTAATTCATATCCTATTTAGCATAATAACATCTGATTATAGGTGATATTCAATCAAGGAAAATGGCTAAGGACCTCACTGTGTAACTTTCTATAGCAGACAATGAGCGTCATGTTCATAAGGTATTAATATATAAGAACTATATAAAGAAATCATTGCCGAAATCCAATACCAAGAGATTTCGAAGAATTACTGCCGACCACAATGAAAAGAAAAGGCTTTGTACTTGTTATTTCTCCTGAAATATAAAATGGTCACGCTCAATGTATTCTTAAGTAGTGAAACTGGATTTATATTATTCTAATATTTTACTTGAATTTGTTATAGGTTCGCCGAGAAGAACAATTTGCCTAAGTTAGAATATGTATCTCTGCCTCGCGCTGGAGCTTTGAAAGTGATTATGGAAGAAGTTGGACCCCACAGGGATCAAGCTAGTACATCTAAAAGTGATAATAAGAAAGGTAACACCAATGTTTATGTCTTTATTGTATAGTGAATATGTAATAAGATAATTGTTTGATTTTATGTGGAAACAACACTTAGCGCAAAGAAAATTATAAATAAGGATTGTATCACTAACCACACGAATTTCTATGTGTATTATAATTTGAAACTTGGATATTATATCAATCTAATAGATTAAATAAAAAATGCCATGAATTTTAACGTTTAAAATAATAAAGATCCACAGAACCGTTACACAATGGCCATGCAAAAACACAGATTCAAAGCGAAATGCCAGTTTGACATTTCAGTATTCTATTACCGTTGGAACATCGTTAGGATTAATTAGAGAGTGGAGAATGATTTGTGATCTGTAAAAATTCGTAAAATATAGATCGAACCTTTTTCTAATATTATTGTTTAGTAATAAGATTCCTACATATAAATAATTACTTTTCGGGGTTAATAATTTATTCGAGATTTTTTTGGTTTAATATATTGTTCGGATAATCTTTAGTATTTTATTGTTTTCATCCCATTAATTAACCATAATTACTACTACTGAAAACCTTCACAATCACCATTTCATTCACCCTTTCGACTCTCAACTTGTCTGTGGTATAAAAGTACGCCATGTTTGTTTACATTTTAAATTATTGCAGGATGAATGTATTAAGTATATTATGGCACATTTCAATTGTTAGTTAACGATATCAATTCCGAATTTTAAGATTAGATTAAAAAGTATTTGAATCTGTTTAAAACAAATGAAACTCACGCTTGTGTTTATACCGTTTTGTAAATAATAGATATTTTTCATTTGAACCAGGAATAAATTAATTTCTAACCTAAAAGCTAAAATTGTTGTTTGAATAGAAGTTCGCCTTTAATGGCATATAATTTATTATGAAAATTAGTAGATCACCTAGATATAAGAATTGTTTTTACCTCTCATACATAGAAAAAATATCCTCAAAGTCAAGCCGAAGCGCGACCACAAGCAGTGACACAAGTTTTTACATAGTTATAAATAAATAAATAGACACTTTTTAATACTATTTCAGAAAACAACGTCAACCACAACAATACCAAGATCCTGGATACCAAATCTGGAGACTGCATTGAGTGGATCCTAGATGTGACGATCGCGTACCCAGATCGTATTCCTCTGCATCTGATTGACGTGGTGTGTGGCTTCCGTGAAGCCTGCTCCACTCATATACATTATAGATTATATCCTAGTACTGAGGTATTTTAAACACTTAAATCATATTTAGTAGTATAGTCGTCTATTAAATCTTATTATAAGTTAATTTTAAAAACGGTGTAACGAAATTTAATGTCCGACTAGATACTGCTGGTTTTAACAAGCATACACAGCGTAAACTATGACTCGCATATGTAAAATAAAACTTTAACTATGCGTGAATGAATGAATGGGAGTTTGGGTGTATGTGTTTGATAGTGTAACTGAGAGTTGTTATGTGCCTGCACTGTGTTCATATAAAAACACATCCAATACATGTTTGACATATTATAGTGGTCTCTGTTATTGCACATCATAGACAATAGATATATTATCTTTAATCGTCTTTTTTATGCTATTTACGGAACGATCGTATTTATACGATATCCTAAAATTACTTTAAAAAATCCGGGATTGCTTGCCGGCAAGAAATCTTTAGGAAGACAAGTCGTAATCATGATTGCTATATTATTTATATAGCAATATATTGCTAGAATTTTTTATTATCTGATAGATACAAATGGTTGCGTTTTAAACCAAGAAACGTTATTTTTTCTGAAATTACACTTGCACAAATGAACAAGAAATATATGACGGTAGTTTAACAATATTTTAATCGACAGGTACCTTCAGACCCCGAAGCCATGACGAACTGGCTGTACGATCGATTCATAGAAAAAGACAAAATGTTAGAAGAATTCTACCGCACTGGGCAGTTCCCGTCCAAAGGGAACGTGCCATCAGTGTCACGAACAGTGAGACAGGACAACGTACGATATCTCATATTGCATTTATTCTTCATGGCATCCACCTTTATGCAATATAAGGTGCTGTGTGCGTTACTGAGCTGTATTTGGTAAATTTTATACGATTTTTGTAACTCAGCGTCTTTAAATATTGAAATTGGTTTACAGTTTCTCACTTAATATAAATATTCAAACTTATTAAGTATAACATACGCTATAAGTCTTACAACGCAATATATAAATCTTGCTTCAAAGCTCTGGATTATTCCGATTTATGGTGTTGAATTTTTTTCTTGAAAAATTTAATGTATAATCTAAGAATCAGATACAGAAACGTGTCTGATCTATGGAGATACAATAGATACATATTTGTAAATTTTCGTAATAGTCGATAAATATATTCAAACATATACACACAATTTTCATATATTTAAAGACGCACGCCAGATAATGCTAATGAATAAAAGTTTGTTGTACACTAACTTAAATTTCAGACTTAGTCAAATTTAGTTTTTGTACAACAGAATTGCACCATGAACCAAATAGAAATAGTTTAGGGAAATAAATGTTGTATCGCCATAAAACAACTTAATTTCACTAAATATCTTATAAGATAGTGGCGCATGTAATAGTCAATGGCTAACTAAAAAAATGAGTTCCACAAAACAGACTATAAAACTAAATTTACCTTAGTCACACTGGAAGAACAGTGTCTACCAGTAACTTAGTAGTCATGATATGACTATAACTGTTTTGTTATGTCTATAGTAGAAAGAATTCATTTATAAAAAGGCCGTGATGAAATTTGTAATTGTGAATACAAAGCGTCCGTGTTATCACCAAAGTGATTTGAATATTTCACTGTTTTTTTGAGTCCAGGAAAATAGCAGATGTAATAAATGAAATAGTAAAATAATTGTAACTTATAGAACAAATTTGTCGAACGTGTGTGTGAGAATTTATGTGCTAATGATCGAATGGTTTTAGTTCTTTGATAAATGCTTTTGCAATGCAGAATTGTTATAAAAGGCAGCTATATAACATATATTTTACGAGTTTAAATAAGTACAGTGCAAGTTCGTTTACATTGACTAAGTTTCGTGTTACCTATGACAAATGTAACCTTAAGGTTTAAAAAATAACAAGCCAATTAAGGCTGACTCTTTGAACCGTGAGATTTTCTTATTTTATTTTTTCACTATCCATGAAGTCATACTTGAAATTGGACCTCAAATTCAATTTTTATAAAAATCGCTAAACATAGCATTGATACGCGTTTTTGAGGCCGATCTTATTATTTTAGTGGTTTGTTCGTTGTTTAGTGAAAGCTACGATAATGTATTCAAGTCGTGCTGTGACAAATAAGTCAATATGTTAGGCCTTCTAGAATTAATTTGCTTTTCTTATTGTTGTTTTAGTTGTAAGTTTCTTTCTATATTTAATTAAGTAGGTACCACTCTCTTATTTAGTTACATCTACTTACATCGCAATTTGTATGTAAGTAATATTTGGAAACGATTTTGGCTGCGTAATTCAAACAAATATTAAAATAGTAGTTCAAGAAATAAATGTGATGTCATTCACCGCACAAAGGTCAAGGATAATATATCAGATGTCATATTTCAGATAGGCATAAAAAGTGAATTGTGATGATTCTTGGATCTGCATAAAGTCATAATACTAATCATCAGGCTCTTTCTAAAGGAGTACTTTCAATGTTTTATATTATATTTGTCTATACACGTACGTAGAAACTTTTATAAAATAAATTCGCTGGAGTTAAGCAAACTAAAGCAATACTTCTCGTATTGCGTCAGCAGTTTACTGAAAGCAAGCCAAGATCACGTTTCACTGTATTTGATTTTACCGTATTTACTGTGAAATGATATTGTCAATTTACGCTTATAAATCGGATTATACATCACACGTCGTTTGGTTCATTGAGATCGGGTTATTAGAAAAACAAAGCTTAAAAGACCAATGGTTAGAAAATAATTGCGGTTCATAATAAAAAAATATTTGTTTTAAATATACTACTTTCCCAATTTTAAGCAATTAATTAACGAAGCAACATAAATAATAACTAGTAATATTTTGGATTACTTGATAACTTAACGCATGAAAAAAGAAGATTTTGTTTAACTATTATGACGAATTTATGTTTTGAGCTCTTTTATAAATGAAAGAGTGGTACCTGGAAATTGTATGGATAAGGTTTGTTTTAATTTCCCTATGGTTGTATTTTCTTTTCGTCGTTTATTTTAATAAGATTTTGGAAGATACGGAATTTTGTTTGTTCATTTTAATAAAGTACCCATAACTATTTACATGTATGCAAGGACGGTATAAGAAATACTATGTTTGATTTACAGAATTGCATGTAAAGTTAACACGTGTACTGCAATTCATATATAATATCACTGCGGTACGAATGTATCTTTTTTAAGTCGCTAATATAGGTTAAGTTTATACCATAAATTCTAGATAGGACAAAATTGTTCCTTTTCCATATCGTGTACAGTTTAATATAAATTATAATTGGTGATTTTTGTAACTAATGCCAAAACACGTTTGCCGTAAGTGCCTAGGCTTAATTGGTATATAGCTTATTAAAAAAATAGAAAAACTTTTTTAGTTCATATCAAGATTTTGCACGTTAATAATGCGAAAGTCAAAATCATTGTCTGATGCTAAGAAATCTGTCAACATGTCATTATAATTTAAGTGCAAACATAATGTTTAACGGTAAATGTATGGTGTAGCCTTTATAATTTCAGTGAATTGCTATCCAATTTTAATTAATTTAAAAGCCTTTTGCTTCTGTAGCACACATTGCAGTGTTTGCGTATCTTTGACGTTGTTGCAGATTGAATTTCCTCTAGAGGACTCTATGGTATTGGAAATAGCTGCAAACAACTATATAAATGTACATTAAATTTGTCCCTTTCGTACCGAAGAACCAATTTCCCAATTAACCAAAAAACAATTCATAACTATTGTGGATAACTTTAAATCATTATTTCTATAGAAAATAGTGCGTTTAGGTTAATTTTGATAGAAACACTTTACGGTTAGTAAGAAACTGGAAATTATTAAAAATTATATGTGGCATGGGATGATGTAGAGAAGTGTAGGATTTTTACTTAAATATGGGTCTACCTTTTCACATATGTTTAATGTACATACACAATCACTATAGAGTTACTGATCATAATAATCCGTCAAAAAGCTTTATTTAAAGATTTACAAAGGAAAATGTATGTGAATCGATGTTTGTGCTGTTCCTAACAGTACAACCTAGATCACTGTTAATACTTTTAAACAGTGTAGAGAAGTCATGAAATAAGTTTGATAAACATTTTGGATCCATGCAACCATCTGAGACTTTAACAATTATATTTTTAATTGACGTTCAAGTTCCTTTTCGTGTAAGTGCCTTCAAATTTTGGTGAACTTTCAAACTGAGCAACAACAAACAATAATTTTAATATTAGTTTAATGTTTTTTTTCTCATTATGTTAATTGGTAAAAGCTCTAAGACCGACGTAAGCCCTTTTTAAACTCTTGGCTAATTAAACTTATTAACCATAAAAAAGTTAACGAGTCGGTTAACTAAAGCTATCTAAGTAATTCATTGGGTTTTTTTTAAACATATGTCATTTCGTCATTTGGGGTTTCATTATTTTAACGGGTTTTTAGAATAAGAATGTTATGTTTGAAGTTAAGTTTGTTTAACATAGGAAGATAGAGATGATAGCGCCCTTATTTGCACCTTAATTTAAGACCTCTAAAGCAAGCATAATGATGTCTTTCACGATGAATTTTTGAATGAATACTGTTTTTTCATACTTATTTACGAAGTAAATATATTTTGAAAGTGTAAGTTGTCCCAATATTTACAAACTTTATGATCGCAAACTGTGCTATATTATATTGCAGGAAGTGGCCATCCATTATTAAATGTGAGGAAATTTATAGGTAAATCGGAAAGTGTTTTTCGTTTTTCATGATTGTCAGGTAATTTGGAAAAATCAGGGATAGTGGTATAAATGAGTGAGATATATTTTAAGTGCTAATTTTTCACTTTACTGATGTTGACTGCCATGAAGTCGGTATTACACTTTATTTTTGTTTAATTGTGCTTTTGCTGGGGCCGTCGATGTTTCTAGAGGAAATGTATTTTTGTTAAGTGTATCGAAAGCCCCGGAAAGGCTTTGCTGTACATAATTTGCGAATAATGCTCCCTGTCTATAATATATGAATAAAGCACATTGTGTCACTTGAAGAGTGTTTTATTATAATTTTATTTATTTAATTATTAGTCTCTAGATCTTACATCTAACATACATATTATAAAACAAAACACTTAGACAATACAGAAAGCCAAAACAGTTTTATTATGATAATAGGAATACAAACTCTAGACTCTATAGCTGATGCTGATGCTAGTATATTTTCTAGATTTTTGTAGTTTACATTCGTTTCCAGAGTATTAAGACATGCCTAAAGTCCTTACTCGGTAAATTCCAAGTCAATACTGACGGCGTCCCCAATTCATTCAATCAATGATAAGTTTTTGTTACACGCAATCCCAAGGTTTTAACGTCAGCGCTACGAATATTGAAAGAACTATGTCGAACTTGTATACGAATCGGCGGTATGGATATCGCTATCGAATTTAGAGAATAAGGCTCCAGGTCAATAAACAAAAATTCAGATGTGTATTGTCGAAATTTGCACGGTTAAGAACGGTATGTTTAGGGTGTAATTCAGGGAACTATGTAAGTTTGAATTCACTATGCCAAATTTAATAAGTATTTATGAATACAGTAAAATATAATAAACGACAAGAATAACTCCTATAATCACAATGTTCATAAGACAAAGACAAAATCAACGACGATGTAGCGCTGTTTCAAAAACTTACTGGATTTTGTCATAGTTCGTTCCGAGTACTTCATGTACTTCGGTAATTCTTGTTTCAATATACAACTATGTTAAGACACCGATTTGAAAGTTGTTATAAAAAAATGAAGTAAATATTATGTATATTTCACATCCAATATTTCTAAAAGCTACGTCGATTATACGATAAATCTGAATAAATATATTTGTCTACAGTCGTCTAAAGGTAGAGTTTTCATACACGCAATTGTTACAAAAGAACGCAGTATAAACTTATTAACGAAAGAAAAGATTCGGTTTTTATCACATTTTCGGACGTAGATATATATCTAATCTTTTCTTTCGTTAATAAGTTTATACTGCGTTCTTTTGTAACAATTGCGTGTATGAAAACTCTACCTTTAGACGACTGTAGACAAATATATTTATTCAGAAACGTTTAAATAAAGATTGTATTATTTAAAACTAGAAATCGAATTAACCAAAGGAATAAAGTAGAAGAAAAGTCATGTTGTATGAGAAATAGATAAAAAAATCAGTGGCGCTACGACCTCGTCATGGTCTCAGATGTATGTCGTGATAACTATGTTTCTTTATATAAAACTAAGTGCTATACAAGCCACTAATCAACTTGCTTGTTTAAAAAAATATGATTCTCTTAATGATTATTTGCGTTTTTTTTTTGTTTTAAAGTTTGAAATAATATTAATTTGATAATGTTTGTAATATGTTTATAATGTGATGATGTAGTTGTAAAATAGTATAATAATTTACTAAAGTGAGTAACTTCTACCTTTCGTTCTACCTTTTAATACGTATTTGCACGCCATCATGTGTGGTAGAACATACGAACTTTAGATTGTAAATCCTAACATGTTTGTACCATATTCTTGCAAATAAATTAATACTATTATAAAAGTTTGTAGTCGATCGGTAATAGTTTTTAAGTCAAATATACACAAATGTAAATATTTTTTCTTTATTAATTTACTTAGAAGAGCAGTGTTGCCCAATTGGTATCAACGTGCGACTCCCGGAGGTCATAAGTTCCATTCCCTGCTGTGCACTTACTGTTTATAGGGGCATTTAACAATCGCTCGTACGGTGAAGGAAACCATCGTGAGGAAACCGACATGCCTTAGAGGCAAAAAATCAGGCACAAAAGGTCCTAGGTAATGTCTATATAAATTATCACAAATCATATACAGAAATCTGAGGCTCAGACCTAAAAGATTACGCCATTGTTATTTAAATATTTCTATTATACAAGACATATAGAAATATTTAAATAACAATGGCGACAGGTATGGACCAAATTAGTTATTTCCTGTTCATTTATGCTTTAGGGGCCATAGCGTACGCGTTTCCGAATCAATAACTAACAACTATGGATCACAACGAAACTAAAATATAACTACCAAAACTTTGGTTTACCCGTACATATATTCAAGCCGAGAATCAAGCAGTTGGTCATTGGCTAAGCCATTTACAAGATGTTTTGTTAGATGTAGTTGGCAAGTAAACCAACGGACCGCCATCAACCCTCGATTCAAATATCTAACTTCAGTCTTTTAACTACTTTCTTTGAGTACGCTTTTTTATTTACAATAAAGACGCGTTGATTTTCGGCTCAAATTGTGTTTACAATGTGATGAACAAGACTCTTGTATTAGATAAGATTTTACTTATTGCTAGAGAATAAAATTGTGTTAGAGATGAATTCAATATGAAGACAATCTGTTGACCACTCCAAGAAGAACCATTATATGTTACATTGAATTTTATGTGAAGTCCTTTGTATTCTAGTCGGTACTTTATTGGTTCCGTTGAACGAATACAAATCTGTTATTCAAGGAAAATTCGCTTTTATTACAAGGAAATAAGGTGCTACATAACGTTGAAGTGCTTTCCGCTTATGCTTTGGTACATTATATTGACTTTGATGTCTAATATATTGTTATATTTGGTATACATAAAATTGCGTTTAACAACCTTACATAAGCTACATGTGAGAGCAGTGTTAAGTGGCTTGAGCATGCGACTCTCAACTCTAAGTTCGAATGACGACTGTACACTGATAGTTTTTTTTTCAAAGTGCGCATGTACTCGCTCATACGTTAAAGGAAAAACACACGAGGAAACTAGCCAGCTGATCTGAGCTATTTTTCATAATAGGTAAGATTACCTATTATGAAAAACTATCATAAAATAGATACATCAATTACGCCCAGACCTAAAAGATTATAACGACATTGATTTTTATGTACACTGGCGGACCATGATTTTTTAAACCTTTTAACAATGAGTACCTCTGAAATTTTACTCTAGGTACACCTAACATCTACGGCTATAATCATTGCGATGATACCATACCCTTTAAACCGCCAGCGAAGTAATTACGACCGCTAAGGATATACACAACTTCTCCTTGGGGCCAGTATGTGTTTAGACAGGTTCATGATAAAGCAAATGTATGGAGCCACTATTCAGCATTCTTCTTCCACAAGTTCCTTAATTATATTATTTGTAAATGAATATAACATAAATGTCGTTCATGTATCTGTAAGGTATCGTAGCACCGAAACAATTGGATATATTATGGATACGGTTGTTTGTTTGAAAGCGGATTTGATGAAGCTGATATTATTCATAATTTATTGATTACGAATTTACATTCCTAATGTTTGACTTAATATTTGGGCCACCCATAATACCACTGAGCTACTCCGATGTTAGCCATCGAAGATGGGGTCAGAACTTCCCTCATTATTTCAGTCCATTGTGACAATAGATCAATCATCAAACAGAACTGTAGTTGTGTAATTAACGAGAGAGCCTCAAAATAAACAGACCGTGTCCTATTTATTTAGGATCTAATCAATGGTAAATGTACTGTTACGAATAATTGTGATTTCGAATCTTTGATTGGATGTCACAAATACACTGCTCGTTTAATATTGAACAGTGTTTTGATAGTAAAAAAGTAATAATGTATTTTATCACTTTACAAATTAATAAAAAGGAAATTAAAAAAAAAAAAGTTCGGTCCATGTGGCAGTGCACTTTTAACACTGGCAGCATTTCCTCGCTGTATTGCGATACTAATTCGTTGAGCGAGGAAAGCACCAGCTTTTGTGTCACCGGTACTATCTGCCAGGCGCCAACTTCTTTAATAAGCGTCTGCGCACATGAACTTTTTATTTTAAATTATTTTAAAATATATCAGGTAACCGTGTCTATTAAAAGTGTATTCCTTTTTAATATGTCCTTAGATTTCTGTATCTCTGTCGTATATATTTTTTCTCATGAATGTATAGTTTGTTTTCACAAGCTTGAGTACATGAGTGAGTTGCATGTGAGTGAATGAACTGCGGAAGGTATGTTCATAAGCCAGTCTCAGCCAGTTTTCATACGAAATACCATCCGTAACACCCCAACGTTCGTCGTTTCACTATGTGGAACCAGCCAACTCAAGTATTTCCAATAAACCAATTCGACTTAACGCCCTTCAAAGAGCGTACCAAGTCTCAAAATGCCCACAACGCACTTGCGAGCCTTCTGGCAATATGAGTGTCCTTGGGTGGTGTCACTTAACATCAGGTGTCACTTAACCCTCCTGCCAATTAGCCCCCATTAGATTAAAAAAATATAAATAAATCCTTTAATCGTTTTTAATCTATTATAGATATTGTCTATGGTCTAAACGGGAAGAGGATATTATTTAAAGGGTTAAAACTTAATTTGAAATTTGAGATGGGTAAGTATTGAGTTGTATCGATACCGTTGACCATTAAACCAATATTACAGGATAGTTTTGTGATTTTATGGCTTAAGACAATTATTTTCACTAAAATATATAATATTTTCATAAAAATAATGACGCGTTAGTTAAGAAACGTAGAATAGTAGGTAAGAAAACCCAAATATTAAAAAAAAAACGTCCAGATGTGCAAAGATTGGACAAGACAAGACAATATAGTTGTTAGTTTTAAATTAAATTAATAAGATTTATAGAGAAATTATAATTCATTCAATTGTTTACATTACCCGTTTTTTTGATTGCTTTACAGCTTTGTAATTAATTAAATATTTATATGCTATAAGATAATTTATTTACTGTAGTACGTAAACGAATGGAGAAATAAGGCTATAAACAGAGTAGGAAATGGCTGGAGGATGCCTTTACCCGTTAAGGATTCCACGGTAATAATGTAAAAAAAGTAAAAAAAACAAGCTGTATATTATTTTTATTATATCTAAGTGATATAGGGAGAATTTATACTTTTTAGGTTGATAGATATAAGCTTACTTTTAGATACACAACGGTTTATTAGTTAGTAGACAGTGAAATAGAAATAGTTTACAAGTTATACGTTGGGGAAGGAATTAAAGCCCCGCCAGCCGACTAACTGAAACAATCACTTTGTTGCAGCTGTGTGCTGCGTTTAAAGTACTAGCTGATCGCACTTAATATCATTTTTAATATTTAATTCTGAATCAAAAGGGATTTATTATTAATTTATCGTTTATTAAATCAAAACATAACAATCAAATATACTGTATTAACAATTTTACAATTAGCAGCCAGCTCAACGAATAAGTATCGCAATACAGCAAGGAAATGCTATGCTATGCTATGTTAATGCCAGCGTTAAAGGAACGCTGCCACAGGGACCGAATTTGTTTAATATGTTTTAATATTCTTTTTATAAATTTATTTTTATTATTACTGTGTAGGCTAAGGAAATTACAATGGTTTGATCCCAAAATTACCGCCCTTGGTTATGCAAGTCTGAATATCATATAGAATAGAATAGAATTCTAATGGTGAAAGAATATTTGACATTAAGTTTTTGAGTCCAATCGTTACAAAGAAAGGTTTTACTCTATATAACTTTAGTAAAAATAAACGGAAACATGAACGCATCATTAAATCATTGTTCATGTGTATATATATAACACTATGCTTTCCAGCTTTCAGAAACGAATCGTATCATAAAATGAGGTATGTTAACTGTAATGCTGTTATTGCTAAATAGTAAATGTAAAAATTTACATAAAAATATATTTATTTAGACTTTTTAAATTTGTTTTAATTTTCTAATTATCCGTGTTTAATAAAAAATATATATATTATAAATACTATGTATTTGTGTGTTGGAAATAAACAATACGGGTTTATTTGTATACATTACCTTACTTTCTATTTCGACAGTAACAAGTACAAAAACTATAGTAAGAACACAATGGCACATACCCGAAAACGAGACAAAAAACTTTTTATAGCCAATTTATGAATGTGACCCTTGGAATCCAACACTGCAATGATATAGATCAGTTTCAGGAGAGGCAAAAATCGCGAAAAAGGTGTTGACACAAAATCTATTCCAATGTAACCAGTTACTAAATCTTTCAAACAGGTCTTCGCCGTATCTACTCTAGCTATTGGCCACAGTCCGCAACAAAGAAGCACAAAGTTGAACACCTGACAGCTGATTCTAAATAGAAATTTCACTCGCATTTCCAGTGAAGTTTAAGTAAGCGCTCTTTTCTTGTATGACCGAAGGGAGTTAAAACTTTTCAGTTATAATAAAATATATTGCCTGTGTTTGCACGATTGGATTTTTTTGTATTTCTGATAAAATATAGCCTCACAAATTAGGTAGTATTCTAATGGTTAGGGAATTTTTGAAAACGTTTTTACGTTATAAACAAATATACATTTCCTCTTCATATTAATTCAGATGAAAATAGAGAAAATTGATATGAGAAAAACATGTTTTTAGTCAGTAATAAATTTCAAAATGTTACATCTGGGTCACAAAGTACCTTAGTTACGTCAGTTGATTTTGTTTATACAAGAAATTAAATTTTCTATCGAATATAAAGCGATAGAAATTCCTAATAAAACAATTTTAAATATTTTCCTTGTTATTCTGAAATACCTGATTTTAAGTGGTGAGTCTAGACATACAGTATTATGTTTTTGATCTTATAAGTGCACGGCTTTGGTTTAAGCTGCTTTTATTAAATTTTAAATTAGATACGATGTAAAGTAGCTTTTGAAAACGTCTGAGGAATAACGTACCTAAAACTGCATTAGATGCTTGAGAAAAATTGATTTTTGCGATAGCTGAGTGCTGAGAAAATTGTGAAACTCTTTAATGTGCAAAAGTGTATACACTGTACTCAGTTTTATGCTATATTACATACTAGAGTATGCTGACCAAAGCTTCGAAGCTTTTGAATATTATTGGCACGCGAATGTATTGCCCAATTCACTACTTACATTTAACTACTAACTATCAAGTTACGGATGATTTTTGTAAAATAATGTATATATATTTTGTTCACTTCTTGAGCCGTGGGGTTCAAGTGCACAGGCGCTAATTAAAGATTTAAGTTGGCGCCTAGTACCGGTGACTCCATAGCTGGAGCTTTCCTAAAGTTACCTTATCTTTCTATCTAATCTATAATTTTCTTATCAATTATTTTTATTAGGTGTGAAGGTATATTAAGAAAATTGTAAATACTGTATTGATTGTGAGGTTTAGGTTTTACTAAAATCGAACATCTAAAATGAGCGAAGGATCAGAAGTCATTCATAAAACGTGGCTGTGATGCCACTATGTGATCTAAATATGAGCTAATCTAATAAGTAAATAATTAAAAAAACCATATCCACATTTCATCCATTCAAAAAACTCATAGATAACAATATTAATCTTTAGTAGGTATAATATTATTTTTACTGAAACTTAAGAATTATTTTTTTGATGAATTGTACTGTAGTTTAAGACATTTTCTTTTTTAAATATCATGCCCATTTCCATAAGTAATATGTACATGACATATATCTTTCACTCAACTTACTACTCTCACTGCTGTGCTGTGCACACTCCAAGTAATATAACGCATTAATGCCAGTCCCTCTGCTTCGAGAAGACGGCAAAAGGTGGTCATAAAAATCTGAGATTATTTTTGCAAAGTGGCTCAAGAAATCGAACCTGCCACAAGTATACTTAGGATAATGCTTTTGGCCGTTCAGAAGCATAAGGACAATGAAGTGAAAGTGATAGAATTAAGATGGCGCTTTACATGGTAGCACAATGTACACTTATGAACGTCAATAAAGAAATACATATTAAATGCTAAATGTTTCTAATTTTACATGTACTGCCAGTTCACAAATCAAGGGCGAAGAATGGATGAAAATAACTGACAATAAACTCTCCGCCATTTTTTTTCGCCAAGTTGTTTGTTCTTCAAAATGTTTGTAAGGAGCTGCAACTATTACACCGCGAGACACATGACATCTTAAGTAATTAATAGTTAATTAATAATGAAAAATAATAAAACCAAAGATCTCTCAGCAGTAAGCATGGTGAAATAGGAGCACGCAATTACACTCTCGTGGGAACAACAGGCAAATACATAGTCGAAATAACTAACATCACCGCATATACGAAATCAAGTACGACCAGTCACCACAAGTAGCACACGTTCACGAGTATGTATTTACTATAATAATAATAATCCTGTGACGTTACAACTCCAAATGAGTCTTAGCCTCAGTTTGCAGATTCTTTGATGTATTTAATAGACATGTAGGTGATCAGGTTTTATCTGTCATATGTCATCGATTTTTGGGTTTTGAGGCCGGTTTTTTCAAGACGTTTGGTGAACGAGTGTTACATAGGAAGGATATTGCTGCACAGTCGGGAATTGCACCTATGACTTCAAGGATGATAGTGACATGAGTGGCCAACTCTGTTTTCACAATAAGAAAACTTATATAGATAATAAGTTTATGGATATACTAAACAACACCAGTACTATACAGAAATGTTGTATATACGCAATGCACGGAACGGTATTCTAGTAACCAGATACGAATATCGAAATTGTGATTAATCTCTTATATCCAATGGGATAAGCTGGATAAGTTTGTCGTAACAACGTGTTTACTTGTCACGCTGACGTGACGGATACGTGATGGTTACGTGACACGACGTGACGCGAATGGAAACTTGTTAACGCTTGTTTCACGTCATTAGCAGTTGATCCCGAAAGTTGTGAGTTATGAAGAGTTCTAACGACTGTTCTAATGGGGAATGTTTATTGCTTCCACATAAATGTAATTAAACTTGTAATGTAACTTAATACTAAGTTTAATTTTAGCTTTTATTATTTTATATTGAATCTGCATCTCCTTGAGTCCTCCGGAGTCCGCTTCAGAACATATTTGAAGTGAAACTTCTTTATCGGCGTTGGAAAAAAAATTTACCGTCACATTTTTAGGTGACGCGTATCATTTTTCCGTTACGTGCCATCTTTTTCTTGTCCCTACGACGGTTGATTGGACGGGATTCGAAGCCATTAATAACAAAAATATATAATAACGATAACAATGATTGTAACAAATCTATAACAATTATTGTAATAATCTTAGTAGTCTATGATAATAAGAGCCTTTTGTTAAACTTTATCGAGTTTTATTTTATTTAACCAATTTCTGTAAAGTTGCATATAGTAGAACATTTTTTTTTAATAAGGCCATAAAGTAGTTTCACTTCTTACGTGTGTACACTAGTACACGCACACATTTTGTATTTATTTTGCGAACTAGCAAATCGATTCCCGATCTGGGTCTTCTCTGGGAGATATGACCAACTAAAAAAAAGCATACTGCTCCCTCAAAGGCCGGCAACCCAACCACTAAAATGGGTGACATGGGCTGCGTGCCCTCACGTTTGCCCCCATATGCCATATTTTTGAAGTTCGGTTATCGTTTGGCGCGTTAGGGAAAAATGATGAGGTTAAATTTTACGATGTGCGCGCACATGGTCACAAAAAACCGACACCATGAAGTTAGCTAAAGTCAACATTCTAGTTTTTTCTATTGTTAGTGTCGTTTTTTCTACAAACGTGGAATAAATTTTTTGAAACGATTCTTATCTTGTTACGCCAAAGAAGTATAACTTCTAACGCGTGTACATAAGTATACACACATTTTTTAATTGATTGAATATTACACACATATGCGTGTCACCTAATGAGCGCACCTTTCCAAAGCAAAATTTTTGTGCTCATACTCCTATTTGCGTTTCCACACTTCTGTACCTGTAAAGTAAATGTTTTTTGTTTGTTTGTTCGGTGTCCATAACTAAAGATAATATAAACCCCTTAACATAAATCCCTTTATTCATAAACTTATTTTTAAGACAACGTGGAATTTTGTCCTCTCTTATATAATGCTGAAAATACATGATCATATGCCAAACAATTATTCACCTAAGATAGTTTTTTCAATTGACCCATATGTGGATATGACCAAGTTAAGTTACATACGCCAATAATACTTAGTTAAAAGTATTTCAGCTTTTATTTAATTTAAGCCTTAACAAGCTTTCTAATTATATAGTCTTTCAAGTTTTCTAATTATGTACTATTATATTCTGATGCTTGGAATTTGCGTATAGTAAAGTAAAATATACTGATAATAAATTTAATGATATACATTTTACCTTATACGGCTCGCTTAAAAATGCATAGTGCTCACTTTGCTCTTTGAGATGATAAACCTTTGTAATTTTTCCAGGAGCCTGGAAGAAATCGCTTCCAACAAGGCCGCACGTCAATTTAAGCGTTTAGTCTTTGAAAAAATACTCATGTAGTTTCTCGTGTGATCATTTAATGACGTCCCGGGTAGAGCTTTGATCTTGTTTAGTGTTTGGCTTAAATTACAAGAGATTTAATAGCATTATAAATAAAATTTCGTTAATAAATCACGTGGTGACATAAATCGACTTTTCGAGAGAGTTAATGTTAAGTAAGCGGTAGTTATTAGCGAAACATAATAAATTTGTGATGTGCGATGGCCAAGTGGCTTCAATGTGCGACTCTCATCCCTTAAGGTCGTAGGTTCGATCCCCGGCTGTGTACTTTGGACTTTCATTTTATGTGCTTAATATTCACTAGAACGGTGAAGGAATATATCGTGAGGCAACCGGCTTGCTTTAGGTGTGACACAGAAGGCTGATCACTTACTTGCTATTTAGATTCATGAAATAGATACAGAAATCTATAAGAAGATTGTAGCGCACACTCTCAATGCCAGTGCTTGAGAGTTGTCGGCCTTTAAAGAATTGATACGATCTTTTCTTGAAGGACTATAAATCGAATTGGTTCGGAAATATTTCAGCGATGTATAATTACTATGATTAGTAAATAGATTTCGAGACCCACATTATTTACGTTAAAACTTTTAACATGAACCCTAACACAAATAAAACTCATCCACAAAATAGTGGGTCGTATCAAAGGCTAGTACGCGATAGTTGCACAACTTTCATCAAACTTGGTCAGGCTTAATGAGATTCTTTTAAGATAACTTTCCAATAATGAATACGTGTAATCAGCGAGTTCTATATTGAATTTTCCCTTCTCTTTCCTATATTAGCAGGGGAATTAGTTCATACTTGTACACGTTATTTGGATGGATATTTATATATCTATAATATCTATTACTCTATCCAGACAGTTATAGGAATTATCAGAGTAGTTTTTTTAAGATGGGTTTTCTTGGAAACAAATAATTGCGGCATAAAATTCTTTAGAAAGGCTTTTTATTATTAAATAACGATGTAGTTCTGATGATTGACTAGAAGACAAAGCGACCACTGTCTGTACCAATGTCAGGTTCAGAGTTCACAATAAAGATAATTAATATATTTCCTTTTGTCTACTAGCGAACTGTGGAATCGACTCTCTTGGGCGTCTTCCCTCGGAGATATGACCTCCAATTGTTTTAAAAAAGAGTGTCCATGGGCTGACACTAAAACGGGTGTCCATGGGCTGCGATGAACTGCCCGTTTTGTGCAACCCGTAGGCATTTACCTATCCTATAAAAAAGTGTCAATCGCAAATATTATATAGGATTACAAAAACGGTTTTTATTACAAATTTTATTCATAAAACCCTCGTAAATTCACACGTGAACTTACGCAGCGGTCGGTCGATGATGCGTAATCGCCCAATCGCAGCGTGAGGCGAGTTCACGTTCGCGGTTTGGTTGTTCAAATTGATGATTGAAGAGTACTACGGATCGAATTTTGTGTATTGTTTTACGTAACCAACATCAACGTTATCCAAATATATATACAAAAATGCAATAAAATCGAAAAAAATATACATATGCGGTGTTGTATTGCATGTAAAGGGCTTTCTCAGAATCTCAGATAACTTCTCACAAATTTTTAGTAGTTTACAAAATTTTTGCTGTCCGGTAGTAAAAACAGCAGCGGCACTTCAATCATTGGACTTGACGTTAGCTTTCGGTCTGTTTCCTAATGTTCTATTTCTAATAAAACTAAAATTATGTAATTTTAACTTAACGCATTTTTTGCTTAACGCAATGTAAAATAATTGTAAGTTTATATTAAAATACTGTCACCGTGACCACGCACGCTGTAAAATAAATTCTATCTGATATTACATGATAAACTAGGTCAATAAATTAATACTAACTATAGTAAAAAACACAATATTAAGCACACGAAACGTCGAAAAAAATATGTAAAATAATTATAAGTTTATATTAATACTTAGCTTCAATCTGGTAAAAAGGTGTTTTCTTTCAATCTGTAAAAGCTATGTTAACAAAAGACAATAAATACTACATATATATATTTCAATTTAAAAGAAGTCACAGAAAACTCTTAATAAAAATACATATATATATATATATAAAATATGTAAAAATATATATAAAAGATATAAAGGAATCCGATCTTTTATTATAGGAGGTTGATACATCCTTATTCACAAATCAGGTCAGTTTGTTTTATTAGCTCTTGCAACACTGAAAAATTTATTGGTTCGGCACACATTTGCCTTCCACATGTCAGTAAATTGTCACAGAATCTAAATGCAAAAATTAACCACAACCCTTGGATTGTATATCTAATTATGATCACCCCAACTCATATAATTTCTATGCTAATTCAGTGACAATGCAACGCCTCGTTTTCCTTTAAATCTTGCTCCGTCGCTTGACACCCTATTTAGAACTAATAAACAATTGTTGAGCTCGGAATGTTGCCACTAAATTGTCTTAGGAGGTTTAATATACAGACTTATAGGTATTCAGTATGAAAATTATGAAGTATAAGAATAAACTGAAAATAAAGCTCGCGTTACAAATACTTATTTAAAAAAAAATATACAGGTATAAGATAAAATTTGTACCTACCTGTTACTGATAGTTTAAACAGAAACTATTTTTATTAACAGCCCAGTAAGGTATTAAATTTTTTAAAATAAATTCTATCTGATATTACATGATAAACTAGGTCAATAAATTAATACTAAGTATAGTAAAAAACACTATATTAATCACCTCCGGAACGTAGTTAGAAAACATGTATTTGTAATTTCTATTGAGGTTTGGTTTATCGACTTCTATAGGTAAAAGCAAAAATATCGCTTACAGCTAACGGAATTTCACATAAACAAAGCCGCCGAAATTCGATCACCTACCTGTTCCCAACCTTTATAAGGCAAAAGAATGGAATATCATTTAAATGTTTTAACCTGCCCCTTATCTGCCCTCTCGACGATTATCACCTCGTCGTCTCATTTGCATTAGCCTTTATTTGAATTCCAATATCCAGTAGTGAGATTCAATGGCTCTATTATACTTGTAATGACTGAACGTACAGAGGCTAATTTACGTTTCTTAAGGCCTCAAACAATGTTGTGAAAGTTTGACTATAGGACGACATCAATGTTGATTATAATAAGTATATAATCAACTTAATAATAATTGTTCTTGTATGTATTGTTTAGTTACTCGACATATCGTTTAGTTATTCGACAGTAAAGGAGACGACAAAAATAATGATTCTAAAATTCGCGGTTTTACTATAAGTGCTATGCGGGCAGCGATACAATGTAGAACAGATTGCCTATATTAACTAGAAAGTTAAAGATAGTTAACAAGGAACTAGAAACTAAAAGACGATTAAAATATATCACACATTTGCGGTTATTCATTTCGTTTGTATTTGTATTGCAATGGTCCAAGGGTTCTCATGAGGCATAAATCCTTGCATAGGTCTTGTTCTCTTTCCATTTAAAAATCCTGTTAAAGTCTGTGGACCGTAGATATTTGAAACATAAGGATTAAAACATTTTATTTTATTGGTTACAACCAATAAAATAAAATGTCTAGAAAATTTCCAAAAAAAAAAATGATCCACCTAAATTACAATACGTGTTGTATTAGTGTACTGATATATTTGTACTGTCTTTAAATATAATAAAGATAATTTGAAGGCCCCGGAATATTAAAATGTATGTATTATACTTAGTCCTGTGAATAAAACTAAGGACGATTTTGATGAAGCTTTCATATAAAGAGAGTCCGTGGAGATTTCAAGAAAAATACATTCAAAGTTATATAAAACGTTATGGAGCGTGAAAGGGTTTCCAAGACTACGTGTAAATGTTATCTATCACTAAGAAATTATTACAACACGTAATTATTTTTAAACAAAAGTACGTTAATGTCAATGACATATTTTACGTTATATATCTTCTTATCGCCTTCATAGCTGAAGGTCATGTAAGGTTACAGGTAATAAATAATCTTCCACTTTGGGTCTGTAGCTTCCCTTATCGTTTTAAGGGCAGAACCGTAACTTCGTCAACCGTAACGTCGCGAACACAAGCGGGTTCTGGCCCGTGGCCTTTTAACTTCCACTGACGCAACCAGGTGGTCCAGTTTATCTGGTCAGTCTCATAGGTTCATGGTTCATTCTCCAAGATCAGATCTCCATCGAATCATATTTTCCCGTCTTGCGCTCGAAATGTCCGATCCGTAGAGGAATACATACGCAGAGAAAAGCAATGTTTGCATAATATAATAAAATGAATACTATATTATGCAAGCTTATAATAGAAAACCCTCGTAGGCGGGGTTAAGAACTGCAAGTACTTTTTATAATACGAATACAATCTTTTTATTTAAAGTAAATGAAGCACCGATTGAAAACCTTCAAATTAATGAAATAATTTAAAAACCTCGAAAGAAATACTCTTAATCGCGACGTTAAATCTGTAATTAAAATTTAAATGTAATCCAATGAATTCATCCAAAGAGCGTAGACCAATTATAATTCTAAAAGCATATTATATTTGCAATCAGTCCCGGCAAATTAGCCTAACGATTCCCTTAAAGCCTACCTAATATAACCATTTCTATATTCACCCCTTGTCTAAATTGGATGTAGGCTTTTTATGAGTCCCGTCGGAGGTTTTTTGGTTGAAATGTACGTTCCCGGAGGTATAACGAAAGATCAGGTAAATGGAGAGCTTTCCGGAGGGAATGTTTTGGGAGTATCATAACCTGTTTTGTTTTTTCGTAGAAACTGTTACGAAAGGCTTTTACGTTTTACTGTTTCACGTGATATGTGTTTGTGCTTTGAGTAACTTGGTTTTTAAATTAACGACATCAGTTCACTGGTGATCTGTTTAAGTGCGTATTCTTAATTTTGTAATGTATATTTATATGCTTTTATGTACGCTCACAAAATCTATATAATATATAAACTATAAGTTTTATGGATATGATTCTTTGTTATTTAAATCAATAAACCATCCAAGTTCATGTGTACTGTATTTGTTTAGATATTGCACGCATTTGAGTAGACAAATATAATATGTAAATAACGACAGGTTTGTTGTCAGTTTCACACCAACAAATCATACAGAAAACAGTTTACTTTTTTCTGTTTTTGATAATGATTATAAATTTATAATATACACAGTAACCACTAAACCATAAGCAAGTCAAAGCAAAGCACATGTTACTATATAATACATATATTACTAATTTACAGTCAACGATAAAAACCCCCTGCCTCTGATAAGAGAAGACGGGCTTTTTATCTCATCCTCGTGTCCTAATGTGGATAAATTAAAACGCATTCACTTAATTTAACCGGTCGACGTAAACGAATTATTTTTACTGAGCCTCCCAAATATTTCCGTTTCCGTAATTTGCAAAGGGTTTTTTGATTTGAATGAATTTGATTCGGTACGATTAAATGACAGGAAATTATCTATTTGAGATAAAAGGAATTTTCCCTAGTTATCTTTACTGCTCCCTTTTTATATAGATTTTAATGTAGAGGCATTAATAATAAAAAAAAGGGAGAAATATAAGAGTCTTTACTCCAACTTTGATTTTGATGTCATTCGTGACTCGTGAATATTGTAAAATTAAATTTTAATTAAAAATATACTAATGAAACAACGTCGAACAAAAACAAATTTAAAAAAAGGATGGTTGAACTATTATTCCAAAAAAATCTATTTAGATTTAATTTTGATTACATGCAAGATGTTATATAGTTCGTATAGCATAACCACAACAAAAGCTTGATGACTATGCATCAAATAAAGCAGTGATATATGAACGAAAAAGGTAAGTCACAGGCCCGGTACAAATGGAAGGCAACAGGCAATAGAAGGGATTCGCTGCGTCAGAGGGGGCGCGTTATCGCGTATAACCCCCGATTGAACAGGAATTGAGACAAAGGTGTAGGGAATTAGAGAAATGGAAGCAACAATGACCTTTTCCTTTATTTAGTATGAAACTAAAAACAGTGTAAAATTTGTAAAGATTAGCAGGAATGAGTCTTTGTTTTTAAATCATTTTTTATTTAAATAAAATATCAAGCTGCTTCCTGTCCGAGAACTCTGTAACCATCAGCAATGAGGTGCCAATTGACAGGTCTATAAACGCTGAAAGTGCAAGCAAGTAAGCCCTCAACTGGAATCCTCAAAGCAAAAGGAAACGTGTCCTCCCAAAAATACCTGGCAACCAAGCATCATTGCAACCTCTCTGCCCCACCTGGGGAACATAGTACTTTAAGTCAAGTGATCAGCCTTCACATCACATACCCTTTTCTTACATTTAGGGTATGTGCAAATGTTAAAACGAACATTAAAATTCCTTACACAGTCTGGATTCGAACTCACTATTAAACTACTCGACTAATACTTGACGATACAACGATAAAACACATTTTGACAAAATGTTGTTTCTAACGAATACAAATATATCATAATTGAAAGAAGATCTAGTATTTTATATTTCCACGAACTTAAAGGTAGAATGGAAATCACTTAGCCTGTTGTATGTCAAGTGCTATAGCTGTCCTTTTGTAAGGCACGTAGCATTGAGAGTAGTCTTAGTTATTGGAAATCTAAGATTTCCAATACTTTCCAGAGACGTGAATTTTTTAAGGAAAACGTATGGAAAATTAATAAAAAAATAGAAATACCTCAAAAAAACCATTTGTGTCTAAGGAGTTGTAGGTACTCCTTTCTGCAACTGTTTCGTGATCACTTGTTTTTTCTGAGAGGCAAGTATGTAAGGTCTGATACTTTCAACTTTTTTTGGGTCTGAGAGATGACCGTTTCCACACATTTTCTTTCACCGTGCGGGCAAATGGCAAATACGCGCTTAAACGGAAAGTCTATTGGTGCACAGCCAGTAATCGTACCTACAACTTCAAGGATATAGGATAATAATTTGACTTAAAAATATAGGAATATATTTGATTATAATCTCACCCACTGTATATGAATGAGGCATTCGGATAAAATTTATTTGCTAACAAAATATTAATTTTTACACGTAATTTAGTAAAAAATAAACGGCTCAAAAATAAGAGAATTTGCTTCAACTTAGATTTTGTTCCTTTTGGAGTAGATACTCTTGTAACTCAACTTGAAACTCAAGTGCACAGGCGCTCATTAAAGATTTAAGTTGGCGGCTGGTAGATAGTACTGGTGACCCCAGAGCTGGTGCTTTTTTCCTGAACGAATAAGTATCTCAATACAGACAGGAAATGCTACTAGCGTTAAAGGTACACTGCCACAGAGACGAAACTTTTTATATTGTTAAGAAAATTGTAAATACTTTTTATTTGATTTCAAACGCTCAAGATATATTTAATGTGCGAAACCAGGGCTGGTTGCTAGTTCTGAATAATTAAGTAATACAAAGTTGAAAGTGTTTTCAAAAGCAATTCGGGGGGGTGAAATTAACCAAAGTCGCCTATTTAATACAAGAAGGCCCAACTTTTTAATTAAAGCCGTATTGGTGTTTGCGGAGACGGAAGTTAATATCGTCAAGTAACAAATTGTATTCAAAAAGCTATTTACAATTCTACGTCATTATAAGGCAAAGTAAAGTTAAAAGGCCGGCGACGCACTTTCAATGAGCAATGAGTGTCTATGGCTGGCTTAACATCAGGCCGCCTGTTACGTAAAGTAGGTGCTGAAGATTTGTATTGATATATAACAGATCTTAAAAAAATGAATTAGCTCATAAAATCCGCGTGATAATTTGAATTAAAATTATTATTTTTTGCAAAAAATAAAAAAAATAATAATAATCGTTTATTAGATAAGATAATGGTCCTAGTGGATCGACTAATTATAAAAATACGCACAATCAGCCGTATATAACTAGGCAAGCAAATGTCATATTAAGTCTTATAATGTTATGTAATAAAAACATTAACATAATATTATAATAATAAGTTAAGTAATTTTTGAATTGGTGTCAAAATACTCTATAAAGGCACCTTGCCTTTAAAAATTTAATTACCGTGCCCTTGAAAGCATTACACGGCATAACTTCAATGCAGGTGAATAAATAGTTTGATAGCCATAGCACAACAAGCTATACAAGCAAGTTTCTGTAAATGATTTGGACAATTTTAGATGCTTTTTTTACAGTTATAAGGACTGACTTAGTTATAAGGCTACTTCAAGGACATATATACTTAGTACTGTAAAAATACCGAGTACGTAAAAAACAGCTTACGAGAGGTTCAATGTCGATACTAACCCTAATTATATTTTTTCAGCGTAATAAAAACTTTGTTCATATCTACCGAATTTAGTCGTGATAAATAATTGCTGCGTGTTTTGAAACCGCTTTGCGAGTCCGACTCAAAGCCAGCACAAATCTATTATGGCGCGTACATATCTAAACCCGGATCTGAAATGAATAGCCAGGAAGTTCAGACGATTTCAGCGATTCAAAATAAAAATTGAAGCCAATTATTTGCACAAAATTGCAACAACTCACTCCGCTTTCTGTATGTTTCCTTCTTCGGCAATTATCAGCTATCTGTGCCTCACACATTTGCCGACTCCCGGACGATGCATTCAATGTACGAGCAAGCATAATTTGCATAAATTAACACAACTAGGCTACTAGGTGAATAAGCTTTAGTCTTAGCGTCATTACTGAAGGTCTAACCTAAAAAACCTAACCAATACCTCGACTTGCTGCCTCCAAACCACTATATCCTCAGGGGATTAGGGATGTTGAGACCCATAATTGTCTTAATTTGGTGTGACCAAGAGTCCAAGAGTAGAGTACTACTCCCTACCGTGAGACTATTCGGTTCGGTAAAATTCAAATTCAAAATCATTTATTTATTTTATTTGTTTATTTACACTTTGTTACACTAGAATATAAAAAATGATAAAAAGGAGGGCAACTGGCGGCCTTATCGCTTTCGAGCGATCTCTTCCAGGCAACCACTGTGAGTAAAGAAAAAAATAAATAAAAATGTATTAAATTACATAGAACAAAAAAAAAACTAAACTAAAAAGATGATACATTAAAAATATAAAGTAAAAAGATACATAAATCACGATAATTTAAGAGAAGTCTCACGTCTGATAGTAGTTAGAATGAAATTTAGTGATACCATGTGGACAGGTAATGTTTGTACAGAAGAAATTTAAAGGAAGAAGCTTGCACAATGTAGAATTATGAACTTTAATAAAAAATATATATTAAATACTTCTAATTTTACATTAGCTGCCAGTCCTTAAATCAAGGGCGTAGAACTCTCAGCCACTCTTTTTAATCGCCATGTTTTTTGTTTTACAATATGTTTGTAAGGAGCTCCAACCATTACACCGAAAAAGCTTTTGTAATTAACTTTGAAAGGATAATGTGCTGGATATAGGCACATAGATCGTTTCACAATTACAAGGTAGTGAGAGTTAATAAAGCCGCGGAAAGTTGTCGCCGTCACAGCCGTGTAATATAATTAATATCGTTCACGTTCCTACAGCCTCCCTCTCACACCCTTCCATTTAGTTCCAGTTGGAGCTTACGCATAAATTGTTTTCAAAATGTGTATTTGGACTTTGATCAATAAAGCTTTTTATAAATTTGACGAATACTTAAATGGTCCTAATTTTATTTAAAAGAGATTTAAAAGAGTGACGGAAAGTTTCTTACCAGTTCTTCTTACTCGCTCTACGCCCTTGACTTACGAACTGGTAGTAAATGTAAATTTACAATTAATTTAACTTCTTTTCTGACGTTCACAAGTGTACTTGTTTACCTATATGAATAAATATTTTTTGAGTTTGAGTTTGACCGTAGCATCTCATTTGAAAGCCATGTTAACTGCGTAAAAACAAGAGATCCCTCAGAATTCGAACAGAAGCTGAATAAAAAACTATGTAAGCTGATTCTTTCCGTAATCATCTTACGAATAAGTATCGAAATACAGCGTTAAAGGTACTTTGCCACAAACTTTTTCGATTTGTTTTAATAAGCTTTTTTTAATTATTTTTTGTAGGTTAGGAAAATTGTTAATACTATGTTTACTAATTGTTTGATAGTTATGTTTAGGTTTTAATAATCCCGTAAGCATATGGATTTGATTTTAGCCTTCGATGAGTTTTGTATTTAAGCCTTCATGTGGCTTTGAACGACTAAAAAGCGATAGCTTCAGACATCATTAATGGGCCCTGAGTGAACCCTAAGTCTGTAAAATATTCTTACTCTTAGCTTTGTACATTTAACAAGGCCATCCTAAGACTAACGTCAATGTCTTTAGGAATGTGCTACCTAGGTGTTTGAATTATAAGACTAATAATCAAAATATCATCTATTATATACACCTTCATAAGTGTCTCGGTTAGTGTAAAAAAATGCTTTTAAATATACACATTTATACTTCGTTACTTCTTACAGCAATGGCCCATTAACCGCCCAGGCTATCGCTGAGTAGTTACAATTTTATAAAAGTACTTTAATCATAATAATTTATTATATATTGGCGCAGTACAAATCGGAACTATCCCTCCGTCATGTACACGAAATGACAAACTTCCAAAGCTCCAGCAAATAGGTATTTGTTGACTAAATTCGGAAGTGTTCATGCAACTGGTTGAACGACTTGTCGAGCGATCTGTTAAGCTTTGATAGAGTCATCAAATTTCTTATTTGATCTGAATTATTTGGTATTGAGATTTCCCCAAATGTATCCGACGAGATTGAGTTGTATTATTGTTATTAAATAGGACGCGGCTGAAGATTAATATTTATCCCTCTGTTTTTACTTGTATGAATAATAGTAATTTATTATTATTATTTAAGATTAATTTTTTATGTGTCCGTTTGAAGACCTCTATACCCTGTGAACTAGACATATATTACATATGTTTCATCAATCTTTTTTCCTGGAATTTGAACATAATCACCACCTGGTAACACTGGAGATGATTATAACAAACCTAACCTAAAATTATTAAGTAGACAATCATGAGTTTAAGGACTGTATTGGATGTTGGGTAGGAATTACGCAGGTCGATAAAAGGAGATCCAGAGATACTTCCCTAAAATAACAATCGTTCTATAAATTTGTGTATTGGTCCAGTTAGTTAATAACTTTAAAATGTAAACGCTACTTTGTACTAAATTTTGGCTAAGGGCGATTGAAAAGCTTTCATTGGGAAGAAACAGAACCATTTGTCAAAAGAAAGTTTTATCTAAACTAAAATATATCTAATTAATGCAAATAGTCAGGTGGCCTTCTAATTCGCGCAATCATTGCCCATGGACATCTTAAACTATAATTTCCTTGCGCTTCCTTTACCTCATAGTACCATGCATACGTGCTACACGTTACACCCAACGTTACATCATAGTGTTACGAAAACGGGTCGACTGCAATGTTTCTAGATTTTTCCACTAGTTAGAGAACTTTTCAGCAGGCTGTAATATGATTTCTGACCGTTTCAGGAGAGGGTCAATCACATATTAGAAAATTGTAATTTCCATAATGTTACCCTAGTTTTCAGGAAGCTGAAACCTTTTTTCAGTCGGTTTCAGAACATGTGTAGTAGTAGAGTGGTGCAGGTCAGTTTCAGGAGACCCGTTCTCAGGCGTTTCAGGCCTAGTTGATGGGTATACCCCTTTGATGGAGGAATATTCTAGACTATTCACTTTTTCTAGGTGTGGGACAAGGACGGAATGATACGAGAGAGAGAGAATATCCGAACTTTCTCGAAACTAGACTGAGCACTCTAGAACGCCGTACGACAAGGACGGAGCAACGTGCGAAAGAGACAAAGAGTGCGGACGTTCTAGAATCGTGCAATCGCTACTCAGTAGCAAGCCCGCCTAAAGAGTTCTCGAATATTGTTTAGAATTATTTCCAGGGATATATAAGCGAGCCGAAACGCGACTAGTCACCTTTAGTTTTGAATGCGATAACAAGAGAGAAACACCGAAGCGATAAAGTGCGAATAAAGTGATTACAAGTGATAAAGTACTGTGTGAAGTGTGCATAAGTAATAAGTGATTGTTTTTGTGTGTTATAAGTGCATTTCTGCAATTAATTTGGGCCCATAAATTCCTCATTCATTTTTCAAGAAATAAACCCTTGAAGAAATCTACGGCATTTTCTATCCGATCCCCTAGCTCGTAACAATATTATACATGATATAGTACATTATTTGTAATAATATATTCACTAAGTTATGTACAGATTAATAGCGTAATACCTACTCTGTGGGAAAGTGAAATAATCCCTCGTATACCCTGCTAACACAACTTGAACTCTCAATTAAGGTATAGTTATAAATTCACTTCGGCACTTCTAGCAGAGATTGAGTATAGACATACATTGGAGATGCAAGAAATTCTAAGTTTCAAATTCAGAATACAATTAGTGTATAGACCAAAGGAAACAAAATATTTTGTACTTTCGTTCCAGTTTTCTACTCCAACGTATACCTGTATCTGTATAACGTAATGTAATACCGGAAATAATAAAAGGACTATCTACAAAAAGCAAAGAGATACCGTCAGAAACTTTACTTGTGAAAAAACGTCTTGCAACTCTTCTACCGTATTAAGTTCTGAGATCCATGTAATACCAACTCGGTTAATTTATTCAGTCCCTACTTAAGAGACCTTATGTCTTAAGTTATTACTTAATTAGCTAACCTAACAACATCTTAAGTTTCCATATCAATATTAAAAATCTTTTATGTTTTAAAGAAATAGATAGAATTATCTATACTGGTAATAATACATATATACAAAGGGTAATAATACAAACACACGACATATTATTATCTCATCACCTTAATTTTGAAGACAAAATCAATCAGATCACACCTGCTCTGTTATGGAAATAATTGAATCAAATAATGTTAACGAATGATAAAGTTCATCAAAACTTATTTGAATTGAACTTTACAATTTAATTATTTAAGAAATAATTACCAGGGTTGAGGATCATTCCTCGGGTTGAGGTGAGATGGAGTAGAATCCCTATTTTGTTTTAATTTTCTTTTTAATTATTTTTATTATTACTATGTAGGTTAATAAAATTGTAAATACTGTATATTTATGTATTCATACGTAAATATTATTATTTAAGACTTTTCCATAATACATTAAATGTGTTATTTTAAGTTAACTGAATTACGAATTTAGTTAAATTAAGATAGCAAAATATTACTATATTCCGACTAAAATATCTAAACATATGTTTATGACTTGTGAAGTTAAACACTGATGATTTTCTATCATCTAACTACGAACGATACTGCAACGTGGTGTTAAAACCCACACGGATAATACATTTTCTATTATATCAAAGCCTATTGGATGTGGGATTTGGAGGTTTTCCACCCAGACGTCTGAAATCGTCTTGCAAGGGCTATCTGTTACTTTGTCGTAAAGTCCTATTCTGGTACCCCGTTATTAATAAATCCGTAATATTTTTACTTATAATTTTTCTATCGGTTATACAATTAGGACAAATGATTCCAAAAATGTATAAGCTTGTTCCGGACTATTGTATTTCATTAGATTCATCACTAATAGTTAGAGTCTTAGAATTGAATTTATTCGAAAACAAAAAAATGGTCGAATTTGGAATTAAAACTCGTTCATTTTTTTAAAACACAAGTAGTCTGTTGTTTGATTTGTGCGAATATTGTTTGAAATCGAACTCGTACCTATGTTTAATAATAATATGTATTTATTTGATTATTCAGATCATTAATCCGCATTTTGTTGAAAAATTTGATCTAAGTTGCTTATTTTAGTAACTTACTAGAAAAACAAGTTAGTACAAAAATATTTTAACAGTTAATGTATGTTTATGCAATACAAAAACAACACAACCACTTCTACTTCTTGACTTCGTTTCGTTTCATATAATAAAGCCGTTTACAAACATAATACAACATATAAATAATTGATAAAACAAAATTTTTCTTTAGCAACCAGTTATATGGTTTAACATAGGCATCCCCTATTTTTGTCCATTCTGATCGTTCCCGGGCTAGTCTGCTTCATCTTTTCCGCAGACCATAGGGATATAAATTTCTACTTGATGTCCCCTAATCCTTTCTAGTAAATGTAGCCGTTTGGAAGATTTGCTCGACAAGGCTGCCATTAGATTCATATACCAAATTATCGAGTTATTGGTTATTCAGAATAAGGTTATAATGTCTGATATAGGCTGAACTTCCCTATAAGCTCCCGTAATAGGATTTCGATATTGTACTTGCGAGCTAATATCAAATTATCAAGGATGCTCGGCGTATTGTACCTTCCATGTATTGGAAGTATATAATTATTGGGTACAGTTCCCTTTGATCTGGCTTTGGCTTAACGATCTTTGTGTAGTATTGATTTTGACAAATTAACGGCATGTGCGTTATTACAAAGGTATTATTCCATACGTATAACCCTTTATACGTTTTGACTTTGTCCGACCAACTATTTATGCGTACTGCTTATGATAGAATAACAAATGGAAAGAAAAACACTTTATTACATATAATATAAAGCATGTATTAATAGAGAACTGTGTGGGGTCTACACAAGAATTCCCTGTGTCGTGGGCAGTTAGTCTCTTCTATTTGACATAAAATAAAATATAAAAATTGCCTTTATACAAGTACACTACACTTAACTATACTAAGTCCATGTCATTTATGTCTTACACTAGTAGTCGACCTCCGACGGAGTGAAGGCCTAAATATTTGTATGTCTGTGCCTGTGCATGTGATTATGAGTATACGTATTTGTGGGTGTGTGAGAGAGAGTATGTGTACTTGCTATACTATTTAGTATTGACTATTTACTGTATTATTTTGTATATCATTTTTTAATTTCTGTTAAAAATGTCAAATTGAGAAAATAAATATTGTGCTGGGCACAAATTCTATTTATAGTGACGATATGATTTGTTTACGTTAACCGAGAAAAGGGTAGTGTTTCTTGTTCACCATCTAGGATCAAAAAGGAGATTGAGGTGGGAGATCTGGACAGTCTAGTAGTTCTTGAATGAAATGATAATCATTGCGGTATAATGCACAACAAGTTGAAAACTTAACACTATATAAAATTTAGGAATTGGGTCCTAATAATCTTCAACTCCTTGTTGTATCATTATTCGTGTAATGAATTATCATTCAACGTCGGGTCTATCAGGTCGTAAATATAATGTAAAATCCTGCACATGCTGCTGGACTGTCCGGCGTATGGGGCATCCAGGTACCAACTAGAGCAGAAAACGTGGCTCTGACAAAGCCTTCATTGCCCCAGTTTATCACACACCCCGAACACAGAATGTACCCAGAGAATCTACGGGACATCAGCTTCAGTAAAAAAATACTGTGTAGCTGCCTGCGACATAAGGCATGCCATAGAATAATTGTTACCTGCAGCTGAGTATCATCATCGGCCGTCGAGGCAGAATATGAAATTCCACCCGTATCACCTCGACGTCCATCGTTTCACAGCTGAGCGTTTTTAAGGCAGTTTCTGCCGCGCACCACCACTATGTGGAACCAGGTGCCTGTCCACTGAAGTATTTCCAAACCAAATTGACTTAGGGTCCTTCGAGAAAGAGCTTACCGATTTTTAAAAGGCCGGCAACGCACTCGCCAACTCACTGGCATTGAGTGTCCATGGTATAAGTAAATTGATAAAAAAAACGTAATAAAACATAATAAATGGGAACCCATGGACTGGGATAGCTGCTGGGCCGTCTCGTAGGCTCGTTTGCTAACTAAACTTTTTAATCTCATAATGACAGGAACCCTAATGCTCTAAAACAAATAAAACCATTCTACCACACGCCATAATTTACAAAAGCAGTTGAAGTACTCCCGAGGGCCCGGCAAAGATAGTCGCATCTGAAGTTTGACAGTTAAAATCACCGTAACGTAGATACCCGTTGGGACACTAGAAAAACAACGTAAGTGAGTTTTGACGTGTAACTTGAAACAATCCTTTTGGTTTTCGTTTGTTTTATTGAGTGGCAGTACCTTTGTGTAGGTTGCGGATTATATACATGTTTGAATCGGCTGTTATATCGTTTTTGGGTTTGAAAAACTTTACCATCTTTATTATACTTTACAAAAATATATTTCGTATATAAAATAAAAACAATTCCATATTTTGAAGAGACAAAATCTGATTTAGAATTTCCTTATTTTTTTAGACATACAAATCTGCTTGGAAATGCATTTAGCATGAATTCTATAAATGTAGTAAGATTAAGAAATAATGTAATTAATTACATTATTTCTTAATCTTACTACATTTATAGTTGGATCAAAAAAACTTGAGATGGGAGAGGGTGGTAATGGTTTGTTAAACTTGTAGTTTTCCTAACTGCTACTAGGTTTGCTTGACACTTTAGAATTCAATGTTCTTATGGACGGAATAACACTGATTTTATTGATAAACAAATAAAATCAGGGCCGCTATAACCTCTTTAGGTGTGGAACTCTCTCTCTTAGTTTTCTGAATCTGTGTTATGATCATTTTTCAATCTAATAGGCAAGTAGGTAATCAGCTGTCTGTGCCTAATACACGCCGTTGACTTTTTTGGATCATGTAAATTATTTCCTTACGATGTTTTCCGTCACCGTTCGAGTGAATATTAAATGTGCACAAAGAAAGAAGTCCATTGGTGCACAGCCAGGGATCCAATTTACGACCTCAGAGTTGAGAGTAGCACGCTAAAGCCACTAGGCCAACACTGCCCTCGATTTTATTGATATACTTGTAATATCACTTTAATATTTTTGTACGTTCATATAATCAAGGTTTCATTAAAAATCATGAAAATTTAGTTTATTTCATGGCAAAATATTCTTCTAAGCTAAATGAATATTTCTAATTATTCAATTAACCATAAAACGAAAATAACGACTTATTGGCAAACTTATTTAATATAATTAGGTCATTAATTGGTCTAGTTTCAGCGGTACATTGGATGAGTAATTGATATCAAATCAGCACAATTGTCTATATCAAATTAACATGATATGTGTCAACAATATAGGCCCTTACTTATGGAATTGACGTATTATCGGACTGGCCACATTGACCTCAAATATCTTTGGTTAGGAATTCTTAATTCAATTTGTTACTTGTGAGCATTCATATTTAACACAAATAATGTTGAGGGTACGACAAGAAGATCCTATGTTCGTGGGCTCCACCATCACGTGAATGTCGAGGCTATTCAACTCCCTGACACCACGAGCCTAGTGAGAAGATTGAAAAGGACAAAACCATTTGAACTAGTGATAGTGCGCGTTAGTATTAAGTGCTAAACAGTGAGTGAAAAAATATAACACAAGAACAGAGTAGAATCCCTTTAATAGAGACTGTAAGAAAGGTAAGACTTAAATTACGTATTAGTCTTAAGTTAGGCTAGATCGTAATGTTCCATGATGTCTTAGTAAAGCCACAAGTAAAAAAAACTTGTGAGCATAGTGCACCAACTAGTGCCGCACTCGTTCACTATAACTTTCTTAAATGTGGCCAGACGATCTCGGTTTTCTATTGACAGTAACTGCAAACCATTATGGAAAACCTATTTGCTAAAGGGCAACCGACCAAGGCAATCGACAAGGCTAGACCAGATCAATCCCGGACCTTGCTCCAACAGATTACAATTTTAATCGAAATTTGGATAACTTCTTGCAAGGTCAAAAATTCTTCAACTCCGGGCAGCCGACCCGCCAACCGCCTTCAAAGATTTTATTAATTCCCGTCCAAATATTTTTGAAGTGAAACTTCTTTATCGGCGTCGTAAAAAAAATTACCGTCACTTTTTTCCATTACGCGCCATCTTTCTTCTTCTTCTTCTTTCTTCTTGCCCCACGGTTAATTCGAAGAGATTCGAAGCCATTAATAACAAAAATATATAATAACGATAACAATGATAGTAATAATGATAGTAAAATTAAATTCTGTAATAAGCTTAGTAGTAATAAGTTAATATGAAAAAAATGTATTATTTGTATTCATGTCTATGATAATAAAAGCCTTTTGTTAACTTATATTATTTAACTTTATTTAACCAATTTCTGTAAAGTTACATGTAGTAGATAATTTTTCGAAAAATGAGATGATAAAGAAGTTTCACGTCTTACGTATGTACACACGCACACTTTTGTTTAATAAAGGGCTAACTAACTATAAGATGGCCAAAGTGCATACATAGCAATGGTACACACTTTGATTAATTAAATAAATTCTCGTTAGAAACATATTATTGTTCCACTTATAAACGGCCAATTCTTATATGATTTGTAATAAGAATAATAGGTACACGTGAACATCCGTTTAATAGTCTCGTTATCTTTAAAGAAACAAAAAGAAAAGTTTTCCTAATCGCCGTCAATACAAAAGGGTTGCGAAAAAAATATTTCCCGGACAAAGCACTTTCGCTCCGGGGCGAACGTCAATCACCGACTGGCCGGTAATTGGTGTTTTTACCCTACGATTATACGTCAGATGTTTCCGACGGTATTAATTCGGAAACAAATAGATTGTTCTTTTTTTTTGTTAAAATTAATTAACTATATTGAGCGGTTCCAGTGCACAGGCACATATTAAAGATTTAGGCTAGCGCCCAGTATTGCTGATGCTGACCTCGCTCAACGAATATTATCACAATACAGCGACGAAATTCTGCCAGCGTTAATGGTACACTGCCACAAGGAAAGGATAGTTGAATTTGTTTTAACTTTCTTTTTATCAATCTTTTATAGTTATTATTATTACTGTGTTGGTTACGAATATTGTAAAGACTGTATATTTGTGTTTGAAATAAATTATAGGACTTGTGACTATATTGAGAATGTATTTTCACTGTGTTAGGAACATCACCCGCTGAGCTTATAAGTTCAAAGCCAATGCCATGTGCCAATAGATTGATCTATATACGCAACCAATATCTGCTCTGTCAAGGAAGAAATAACACATAGTAAATAATAATATAAGTAATGACAGTAAATAATAATCATAATAAGTAAGCCTCATTTATTTCTTGAAACATTAACAAAATATACACACACTTAAAAAAAAAATTTTCTCAGTCTCAGTGTTACACCCTTACCTTACCCTTAATGTTACCTGGGCATTTACTGGTACCAAAATCAAGGCTGTATAACAACTGGTAATACCTTTGTCAATCTCTAATCACCAATTATTAAAAATATTATTAGTCTTTTAAGGAAATTTAACTATTACATAGCTCAAGATATGAATAAATTATTAAGAACAGAACAAAATAGATGTAGATTCTTGACTCGTTCTGTTTGTTCTTTTTTGAAATAGGAGCACATACGTTATAAACAAAACGAAAACACTTGCTTAAGAAATATATTGGGAAATCCCGGACCTTTTTGGCCTTACAATCTTGCATCCGTTTTATTCATGTGTAAGTCTACGATTTTAATAACAATAATTCATCGGAGCACAGCCACGGTGAACACGATTTAAGGCACGCTTAAATCGTGTAAGCATTATCAAATGTGTGTAATATAATTGGATATTTCTCTACATCTTTCGTCATTACGTGGCTAACACTGAAAATGTTTAAAAAATGAAAAACGACTTAATGTAGAATGTTGCCAATACTTTTATTGTTTTTCTAAGTAATCTCCGTTCCTCTCTACCCATCGTCGCATTCGACGGAACCACTGAGAAAAGCATTAATTTCCCTTAAGAAGTCTGTAAAAGAAAGCTTACAATTTGCCATATTTTTGTTTGTAATAGCATAGCTCCTCCTATCGTGTACCAGATGATCTGTTTGGATCGTTATATACGATATATATGTATACATGCATTACTTCATCTAGAGACCAAAAGTGTGACAAATATATTCGAAAATGTTGAATATCTTTAAAACCTTACCTAAGAACAATACCAATACAAATAATTCTGTTATTTAATATGACAGCAGTATTTTTAAGAAATATATTTTACCCTTGATAGTGTCTACATAATAACATTTATCAAAACAGTTTGGCATGACGCCAGTTACATAAAGACAATAGTCAAGTTATTCAGTAAGTTTTGATACACCTGCGGTCGCTCTTGAGAATATTAATATAACTGTATCTAAGCCCGCATTCTGTGATAATCTTATTTTGTTTCTTGCGCCAAACTGTTTATAGTAAGCTTAGTTATAAGTCATAGTTACCGTAAGAATTTTTATAATGATAGGTTGGAATTTAATCACTAATTTATCATAGTAATATCCTACTCTTATTTTTACAGGAATAATTTTAGCAACATGCCCTACAACTTAAATAGGCAGGGCACGTGGTCCGTTACACAGATGACAGATAGTCTATAACAGGAACCGATTGGACTGATCCAAAGGGAAAAAGGGACAAAAGCACTCCAATAGAGCAATGTGCCGACGGGGTCGAAAGCGTAGCTTGAAAAAAATAGATAACCGACCTCACCGACCTGGATTGGCCTAGTGACTTAAGTGACAACCTCATTCCCGAGGTGGAGTTCCGTCGAATCACGCCTGATCAATGGAATTATTGGTTCTATATACCAGCCGCTAGTACGGTGAAGTAACATCGTGAGGAAACGGGTATTCCTTATACCCAAAATCACTACGTGACTAAAAATTAAGATTATCCAAGAAACGCATGCAATTTTGGGCCAAAACCTGTATAAAGGGTTGTGGCGCCACTGGATTATTAAAAAATAGCGATACATTCTTTCAAACCGGCACATTCTTGCGTTATTATGGTATTTAGGCAATAAATAACAAAATTTTCAATAATGAAAATTAAGTTTAAAGGCTCATTAAAAATAGCTCTCAAATAATAAAAAATATATTTGTCTAATTTTCTGAAAGCTTAGAGTGGCAAACTTGATTATAACATCTGAAGCTTCTTATCCATCACAATTTAACAAACAAACCAATGCAATATTGTTCAAAGTTTCGTTTCAAATTAGCGATTCCCCCAAACGGAGTGGTATTCGGCTGTGGGAGAAAACTCCCCCCCCCCCCCAATAAAAACTTTTTGATTAATTACGTTTTACGGCGATGTTCCAGTCAGGTGTCTCCGATACAGAGACTTAACGCGAAATGAGTTTCAGTTTTGTTTAATTTTCGGACACTCCAAAGCTTTATGTTTTTGCAAGAAATAATGGGCTTTTTCGAGTTCAAAACTTTTCATGTTTTAGGGTAATGCTATTATTCTTATTAAGAACGAACAGAGCAAAGAAAAAGAATAATTATTTAGAATAAAAACGAATTCATTAGCGCAACCAAGTCACTTATTATCGATACGAATTGCTCTCCCCTGGAAATATGTTTAGCCTAGACTAACCATTTTAATGTTCTTAGTATTCTTTATAATCTAAAGACGCACTAAATATTCTATAAAAGCAGGCATACGACCGTCTTACATGATATTTACTGCAGAAATTTCAATTGAAATTTAATTTCAACTTACGAGAAACTGAAGATTTAATTTATTACATTTTTGTTACCTTAACGGTACACTATCATAATCATCATTGTGCCCTTGTGGGGCTAAGCTTTCTGAAGTACATTTCGCCATTGCAATCTATTTAGTTCTTGCGTGCGACTTCGAACCCCTATGGTTTCAATGTCCTTGACAGCTCCATCCCACCAACGCAGCCTTGGTCTACCGAGTTTTCTCTTGCCACTCGTCAGTAAAGACATTGTCCCAACCACATGAGCCTCTTGCATTTTATCAATTGGACGACGTTGGCGTAATCAAGGATCTTATAAAGTTTTTTTCTATTACAAATAGCAAACTAGACTTGTAGAATTACAAAATTAAATTGATTAAAAACGTAAAAGCTAATCAAAAGAATCTTGAGTCACAATTGATACGTTGCAAAATACAATAAATAGTATATTTGTAAAAGTCACCATAAAATTCATATAAAAAAATAAGAAATCACTATTATACCTTTATCTTTAATGAGAATTAAATTTATATAGCAATGTTATTCATAATTAATGTTTTCAATTCCTATATTTTTGTGTGTTCTAATATGTAAACCTACTAACCTTTAGATTTAAGTTATTAAGTTGTAACTAACATAGTTATGGAACCATGTTTTCTGAAATAAACAATTTTTATTTATTTATTAAATATATTATTAAATATTTTACAGAAATCAAATAACAACAGCTAAATTTTAATATATAGATATTGTAAATATATTTTGATCAAACTATTTGTTCAATTAAATCGTAATTAAGGTGTTATTTCTTGTTTGTTCTTCGAAGAGGGTTTGTAATTGAAATTCATCTTTAGAAATTCTCCAGAGGCATTAAACTTAGGAATCTGTTATCCTTTGAATAAGAATTCCTGGAAACAATTTTATGACTGAAATGTGACTTGTACTTACAGAAATACCTTTCGTTAAACAATATTGTCTACGTTTAAACTAGATCATTTATTTTATGCACAACATTTACACTAAATTACAGTAATTAGTTATTACTATAGTAATACGAAGTCCCATTTTCCATTTGTTGAAGCGTTTTAGTTGTCCAACCAGCTGCCTTTGTCTTCTTAACAAAAACTTTTAACGAGTTAAAATAGTAACCAACTTGGCCAGTGATCACCGCACCTATAAACTATTACTCCAACAGGCAGCCCAACAGACCAACGACCCTACGAACGAATCGCTGTGATGGGCCCCAGTTTAGGTAAAAAAGCCTTGGCAGACCACGGCGAAGATGGGCGGAATGAAATGAAAAGGCATTTTGCCTAGATGGGATTTACTCCTATAACAATTATTAACAATAATAACCTAATTTAAGTCAGTTTATAACAATAATAATATCCTTTTAACACAGATACTTTTACATTCAAACACGCTTCTATTTCCATCTACCTTTAGGTTTGCCCTTTTTGGAGGAGGCCTCCAAATCCCGTCATTCCTCTCCCCACCTTGGGCACCAGCTTAGTACATTATGGCCCCACTCTTCGGTTCCTCAAGCCATACCCGCCAAACCACTTCGGTTTATTTATTTGTATTGTAACACCTTTAATTAGTTGTTTTTCTTAAATCTGTATTATTTATTTTGTCTACATTTTCTTCCCTATCATACATCGTTCTATTGATCTTTGACAGAACTGTAGCAATTTTGATATCCATATCACAGTATACAAATATAGAAGAGCTTTATTTGAATTACGAGGCTTGTTTTCTTATTTCTCATGACTTCTTTAAACACCCAAAAGCCCTTCGATACTTATTGCCTATAAAAATTGGGCTTAGATATAGGACCTACGCATAGTAATAATGAAATTGATTCGAGTTTATCAGTGAAAGAAATTCCATGTATATATTAAATATTTAGCAAAACTTAAAATTTGATCCAGTTTCTTATGTGCCGTCATGCCTTTGATATTCTTGTGTCGATTTCTTTTATACTAACCCATACATAGTTAAACATCAAAAATTAACTGGAAATATTAAAGTAAATAAGATACTTATTATTAAAATATAAACACATACATCGCGATCAATGTGACTATCGCAACTTGAAGCACCGTTTATTTAATCATGCAATTTTTAATTAATTCAGTTCAATAGTAGTCACGTTGAGAAAATAGACCAATTACTAAAGGGAAAATCGTTTATTTCTAAATACATATTCAATGACTTGACCGGACGCATCAAAGTAAAATTTAAATGAACTTTGGACCCTTGGCTTGATTAGTTGTCCCCATGTTAGTAATTGCTGGCTTTAAATTGAAACGAATCATTCAATTGTAACTTTCTAAATGATTAATTGGTTCTTTGAACCTTGATTATAGACTTAAGACGATTCATTGTTTAATATAGATAATTATATTATAAAATAATTAATTTAATTTATAGTAAACTATGAAACTAAAACAATACAATTAATCACTTAAAATATAACCTTCACTTTACTGTCGTATGCCAGACATGTTTCTAGAGTGGACAAAATGAGATCTCAGTAGAAGAGGGGGAATGATGACCGACAAGTGTTTCATTTATCTCGTAATCTGAGCTAGAGAGATAGGGTAGGAGATGGCAGTGAGCACTATATTAAAAACGTATACTAAATTTATATAATTGACTTAATACAATTTTTTTAGGTTTCGGCTGACAGTATGTCGCTGTACGTCGACCTTTTTATTAAAATTTGATATGAGGCGTGTTAGCTAACAGCCACAGCTATTATTGGGCTCAATAGCTTCAGTTTCTAATGTTATCTTATGGGGTAACAGTGTAGATGCCACTGCCGTATTTATAAGCCGGTACAGTGTAAATTTATTCGTAAATATCCTAATATGTATAAAAAAGGGACGTTACAAAAGCCCTTACTCACTGGTCGTAAAAACTGTTTCCACCTACATCAAGACTAAAAAATACAAAAAAAAATTACATCAATCAGGACCATTGACCTACTCGATTGACCTACCAGAAAATTTGAAGAATGAAATAAATAACTTGTGGTTTAACTTTAACTTCTTTACAAAATGTAAGTTTATTAATAATGTTAAGTACAGGTTTAAATACATTTAAAGTTTTATAATAGCACGTTATCTAGTTAAATAAAGTTTATTTTAATATCACAAAAAATATTACATTATTAAAGAAATAGACATTTTTAATTTTAAAATGTTGACTATGCTAACTTCACGGTGTCAGTATTTTGTGACGGTGTGCGGGTGTTGGTTTTTCGTGACGGTGAACGCGCGCATCGTACAAATTTACTCTCATCGTTTTTCCCTAATGCGCCAAAAGAACTATAACTTCATAAGTTTGGTCCCTGTGGCTGTGTAGGTTCAATTTATTGTTTACTTATTGCATACAAAATTTGGATTTAAATATAATACGCATATCCTGAAATTAATTTGCATTTATCATTGAAAAAATGCATTCATACATATTTAACAAACTAACAAATTTGATCCAGTATCTAAGATAACACGTTGGTATTTTATAACGCTGTCAGGTATTTATACATTTACTCAATCTAGAAGTGCTACTTGCAACAATAGGTAAGGGCAGTTTATGACGTACTATTGAGACAAAGAGGCTTTCAATGTTTTCAATAGACATTTCCTCGATTCAGGTATTTGCAATTTCAATTAATTTACCCTATTTTTCAGCACTTTGCTTCCCCAAATAAAGGGTAACACAAAGAACACGTAAAGTTTTCCCTCATGCGTTGTAAACTACCCTCTTATTTCAGTACTGCTTGGGGTCGGGCCTATTGCCTGGGGGAAACTATCAACGAATAACATATTTGCAGATGCATTAAAACCTTTTTAATCACATAAATTTAGATTAGACACAATAAGTAATAGTTTATCTTGTGTGTATAATGTTAAGAAATAATCATTTGTATCGTAAAAATAAACAAATTGTTTTTTTTGTAACCGGCAAAACCTACAACCATACTCGATCGGGAACAGATCGGACTTTAAAGTCGTGTAAATTTTTTCCCCTGTAATATAATAGTGAGGCAAACGAGCCCACGAGATTCCCAAAAACATCAGTCATCGCAGCCCACGGACAGCCATTTTTATTGGGCTGTCGTTGCCGGCCTAAGAGGGAGAGCTCACTACTACTACTACACTCTAACTTTGGAGGTCAAATCTCTGTGATAAGATTCCCACCGGGAGTCCATTCCGCAGTTTGCAAAAGAAAATGCATTGTGAAACGGATTATGGAAGACTTCCAGCCATCAAGGTGATGTTGATGAAATTTTGAATTGAAACGGCTCGTACGGTGTTGAGACGAGTCAGGAGGGATCAACCCAAAACAACTTTTCACAACACTCATCACAATGCACTTTGTGGGAAATGCTAAGAGACGCAAGATTTATTTTAGTTAAAAAATTAATGTAATTAATGTAACCAATTGTGGTGGTATGGAATAAATAACTTGATTTAAATGGAGAAAGAAAGCCACGGACAAAGTAATTTGGAAAAAGCTGGAGCAGGCCTTTACCCGTGAAGGGGTTCCAATCGACGGTACTGAAGGTAGCTAGAATATATTAAGAGAAGAAGAAGAAGAAAAAAAATCTAAGCTGCTTATTATATGTTTGTAATGATTGGAAATTAAACGGGCTTTCATTATTATTAACTTGCTTCAAAGAGACACGACTTTTTGCCTACAAAACCATACAATTGCCTTATCTTTGAAAATTTTCCTTTACGGTCTATTTACAATATGGCAAGTTTATAACCGGTTTTTACTATTTTCCCTGAATTCTGCATTATTTTTCTGCCATAAGGTGATGATGGGATCGATATTTGTTATGTATATTGTGTTTTTTTTTTCAATTTAAAACCACAAAGATTAATTTTAAATCGTTCGATTATTATTGTATACATATTCAGAAAAAAATGATTTTAGTGAATTCCGTTTTTCTATCCATCGAGATGTCGAACAGATTTGAAACTTATATATAGAAGAGGCGCGTTAAAGTCAAAATACTTTAAAGAATATTGAAAGGATGTGATGTACCAATGAATGAAGATATGGGAGATCAACGGCGCGACAAGTTGGTTCATTAGTATGGAAAAATGTATAACATCTTAAACAAGACTCTCTCTCTCTTTATTAAGGATAATCAATGTTTAATCAAATGAGTTATGAGATACATTATTTATCTTATTTTGAAATGAGTACACAAAATAGGTGACTAGCATTTTGTACCTGCCACATGTCGTAGTTTTATCATAATGTACTCATTGAAACGCACAAGAATTTGTTAATAAAGGAGAAAAAGGACCATTATTTATTCGTTAGAAGAGACTAATCGTAAAAGAGATGTAGTTTATATTTTGCAAATATAAATTAAAGTTTCTAGTTAATAGATTACTATTTTAGTGTCAGAAAATATGTTTAATTTTTGTAAAACTATCTTATGAATTACGGACTATATTGTTTAGTGAAACCTAAACATAACAATGAAATATACAGTATTTATCTTATTGTTTAAATACTATAAATGTTCCACCATTTTTTCTAATGTCGACCTAGATAAATAAACCTCTTTGTTGGAACATAACAAAAGTTAAATAAAATAATATTACAAATACTAAGTTTAAAACTTCTATTCGTATAGTGAAGATAGACTAGTAATCATTTTACTGCTCCAGATACCCCGTACAGTGTTCTACAATTAGATACAGCACCGTACAGTGAGCAACGCAGCTCATTCATGCGAGTGCCTGTTAAGTTTTCCTAATGTTCGTCTGATACGCTTGCAATTTTTAAGCGACTGCTGGTCACTGCTGGTTTTATAAATGCATCGTAAAGTACTTGGTAATTGCGTTCAGAGACTATGTATTTTAAGTATCATTTTGGCATATTGAATACTTTATTATATTTATATTTTTCTCGACAATATCGTATTCGTATAGTACTTTTTAATATGTTAGGATGATGTATTTTTGTAAATAAATATCATCAGTGAACATTTCACCACCAATTTTGAGACTAGCTCAATATTATCTACAATAACGAGCTGATTCGTAATATATGCACAATTAAAAGCCTTCTTGTAAGTGTTAAACGACCTTACAGACCTCGTACTTTATTTATATATAACAGTTACAATTGTATACAAATATATTGAAAACAAATAATACGATACATAATAAAACATATATATCTCAAGAAAATATTTATTTATTAACACTTACATTACAATATAAGAATTTAACATTACATTAAAAGGAGCAGGCAAATGGCGGCCTAATCGCTTTCGAGCGATCTCTTCCAGGCAACCACTGTAAGAAGAAATAAAAATAAAAAATTACACGTAGAACACACGAAAGCTTTGGTGCGTAATAAAATAGTCAAAAGTCGATAATTGTTCAGACCATCCAGCTTTAGCCCTCTCTGTTCTCATCTATCCTTGCCGTACCCATTCCCTAAGCACCACTCGGTCTCTATTGCCATACCCAAGTGTAGGACGAGCGGACCATTCTTTGTACTTTCTTGCCTCAGACGTACACCGCCGACGCGAGGTCCCGCTTCTTGTGGTTACACTTATATTCGTGGTCGTAAGCTCAATTGTCGTCGCGTTGTAACCAACCTTACTTGCAGGCACCTGCCGGGCCAGACGTCAAATATCGATTATTCGAGAGGGAATACAGTCTCATTCGCCCGGGAATGCGCTTCCTCCACCAAAAATGTACATCTTATCTTTAAAGCACTAAGGTCCATTTTGACATAACCGATGCATAAATCATTTCAGCTCCCTGTACCATAATAATAATTTAAACTGTAATATTATGTGTTAGAGTGCGTTTTTGAGTGTGGCCCCCGGATGAAATCAATGAATAGTTGTATTAAGGTTTCAGCGGCTCTCAGAATGCAATTTGGTAAACGATGATATTACTATGTGAGCGTAGTTCTGATGTAAGGGATATTTTTGTATACGAAATCTTACTCCCGTTACAATCTATGGGTTACATTCAGAAACGAGACTTCGAACAATTTCTCCAGTACACCAAATCAATCCATAGTTTTTAACATACGGGAGCCATACTAAACTGGTTGGTGAAAATTTTAGTGAGCATACTTGTGAGCTTATGTTTTTACGTTTAAAAAAGATATAAATGCTAGATTTTATTCCCTTTGGCGTAGAGACTCTTGGACCGTGGGGTTCAAGTGCAGAGGCGCTTATTAAAGATTAAGTTGGTGCCTGGTAGATAGTACCGCTGACCCCAGAGCAGGTGATTTTCTCGCTCATCGAATATGTATCGCAATACATCGAAGAAATTCTGCCAGCGTTAAAGGTGCACTGGAACAGCGACCAAAGTTAAATTTATTTAATTTTATTATTATACATTTTTGAAGAGAAACTTCTTTATCGGCGTTGTAAAAAAAATTATTCCGTTACGCACCATATTTTCCGTAACGCGCCATCTTTTTGTTGTCCCTACCACGGATGATTCGAAGAGATTCGAAGCCACTCCATACATGTGTACTAGTACAAGCACACATTTTATGTTATTTTTATATTTCGATTATTATATTGTGTTTCGTTAGTTAGAAATGTTGTCTGTCGAGCGCCGATTTTTATCGATACAGAAATATTATCTTGATAAATAGTGTTTTTAATAGGTCATTCCGGTAACAAATCGTTAACATTTATATTTAAAATATCTTAATTGATTATAGAATGCCAAACCTTCGATCATCTTTCCTAGTAGAACGGACGGCCTATAATTAATGCAATTAATCGACCTTCAAAAATTTATTAAACTGTCGTTATAATGTTATATAAGACGTTTTAATATATAATAACGATATTAAAAACGATGAAGTTTGTTTACTAAACCATTTGAATGAAATAATACCGTGTGTTAAATTCGTGCAGTGCCATCTATTGAAATGTGCAACTCAATTATTGTAGCAATGTTAAATTTAAAATTTAGTATCAGTCAAGTTTAATACAAAACTTTTGTTAGAATTAGTTTGGATAGTTTATATTCCAGAAACTAAATATGATTATCTTATATTGATCATTAAAATTATAATAAATAATGGCCTTTAGTAGTACATTATATAATCGATCGACACAGCGCGACAGCTAGTTATATATAGTAAATATACGGGCTGTTGCGCGGTGCCGCTCGTAAGCCGCAGTCGGCCCGCGAGATAGCGGTGCAGGGGTGAAGGGCTCATAATACATATGAATATGAAGGAGAAAGGAAGAAGTAGGAAGGAGAGATTTTTGCAATGGCAATGAGATATATTTAAATGCTTTCACGCTTAATAATAAATACAAAATGCCTTACGTAGTTCGCAGTGAGTAGCGCGCGTGAGTGGAGGCGCGAGTTGGGGGACGGAAGGACGCCATATATATTACTTGAGAATTACGAAAATATTCTTAATCCCTTCGAATGATAATTCCCTGTCCAAGATGAAATGATTACAACCAGTCAAACGTATTTTCGGTCTCTAAACATTTATTTTCTAAATTAAAAAAAAATCCAGTTCATTGCCTTCTCAACAACATACCAGACCTCGCCAGGTATCGATTACGAGGGCTGTTGTTTTTTTTATTATTACTATTTAGATACTTTTTATCATATTTATATGCCAACCCTCGATTATTATTATACAATACTTGAATATATACATATTTTTTGTATTTATCCATAAAAAAGGAAAACTAATCTTTATAAAACATATATCAACGGATATAAATAAATCATTTGGCATATCTTCCCTTAACAGAACAGTAAGAAGAAGAGTTTTCCTGAGCGTATAAAATTCTTATCAGATCGGAATTTGTCACTATTTATCAAGTTCCAGGTCAATATTTTCATGTCAACCCTTTGGAGGTCACTTTCAATGGCATACGTTATTTGTACTGAGAACAAATTGGACCCCGAAAATACAAAGGCTTTTGTCGGGAATGTTGAAATTCCGTTGTAAAATAAGTCATTTTACTATTATTTCTTGCTTTACACATTATATACATTATGCGTGACTCTTAACTCCGAGGTTTTGTTGTTGTTGTAAAATACTTTTATTTTTTTGGAACACGTATATTATTTTTAAAACTTTTTTCGATTTTGCCCCAATTCAAGTATTTTTTCGTGTTTATTATTTATTACAATATGGAATGGGGTTTGTGATCGCCTAGCACAAAGTGAGTATGGAGCCGTTGGCCATATTCCAGACACTTCAAAAGCTTGGTATCAGCCGTAAGTTCGTATATCATACTATCAACAGACACAACAGCACTTCGTCTGTCGGAGACCAGAAAAACTTATCGTGAGAAATGAAAATGCCTGCTAGAAGTCCGTCGCGTATCATAAAACAAGTCCTGAAACTCGGTGGTTATCGTCGATATACAGAACATGCCCTAAATCAATCTTGACCATTGAAAGAGCCTTATAACAGCAACATCAAAACGCCTTCTGGTGCGATACGCAGTTGACAAGCACAGAAATATGATCTTTACCGATGACAAAATTTTCACGATTGAAGAACAAGACAATAAGCAAAATGATAAAGTGTACGCTTACAGTTCTAATAAAGCTGCTCAAGCTCCGAAAGGTACAACATCATTCTGCGTCAGTGATGGTTTGGTGGGGCGTGTCTTATCAAGGAGGCACATAACTAAATTTTTGGGAGAAAAGGATTGAAAACATCTACAGATACAGTCTTGGCTCATGTTAAAAAAATGGTTTATTATTGTATATACAGGTATCACTAATTATACCACGTCATTAAATTTGTATTGCAGACATCGCTAGTCATCGGCAAAGAAGACAGAGTGTGTAGACCAAGAGAAAAAGCCGGCGTAAAAATCTCTCGGTACTCTTCAACATCAAATCATCTTACAACATGACTATGGCAGACATAGATAGAAGAAACCAGAAAGGAGAGAGATACGGTCTGCTCTTTATTCGTATTAAATTACAATACTGAACGGAAACCTCGCAGTCCAGTTTCCGGAAGCAGCACCTGTTCACAGGCATGACGTGTGAGCCAGCCATCGTTTTACTCAAGCATATTTGAGGCAATTAAACGACCCGTCACACAACGCCACCGCCTCAGTCACATTTGAGTAAGCATGACTTCCCAGTTAATAAAACTAAAACTGAACAAGCTGGTACGACCAAACAGCAGCACAAGATAAGTACAAAAGATTTAAAAATAATCACAAGACAGCAAGTACAAAAGATTAAAAAAGAATCACAAGACAGAAAGTGGAGCCGAAATATCATGCCACTGACATTCGCCACAAAATTTATTTCAAAACAAATATCGCAAATTAATTACAAGTAGCCTGTCTAGCACTAGTCCCAGACCCTTTTATCAACTAGATAATCGTTAACTTTATAGTAAGCCTTTTTACACAACTTTTCTATAATACATTTCTTATATTTATTAAAAGGCAGAGATAAAAAAAGCCTCTGGGATTTTATTAAAGAAAGGTATACCTTCTTTCAAAAAATAATTATAAATAACTTTAGATAGTCTAGTACGGGGAAATTGCAGCCTGCGTTTGTTCCGAGTATTAACATTATACGTATGTTCTATTCTAGTTAACTTATCGCTGCTTTTGTATCCATACATAATATTTTCATAAATATATTGCGAGGGAAAGGTAAGTATATTCATTCCTTGAATTTATCTTTCAGAGATTCCCTACATTTTAAATTATAGATTGCACGATAATTCTATTCTTTGGATGAAAATAGTTTCGACATCAGCAACATGACCCCATAATAATAAGGCATGAGTTATTAAGCTATGAAAGTAACTGAAATAAACAAGCCTAGCAGTATCAGTTAGTGAACGAATCTTTTTAACCGCGTAAGCTACTACTATATTTCTTGGAATTGCCATGGATGCCAAACTTCAATGATTTGTAGTGTGACAGTTGTATCATCCAGATTAAATTCCATATTATTTATAATTGATCTTCAATTCATGACCCTTGCATGATTGCACAAAATTTAATGCATTTAATTTTTCTGCATTAAGCAGAAGGTTAATCTTACTTAACCAATGAAAACCTCTCAGCAATACACTTAAAAATATAACGTGGACTTTCTAGCAGGATTCTGCACCTGGTCACAAGACACAAATACCCAAGCCTGGCTTGAAAACAATGTTCCGGACTTTATAAGAGCTGAAGATTATTCTCTTATCTAGCCCAGACCACAACCCTTAAGACTTCAAATTATGGTCAGTTTTAGAGGACGTGCCTGCTTTAAACTATACGGCGCCATTGAGTCACTTAAAAAATGTTTGGAGCAAGGAATGGCGAAATATCTCTTGGAAACAGTGCGTAAATCTATACATTCGTGGCCAAACAGTTAAGTATAAAACTGAAAAAACCTGTATAAAAGCCATAGATCACCATTTCGAATAACTAAAAGAAGTTATGGCTGGACTAGGTACAGTGAAGGCATAGTGAGAATGCCGGTCATGTAATAACTGATTTTGATGTTCGCACCATGTTAGAAGACGTAGAATTTAATTTCGCCCTTTTGGCGGCAAGAAATTGTAAGAATATTCTTGAAGTATGTGTATTTGGGTATAAAAAAATACTGTTTACTCAATATACGGGTTTTGGTTTCTTTTCTTATATCTGATACTTTTATCGAGATAGGAGGCTGATAATTAATTGTGTCATTTTTGGACAACAATGTTATACAAATATATAGCGCCTTTAAAAAATTAATAGCAATTGGTTGTAATATGAAAGAGCCACAGTATGTATGTTATTTAAAACAACAATAGAAATTATCCGAGCGTTAAATTTAGATAAAGGATAACCCAGATTAACAAAGGCTATATGTTTTCACAAAAAGACAATTTATAATGAAAACAATGAGTTTCCCTACGGGCACGGTAAACATAATACATGTCATACAACTTGACGAGCCGTGTTAGGGATTAACAATTATAATATACTAAAACATTTTCACATTTTCAAAGATATTTTGGAATAAATTTGTATCTTTTTAAAAACTATCATTTTACGCATCTCCGTCTACTAACTATAATTTTTACTTTGAAATAAAAATAACATATAGAATAATAAAATATAACATTTGATTTTAATAGCTTATAGAAAAACCCATGCACGTGTAAACAATAAAATAACAATTACTATGACAGTGTCACCAACGTCTGGCAACATACATTAAATATAAAATTGACTGTATTCTTTGTTACGGTTAGATTGCCAACCGCCGAAGACATGATTTTACCAAACACCACTTAAAACGCCGGCAACGCACTCGCAAGCCCTCTGGCATTGAGAGTGTCCATGGGCGGTGGTGTCACTTAACATCAGCCTGTGAGCCTCCTGCCCGTTTGCCCCCTGTTCTATTAAAAAAAAGCCATCAGTACAGAAGCACTGCTAGATACGAATTTAATACTCAGAGAGGGCTGCAAAATATCAAACATCAATGGTTTAAAGACATAATACGATTAAAAAAATGCTTTTACAAAAATATTCGATTCCTTTAATAAAAAGTATTGAAGTCAATTAATAAAATCTATTGCATGTCAACACTAGGTATTTCAGCTAAGAGCCAATTAATATTTAAAATTGATGGACTCCACTTTTCCATTTTTCATTCCAGTATTAACTGGAATGAGTTATGAAATCGATTTATTACATGAATTGGTTTTGATAGAGAATTTATCAACGATATGATTTTATTTTGATATTTTGAATTTAAATTTAAGACACGAGGCCTAAAACGGAGGAGCTGGGTTGCCTTGTTATCAGTACAAATATTTAATATTGAAGTTGAGATTATATGTTATAAAGAGTTCAAAACTCAAAACATAGCGATGAGAGTGCCGGAGAGTTTCTTGCCCGCTCTACGCCCTTGACTTGCGAACTGGTAGCAAATATAAATTTACAATTAATTTAACAGCTTTTCTAACGTCTATAAGTGTACTTGTTTAGCTATATAAATAAAAATATTTTGAGTTTGAGTTATACAGTACCAGCGTAGGTTATAAAGCAGCACGCAACACTAACACTGTCAGGTATCCTTAACATATGATGAAAATGAAGATGGCCTTTAAAAGTATTTTATAAAAATTATTCCGTCTTCAAAACTGACTGGCCTATTTTAATGTATAACATATACTTCCTATCCTCTACAAAACATATACTTGACTACATCATATACAAAACAATAAATATACTTGAATTTAAATCTCAAAGGAGACGATATCTCGATATTTACGAGAAATTTGTGGGTACGAAATTTTAGCTACAAAGCTTTCAAAGTTTAATAAGCCTAAATATATACGTCAAATATCCAATTTCCATTATATTACAGCCATACATGGCCACTTCATATTATTTTTTTGAAGACGGTAGTAAAATAATAAAACGTCATAATAGTCGAGTGCCACTGGAAGTACCAAGACTAAGTTATTTCTCGAGAAAAATTACGAGAGAAATAAAAGTTTTGTTGTTTCTTCAGATCTATTGATTAAGCACGTTTTCACATGATTGAATACATAGGAAAGATGAAGGCATTGATATAGTATATTATTTATGTATTTAGATGTCCCTTTTGGCACATGGAATAGTTTACGAACTCTCCCGATTCTAATTTTGAACACCAGTAGTACAAGATAGTATCGCTTCCAAATCTATCTGAGTAGTAGTGAGTTGGAGTAGACACTTATTTGTTCTTTGATCAGTCTAAATTAACAATACTTTGTGTTGGTAGGCGACGCAAAAAATCCGACTTGTAAACCTATCCCAGGGTAATTGAGTGACCACTAATGCCGGGCGCAATAAAACTTAATGGACCAATAAACATAAATAATGGATAAAGAATAAAACGTCAGCAATAACAGACAATTAATGTTAAGTATAAAGATTTCATTGGGGAGTTTAAAAAGCCTATTGATCTTTGTGAAAATTTTTGATTGAAGATTATGGATATTTCGCCAAAATCCATAGTTGTATAAGTCTAATATTCTCTAAAAGTTTTAAATTACATTAATTTGTTTAAGGTATATAAGCGCCATCTAGTAACAACAATACCAACTACTATTTTCCATAACAAAGTTTGTTCCATGATTATAATAGTTGTATAGAGTTTCGCTAGATGGCAGTTGATTCAATTTTTTTTATAAAAGCGTTAGATATCCAACAGCCTCAAGTCAAGTTCTGAATAATATAAACAACAAAGTAAGATTTTTATTTAACCGGTCCCGTTATTTGTTAAAGAATATGGTGGGCCGTGAGGTGATCAATCAATAATTAATCCATTGAGTAGCTAAAATTCTTCAACGAATTGAATCAAAAGTTATTTGTTGATATTTGTTGCTTCCATAACACGGTAAGTACACGATTATGAAAAAATTTTACATTTACAATCGGTGATACTTAAATTTTGTTACATTTAAATAATTCATACCATACATTTCTTATTTCGATTTACTATTAATAATAAATGGCTTTATTTATTATTCTGTTATAAGCTAATTATTTTCAAGCGTTTTTGCTGACACTTCCAAAATATTGCTTCGCGTCGCCACTGCAGTTTCTCGCGGCATTGCTCCGGCTGCGAGCAAAGTGTTCAACGACAGAATTGCGTGGTAATAAGGGGGGCGTTTAAAGCAAAGGAACGTAGAGCTAGAGCTAGAACGAGAGCATTCTTTTTCTTATTTGTTCTTAGCGTTTACACCAAAATATCAGCGAGCATGAATGAGAACCATGAACTAGAATTCTTGCACGATAGATATTTAGATCATACGAACGAATGCTCATTGCTCATTCGTGTCAATTCTTTGGTTGATATTAATCGGTCTCAAAAACTCAAAAAGAAAAGAAGGAAAAGACTTTAGTGGGTGAAAAATTTAACGCAGCGAATGATAATGTAGGTGAAACGCTGACATATATGCAAGAAGAAGAAAGTGGTCTATTCCAAAATTTCTGTAGAATGGCGTCAGAGGATTTTTACCATTTATTAACTCTGAGAAAATTCGAAAATCAGGGACGAATTTCAGAGACTTGTTTTAGGCTCGACTTGACAGGCGAGCCAATTTCATTCCAACGAATTATATTTGATTATTATTCCCTTTCCTTAATTTATCGTAGTTGTAGATTATCATGTCATTATTTATTAAAGGTCTGCGAAAGAGCTAATTAGTTTAAAAATGATTTATGAAGAAAGGAAAAATATCGACATTTCTTAGTTTAAGTTACAAGCTAAGTTTGAATGATATGCAAGGTCAAATAGTAGTTTTAAGTCCTGTAAATATATATATTTACTTTAATAAATATTGTAACTGAAATTAATTTACAACAAAATAAGCTACCATTACAGATAGCTCCAATTCCGAATTTACATCACATACAAAACAATACATACAAATAAAAAATCAACACAATTCAAAAGTAATAGATATAAATAGATACAAAAAGCCAAACTATTTATTACAGTATAGAAACTGACATGAAGCAAACCTTTTGTCTGTTCAGTCAACGGATAATTAAAAATACAGATCGCAGCTGTAAAAATCCTGCTGCAAGATTGTCAGATATGTCACTAACACAAATAGCACGAGAGGTAACGCAGGTGGCGGGCTCTGACTCGCCCATAAATATTATGAGGAATTTCCGGAGCAGTTGTCACCCGGGTATGGCGGGAGACGGGCACCCTTTAAGTTAACAAAGTCCCTTTTTCGGAAAGGGGAGATTTCGACATTCCCCTGCTGCCTAGCTACTTGGTCACACATCTGCCTGATTGCGTGCCTGATAGGCTATGATGTAGGGGTCCCTGTATTTAAAAAAAGTATATGAACTTCGATAATTGTTTCCATCTGTGTCACGTGTGCCCTTTTTGAGAAGATAGTTTTCCCAGAGGGTACGAATAGTAACGGCGGTCCATGTCGCCTCCAAACGTAATCATCAGGCACCCTGAGGAACAGGCGCAATGCGGGATTGCTTTCCTTTCCACGTAACAACTTTATCAACTAGATTCATGGTAAGCGCAAATGCTCGGCGCACTACGAGTTCGTTGTAGCCCACAGAACCTTTTATGAATAAAGTTGGATACTAGAGTGCGTGAAATAGGTACACACCATACATTTTCCAATACAGGTGCCTGATGAATTTGTTTTGTACCCGCTCCAGCATTATCCTATACTTTGTTTCACCAGGAGCCCAGATTGCGCCGACATGCTCCACGTGACTTCTCACTCATTAATTATACAAAACTATCTAAATAATGAATGTGATAATATTGAACAGGATTTCCAACACTGTAACCAAACTGTGTTCCAAAACTGTAGTTATTACCAAAAGTCAACGCATGTTTCAAGCTGCGTTCATAAATCCAATAATTCTTGTACAAAATATGAAATTTGATAGGGTTAGGATTCAAAAACGGTCAGTCATTATTGTAAATAAATTTTTCAAATAACTTAATTCACAATGAAGGCCGACTCGGCTAGGGTTATTTCCAACTTCGAGATGTCTGCTAACAATTACATCGGCGCATGGCAATTATTTTGTTATATTCTCATTGGCACGTGTACCACGGTGACTTAGGAAGTTTAATATGAAGTCACTGTACGATCGGAGATCTCTTGCCGATGTTACGTTCTTATATAAATTGTTAAATTACGAAATAGTTGTAGTTGTAGGATGTAGTATTTTCCGTCTGCAAAAACCAACCTAGGAGTTCCAGGCACCTCTCATTTGAATTCTTCGCGAATATAACGGATTAAACATTACTTATCAGTAGGCACAAGATCACGTGGCTGTTCACTAACTAGATGGAACGATCAAGTGAAAGACTCATCGTCCACAAAACTGTACACTGTCATAAGAGAGGCGCTGGATAGAAACCGGTGGAAACACATAGTCCGCTCTAGATGCTTCGTTACTGATCACGACGCTCAGACATGAGTTGCCCATTGAAGGGAGAGAGAGAGAGATCCAAAGCTATAGGATATATTGGGTAAAGGGCTGATCAACTATAAAGAAAATAATGTTTAGTGCCTATCTCATACATAATCCCCTGTTTGCTGGCAATTACTATTTTATATATATTTGTATTCTTATTTGTAGCATAATTTGGTAAAATATTGATTAAGGTCATAAACCTGGATAGTGTTTATAACTAGTATATTATTTTGTTTTGTTAAAAAATATGCTTAGGACTACTGTTGTTAAAAAAACCGAAAGAACATATATGAAATCGCAAACACAAGACTATCATAAAGTCGAATCTATTAATCGTATATCGGAACGTGAATCAAACTCAACTTTCAAATGCATAACTTTTCTCTGATTTAACCTTTTTGACAGTACTCAAGACATGACTTGAAGTGGTATATAGTTTTGATTGTAGCTTTCCCTTTTTATTTAAATCTAGATCTAGATTATAGCCATAAAATTGCCCCTAGCAGTTAGATAGATATAACACTTAACAGGCATCCCCGTTTTAATTGTAAAAGTATACAGGTTACCTTAAAATTGAATCATATTTTTATCTTCTGATTCAGAAAGAAACATCCGTGTCGAATATTCCTCGGTATTCAAGTAGACGTCCTTCAATGTCAGTAAACCGTTACTACCATATACAGATAAAAACAAATTTGACCCATATATAATACCTGAAACAGGACAATGTGTATAATGTAATAGGTGTATAATAATTATTGGTTACTTTCTTGAATAAATATATACATAAAATAATACAAATAGATTCTTAATCTAAGAAGTGCATTATAATAATAAAATAAATAAAACACTAAAAGAAATCTAAAAAATTAGATCTGTGTACTTTAATGCTGTCAGAATTTCATAAAAATTGCAAGCTTACATAGAGCGAGTAAATCAGCAGGCACTTCCAGACGCCAACTTCAATCTTTAATTAGGGCCTGGGTACTTGACGCCCACGTTCCAAGAGTTGTGAATGTTCTTGAGGCTGCTAATCTCGAAGGCACCAATAACATAGAAGACAAACACTATTAATCTATGTTTCTCATGCTTATATCTCATGATTACTATTATTAATAATTTATTGCAATAATGTAATGGTAGAACAATCGAAACTAGCATATTCTTAATTTGTCTTAAATGGAATTTTACATTTTAAATTATGAGTCATTAATCAGTCGATTCTTATATTATTTGATATAAAATATCATATTGATAAAATATACATACACATACATAAATATATATACATTTTTAGAATAATATTATTTTTCCAAAAGTAGTACGTTAAGTCCATTTTTTAAAACGTAGGAAGATTTTTTAATGTTTTTGGTAAATTATTATAAGCCTTGATTGCCATACAAAAGATATTTTTCCTTTACAATCCTAGATTATGTTTGGCACAGCCAATCTCTCCCCATGTCTACTTCACGAGATCACGAGACTAGTTCCGCAGGCTAGTTCCGAGGCAGGTATTCAACAACCGCAACCCTTCTGACTTAGGCTTAGTGAAATTTTACTAAGAAAAACACAATTTTCACCCAGAAACTTGTTCAACATATTCAGATCAAAAGCATATCATACAATTATAAAACACAAACAATAAATATAGTCATGATTACAGCTACTAGTCCCAAATTGATCCGCAAAAAATCGCCATCAAATGTAATTGCCCGTATAACGATCTTTTAAAGTAACTCCAAACGAAACAGGACTTTATTACATTGTAATAAAGTTATTAATCGCTAGCAAACAATAAAGGCACTTGTATGGTGGTATCAAACTAGCAATCATTATAACAAAGTAAACAGTGATGTGCGGTCGCTTACTATGTTAAATATATATGTTTATAAAAAGTGAATGTGGAGTGAAATGTGAGAAAAATTTTGTAAGTATTATAACATTATTGTTGTCATATGTCATTGTTTTTAAGAAATCAATTGTAATAAACAAATGTTTGCTCTCTAATTAGAAGTTATATGTTTATATACAAATTTTATTGCGTTTAGAATTTGTATAGTGCCTAGTATATAATTCGGAAATAGTTCAAAAAAGTCATTTTAAATGAATTTCTATGTGTCCGATTAAATCTATATAATGATAGTTATTATGTCGTGTGCCATACTTAGACGACCCGGTTTACATACTATGCCTTATTAATATAATACTATCTTCCAAGCATCTCATTTTACTTAAATAATGTTGAGTAATATAAAATACACAAAATTGGAACAGAATACAGAACTAAAAGATCAGAATTATTAATAGAGGAAAGAAAATTATTTAGAAGATGAATAGTTTTCCGTCCACTGTAACTTTTTTTTTCAACAACTTTAATTACTGGAACCTGGCATAGATGATGTCCATGTGCAGCCGTTATCGCCTGCTCAAATGATTTACGTCCAGTGTAAATAATAATAATATTTCTCGTTTGCATAGGTATTCATTAACTAATATTTTAAGTACAAATACGTTTGATAAACTTTATCATTAATTATAAAATGAATCGAACACACGAACATAGTGTCGAAACTTTATAGAACACTATGAATGTTAATGAGCATTATCTTAGTATTCACTAGTATTGTAGAAAATTAAGTCAACATAATATTACTTATTAGTCATAATTATTGTATAGGCTAGATTGTAGTGCACTCTCTTCCATGAGCTTTACTGTAGGGAAATTGTATAATCATTGAATAAATATAAAACTCTTTTTAAGGTCGTTTAAAAAGATTATTCACATTGTTAGAATCTCAGTGACAAGTTATGCGCTTACGTAATTATGTTATTATTTAACTGTGACTTTTAACTGTATACGTGACAAAAGAAATTCGCAAGATATTATGAAAGTAGTTTTAAATAGCTTAATTAAAAAATGAAGTAAAATGTGTCTTTAAATAATGTTATGAATGTAATAAGCGAAAATCCATATTGTATATTGATTTGATTAAACTAAAAATTACAATCATCATCATCATCAATGGTTATACAGCCCCTTGTGGGCCTTCTCAAGTATATTACGCCATCGCAATCTATTTCGTGCTTCTTGTGTCCAACTTCCAACAACTATTGCTTCTAGTTACCAAGTTTTCTCTTGCCACCAGATTGTGAGTTCAGTAAGGACTTCCGTTGTCCGCCATTTGGTGTAAATGTCTCAATCACTAGAGCCTTGTTGCATTATATAAATTGGATGTTGTTGGCGGCGATAAGGAACTTATAAAATTCTTCATTGTTTCAAATACGCCAAACACCGTCGCCGCAAACACGACGAAACTTACTAATAGTCAAACAAAAGCCATCATATCGTCTCCTCCCAATCTTCTGTTTAGTATTTGAGGGTCAATGATTCCTAAGACAAAATGCCTTGAGGTTTTAGTAGGCTTGACAGCTCAGCATGGTCATGGCAAAAACTCTCTTACCGCATTCTGTGATATTGCAGTATCACTATAGGTCAACATGACTTTCATTATGATCTTTGTTAACGAGGTTTGCATGCAACCTGTTTTTTTCTTTTCACCACCGAATGGGAAAACGGAAATGGAAAACTTTCTCATTGTTTGTAAAGGAAGGGCCAGCTTTAATAACTTAAATTATACTTCATCCATCTTATCACTTATTTAGAAGTAAATTCTTTATCGACCGTCAAATAGACATCATTAATTTAACTAATAATTGATGATTAAATTAAATAAACTCTCAAAGCGATAATTAATGAGATAGAAACCCATACAAAACTTTCCAGATTCTTCATTTTTTTAATTACCTAAATTTTGGATTGATTCTGATGATTCGGCTTAGCTACGAATTCCTCTAGGAACTTAATGGTATCTAAATCAAAACTTTATGTCAAATATTTATTCATGAACACACTTTTTAGTTAATTTTGAAGGTCTTTATACCATTTTAATCACCAAGTTTATTGTTTAGAAAACTGTTAAGAATCTGAAACCATTACACCTTTAAGTAATTAACTAAAATTAAATAAAATTTTAATTATAAATAATAAAAACAAATATATAAACAAAAAAAGGATTTGTCCTATATCAGTGTAGTTTCTCCCCATGTCTACTTCTTATTTCAACTTCTACATTCGACTTAAAAACATGTTTCTGTGCACGAATAAGGACATTTCTAAAATATAAATACAGGGAAGAGATAAAATTTTCAGCTTCTTAAACAAAGGTACGCAACTATCAAGACAATTTGCTCCACAAATTGCTCTAATGCATTTCTTTTGATAATAGGACAGATAAGAAATAATAGAAATAGAAAGAATAATTATTGATAATAAGACAAAAGCCGAATAAACATATTAATAATCTCATTATTTTAAATATCATTTTCTTATAAACCTAGTTACCAGAAAACTAATACCTGTTGCACATAACTTTCGATTCAAGATTTGCTTACATTTCTAAGTGACGGAATAACATAAATCACTTCGTATGCGGTGCAGTGTCTGGCCTAGAAACAACTCACTTTCACGGGATAACAATGGACTATTACACATTTATAGATTATGCATATTGCAGATTTGTATGAATTGCAATCTGGAATATATTCCAGTTGAAACTTCTCTTAATGTCGTGATGGGGCAGAGGGCACAGCAAGTATAAATCTCGTTCGTTCTTGAGCCTTGTTTGCCTCGCTCCAAGTATTTCCAGCCGTTTTGGCCCCATCTGCAACTGTACGACGCTAGGTTTGCTTGATCCAGCCATGCGCCTGCTTGGGGTTATGGTAGGAATTGCCTCGGAGTACATGGCCTATCCATTTCCACTTGTAGCGCATGATCTGTTGCACATTGGTGATCTTGCAGTTGAAAGATCATGCTGTTTAATAACCCATCGATAAAAGAGGGTTATTTTTAATTGAGATTAAAACCCCGAAAGGTTTAACAATTCAATTGAGTACTTTTGTTTACATTAAAAACAATGTACGGTGATTTATTATTATATTTCGGCGTTCATTCATACGTGAGCTCTGTGTAGGAAATTCATTTTAGCTATCAATCAATATTATGGCAGTGTTTTTAGTTATAAATAATAATTCGTACTTCAAAGTTGATCCTGGTTTTTGTATACATTTAGCACTATTTATTTTATTTACGGAAAAGATAATCGGTATATTATAAAAAAACTCTTTTATAAATTTGAAAAAATTGTATTGTTTATGCTTGGTTGGAGCAATCTTATGAATTTATAATGAGTAATTATTTAATGAAATTAATGTTTATTTTACCGTACTACACCTTGTCTTTAGTTTTTATAGTCTCTTACCGAGTGCTGATAGATTAATTAAAGTAAAGAGATAAAAAAAACCTTTCATTTTTTTCATTACACGAAATTGATCTCAATGTTTAATTAAAAGTGTGTATAATTGGTAATAATAATACTTTTGCCTTAACTTGTAACACGGTGTCGGTAAAATATAAGAAATTGTCCAATTAAGCAGTCCGTTATCGTAAAAAAATATTTATCAAAGTTTAAATCTTAAAGTTGGAAAGCCATACGAATAAAATGCTAAATAAATGTAAATAATAAGTAGTAAAAGACAATTTTTTACATAATATAAATTGAAATCTGTAATATTTTAGATATTTAGAAGATATATAAAGATAAGAAATATAAATAATTGTTTATAGCTGTAGTATTGTATAGACTGCGGTAAGAAGCATACAGGCCGGTCTTGTAGCTGTTTTGTTAAGTTTCGATTGTGTATCGGGTTAGATTCCCAATCAGGGAATCATTTCCGCTTCTGACGCTCCTTAATAGTCATTGCTTGGCATGACATTTTTCCTAAACAAGCTACCAGAAATAGTAATTACATGAGCGATCTTCTTGCCGATAATATGCCTGGGCCACTTATGTAGAATGTCTTCAGCGACCTGCGAGGGCGTTTGAGAAGAAAATTTATATAGATCCTTTTCATCAAATATTTACCATATCATATAAAAAGTAATAGTAATTTAATACAGTCTTTATATTTATAATTTTTATAAAAAGTTGCTGTTTATTATCAACAAAATATGAGTTAGGTTATTTTATGTTATTTTTGGAAAAACTTCATTTTTGCTATCGTTTTGTGGTTCTTTACAAAACCTATAAAAATAGAAATGAAAAAATCACGTAACTTCGAGTTTCAAATACTTTAGAGCTTTCATCTCTTGCCACAAAAGCTATTTAATATATGTTCAAAGATTAGCAAAACCCACATAATTACTTCAATCAAATTCATATAACCAAAACCAACAAATCGACTAAATATTTAGAAATGTCGTGAGTTGTTGCTTCGTGATTATATTTGAGATTTGACCTCAATCAAAAATAAGTCGTGCATTTCCCGTCCTGGATGTTCGAGCCATGTAAAACGATTTGGTATTAAGAAAGTTAAACGAAAGTGTGTACGGAATACATTAACAATATAACTAGTTGTGCCCTGCGGTTTTACTCACTGTGATTATGTCCATGAGTAATTGTAAAGTATGATAAAGAGTTCGTCAAGAAATGGACAGCAAAATTTTCAATGGAAACCCGTCCTAGATCGCTCTCGTGCTGCGCGTTCAACTAAATTGATAAAATAACTTTTAATAAGAGGAATTGTAGCTTTAAAGTTAGTGACTGTTTTGGCGGGTCTTCTTATGCCTTAGCGATTGCGATTTGATATTAATATATTGGGCATTGTAGAATTACAATGCCGAAGTCTATGAGCTGAAACGAGGAAATTCTGAATTCCATAAAACACACACTCCAATGGTCCGAAATATCATGGGACAGGCGCAAAACCAAAAGCTCTCCGTAGTCAAAATGTATTGGTGTGTTCAAATTCCAAAATTCGATTATAAAGAAAGATAGCGTGTAAACTATGTGAATTGAAATTATTTAGTTAAAGTTATATACTTGCATGTACCGGTAACAATTATTTATACTTTCAATAACAATATCCTTAGTTATTCATCATTCAGTGAAATTCAAGTTGTCGCGATCATTAAGCCGATATAAAGAACTCTTTTTACATAGTGGAAACGTTTTTACATACAACATTAATAATAACTATAAATTTACATAGGTACCTAGAGGTAAAAGTAGCATTGTTATAATTTGGTTCCATGGTGAGCCTTTATAAGCTCAACTAATATATAAACAAAACCATATAAATACGAGGTCGGCTATATTTACACTTTAACTTACATTTTTAAATAGACACTATTAAGTTATTGTCAGGTTGAAATATTATATAGTAACGCTGATACAAACTAAGCCACATTTTTCGTACCTTGATTCTAATCCTTACCCATATAAATTACTTCGCATTCCAGATATTAGTACCTGTAAATTACTTTTGATTAATAACTGACACTGACATTAATAGCATCTCGTGCTAAGGTGCCGGTCAGCGGGCTCCGACTCGCCCATAAATATCATGACGATATTTCAGGAGTTGTCTCCCAGGCCCGGCATGAGACGCCAACCCTCTAAGTTTATAATGACCCTTTTTAAGAAAGGGGAGACTTCGACACTCACCTGCTTACCTAGCTACTCGGTCACATCTGACTGACTGCGTGCCCGATATGCTAGTATGTAGGGGTTCCTTTATTAAAAAAATACTATTAAATTATTTCAATCACAAATTTAATTCTAGAGTTATTTATAATATATAAATTATTAATAATAAAAAATATAAAAACGTGTTTTTTCATTTGAAAACAATTTATTGTAATTTGTAAGATTTGGGAACCCTTTTAAGTAAAAAAAACACCTGTTAGTGTTCCCAGTTCTTCCATAACACACTGAAAAGTAAATTCCATAAAAAAATATGTATACTTTAATAATTTTTTTGTTTTTTCAACTGTTTTCAACACGCCTGAGTGCATGAGTGAGTGTACTAATGATTAGAATTGAAATGTAATAAACAACGCTCGATGTGACTGTAATGGTTTTATAATAGAGAATAAACTCGACAAAGATACCAAAGGTTCCTGTATGATGAAATGAGTGTATATATGATGAAGGGTTGCTAAATAGTTTCCAATTATATACGAAATCTACTGCGAGCAGAAGCTTTTTTAAACATTTTTTTACAGTAAATATATCGTAATTTTATAAAGTAAGATAATTGAAAAGTTGCTTCAAGAGTCGTAAAACCCTTAAAATCAGTGTTGTTGGTGGCAGCAACTGAAAGCTGAGTTGATTCCATTTAACTAAAGTAATTGTATTTTTTTATATATGAGTGGTTTAATCAAATAAACGTCTTTTTCTTCTTTAAAAGTTTTTGAAGAATGCCATACATTTACCAATACGTTATTTTTAACGAATTGGTTAACGTAATATGTACTTTTATACAGCCTAGATATAAAATATATTGAAAGTAAAACAAGCATAATATGTAATTGTTTGATTGCAGACACCGGAGGTCGTTAAGAACAGCGTGTTGAACAAATTGCTGGAGTTTCTACGGCTACCATAAGAAATCTTGTGTGTCATCGCTTTTACTTTTCCAAAAAATGACAGAACCGGAAATTGAAAAACTTAATTAATACAAGAAGCCGACTATTAAGTATGAAGAAACTTTAAAATAACAGTGATTGATATGAGAAATGGATAAACATCTATCTAAATCGAGAAGAGAAAACTCAATGTGAATTAAAACAATAAACTGACAATGTTAAGAACAACGAACTGTTACGTAATACGATTTGCACTCACACCAAATGAAGATTAACGAGCAAAAACAATGCCCATTTATAGATATGCAATTGAAAGTGTGAATTGAGCGTTAAGAATTTGCGGATGATTGCAGTGAGTATATCAAAGGTCATCTACGCATCTTGAAATGAAATGAAGAAAGAATAAAGTGAGCAATCAACCGGTGGATGGCGGGTAAGAAATAGAATCTTTTTGAACTTGTAACATGGCAAAAACCATTCTGCGTGTCTTTCATTGATAATTTCACTGTCATCGATGTTCGAACATGCCTCGTACTCTTACGATGTTTTACTACATCAAACATAGATATAATGAAATGTATTTCTATTTACATTGCATGGCTGTACTCCCCAAAATAAGAAATATTCACCAGAGGCAAAAATGTTTCTAATTCCTTCTTGTACATATTATGAAAATTTGTTTGCAAAGTGATTCATAGTTACATAAAAGGAAATATATGTTGTTTTCGTAATAAAATTTATGTAGAAACGGGGTTTGATGCTTTGAAAAGACGTTTTCTTTCGTCGATCCGTTTATTGCAGACATAATGGAATTGGATAATGCTTTGAATCACACGCATAGCTCTTTCATCATCACACTGACCAATACCCTTTATAATGATTTGTCTGAATCATTACAGAGACTAAAATCAGTATCGGCTTGCTACTTCATAATTAAGTTATTATGTCTTTGAATTCGTTCCGCCTTTTTTGCTTCCATACTTATCGTAAATAACTATCTTTCGTTCAATGACGCTTTGATACGGTTTAATTACATAGGTACTGTTATATAATGCTATCACGATTATTAAAATTATTACTTATTAAAAAATATGCTTTCGATAAATTTTCGTATAGACAAAGATTACATAATAAAATGTTTTTCACTGAATTTAAATACAATATAACATAAGAAGGTATATATATATATATATATAATTCTACTGTACGTGTGTATGTCACTGAACTCCTCTTAAGCGTACGAGTTTGGGTGACGCCATGGATCGTTTAGATTTACAAATCGGCCAATCAATCAATTTTGATGATTTTTTTTGTGTGTGTTCAAGTGGAGTCAAGAATGAAAAAAAAAATTACATTATTAGATATTTTGTACATGTGGACAGGACAATGTCTTTCGGGTTCGCAAGTATATTAATAAAGCGCTATTAATTTAACTGTTATATATTATCTTTCCTAATATTCTTGGTCCCAAAGGATTAATGATTACAAACGGGCTTAGAAATTATATATTTTGAGACGTTTTGTGACGTTTACGTAGATGTGAAAAGTGTTTTATGTGTATTCTTCCCGTTACATTATAAAATCTCAGAGTATTATCCTTATCTCATAAATCCTCTTAGCAAGAATTGCCTTGAAAATAATAAAAATAATAAGCCCTTGAATATTAGATTTTTACTGTTTTTTTTTATATCTTTGCGTGTGTAGTTGTAAGTGTAGTACATTAAATATCATATGAATATTTTACTTTACGGCAGTGATTACTACAAATGACGTTATAATACACAAAATAGTGCTTTGTATGATTGAGGCTAGAAATTTTTCCCACCATTCATACCACTCATGACGATCTCACCTTGTTTTCTGTTTATAACGATTTAATATACTGGTAGATCAAATAGTTTTAAATGTTTTTTAATTATATTTCATGCGCTTAATGAAATTATCTATTTCGATCCGTTAACGTTTCACGAATTATTTTTTCAATGCTATTTAAAATTTATCAATGAAAACAAAAGCTTCGAATACCTCTAAGTATCACTGAAAATGTTTAGAAAATGAAAAACGGCTTAATGTAGAAAGTTGCTAATACTTTTATTATTTTTCGAAGTAATGTCCGTTCCTCTCTACATATCGTCGTATTCGATGAAATCACTGAGAAAAGCAGGGGGCGCATTCTTCCTTAGGGGTCTTTTCTATGGCATTTTACGCATTTTTACGCTTTCACCGCATCTCGTTTTAAGAGCGTAAAGCGAATACCTCGAATTTTATCTGTCTGTATGGCGCATGACTTATTATCTCGATACCTGCCATGGTCAACAGTCCTCCAATGAGGAGGAGGATCCTACTTCGAGGGCGCTGCTGTCGAATTTTTTCCAAGATAACAGGCAAAGCAGTTCTAAACAGCGATTGATATACCAGTTTGCAGTAACTGTCCTTTCATCTTCTAGCACAACTGTCGTGAAATGACATTCCAGACCAAAGAATGAGGCAATCATCTTTATTCCTTGAATTCTGCATTTATCTAACATTTGGCGACACCAGTGCATGCGAAGGTGTTTCTGGTCGTCAGTTAAAGTATGGGGAATCCATCTGGTACAAAGCTTCCTGACGCCTAAATGTTCGTGTAATATTTTTTGAACTTGACTCATACCAATGCCTAGGCTTGCCCGTATCTGCTGATAGGTCACTCTCTTATCTCCCTTTATCATGCGTCGCACAGCACTGATGTTATCTTCAGTAGTCGCTGTTAACGGACGTCCCTCACGCGGATCATCATTGAGATTGCTACGTCCACGCTTAAACTCGTTAAACCAATTAGTAAATAGTGGCACGAGATGGGGCTTCATTTAGTAATGCTAATCGCAGCCTATCATAGCTTTGTTGTTGAGTAAGCCCATAACGAACGTCATAATAAATCATCGATCGAAAATTTTCTCGCGTTAGGTTCATTTTTACTGTGCAACAAGAGTTTTAGATTTGCCACCAATTCACAAAAACAAACGACAAATAATACTACATTAGGTTACCAAATACAATTGAAATTCAAAAAAGTTTTCATTAGCAATGTTTCTAACTGGCCAGTTCTAATCATTTTCAGTGTAACCCACGTATTGTCAAAAGATAGGTCTGTAACGCAAAGAGGCAGAATTAACTTTAAATCGTTTAATCTGGTTTAGATTTAAATAAAATCTCTGTCAACTAAATTTTGCTTAATGAGCATATTAAATAATGCTTTACAGTGACAAAACAAGAATAATTGTATATGTGCAAGTATGTTAGGAACTCGTAAGGGCAGCATTTCAGGCCAGCTATAATGTGTTGAAGAAGAGCAGTGTTGGCCTAGTGGCTTCAGCGTGCGACTCTCATCCCTGATGTCGTAGGTTCGATCCCCGGATGTGCACTGATGGATTTTCTTTCTATGTGCGTATTAAACATTAGCTCGAGCGGTGAAGGAAAACATCGTGGGGAAACCGGCTTGCCTTAGACCCAAAAAGTCGACGGCGTGCGTCAGGCACAGAAGGCTGATCACCTACTTGCCTATTCGATTAACAAATGATCATGAAACAGTTACAGAAATCTGAAGCCTAGACCTAAAAAGGTTGTAGCGCCATTGATTTATTTTTTATAATGTATTGAAATACTAAACACACGTACAACTATTCCTAGATATTTCATTTCATTTATTTCCAACAAAACATTTACAGTTAATTCAAATCAAAAATCTGTTGGTACACTCTCTCCATTTACTATCAATATGAACCCGATGGGACAACATTCCCACAAAGTGAGTGTACATACAAACGTTTGCCAGGACCCATATAATGTGTTTTCTTTGAATTTCCGTTCTTTTAGGAATTACTTATAGGAATAAATAGTACTAGAATAACAGCTGAAATCTATTTTGGTTGGTGGATGATTTTGGTAATAACATTCCATGGTTTCTGAAAGGCTTGCTTATACATGTACAACTTTTTTTAATTTAAACATATTATCATTGGTTATAAATTGGTTCGACGTCCTGCTGGGCAGAAGGCTATGTTTTATACTGTATAAAGTTATAGACTATTTGAATAAAAAAGGTCATAATACAATTATTTATTTTATTTTCACGTTTAAAAAGACCAACTTTTTATTTATTTTTTCATTGAAATTTTTACTTCAGCCTAGCATTTTATTCTTATAATATAAGAATAAAATGCTACATAGAAGTCCCGGGTCTATATACATGAACATAATAAACTCAAGAACTACCAACAGTTTCAGGGTTGAAAGAAAACAATTTTTTAACCGGATTAAAGCTTTTTGTATTATAAACTTATAATAATTTTACATAATTTTAAATTTAAATTTTTCCGACGTTTCGCGTGCTTTACAGCGTGGTCACCGTGACCACGCACGCTGTAAAACTTATTTTACATAAATTTAAATTTATGTAAAATAATTATAAGTTTATAATAATACAAATAGCTTTAGTCCGGTAAAAAAATTGTTTTCTTTCAATGTGTGAAAGCTATGTTGACCAAAGACAATACTAGTTTTACTAGTTTTAGGGTTTTTACCAATGGTTAGTGTGGTACCTGCGGAATGTTTGGAGAAATTTTGAAATATAGCGTAGTTGTAGATATCATAAAGAACCTTATCAAAATATACGAAAACGCAGACGAAGCTGCGAGGAAGCCAGTCGTGGTATATTATATAAGACTATTGGCCGATTTGTGATGCTTTATCAACAAAATTCAATATTATTGAACCATGAAGCCCTTAAATAAACAAGAAAACAAAAGATATAAATAGCCACAAAGAAAGTGATGAAAGTGAAATCATTATGTCATTGTTATTTATAATTTCATACAGTTGTTGTTCTTTTAAATTAATTTAAGACATTTTATTCATATAAAACATACATATACGTATTCTAAGGCACATGTAAAATCAGTTTTGACACTGGCTATTGTCGCAAGAGACAGGTGTGTCCGTACCAATTGTCTCTAAGTTTAGCTCTCATAACCCCGATGAAAACAGCAGTACGTATAAAGGTTCGATAGCTTCATGTACTTATTTTTCAGTGTTTCAACTTGCCTAACTTTTAATAATGATAATTTTGTTATAAAAGAACATACATAATAAATATTTTGGCAACCGATTTGAGAACTCGTGGTCTCGAGTCAAACATGGTAACCGCTAATGAACCGTCAAAAGTAAATAGACAAAAAAAGGTGAAGTTCCTATTAAATGATTGCCCTCCGATTCAAAACTTGCGCAAATTTTAGTGGAATCGGCTCCAAGTGAATTTCTTTCCAAAGGCATTCATTCTGCAACACAAAAAAGCCTACTCCTCCATCAAGGGGCTCCAACGTACCCAATAGCACGTGTGTGCATGAGCTGCTGGAACTGCCTATCTGGTTGTCCCGTAGGCTCGATTGTCTATATCCTATATTACATCATTTTCGGAACACATCCTTCTTTGTTTCCCAAACATGTGTAGGCAAAAAAAGTATTCATTTGCCTAATTTTTTAGCAATTTAACCTATTTATCATTACAATCGGCCCCATGTTTACGTTTTACGGGACTTAAAAACCAAAAATAATGGTTGCATGTAACATGTATTTTCTCTCAATAGACCATGAAATTGTCACCGGCTCACGGTTAGTACGAAAGCGAGGCAAATCGAGTCACAGATTACGTCTACTGATCTAATCTGTACGGTTGTAATTATGATGATAAATTATTGATTATTTTAATAGACCCAAATAAAATTACTAGGAATCCAGTCGTTGTTAACGTTATAAAAACGAGGCATTGTTTTTTTTTTTGGTTGGAATCCGAGTTGGTGTAGCACTATAATGGTGATGATTTTTTGGAACTGATTGCAAATTATACATGTCCAGTCCCTCGGCTCATGTTTCTGCAGCCAGACATGACATTTAAATAAAAATGGTTTAACGAATATATACCGAAATTAATTACAATATACTCGTTTCATTGTTCAGCGAGAGACCACACTGAAATACCACTAAATAATTTATATTGCACCGATTGAACCTAGGAAGATTTTAATAATCCAAGTACTTGTCACTAAGTCACACTGTTTCTTAAATTTAATAGCCAAAATTTATAGTCGTAATGCTAAACTTAATATAATTTAACTTTCAACTCTTACAATATAAGGAACAACTGAAGAGAAGAAATACATTTCTAGATACTCTATAAATAGTATGTCAGAAAAAATTAAAATTTTCACAAAAAAATAATATTCACTAAAATTTAGTAAAAATCTACGAATATCAACGCCATGTCCATTAGAAACTTAAAGAATAGTGAAGCGCCAACTAGCACAACACTTGGTAAGACACTTCATAGAAGCATTTTCTGTGCGCGTAAAAAAAAACGAAATAATCATAATGAAACAAGAACACAAAAAGTAATAAAATATTTTTAAAACCAAATAATCAAATTTAAGATCGAAGTAAATTAAAAAAATTGTACAACACTGGCACTTTGAACAAATTATTATTTGCTCAGAGCGCCATCTCTACTTCGGTATCAACACTAATGTGAAATTGAACACCAGCTGAAGACAAGCATTGTCATAGTTCGTTTAACTATCACAAGATGTCGTAATAATATTCAAAAATGTACTTTTGTGCGTATTTTAATCTTTAATTAATTAAACATATTTTTTACTACAGTTACTCAAAAAGTGGCGTATTGCAGGGACGTATAGTGTTTGGGATGTGGGCTATTACACACTCGTGCTTTTTCTTTATCTTTTCCGCACTCGCGCGTTCTCTTTGCCAACTGTCAAAACAATATCTATTAAAAAGAAAAAAACCAACTACGAAGTTTTTACTCCAAAATATTCATAAAAGTTGTTATGATTCATGCAAATACTCTAAAAAGAAGCTACTAATTTGTTTCAATATCAGATTTAATGAATTGATTCAATGAGTTAGGTTAGGTTTCATTTCATTTCATTTCATATCAATAAAAAAAATATACTGTACTTGGCTGTATGTGTTCCCTTTGCGTACCCCGAATGGGAGAAGAAAAAAAAACATCTGCTTATGCATTATTTTATTTGGATTAACACCAACAGAACTCTGTATAATTGCACAAAATGCTTCGGAGACATATCTAGGTGAGTGAGTTTAGAGAATTTAGAGAGATAGTTTTATTAAATTCCTTAATTTTTTCGCAACTGTATTAAAAATAGTTGTTCAGTACACGTGCGGAACTGTCATTGCAACTTGTTCCGACTGTCAACCCTCACCTTCGCCTGGGCCTCGGCTGGTGTAGACAATTGTCAGAACTCTTTGCAATGACAGGCTTTCCGCACTTGTAATGAAATATATTGCAGTTATTACTATACAATATATATTTGCCGACTAATATAAGCGTAATATTTGTTAATCACATCACATCGTATTCATGAAAATTTAAGAATTTGCCTGGTAAATTATATTTTTATATGCATATTTTGTCATTGACCTTACTTTCCGAAAATTTTCTTATAAAATCTCTTGTTTATATAACTTGATTGTATTTTTAGCCAAAATTTGGCCATTCAAAAATGTAAATAGATTATGTTGAAACATTCATTCTTCATTCGTCCGTTCTTGATGTCGAATGTTAAAGAAGGCTGGTGGAGTGGAGTCCTCTGACCTAAAGGGAAGATCCACGACTAGTTTAGTCTAACTCGCTGGCCCAACGGTTCCAGTGGCTAAAAACGTATCGTAATCGTACACGTAATCGTCCTAATTCGTAGCGATGATTTCTAGGTCTTGAAAGGTCTAAAGATTGGTGCAACTTACTAATATGCTTAGCTACGGTGTCCACTCTGAATCTGAGACTTAATGTCAGATTAGTTAAGAACTGATTTATGTAGGGCACCATTGTACTTCTTATATGTTCTTACATAGCAGTACATGACTGTTATAATAACTTTACCTCATAATTTTCGTGATCCTTATAAAATGTATGATTTTTTTGTGTAATAAGTGTTACCTACAGGCTGTATAACTAAATGATGTTCGATAAACAAAGTTAACCAAGTTACCTTAAACAAAGTTACCTTAAGTCTAGCTAAGTATGCGTTATACAAGAAGTAGTACAACATACCGTTGGTAAATGTTCGTTGGACGATCAGTTTGTCTGTAGGCTCAGTTGTTGACGCGTGTGTGTTGTGAACGATTTTAACGGTGAGTAACGGGATCTTCTCCTATGGGAATATTCGCTATTTTATTATATTTATGTAGGCGATTATAACTTGAGAATTTTCAACTATTAGTTTTTTATTAAAATTTAGTAATAATATAATTAATACATCATTTTATGTATATCCTGATAATTAATGACAAAGGCATGATTGATATATAATCCAAATAAAATTCTTTACTTTTTGGGTTGGTTCTTTACTTTACGTTAAATATTGTATAATTAACCAAAAAATATTATTTTTACCTTTAATATTTAATTTAGATCTTCTATCTGAAATCATAACATCTATTCAATCTATTAAATTATAAAATAATAGAAATATTACTGCAACTTAGGTGTAACTAGAAAATATATAATTATAACTTATAGTATCGTATAAAAATAATTACATTAAAATATATTTATACACTTCTATTTCGCTACATTAAGAAAGTGATAATTATATATAATAATTAATAAACAATAATGTAACAACCATATTACAATAATAAACGGGTATATTATTACGAAGTTGATTAAGAAAAGCTGAATTTTTATTACATTAAAAAAAACATATATAATCTATAATCTACCGCTATGTGCGCATAACGAGCAAACATCTGGTAATAAAAAACTCGGTCATTACAAATGATAAGTAAATCATATATATTTATCATAGTTATAAGATGCCGAGAAATATTTACAACTTAAAATAGGTTTAAAGTTTCTAAAAATGTAGTAAGATGTAAATGCAAAGCTATATCCTATTATTATTGCTTGATTATTTTACAAGTTTCTTGAAAGATACATTACATCAAATCATATACATCTTGGTAACTACCAAAAAAATATAATACAAATTTCGTAAAATTATAAACAAACAATTTGAATTTTGAATAAGGAAGGCGTATTTTTTCTTATATCGGTTTCCTTTATCTTAAATTAGGTTATACTCAATACAATATTAATAAAACGCAGGTGAAAGTATTAATTCCGATGTCCATCGGTGCAGTATTTCCCGATAGTTCGAGAAATTAAGGTCACTTTCGCTCCGTAACTGATATTCAATGTTACTTTGGATCATATGATATGGTCTATATTATAACGTGTATAATTGAGGTGGATTTAACAATTTCAACTGTGCATTACAAATTTGAATTACCATTGGCTAAAGTGGATAAAAAATTTATAATTTGTATTGTTATTTTAATTCATTATAGGTCAAGAGTCTCCATAGTCACATAATTCATTTTAATATCTGATTATTATTCTTTATTTATATCATCGATTGCTATCATTAAATTGAGCATAGATACGGACCACATATTCAATATTTTGCTTCAGGCCTTTGACATCTGTTTGACGTTGACTATAAAACATTGACTTAACGAAGATATTTTTTTTCAGAAAGTTTCTTTGTGTTTGATATGAAACCCAGCTTAGATGCTTGTTAATAATCATAATAATTACAATCTAATGGCACTATTTTAAGTGAAGTAATATTTCGTCTCTCTTTGAAAAGTTTTTACTCTAAAGAAAAGAAACAAATTAACATTTTAGTTAAAAGTTATACAATTAGACTCATTTAGGAGCTGGGTGAATCTAGTTTTTTTTCGTGACAAGTGCAAGTCAAATCAAAACAACAAACAGAAATATTTGTTGTTTTGATTTGTTTAAACTCAGCGTGTTAAGTTAGGGTACATATTATTCCTTTTCAGGGAATTTAGTTTTTCTCCGAGTATATAGTTGGTTCCGTTTAAATTTGGTGTTTTAATTTTGTTATATTCTTTTTATTAACTTTTACTATAAGAAAGAAATTATAAACCTCAATACAAACTCGTGCTAAATTCCTGTATCGTTCGCTCGTCACGCTTAACGGGACTATTGCCTGACCTTTGATTTTAAAACAATAGAACAACAATTGTATAGACTCGATTTCGAGTTTGAAGAGAGCATTTGTCATAGATTTCATGTGTTAAAGCCCCCTTGAATATAATCTAAGATATTAATCGGACTCTTTAAATTAATTATTACATATAAGGTTCTATAACAACGTTTTTAGTTTTGCCTTGCCTTTATTTACTCATTAACACCTCGCAAGTTTACAGAGATATAGTACAATTAAAATAATTAAAAATAAGAGGGCGACTGTTGGCCTTTTATCCAGGAAATCAATATGATAAAATAAACTAGATGAATGTAAGAAGTGCATGACAACAGACATCTTATAGTTATTTAGACAAAACTAATGGAATAAAGCAAAGCAATTAAATATATATAAAGAGTGAAAATAATTAAAAAAGGAGAAGTAAAAGAGAAAAGATTGACATGAATTACAATAATTTCAGATCAGTCATCTAAAATAAAAGGCAAGGTACCTTTATAGTGTGGGAGAGCATTTAGACCATGATGTTTGATAACATTTATTATTAACTGTGATTATTATGACATGATAATTGACACATTTGCATGCCTATTTTATTTGACTGTGCAGTGATTTTTATAATTAATCACAATGAAAGTACCACTTTCTTTGCAATTAAACCATACATTATTATTATTAATAAATATATATACCAGACCTACATATTGCATACGGAACTTAGGGATAATGTAGCACAACAATCATAGAATACAAATCTATTCCATTAGTTCTGACTTTATTTGTTTCAGAGAAATCATTAATTGCTAAGAGTAATGATTACTTAATTAAACTGCTAAGAGTTTAATTAAATGGCCTGACTTATTGTCGCTTTAACCCCTACTTCATACAAAACAAGGTAAACCCAACTCTTTCAAATTCCTTGGTATAATACAAACTATTTAGCTTCAGATCATAAAACATATTACCAGCAAATAGATATATTTAATGTATCTTAAAATATCTGGTATCCTTTATTAGAATGGCTTTGTTATTTCTCTTATTTATTTAAAATAGGAACCATGAGGTATTTTATAAGTTTCTTCAATCATTTTTATTTGAGACATGCTGGTTTCGTATCGATGTTTACCTTCAAGGTACGAACCTGTAGAAAAATGCGCACACGCAGAAATTCCATTGGTGCACAGCAGGTGCCGAACCTTCGGGATCAGAATCACATGAAAATTACAAATTATTCCCCAGTGACAAATTTAACAAAGAGACCGTGAGAACATAAAGTTATTAAGAGTTTAGTAGCTGACTTTTATTCGAGAAAACTAGATGTAATTTAAATAAAATATTTTACTTTTATAAGAATAAAAAAGGACACGTTGAAACAGAACTACTTTAATATATTGACGGAAGATTAAAAATAAAAGAAATATGGAATGCTTAATTCTCTTCAACATTGACTAGGAAGTTGAAAGGGAAGAAATAACTATGATGACAAATTATATAAATATTTTTGGGAATATAACTGTTGAGACGTAAAATCCTGAATCCTGGTTTCTATCGGTGAAAAATAATTAAGCCAATGTTGGAAGGCTTTACTGCTCATGTTCTATGTATGAAAATATATCAGTGAGATGCAAAAATATGACTTGAGATACTTAATATAAAGATATATTTTTATATAAAAAATTAATAATACAAATGTATTGTAATTAACATTTAATATAATATCTAGCAGTAGGTACTCATAATTCTCAAATGCTCAAATTAAATGTATATCGGACTTATAAACATTAGATATAGGAAGTTTACGTTATTTCAATTTAGTCATTTTTGGCACTTTTCTGTCTTACTCTTAAGGAATAGACGTTGGTATAGACATATATGTACTTTAATTTGCTGGTGCTATATATATTTCATGGGATGCCGAACCATCTGGTGGCTGCAAAACAAAACTGTTACATTTTCATTTATTTTAAAGACGCTGAACTATCCGTCCGGATAAATCCTTTAGGTACAGTTTTGGGGTGTGTCATTAACTGGAACATTGCTTTTATCAGAGCCATGTTTATTTTCTGCTCTCGTTCGTACCTGGATGCCATGGGGCGTCCACGGTCCAGTGACACACCAACAGCATGGCCAGCGATGTTTGTTTAGTGTTGCACTGGCCCGAAGTTAAATAATCAAGAAAATATGTTTATTTATATTATAAGTGTATCTTATAACAACATAATTAGGCCAGAAAATATAGATGGAACCATATATGGATAAAAAGATTCATGAAACATGTCTTATAACAGTCATTATATAACAATAACGGTCACAGCCGAGCGATGGCAACGTTTAATGGTAACTTGTGGTAAATTGTAGTTCTTCGAGGAAATAATGCAGCTGTCACTTAGCTATACGTTGCGTTAAAATTATATGGTTGTTTGTTAAGTCTAGCGCGTAGCGGAAGTTGCGACAAAATGAAAATTTTGTAGAACATAAATATTAAATGAAACATGCTGACTGAAAACTGTAAATAAGATTTTTTTATTGGATTTGGATGTTTTTAAATTAAATTAAATTTTTATAGTATTAGACCGAAGATGATATTCGAATTTTAGTTTAATATCTTCTATTTTGGTGCCTCTCCATTACTGGAGGTTTGCTGTCAGTCTCGCGAGACGTGAATTGTCCTGTGTCAGATTCAACATCAGCAGACGCAATAACTCCATAACTTTGCAAAGCAATGATTGTTCCTTCTTCTAATTGAAGGAAATGGTAGTGGTCATAGCGGAACACGTGACAATTATTTTACACACATTAATACCAAGTTGTTTAGGATATAACGTATTCGCTGCGTCAACGTTTGTGTTTTGTTCGCACGAATAAACCAATATTAAAATTGACATAAAACATCACCCCGTATACGATGTTGGAAAACCTGTATGTGATGGAGTGGAAACAAGAACGCATTCCGATACACGCAGCTCTGTTATGTGATTAACATAATACTCTGGCCTGCGGGACCGATAGGTTAACTTATAGTTTTATCAACGGAGAAAGAGTCGTTGATTCTTAGGTTTTTGAGCATATGTACTCACCCTAATTATATAGTCTTAAATATATACATATATATAATTTAACCGGAGTCTTATGAGGTTGTCTGATTGATATTATTAAATACTACTGGCGTTTTAAGTTTAATGTTCTTGAGAATGTATATGAAATTTTTCCAAACCCTATTATTCCTATGTGGAGGGTTCCCAGTCATTCTGACTTTTCTAATTTAACGTGATCATTATTTAACAATATGAAACCATATACTTTTTAGTTCAGCTGCGTTATTTACAAAAAAAAGTAGAACTTTAATGAGATCCATTTTGTTAGTAAACCTAACAGTGACTCTAACAATACCGATAGATAGAAAACAACTCTGGTGGAGTTGTTTTTTGTTTATAACTTTAAAAATATCATGTCATATGACAAAAACATATGATTCTATCTCTAGTAAGTCATTAAAATTTAAATCAAACTTCTTTTGCGGAGTTAAACAGGAATATATTACATTATTTACGTAAGAACAACTATAGTAGTTTTCAGCAATTCTTGCGAAAATGTGTTCATGATGATTGTTGTCTAATTAGTGTCTACTATTGTACTGAAATAACACCACCTATCACCATGAATATGCACCACAAACTACTTAAAGAAAAATAAAAGGAAAAACCGTTTAAATGTGACCACTTAGAAGAAATCTCTTTTAAATGATGGGTGAATATTCAAATTCGAATACCAAATTACCGTTGAGGAAAAGTAAAGTAGGCTAATGAGGCTTCTTTTTATTGTGTGACATCCTTATTTGAACTCTGTTCTTGGCCTTAACAAAGAAACTTTCGAAAGGTTAATTGTATCAGATACCATAGGGGCTGTTCACAGAATTGTATGCTACAAATACTCAGCTGTTAGTGTATAGCTCGGAGGAGGTTTGATTACTTCAAAAAAATGGTTTCGTGTCCGTATGATAAACAGCATAATGACCGAAAGGGATGCCACATGCCATAGCTGTTAAATTATTATAATACATTCTATATGACCAAAGTTTCATAATCAAAGGGCATGTATTTAATTATATTATTTTATAAAACCGTGGACAACCGGGAAGCTTACTCGAAATAAATGGCGCGACTGGAAGAAGCGTTGTCGGCCTTCATGTTCAATTGTAAATTGTATGAAGGAAATAATTTATCAAATATTCAAACAAATACTATTTATTTTATATTAAAATTAAATTTATTTACAATCATTCATTCACCATATTTATAAAAAGTATATAACGCTGAAGCACAATGATGTAAGTTAAGATCAGTCCGCTTTTTTGTTTTCTTCGTTACTAGCGGTTTCTTTGTTACAGTTAAGAATATTTATATAGATTATCGAACGGTTCCGACGTTCTATTAGCTATCGCATAGTAAATAATAAATTATTACATGAGCTTTATTGAATTTTTTACATTGTTTAATGAAACTTTGATATCTTTAACTCCAACACTCAAATATACAGTATTTACAATTTTCTTAACCTATAATAATAATTATAAAAAATGAATAAATAGAAAATTAAAACAAATTTAAAAAGTTTGGTTTCTGTGTCAGTTTTTCTTTAACGCTGGCAGCATTGCTTCGCTGTATTTCGATACTTATTCGTTGAGCGAGGAAATCACCAGCTCTGGGGTCACTGGTACTATCTACCAGGCGCCAACATAAATTTTTAATTAGCGCTTTTGAACTTGATCCCCACGGCAAAAATCTCTACTTACACGAAAGTTTGTTACGAAGGTAACAAAATTAAAGTCGAAGGACACTTTTATATTTCACTCGCTCTGCGTTCGCGCCAACTCTTTTGCTTGTCCGAGAGAGGTGAGACGGACAAGTAGCATCCCATACGAAAGCCCGTCCCATCCTTCAAGGGATAAGCACCCCATCTGGCCCATTGTCTAGCAGTGCCTGTTGGTTCCAACATGGCTTTAACATTGACGGAGGCAAGTCTAATTCAATTAAAATAAAAAAAATATCTTATTAAAATAATCTAAACAACGAAGTCAATTGCAATAAATTTTACCGATATTCAAATGTATGGATTATAATCCGTCGTTTAATGCGTATACAATTATAGCTAACAAAGGAACCTAATTACCGTTTGTAATGAAGAATTCAAAATAACTCCAAAATATAAGTATTGAGGTCCATAAGGATTTAAAGTAACGGAAAAGTAAACGGGTTGCAATCTAGGTCAGTAATGCGGTGTTTACCAAGTTCTGTGTCATGGCCGAGAGGGCATTCACCTATAATGACGTCGCGCTAATTGACATTAACTTTATAGAAAATAAGTAATATCATTTATATTTCACCTGCAAAGAATCGAGAAGAAATATATATTTTAATTATTATTATAAGTCTAGTAAAATGTTTTATAAGTAACGTACAACTATTAAACAAAAGAAATTTGAATGAACTCTTAATTAAATATCTTAAAAATAATTATTAAAATAATCATAAGCATGTCTGTCTATATTATTTAGACTTATCATAAAATATTTTTTGTAATTTTAAACGGGGCAGGAGGCTCACCTGATGTTAAGTGATACCGCCGCCCAAAGACACTCACATTGTCCGAAGGCTCGCAAGTGCATTGCCAACCTTATAAGAATTGGTACAATCTTTTCTTGAAGGACCCTAAGTCACCACAATAAGAAACCACTAACTGAAGTGAGGAGCTGGTTCCACATGGTGGTGGTGTGCGGAAAAACCTTTAGAAACGCTCAGTTATTGAAGGACGGACGTCGAGGTGATACGGATAGTATTTTGTATTCTTTCTTGACGTCCGATGATGAAACCCAGCTGCTGGTATTATTCCGAACCACTCCTCTGAACACTCTCCATGGTAAATGCGGTAGAAGATCCAGAGATTTCCCCATTTCGGCAACAGTGCCTTGGCGAAGGATGTGCATAGCTTTACCCTTGACCACTATCTACTACTCTATCTCTCTATCTACACTATCTACTCACTACTATCACCAAAATAATGAGCCTTATATCCTTTCCTCTTAGAGGACGAAAAAAACCATACATGTTTCTATGTTGAGAGTATGTGTAACCACCAACCATCAACAGAAAATTACCCTTGGGGTCGGTATTTACAATTGCACTGCCTTGTGCATCGCAAACAGTTATATAAAATACTAGATAGTATATTTAGATAGCGGTAGTATTTTATAGAGTTTGTACCGTACTTTAGAATAACTACATACTAATGAAAACCGCATCAAATTCCGTCTAAAAGTCTAACCGTACAGTATACAAATATTTCCTCTTGAAAATATTATTATAGACAAAACTTTTTCATATTATTTCACATTATTTATTAATTTCTTGGTAATAGTAAAATGAGAAAACGTATTGAAATACAAAAACAGAGGAATTTATTATTGCACGTAGAAAAATATGCAGATAAAATACAAAGTTATCGTGACAAAGAAAGTACGTGAATCAGTGGGAATTTCTTTGTAAGAAAATATAACCACAGGAATGTGTGTGTTAAAACTGAGAGTTCGAAAATTAGCACCTGCTTATTTTTTGTTGTTTGTTTTACAGATTTATAAACACAAGTCAAGTAGATTTTTATTACAGTATTTTAAAAATTAAATTATTATAAAGGATCATCATTTGGATTAAGTCTTGACTCCGAGCTAAGCGTTTTTATTTCTACCTTGGATCTCTGGGTGTCATTAAACTGTGGAACTAGTGTATTTATAATTTACATAAAAATTAATATGCCAATATGAGACCAAAAGAAATTTAATTTTTTTCTCAAGTGTGGTTTATATAGATAAATGTATAAAGGAGGTGTTTTCCCATATTTACATTTTTCATTAGGAATCTCACAGCTTGTTATTTTATTAACACGTAACGGTAAAGGTATTTGTACGAAAGCAGGTTTTTGATGGTTATTCCGGTTTTCTTCTTATTATCAACAGTTCATTCTCGAGTTCACCACTGTTGGATGTGAAATGCATATACTTTTTGTAACAATAAGACATCAAACTAAAGCTTTGAAGCCCAACTATTCGTACAAAATAATTAAATTCGTTTTACGTTGCAAGGCCTTAACAGATTAATATGTTTCGAAATTATAATAATTTTGAAGACTTGATACTACGTCTTATCATTATTATATGTATTTATGTAATGTAAGTGGAATCAAAACATCGACTTATATTTTTTTTCTTTGTTCCAGGTATTGCGCGGTGTCAACAATGACGCGACGAAAAAGTGATTTTAAGAGAACTTTAGTTTTAGTTGTATTTCTGTGTCCGTTTGTGTTTTCGCGACCTCAAGAATCATTAACCACTTCAATTAGTTATGCTGAGACGACAGAGTCACCGTTAAGGTATAGATTTAGGGTTGATAGTTCTAGATCATTAGATAGGGTACATAAATCAGGTAATTTTTACAATACGAGTTTTTTACAGTACATAGCATCTTTTCTTATAGATCAATTTCCAGGGGGTAACCAAACCAATAGAATAAATAGATTATTACGTAAGTCATTTAAAACAGAACAAAATCCCACCACTCCAAGAAAAATTAAACCAGTAATTAAAAAAGTTATAACAAAATGGACTGATAATGTAAAAGATGATAATTTAGAGTTTTCTCGAGAAGATGAAGATATTAAGTCGGATAGCATATTCCACAATTATTATACAAGTACAGAAATTAATAATGATATAAATACACGCATATCAGATAAACGATACTCACAAAATAACTATCCTCATTCGCAATACTCTGAAGAAACCCATATTTATTCTAGTAACTTTCAAGTTATTGATAAGCATCCATACGCTTCTCCAACTCGACCATCATTTATATATAGTAAACCCACACCTACTCCTATTATAACAAATGTCGGCTATCCACCATCGTGGCATGATCGCTTTCACAATACAAAAAAACCAAGCACTGTAAAACCTATAAAGTATACTAAACCCCCTTACAATAGTTACCCAAATTATCCCAATATCTTTGAAGTTACAACTTTTCCTCCAACCACAGGTTACACGGATAGAATAGTGATAAGACCTGAAGAATATGCTGCAATTTCTGATGACTGTCCAACAATATTCCTTACACTTAACAACACTTTCCAGGGCCAGGGCAAAGAAGCTTGTCCTGATTTAAATATCGCTGTTAATACAAACGTTGTGAACAAGAACGTTGTTGTAGAATCAGAAGAAGATACTGATAGCACATTAACTGATATATTTGGATTACCAGATGGTAACTCTGAAAGTGAAGAATCTTCAAATAATTATTCTGACGAAAACGAAGAAGATGAAAGTGCTGCTATTGAGAGTCTAGAGTTATCGAATTATAATGCAGCTAATGATGCTATACAAGCAGAATCTGCTGAATCTGCAAACTTTGCACAACAGAGTTCTCCTGTATCTGCGTTATCTCGTCCAACAAAAGATGACGAAGACGATGTATTTGGTTTGTCTTCTATAATAAGTTTCTTTCGCCCTGCAATAAGTGCTTTCAGTTGGCTAGCTTCAATCAATCCTCTTAGTTTTCCTGCTCTTTCCTTTATACTGACCCCTGTACTTCTTTTAGTTGCTAGTACTTATGGGGTTGCTGCGTTATTCGCTCCATGGGTGTTAACTTATGCGAGAAAAGCTCCAGATATAGGCTTCTATGCCCCTCAAAGCCGGTGGATTGATAATTATGAGACGTGGAACTCAAACGCTGCTTATAATAACTGGAAGCAACGTCGTATACTTTCTAGATCCAAAAATCTAAATATACAAAGTAATGTAACTCGTAATAGACAGACTTGGTTTAGTAAACTTAAACAATGGATGACTACTGTTACAGAAATACTAAATAATAGGAAACAAAGTGTTAAAAGGAAAAAAAGAAACATTATAACCTACTACAAAAAATAATGACAACAATTAGGAGTTAGAAATAGGACAATAATATAAAATATTTTTTAAAAAAATAATAAATTACGATACCCGTTTAGTTTTTCTAAAGAATATAATTATTTTCATTAAAAAAGTGACTGACGGCAATCGTAATAAAAAATACTCGTTTTATTGTTAAATGTTGTTACCGTTACTTTTAGTACTTTCTTTATGTACATATTATTTAACCTTTAAATTTAATTATTAGAAATTATCTTGTCTATAAGATATTCGTAAATCTTCAAAACATATTGTGTGATTATAATTAATTTATTTATAATTAATTATAATTAATTTATTCAGTATTAGATTTAAGATATATTTTATTATTTATATATTTATACTATTTTATTGTTACGTATAGTGTTATTTTAAGCAGAATATAATTAAAACAATGAAAAACTATTTTTTGTTTTATTTTGTTAAAAATAATTTATAATACATTAAGACAGCGTGTTACCAGTTGAAAGAAATAGCTGTATTATATATATCGTATTTATAATTTCAGGGTAACTCCAGTTAAAGCAGAAGCACAAAGTATATATTCCACATCGATTGGAGTTCCAGTTGCTGCATTAGAAAGTTCAGCAAGAGAAGTGAAAAATAAGTCTCCAGCTATAAAGGATTCTATTAAGAAAGTTGCAGATCAATTACTAGAAACGGCTGTTAATAATTCATTAGGTACTCCACTCGTACCTGATACGAGAATACCCCCTAAGATAAAAACTCAAGTCGTACAAAAAAATAAAATTCGTACAAGAAATGAAGACGGAGATGAGATTAATGATTCACACGCTGGAGTTGCCGTCCCTGTGTCAATGGAAGAGTTGGAATTAGAAAACAGAGTTAGCCCTTCTCATACTGAATCATCTACATCCAATGAAGGAATATCTACTTGGATTTTGTTAAATAACCCAGTTAATAAAGAAAATTCTACATTAGCTACCGAACCAACTAAAATTGAAGAAAACAAGAAATCTAAACCTACGAAAAATAAACCTAAAAGACCTCAAAATAAACAACCTATGCCTAAAAGACCGATTATGGGTAGCACAAATAAATCGGACTTGGTTGCCAGTGGTTCTGCAATAAATGAAAATGTCTATAATAAAATTAAAGATACAGTGCTCACGAATGTTCAGAAAAACAAGAATTCGCCACCCCGAGCAGCCTCTACAACTACAACAACTACGACTACAACTACTGAAGCACAAGTTAATGAAATCACCAGCAAAGAACAGGGTCCCATTATTCCTGTCATAAAGGTTCCTTCGAAATCAAATAAAAAGAAGGACAAACTTAAGCGTAAACCTAGTGCTACATTAGCTACCGTCTCCACTCAGTCAGCTTTGCTACCATTAGAAGCAAAAGAACAAGAAATTGAATTAGAAGTAAGTACACCACCTAGCACTACAAAGAAGCCCAAGCGATCGTCTACTAAGAAAAAGACAAAGAAACGTAAAGTTTCAAAACCAAAACCAGTTCAAACTTCTTCGTCTACGGAATTAAAAACGGCAAATAAAACTACAAAAACATCTAAAAAACCTACAAAGGCCACTGGGCCATTCACAAGTCAAATTTACAACTACTTTTCTAGAGAAGTCATGCCTTCTGTAGGAGTAGGCGTAATTGGTTTAGCTGGCTTAGTAGGTATTGCTAGTTATTTCTTATATCCTTTTGCCACTCCAGTTAGGAGAACTTTCGAAGTTGACAAAAAAGACGACATTTATAAAAATAATGCCGAAGAATACGCAAATGAAGGCAATGGTCAACCAGAAGAAGAAATGTTGGGAACAGTGCTTGCAGGTATGCCCGCACATGCTAAACAGAAATTAAATCCTTATGCGGCACAGACTAATTACAACGCCCGTTACCCGGCGAAAAAGGAACAACAAGATATCAGGTATAGGCATGTAACCAAGTACGATCCTAATTATGGCATGCATTACCCACAACAAAAAACTGGTATTGCTCATGGTGCTGTTTATTCAGAGCCTTTAAATTACCATCGTCGCCCTCAGTATGAAACAAGGCATGCGTATACTACATCTTATCCAGCTGTTGAACCTATCTTTGCTGCCCCTCAAACCGGGCCGTCAGATGCAACTCCTTATGGAAGTGAGTCATCGGGTTCCGTTGTTTATGGAGTGAAACCATCAGCGGACACAGATTTTAAACCTGTGTATCCGTATGATCCTCAGTTTTACGGAGAAACAACAACAAGTCCAGTTACATATCCTCAGACATCTATGTATCTTGGTTCTAATAATGAATCTGAACTATCGGAAGACAATAAATATAATGACGATTCAAATAATGATACTGAAAGTGAGGAAAACAAATTCGTTGTTGGCAATGTACCAAAAGAGTTAAGCGACTCTGATACCCCTGCAGTTGTTCCAGAACATGGACCCAGGAAACTTAATAGAAAACGTAGAAGCTTACGCCTGAAAAGAGGTGTCGCTATTGAAGAACTTTTAGAAGCTGCAAATAAAAAGGAAAAGGAAGTTTTTTTAAGTAATGAAATAGATGAGGCTCTTAGATATGTACCTCATATTCCTCAATCAATTGAATTACTGCCTTTTAAAACTGAAGAAAATAACAGTAATATAATTCCAGTAGAAGTAGTAAACCCAAGTAACGCATTAAAAGGAGAAAACGCCAAAATGGAGGAAATAGTTGAAAGCGTTTCAACTATTCCTATTGAGGACTCGAACAACAAAACAACAGATATGTCAAACGATATAGAAATTACAACGCAGTCAGTTAGAATTTATGACATGTTACCATCTTCAAGTTCTCAATCTGATACGGAAAAAATCAGTGCTATTACAAATACAGATAAAAAATTACAAGCAGATACAACAACGGAGATAAAACTTGAAGGTACTTCAACAATGTCTACTGTTCCTAAAACAACTAAACAGCCAACAGACTTTCCAGAAATCTTAACATATCCAGCACCATCTTCTAGTAACGGATTTTTTGGCTTTTTGCAACGATTGGTTGAGTTTAAGTACAGGTTAGGTCTAAGTATACTACAAAATACTTCAAAATCTCTAAATAACTACTTAAGAAGTATGGAGGAATCGATACAGAGGGCGGCATCCGATGCATCTCATTAGGGTAGATATATATTGCTAGAATTGCATTTATTTTAGATTACATATAATTTGAGATTTTGATTGAGACTGTATATAATTTAACAGAAATCTAAACACTAAACTACTACTATTAAAAATAAATATAAGACTATTATCCAAAATGTTAGTATTGTTTTGTTAGGCTTTACTTGCAGAAGACATTTATTTTTTCTTACAGTCCACGTTATTTGATTTAAAGCATTAATCCACTAATAAAAACCATCTCGAGACTGTAAAATAGGCAGCTTATTAGAAGCTCACGGTTGTTAATTATAAAGAAAACAATATATATAATGAATACTTAAGCAATAAACGATATATCTTCAGAATGTTGTCCTCGATTTTCTGAAATTTGAGGAAGACCTGCTGAATTTATATATATGATGGTAGGTAAGTTTTTCTACTATCTTAACATTTAAATTTTTAATATGAAGCTAGACTATTTATATATAATGTGATGTATTTTATATGTATAAAACTTTAAAAGAATCGTTCTTCGCATCGATTATTCTAATTTGTTTTGTGTACATGAGCAATTTTGACAATAACGATTAAATTTTTATGATGTTAGTTATGAGTTTTATTTATTTATTGCACAAATTAAGCCAACACAAGCAAATTATTAGTACATTGTCATTGTTAGTACAGAATGTTCGTCGTAAACATGGTGTAATGGGTTATGGTTTTTAATATTATCTTGTTTTTAAAGCTGTGGATTATCAATAAATTTCATTTCTTTATTTAAGTTCACTACATTAAATATAATGCTATGTCTACACTATACATACGAGCTAACTTTTCTAACATACATGAAAATTATGGTAAAAATATAAAGATTATACTTCCAATTTTAGATTTTACTAGTATTTTTTTATAAGCTAAACAGATGTTAAATAAAGAAATAAATTATCACCCTTCTTATTTATTTCTTAATATTCTATTCTAGGGTCTGAGGTTCTCTTAAAGTACTTACAATATTATACTAGTATTACACTTAACACGGAAAATAAATATTTTACTAAACTAATCATCTCTTTCTTTTCGAGACATTTTTAACATAAAGAGACGAAAGAGAAATTTAGTGAAAATAGTGCTTTAGTTTTTACTTTTTACGAATAAGATGCAAGTAGAAATTGTGTACTTAAAGAAGTGAAATAGCGACAATGTGTAACAGCGACATCTTTTAAGCGGAACGTATACGCTTTATACAACATCACACAATATAAAGTCATAGTTATCTGACGGGCCGTCAGATGAAGCTAAACTGGAACTCTACTACTCTAGTTGTTTTGCTTGTATTGAGATCGGAATACTAATAGACAACGCCTAAAGGTGCTCTGGACATAGAGAACCTAAACTTATTCAGGTAAGTATTTTGTAAGTATTTTAACTAACGTATGACTTCATCCCTAAATTTATTATATATATATATATATATGTTCATTCCCATACTCCTCCGTTACGGCTCGACCGATTCTTATGAAATTTTTTATGCATATTCAGTAAGCCTGAAAAATTTCAATTTCAAATGCATAAAAGCCTGAATCGGCTAGTATCTATATTTCAAACCCCTAAGTCATAAGGGGTGTCCTCCCAAAAAAATGCATTTTTTGTTTGTTTTTATCGTTTTGTTACTGTCTTGAGTGTCTATGACCGGGTCCAGGTGTTTGTGTCCGCCTTTATGACCGGGTCACTTCCATTCGATAGCAATAAACATTGTATATTTATGAGAGTCCATGGTATCACTTATCGTCACGTGAGTTTGTCCCGTTTGCTTCCTGTTATAGAAAAACCATACCTAAAAGTAATTTAATTACATACAAAGGGTACAATGTGATGTTAAATGGATGAATAATAATTTTTACAGATGTTATGTAACTGTATGTCCTTGTTCACAACGAATTTTGTAGGAATACTGTATTATTGTTAATACTAAACGATAACTATGAGCCTGTCGCAATGCTGTCCCTGACTATTTCACGGCCGGCAAGACGGCCGAGCATTTGTAACGACTGCATCACTGCCACTGCTTACGAAGTAAAGTAAATATAAAATTGATTTAACCTTGCCTACGACATCAGACGTAATTTATTATGATCTAAAAGAATTCTATTGAGCATCAAATTAAAATCCTTGAATAAATTATTGTGCTTGGTGAAGTTGAATGAAGCAAATGAAGCAAACATGAATGAGTTTCTTGAATCTTTATTAGCCGACGACTTATGTGGGTTTAGATTTGTCGTATCATTTTTACTTATATGTTTCTAGGTAAAGTCGCTGGTTTTGTAATGTAATAGGAGGCAAACGGGCAGGAGCTAGAAGGTTCTCAAGTGAAAAGTCGGCCTTTTCAGAATTGGTATACTCATTTCTTGAAGTATCTTAAGTCGAATTGGTTCAGAAATACTTTAGTGGGCAGCTGGTTCCATATAGTCATGGCGCGCGGAAAACTGCTTTAGAAACTCTGAACGACAGACGTCGAGGTGATACGGATGGTATTTTGTATTTCACCTTCTTTTTATGTAATAGGAGGCAAACGGGTAGGAGGCTCCTGATGTTAAGTGATACCGCCGCCCATGCACACTCACATTGCCTGAAGGCTCGCAAGTGCTTTGCCAGCCTTTAAAGAATTGGTACGCTCTTTTCTTGAAGGACGCTAGGTCGAATTGGTTCGGAAATACTTTAGTGGGCAGCTGGTTCCATATAGTCGTGGTGCGCTGCAAAAACTGCCTTAGAAAACGCTCAGTTGTGGAACGAAGATGTCGAGGTGATACGCATGATATTTTGTATTCCACCTTCACGAAACTCAGCTGCAGGTATTATTCCCAACAACGAATTAATTAAGAATAATTTCATGATTTGACTTTTCTTGAGCCTGTAAGTAATACTAGTACATAATATCAGATAGTAAAAGTTTTAATATAATTGTATTGAATACCGACACAGAATTGTACGTAAAACATGAAGACAGTATTTTCGTTATCTGCAAATCCTGTTTTAGTGAAATTTCTGGTCTAACTTTCTACATAGAACTCTTAGTCTGTCTAACTCACTGATTCCTTCATATATTTTATTAATTGTATATATAATAATTTATATAATTGGAAAAAGAAATTGTATAAAAATATATATAATTGGAAATCATCTACATAGGTTGGCATGATGTGGATGATTTCGCAAGTAAACCCAAACTTAGGAAAATTACTCGTAATAAGAGTAGCTTAATTGACCTATTTCAAGGAAATAAATTTAAAAGTTGGGCGAAAATAGCGAAATTAAGAGAGTAAATAACCTCTGAATGAAGTGCGGGCCGAATCCGCAACAGTGCACTCGACTTCAGCACTAATTTTTCACTCGCTTAATCAAATAATAGGGACTCTTGTTTATACTGAAAGTGTAGATAATAGTGTTGACTGTCGACTAAAACTATGGGAGAATTTAAAGAAGCTTATTTGTGCATCTCTTTCGTATTTATTTTGAACTGTTCGAATCTTTTACGAAATGATTTGTATAGAGTTGCTTCACTCCCGTATATCATAAACCTATTGGATCATGGCACACGTAACGCTAGATCAGGATCTGTACGAATGGTTAAACAATATTTATTATATACAGGTCTTGGCCTCCAATTTCTACGTCTGTTTTATTGATATTGTGGAGGACGGTAGGTGCTGCTCTCGTTAGACCTAAAGTCTAGGTAACACAATGTACACTTATGAATGTCAATAAAAAGAAATATACATTAAATGCTTCTAATTTTACATTGACTGCCAGTTTTTAAATCAAGGGCATGGAACGTAAGAAAAGAACTGGCAATAAACTCTCAGCCACTCTTTTTAATCGCCAAGTTTTTTTTGTATTACGCAATGTTTGTAAGGAGCTGCGACCATTATATCATATTCCACATGACATCTTAAGTAATAAATAATAATAAAATAAATTAAAAACAAAGATTTGTCTCAGTTGTCAAAGATCCTCTATCAGCAGGAGGCATGGTGAAATAGGAGCACGCACTTACATTCTCGTGGGAACCACTCGCAAATACATAGTCGGAATAACTAACATCACCGCATACACGAATTCAAGTACGACCAGTCACCTCACGTAGGACCCGTTCACGAGTATCACGCATGGCCAGGCATCGGCCCCCTCGCCATATTTTAGGGAGAGAGACAACCCGACGCATAGACGCAGCCACAAGCAGTCATTGCTTTTATGCGTTTAAGCAAGCATCACGATCCTTGAAATGTGAACTAAATAATAATAATACTAATTATAAAATAATTTGATACCTCATGGATCACGGTTTGTTCCCACTTTACATTAAAACGGTCATGAATGTTGACGATTGCCCCTAAAAGGAGGATCTTCTTGACGAGTCACTATCCATCACTATCCGGACTGAAGTGGATAACATCAGAAGTCATTGTGGTGATTAGTTCAAGACTGGTGTAGGTTAGGTTATAAAGTGATTTGGAGTTTGGAGCCATCTGACTCATGAGTTGGAGTGGGCCTAAGGGTTTTAATGTGTAATACATATGGGATATGAAACGTTACACAAGCCTGGACTCTAGACGCTGTATTTAACCCTGTCACAAAGTTTTGCTTTTACCGTAAAGACTAGTAATCGTATTAATTTGTCCCTTCACAGTTATGGCTTAACCTATTATTTGGGAGATGCGTATAAAATGTCTCAAAATACTTACGGCAAGTGGTTACAAGCCACAGGGCATATATGTATATGACCTAAGTAAACATATAAATTCGCCAAGTATTGAAAGTTTCTTAGGGTAAACATTTTTAAAGATTGGGTATCTTAAATGTTCCCACAGAATATCCGCTTACAAAATCGATGTTATCGTTGCCTTTTACACCACAATATTTCGCGTCACGGCATTGCTAAATTTAATTTTAAGGCGCTCTGTATTCTGTATAAGCACAAAGGGCATGTTTCATGCCATCATAATTTAGAAGAGCTCGCAATTTTAAAGACAAAATGAGGCATACTTGTAAGATAAAAGTTATAATGGATATATCTATGAGAAGCTTCTTGCTTCTAACATCATGTGATCCTGTTGATGTTATCTTAAAAAGGATTCTCGTAATACTAAACTATTAACTATACGATCTTTCTATGTGCTTATTTGAAATTCACTCAAATGGTAAAGGAGTCAAGCCAAAAAGTCGACGGCGAGTGACAGGTGATGCTATTTGCCTATTAGATTGATCATGAACATATACAGAAATCTGAGGCCCAGACCTGAAAAGATTGTGGCGGCACTGATTTATTTTTTATATTTGATTTATAGTAGTTTGATTTGTTCTAATGATAAGTTAATTCAACTATAAGGCTTCTATGACTACGGATTCGAAACAGTTGTAGTTGTATGAAACCATATTTTTCATATTATTTGCAATTATATACTAGGCTATGAGTGGACATTGAGGTTCTCAATTTAATATAATTTAAAAAATAGATTTAAGTTATGTATTTTTAAATTCTATCTAGTAAAGTTTACCTGCATTTTCAGTATTTACCATATCACTTCACTTCACGTTATTTTTTTAATTCTGTGTAAATCACAATTCCGCCAATGTCGCGTTATAAACACGGCGAGGATGGACTTGATAGATTGAATTTAATCTAAACAGAGTTACCTCAACAAAGATGACGTCACAATAAAGACAACACACATATATATAATTATATATACTACAAGGTATGCTTTACCTTATCACAATCAAGTAAAACTGCAAAATGTGTAACAGTATTAGTCTCGGAACTTAATTAGTAAAAGAAAAATTCTCTCGATACACAATTATTAGTTAATTAAGAGTTGAGGGAAGTAATGTACATTTCATTGGAGCTCTGAATGAGTTTTTCATGATAATTTCATAATCAATTGCTAATTAATATGGTACCGTTTGCTTCGTTTTTCTATTTCAACTTTTTAAATTACTTATTGAAAAGTTCTCTTTATTTTGGAATGGTACACACCATCACACAACACAACCAAAATAGGTATTACTTAGTCACAACCGAATTAGGTTTATACGTAGGCAATCTTATATTGTAATCTTGTATATAACATTTTTGTTGATTTTTCTTTTTGTAAATGTTTAAACCTTTTTGTATATACTTAGTCTGGCCATAAATACTGTTACAATTGAAAATTAACAAAATATTACATTTGAATTTAGAATCTGTCATTTTTATATCATTGTGTTTTTACATTTGGCGCCAATACATTGTACAATATTTTGCGATATTAAAGCGTTGTTTTAAAGGGAACCAAGTCGCTGTGATTGCATTACATAAAGTAGGTATGGAGCCAAATGCAATTTTTAAAACTCTCCATACGCTTGGAATTAGTAAAATATTTGTGTACCAGGCTATTAATAGGTAGAACGAGACTACATCTGTTTGTGACAAAAAAGATCTGCCCGTCCACGTAGTGATCGTACAAAAAAAGTAAAAGTAGGTATGGAGCCAAATGCAATTTTTAAAACTCTCCATACGCTTGGAATTAGTAAAATATTTGTGTACCAGGCTATTAATAGGTAGAACGAGACTACATCTGTTTGTGACAAAAAAGATCTGCCCGTCCACGTAGTGATCGTACAAAAAAGGTGGTCAAAGCAGTAAGGGAAAGAATTCGAAGAATTCCTGTTCAAAAGCACAAGATTTTATCTCGGGAGATGAAGATAGAGCCTAGAACCATGTTGTATATTTTAGAAGATGACTTAGGACTTGTAGCCTATAAGAGTCGTACAAGTCATTTCTTAACTGATATTTAAAAAAAGAAAAGTGTGGTAAAACCGAAACAAGCTACTGAAGCGGTACGCAAAGCGTGGACACATAATTTTTTTGTCCTCCACGCAGAATAATGTGGTTTACGCATGAGAATTTTTTACAATTGAGCAACATTTTAACAAACAATATGACCGTATTTATGCTCAAAGCTCTAGAGGAAGCTTTCCAATACGTCGACGGAGTGCAACGTTGGCACTATCCGACTTCAGTGATGGTTTGGTGGGTGGTGACGCTATGAAGGCGTGACTGAGCCATACTTTTATGAAAAAGGTATAAAAACATCGGCACAAATGTATCAAGAAACGTATGTTATGTAGAAGAAACGAACGTTTCGGACTTCATCAGAGATGAAGACTGGCCGTCGTCTTGTCCCGATCTTAATCCGCTGGATTATGCTTTAAGACCAGTTTTAGAGATCATGGATTTCTCTAAACGCCATGATAATTTGGAGACCCTAACACAATCTGTACGATTGGCAGTGAAGAATTTTGCCATGGAAAGAGTTCATGTTTCTATTGAGATCCGGCATCAACGATTAAAGGACTGTATTACAGCCAATGGAGACCACTGTGAATAAGCTTTTTATATTTTAAATTGTTTTATGTTTATGTTTTAAACTGTAAAAATAATAAATGTTATTTGGAATATAAAACATTTTTTTACTTTGTTTCAGTATTTATGGTTAGACTAGGTACATACATATTATGTATTTCATATTTAATATAATTATTTTTAATTACGTAATAAAAAATTAGGATGTGCTAAATCGTTTATTTGCAAAGAAGCTTTCAGTACATTCATTCATTCATTGATTAATAAAAAAAACCATATGAATATAGGCAGATGTGATATTAATAATTATGTCATAATAATAAGTTACCTCGGACAAAGAATTAATCTAGCTATTCAAAGGGGATTTAAATGCCTAAAAGGACTGCTTTTAATAATATATTTTAGTTATTATATTTTAAGCTTAGTTATGGTTTTTTGTTATATTAATTTATATTAGCAGTATTATGTTATTTTTATTTTATTTAGAATAATAATAATATATAATAAGAACAATTAATTATAATTGTAATAAAACTTATGGTCAAAATACTCTCCCATGCTATAGCAGAACCAGAAATAATAATCATAAATATCAACTAAGTTGTAACAGTCTATATAGAAACATCAAAGGAGATTGCCATACTGTGTTACTTAAATAAAATAGGAGCAATATTTATCATTATTAAAAAATATTCAGCAAATTTTGTCGTGACATTTATAAATGAAGATCGCATAAAGCGTCATAGCCATTTAAAAGTTTACGCGGCCAAGATGGAAATTAAAACGTTCCAAGACTTTTGAGGGTTCTACGTAAATTAATATTTCGCGTATACGAAGCAAGAAGCATAATTTATCACCGAAATATGAAAATTTGCACGGTAAACACTTTAATTTTTTTCGCACTCTCGTAAAACTGCCTAGTAGAGCGCAAGGTAGCATTAACAAATAGAAGGCAAGAATAGTCACTCAAGAAATCCTTTGCTAATTAAAAATTAATTTAATTAAAATCATGTATTTGTTGATGTAACTTATCTTGATACACTTTGGCTGAAATTATCGGCACAAAATCGAAATAAATTTTTATAACAATATACGAGTTCCAAATTCAAAATAATTAAAGAGTTGAAAAAAAGAAAAGTTTCAATGTAACAGCATTTATGGCTAGACTAGATGTTGAAAACATTGATGAAACATTCAACATATATGAAGAAAAATTCATGTCAAACTACAAAGCATAGAAGCAAACAAGACCCAAAAATCGACGATATGAGTTAAGATGATTATCAAAATATTGTATGGAGTATACCTTGTATCCGTTTATATATACTTATGTTCCAGACCCTGTTTGTTCTGGGTATGGTGGGTTATGACCAGTTATGACCACCTACGCCTCAGAAGAGAGCTTTCATTGACAGTGTATTTATTTAGCATACTATATATGTATATTATTGGGTTCATAATCTGAATATAATGGAGACTGGGTCTACGTAAACACCTGAGTACGCAAAAACCTGAGGTCTCAACTTTTGATGTACCGCGCGTATACCTATTTAGCTTTTTTAATTGCAGGAAAATCAATGTATTTGTATCGATATCGGTATTATTGTGTAGTTCTATCGCATTAGTAGTTAATGTAGAATAATTCGGTGGAAATAATAAGAGATATCAGTTTAATACAATCTCAGATTGTCAGATATTTCAGTTATGTTATGTTATATATAGAACTTTTACCGCGTATTTCAATTTGTCTTTTACGAAATGGCACAGTTAGAACAATGAATACGTCAAACGGTGCATGTGTCTGACGTTGATAAACTAGCACAAACATTACTCCGATAGGCATTAGTAAATTCCCAGTATTTGTCGAACTAAGCATGTCACGATTTAATTGAAGCATACACGTAAATTAAACTATCAGTTTGTTAGTGATATTCAAAATTTATAAAAAACTTGGTACCAAGTAACAGTAGGCTCACCTGATGTTATGTGATACCGCCGCCCATTGACACTCACATTGCCACATTGATTTGGTACGCTCTTTTCTTGAAGGACCCTAAGTCGAATTGGTTCGGAAATTCTTCAAGGGGCAGCTGGTTCCACATAGTGGTGTTGCGCGGCAAAAACTGCTGAAAGGCTTATTTGTAGAACGACGGACGTCGAGATGATACGGATGGTATTTTGTATTGACGTCCGATGATTCTATTACATAAAAAGTATATATTATAATATCGATGTACTTTTCATTGCATTTGCGTGACCTATTAAAATTATATAAAGTTATTTAAAGACTATTCATGTATATTTATATCTAATCTATGTCTAATTAAGTCGCTGTGATAAATATTAACATTTTTTTATCTGAATAATTATAAAATTTAATTTTAAATGTCCTGTTGCAATCGTCAAGATAATTTTGCAGCCGATAGTAATAGTTAAACTTCACACGATTTTTTTTATTATATCAGTCATTAATTATATCCTTCTTATCAATTTTATTAATTAATACACAGTGGAAGTTTTATTGTTAAATATATTAAGGAACATTTTCAAACCTCCCAACAAGACGTGGGCCTAAGACCGTTAAAGCCTTTAATCTCCCCATTTATAAAGATTGCTCTTAAAATAGTCGTAAAATAAAATTTAATTAAACAATCAGAGGTCAAAAAGGATCCGTTCGGCCCATTATTGAATGAATTTTCGTATGAAATAAATGCCTTTATTGTGGCTCCAATTTGAGAGATGAAATTTTAACCCTGACTTTTGTTGAATGTTCGTAATTGTTTTTACTTCTTTGCTTTAATTAAAGTTGTACAAGTTGTAGCGCCAAGGACTTCTGTACACCAAACAGTTGTAGAATTTTTAATATTTGAATAGAAATTGTTGGAATTTGTTTAGTTTGTTATCTGTCGAGTTTTTTGAAATGAAATTAAATTATTAACAAGGAAAAAAATTTTTGCGAGCACATTTCTCTACAGGGTTGTTCCAGTAATATTACTTCGTACATCCACGTGGGTAGGACATACGACACACCCCTAATACTGTGTAACGCCAGTATAATTGCCATTGGATGAATCTGCCACGTGAGAGGATTGAAGAAGACATTAAACCAAATATGTAGGTCATATTCTCTGTACTAAAACAAGCTAACGATTTCCAAAGTAAATAAATGTTAAGAAGTGAGCTTTTACGCAGGCAAATCCGTTTGCATTGTAACACCTATTTAACATAAGTTGTCGTAGGGAAGCTCGCAAATTGAAAGTTTTAGACAAGGCTAAAGTGTCACTTTCTAAATTATCGAGCTATAATGTGTTTTAGACTACTTAATGGTAACTCCAATGTCCTTTCGCAAGTTTAATGTAGTTTAGTTGATTTGACTTAGATTGTTTAATTCACAAGATTTTGTTTTGTTTTTGTTAATTGTGGGGTTATATTATAACATTAATACATTGACTGTTTCATATATTGACATTTTTATTGAATAAAAAACATCTAACTATAATACGATATACATTACAAAGGCAGCCTCGTAAAGGGTTGTGCAATATTTCTGCGATTATATTTATAAAGCAAGCGGACTTTCGGTACTTACCAACTAAATACAGTTGCTTTAAATTCAAAATCATTTATTCATATAGGTAACACAAAGTACACTTATGAACGTCAAAAACAGAAATGTATGTGAAATGCTTCTAATTTTACATGTACTGCCAGTTCTCAAATCAAGGGTGTAGAACGGACGAGAAGAACTGGCAATAAACTCTCCGCCACGCTTTTTATTCGCCAAGTTTTTGTTTGAGACATCGTTTGTACTGCAACCATTATACCATGTTCCACATGCCATCTTAAGTAATTAATAATAATAAAATAAATTAAAAACAAGGAGTTGTTTGGTGTCCTCTAACAGCAGTAGGCATGATAAATTAGGAGCACGCACTTACATTCTCGTGGGAAGAGAAACCAGGACTTCTATGTTCTATGCATTTAACGACGACGCGCTATTATTGTAAATGTCAAAATAAGAGTACTAGAACCACCTGTTTCGTTCTACCGTATTGTTGTTGTTATATCATTATAATAAAATGTCACTTTTAGGCAGAAAACAGAAGGCAAACGGTCTGCCCGTTAATGATTACCAGATGTTAAGTGATACCGCCGCCCATTGACTATATCAATGCCTGAGGATTAGCGAGTTTGTTGCAGTCATTTCAAATATTGGTTCGCTGTTTTCTTGAACATCACTAAATAGAATTGTTCGCAAATACTTTGGTGGGCAGCTGGTTTCAAATCAATTGTCCCTTAATTTTTAATTAAATTTTTTGGTTGAATTTTTGCCCATCTCTTGTTTGTTGTATCTTCTCACATGCCACACATCAGATTATCACATTAAATATTGTATTTTATTTTTCAGTGTGCTGAGGGTTGGCAAGCTTTTATAAATAAATACATTACTTACTGAAAAATTGTATTGGAAGTTTTTCAGATTGTGTGCGAATTTCAGTCTTCAATAAATGTACGTCAACAGCAAAGTGAGAAGTCAACAAATACCGGTTCTGAAAGCATTGTGTGAGACAACGATAAATCCACGCGGGTGAACCGACCGCGCCTTGTTTATGGCTCGAAACTTAGCTCGGATTTCGCTTAATAGCTTAAATTTTACTAAACGCTCCAGTTGTTGCTATTAATGCTGGCGTGGCTTAAGGTATCTAAAATTAGAGGGTTTGAATTGGTTCAAACATAAATAACATGTTCATTACTGTTTCTTTTATTGCAAGTTTACATGAAGTATAAAATAATTCAATCGCACAAGATTCAATATTGCACATATCTTTCACTTTTGTGATAATATACTAGGGACTAAGGAATTATAGGTGGATATTTGTTTCTCTGTTTCATAAATATTCAATTTCGATATTTTTACTATAACCACAATATACGATCTGATTAATCTTTCTGTGATTGACATTTTGACGTTGCTCAACATGTTTTCCTTCACATACCAAATGGCCTACCATGACCTTTTTGACCGAACGAAAGAACGATAATTTTGTTTGAGGTTCTATCTGGGTAGGTTTCTAGGAGTCTATGCGTCGGGTTGTATCTATCTCTATATTTGTTTTTTTATTATTTTGTATTATTAATTAACTTTTAATTACTTAAGAAGTCATGTGGAACTTGGTAAAATGGTTACAGCTCCTTACAAACATTGTGTAAAACAAACAACTTGGCGGTTAAAAAGAGTGGCGGAGAGTTTATTGTCAGTACTTCTCTTCCGTACTACGCCCCTGATTTGAGAACTGGCAGTAAATGTAAAATTAGAAGCATTTATTATATATTTCAGTTTTGACGTTCATAAGTGCACATTGTGTTACCTATATTTTGACTTTGACTGTATAAGTTTTGAAATTTTATTGTCTAACTTGCTTCGACAGATGTTTTTGTAAAAGTAAATAAAATTATTTTAAATAATTCCTTAATCTCAATAAGCTTTATGTCTTAATATATATATATTTATTTAAAACTAACTATTATTTGGATATAGTTTAAACAAAGTTTTCTGGCGCTATGATAGTTGACACTTATTAATTTTTAACTTTTTGGTCAAATTTTGATAGGAGCTTTCAATATTTTACAAAATTTCCATTTTATAAATATAGTCTAACGAATTGTTTAATTTATAAAATTATTTCTTAAAATTATTACCAATATCCTGATATAAAACCCTATATACGACATTACAAATCAACTTATAACTCAAAAATCTTATAATAAAAATTAATTCCTTCAAATTGTACAAATTTACTTAATACCTTAACTAAATCATATAATATAAACAATTATATTTTCTTTAGCTTAAAATTGACTAACTCGCGGAATTGAAAGACATGTTGGCAAATAAGAACCGCAATGAAATTTATGAACATATGTTTATACACAATTGAACATTGTTTCAGACAATGTTCACTTCGTTTTCTATCTTCATGGCTATATATCTATCGTTCTAACTAAATAAATACTGTTATTAGACTATTTTAAATAGCTTATTTTTTCAAAAAACAAAATAATTTCCGAGGAGAATAATACAATTCATGAACATAATAAGGAAAAGTTTGACTATAACTATAATGTTGTTTTTTTTGTTCCTGATTAGTTTTGTCTTAATAAATGTGTATAACATGTATTTTTGCACTACTTGCCTATCTTATGTAATTTAATACATTTTTTTCTTTACTCACAGTGGTTGCCTGGAAGAGATCGCTCGAAAGCGACAAGGCCGCCAGTTGCCCTCCTTTTGATTTAATTATGGTAAATTTTTTATATTGTAGTGTAACGAAATGTGAATAAATAAATATAATAAATACTAGTGATATAGTATTTTTATTTATTGTAAAATGAAGAACCAGGCGGCGGTTATTTTCGCAGTGTTTACCCATAACAACGATTCCTAATGAATGTTTTAGTGGTGTGTAATTAGTTATGCACTCACCTATAGTCCTCCGTCTCTTCACCTGGCTCCGTGGGAGAAGACCACAAATAAAACTATAAGCATAAGGAGCGGAAGCGTAAGCAAACGAAGGGTAAGGGTCTTCTCTAAGGCGCAGGAGCATGTAGAATAGTCCTACACTTAAAGATGGCAAAAGAGACAGAGCGGCGTTTAGGGAATTGGTGCGGTAAGGACAGAAAATGTGAACAGAGAGGGCTAGAGGTGACTGGATGGCGTGAACATAGTAGATACATCTTATTATTTTAACTTTATAAATAAGTTTTAATTAAAATGTTGAATTATCTATGTTATAAACTATTATTTGTACATGTTCAATACAAAAAAGGTTGAACTAAAAGTAACTTTTTTAGACTCAATTATTCCGTCATAGTTTGAAGGCGCATCGGTCATACTTTGGTTTAGCCGATCGGTCATGGTACGAGTTTTTATGCAAATTGAATGAAAGACATCTGCTAAGGTTGCGCGGCAAAATGAACTGTCTGCTTTTTTCGATGACATGGTACAAATAAGCGATGCATCTCAGTCCTAGGTAGTCAATAGGCTCGCAATAAGAGCTAGGCCAGCAAGTGAAACATACGTACTTTAAAAACAAATCCTTTAGTACAAAACGTACGAGCTCAGGTTTAAGTATGATTGAGCTACTAAACCAACACAGCTTGCTTTTGCACTCTAGCAGCTGATTAGAATTTATGGATAAATGTCTTAAATTCACATATTTAAATTTTTTATGAATTGGCCTAGTGGCTGTGTGGGCTAGTGCCTTGCGTGCCCCTTGGCGTGCGACTCTTATTCCTGAGTCGTAGGTTCGATCCCCGGCTGTGCACCAATGGACTTTCTTTCTATGTGCGCATTTAACATTCGATCGACGGTGAAGGAAAATATCTAAAGAAAATCGGCTTGCCTTAGACTTAAAAAGTCGACGGCGTGCGTCAGGTACAGAAGACTGATCACCTGCTTGCCTATTAGCTTTGTAGCGGTTGTAAGGTTGTAGCGCCATTTATTTTTTTTATGTTGCATGTATATGTCCCATAGACTATCAATAAATATTTTTAGAAGTTTTTATACAAGTTATAAGTAGCTTCAACGTAATAATAGCTGGAACCCTTGTCATTCATATTGAATATTTTCATAAAATGTTTTCTTTTGCTCCATTTTCATATTCAATACGGCTAGTTTGGCTTCCGGCGTTTCTGATAATATGAAAATGTTTCGTACTTTTTCTTAGATCAATATTTAGAATTGTTTTATGTTTGATTATAATGAAATAAGTTTTTTTTCTAGTTCCTTTATGTAATTTAATTTTGTTTACACTTATACATATTAATAATATTGCGTTAAACACAACATTGTTTGAGTTATGTAACTACATAATAACACTGAAATTATTTATCATAAATAATAACTTTATTGTAATAATAATTATTAATAATACATTTTTACACTTGGTATCATTATAACTATGGCATTGTGATAGAAAAGTGCGGTTGGGATGGATTATATCACTTTTATCTCACGAATACTAAATACAACTAAATCCTAAAAAAGTATGATTATAGGCCAGACATAAGATCTGTTGTAAATGAAAATGCAGTTTTAATGAAGTAATGTTATATATAGTATAGTACTGTACTTTATACCTACATATTTATTAAAATCTCAGCAAAAAATATTCTATTCGAAATGGCCACCTTTGCCTTTTATCTGTTTGGCCACGAATTTATGGACGCACTGTTTCCAAGAGAAATTTCGCCACTTTTTGCTCCAAACATTTTTAAGAGTCTCAATGTTGCCGTTGAGCCGTAGCCGAGCGTACCAAGCTTATGAAGTGTCTGGGACCGGCGGCTTCATACCCGCTTTGTGCAAAGCGATCATTGCAATCGCATTTTCATTAACACCGTATTCCATATTCTGATTTGATTATGAACACGAAAAAATATGTGAAATGGCGCAAAATCTAAACTTTTTAAAATATTAAACGTGTTCCAAATTCAAAATTAATAAGGTGAAAAAAATAAACGTTTCTATGTAAAAGTATTTATGACCAGACTATCTATACATGGTATATGTAGCCACGGTACACGGTAGCCCTTTATTGTATGGGCTTCTGCGCCTGTCATACATACCCTCATTTGAGTCATAGGCAAGGATTATATTAGTTTAGAGATAGCAAAATTATGATATCACCACTGATATCATAAATTTTCGTTTTAAACTTCAATTACTCATGAGTTCACACTTCGACACTGTAGTTTTTGACATAATTTAGTGCATTTCTCTAGGCGAAGGATTTCTAGATAAGGGTTGCTACTTTAGCAGCTTAAGTTTAAAATTTGATTTCAACGCAATTTTCAACAATATACGGAGTATTATAACCTAAAACCCGTATAGTGAGTATAGTGATTTGTTGAAGGAACGATTTTCGAATACAGAATATGTACTGTAGATATAATAACGTTAATAAACTAATTTTAAATAAGTGCAAACGATAGTTTAACGCTGCTGGTATATGTTGCAAGAAATATATTTGAAACCTTACACGCCAAGATTTAGTACTTAGGAATTACATCTAATAACGACGGAGGACTGTATCATAATTTGGACTTATACGTAATTTTCTGTTAATACATTTCTAACAGTAAGTTCTAAGTATTGATAGCAAATATTTAATATAATATGTCGATAAAACGATTTGGTTTTATAAAAAGAGTAGATTGACAGCCCTGTTGTCACCACAATATGTAGGTCGTTGGTCGGGTGAAGGAGGAATGTTGGAACACATCCAAAGAGATGATTGTAGGGCTGGACCTGAGCACGTGCTGAGGCTTTTACGCAGTTTATACTAAACCTTGTTAGAGAATGTATATTTTAAAGCAACTTTCTTACAACGATGGTATCTTAACTATATAAACTCTATTATAAAAATACGAACCAATGAATTAATCAGAAGTTTTTGACCATATGATAAAAATGTATGTGTGTGTGTGTGAATGTGAATAAATAAATAAATATCGCAGTTTTGTGGGGCTTTGAACCTAGATTGAAAATGTATACATACTATATAAGAAACAAAGATGTAGGTAGTTAAGGTAACTTAAAATATTGTTTTAAATATGAGGTCAGACAGAGCCAAATCCATTTATTCCGTTTTTAGAAAAAGACACAAGTTATAGTACCTCAAAAAAGTTTGTTAAGATAAAACCCAAGTTAAAAATAAACTTAGCTTAAAGACGAATTTAATGATTAGTGACATTCGTGAAAGTGATTTTAAGTTTTACGATAAGACTAAATTGAGCTTTCAAACACTTAGAACTTATATATTGTCGAAGAATGTGTGCGTCTGTACATTGAATATAATTTAATTAGGACATACGTTCGAAATCCCGTAGAGAAAATGACACAAGAGGTATATATTTTCTGTAGTCATTGAAATCTTAATAACAGCCAATTCTTGTCAATAAAGTAAATTACCATAGATTATTTTACTAACAAGAAGGTAATGGATCAGTGTCCTGTACATGCTTATTCCAAAAGCGTCTCTCCACGAAACAACAAAACCTTACGTATAAAATATTTTCGATTGAACTTGAAAAAAAAAGGACAGACGTAGCAAGAACATACGAAAAAACAAACCAGTCACAACCTCCAAGTTTTGGCCTTATATTTCTATAATAGTTTCGTGATCATTTATTTCTCATACCTACTTGCCTACTAAGTAGGTGATCAGTCTTTAGTACCTGACACACTGTTGTAGGTAAATTTTTGCAGACGTTCATTATCTTTGTATATGGCAAAGATTGGCTCCATTCTGCTCAGCTCTACTTGGTTCCGGTTAGGTTATGATCTACGATTTGAATATATGGTCTACGACATAGAAAGACAAGTCGGTTGAATTGTGAGCAAATACGTGCACAAAGCTAGTTCGCTATAAATCAGTCGGAGACGAAATCATTTTCGCTTTTCATTCACTTTCAATTTCTTTAACAACTTGTTTACTCTGTGACAAAATTGTAAATGAGCTTCGGGAATACGAAGAGCTTAAAATTCAAGAGGGAGCGGACTTTATTTTTACCAACGTAGTTTTAAGATTGAAAAACTTATGAACTTTCTAGGTAATGTTTCTTTGACATAGCTGTCAAAAATATATATTAAATGTACTAATTATAAGGAGTTTCATTTTGTATATAGTTTTAATAAAAATAATGCTTTATTTCGATCCATTGCTTTATTTCGATCGATTGCCGTATGTCCGTTGCCCGTGGCAGCTTACTATTGCTGCTCAGTTAACAATAGCCAAATTCTCAATTGAAATTGCATACCATTTTGTTAATTTACAGGAGGCAAACGGGCACAAGGCTCACCTGTTGTTAAGTGATACCGCCCATGAACATTCGCACTGCCAGAAGGCTCGGAAGCACGCTGCTAGTCTTTTAGGAATTGGTACGCGTTGTTCTTGAAGCAGCTGAAATTTTCGAAAGAAAATAAACGCTCAGTTGTGGAACGACGGACGTCAAGGTGACACGGATAGTATTTTGTATTCTGCCTTGACGTCCGATGATGAAACACATATTAATCCGACCAACTTCTATGAACACCTTACCTACGTAAAACTATAAGTGGTATATATAATCCACGAACGCAGTGCGTGACAGGTTAACGGGCTTATCATGATGTTTTTAAAGGGTTTACCATAAGGACACGAGATAAATTAAAACGTAAAAGCAATTTCAGTCATAATGTGATAGAGGCAAAGGCTACTAGTTTTCATAAAAACTGACCTATGAAAACCCTATAACTTACAGCTAATCTATCTTTGGCTTAACCGACGATCAATCAGTGACGAAGTGCCTCCATCTTAAGCCAAGTTTATCCGACTGGCCACTTCGCCTAACGAAGCTGGCCCCCTGACGAACTCAAGTTATTATAAATGTACAAACAGATCTGCAATTGAAATGTAATTTAGTGTGATGAGTCTTCATAGGTTTTAATTATTCATTTCATGCTTTTAAGATAATGATTATTGGTTTGGAATCTGTGATAAACAAATATTTCCGAACCAATTCGATTTTAAGCCGGCAACACTCTCACGAGCCCTCTGCCTTAAGTCCTGTACATGGTCGGCGGTATCACTTAACATAGGATTGATTAAATAATTGAAAAAAAAATCTATCAATATAACATTTGAATAATTACAACAGTTTAAGTTTGTGTTCATGTTTTTAAAGAAAATATTATAATCCAATTTTAGTTATTAATTCAAATTATTTAATCTTCTTAATCTAATTAGACTATCGTTTAAATTGGAAATAACTAGATAAATTTAATAAACATTCTGCATTTTTCTAAAAAGTTTACAAGATGTTTCTACCAAGAGTGACAGTGGGAGCCCTACTGTCACTACAGGATCTGAGGTGGTGGGATTAGTCAAAGTTATGGCAGGCACTCTAGCGGAGTGAAAGATATGATAGTACATTGTGGCTTAGTTTTATTAGCATACAATTTTAGTGACGGTTTCAATCCAGGCATGTTACAAAAAATTAAGTATAATATTTTTCAAGTGAATCTTCTTTATCGACGTTGGAACAAAAATTACCGTCACATTTATCCGTTTCACGGTTGATTCGAAGAGATTCGAAGCCATAAATAACAAAAATATATAATAACGATAACAATTAATAAAATAGAATTGTAACGGAAACAATTCTATTACAATTAATGAAATTCTGTAATAATCTTGGTAATAAGGTAAAATGAAATAATTGTATTATTTGTATTCATGTCTATGATAATAAAATCCTTTTGTTAAACTTTATCTAATTTAACTTTATTTAACCAATTTCTGTAAAGTTAAGTAAGATCATTTTTCGAAAAATAAGGTCATAAAGAAGTTTCACTTCTTACGTGTGTACACTAGTACACGCACACATTTTTTTTGTTTCTACAATAATTCACAAAAGAATGTTCGACTTTACATGAATAACAATCTAGCTCATACAATAATTATGGGTAATAAGTAATATTATGTTGATCTTATTTTCTACAGTATTAGTGATTAGCCTAAACTAAGGTAAAGTTCATTAACAATCTTATTGTTCTGTAATGTGTCCGAGATACCGCACTTGCATTTATATTCACTACTAGGTTTATTAACTCAAAAGGTTGAGTTCTCTTCAGGCGTCTGTAGAATAAAATAAATAAATGTTTACAGATTTGTATACCATAATAACATTCTATGTTATGTCGTAACGAAGTATTTCTTCAGTAAAATCCACCGTAGCAATAGTAATATGTCACTTGTCATCTTAGTTGGCTTATACAATATTCCTCGACGTACGCTTTTATTATGGTAAGTTCGATCATGAAAAGACATGGTTTAACTCAAGGAATATTACACATTCTCTATGTGTAAACCAAAAACTGTTTCGTTTGAACAACTATAACTCCTTTGTCTTAGCCTCAGAATGTATTTGGTAGTTTGATTTACTTTAAAGGCATTTAGACATATGTCAATTGGTGTCTTAGTGCTCTTTCGTCGGCATATGCGATATGTCTCACATTTACAGCGCATATAGATATTTACAACATAGCCAGAGTACGAACGCAAATCGGTCGCGTAAATATAAATAGCTTTACATAAACAATTAAAATAAATAAATAATTCAGGGGCACTACAACATTTCTTTAGATTTCTGCGGAAGGTAAGTGATCAACCTCCTGTGCCTGACAAACACCGTCGCCTCTTTGGGTCTAAGGCTAGCCGTTTTCCTCACGAAGAATTCCTTCACTGTTTGAGCGAATGTTAAATGCGCACATAGAAAGAAAGTCCATTGGTGCCGAGCCGAGGATCGAACCTACGACCTTAGTAAGTAGAGTTTTACGCTTAAGCTACTTTTTTTTATGAAGGAGATAAAAATACACAACTGCATGCCCGCGAGCGCATGCAGTCGCTATCGCGGGGACTGTGGGGATGGTTAACTCTTATCCTTATCTTAAGGGGAGAAACCCGACCCACTAAAATTTCCTCCTGAGCCCTCCATATCGCCTGCTATGCCGGACACATTCACTCTGAATGAATGACGTCCGGCACCGCATTGAGTCCCCCGGGGGTCACACTAGGCATTCAACCCAGGGAACTCAGGCGAATATGACTGCATACGGGCTCAGCGATGGCGCAGCGGGATGCTGTTGGGCAAACGCTCCTCGCGTCTTGCCCCCGCACCCCCGCCTCGCCGCCGCCGAGCACAACCCCTCCGGCCATCGCCACGCACCTCCCACTGACGCTCGGCAGCCTTCTTCTGCAACAGAACACGCTTACAGAAGAAGGCTACCGCACGCCATGCCTCTTGGCTACCAAGCATTGCTGCAACAACGCTCGGTAGCGAGAGGTCCGTCCCACCGACCGACACTAGGTCATGGCGTTGCCTCGACCAAGTGGGACAATCGGCCAGGGTGTGCTCCGCCGTGTCCTCTGGGGCACCACAATGGTGGCAGATGGGAAGGGTTTCCCGCCTCGCCACCTTGTGCAGATACCGTTCAAAGCACCCATGCCCAGTCAGTATCTGCGCCATCCGAAAGGACACGGCTCCACTCGGGCGATTCACCCATTCCCGTAGGCATGGGCGAATCGTCTCCATGGTGTGTACTCCCGCCCTAGGCATAGCCAGATCATGGGCCCATCTATTAAAGGTGGCCTCCCTGGCTTGCCTCCTTGCCGGTCCGACCAGTTCAGTTCCATCGGCCACCTGCCCTAGTCTCACACTTGAGACGATACAGGTCGCCTAGGGCCAACGCCTCTAACTCCCAGGGGGCAGTCCCCGCCAACAGGCACGCCGCCTTGAACGAGACGGTCCGGTAGCATCGAGCCGCCCGAACTCGCTGCGGCCTCCTGAGTAGGTTCCTCGCCCTCAGCCTATCATCCCAAACAGGGGCCCCATACAATGCCATACTGCGTATGATTCCGCAGTACAGCCTCCGCACACTCTGCTTAGGGCCCCCAATATTCGGCAGTAGCCTACGCTTAAGCTACTAGGCCAACTCTGTTCATAACTAACTATACCCCACTATTTAAACTGACTAAATTATTATTTATTATTTTCTATTATTATCGTAACTTAATACCAGATTGCATGAGTAGATTAAAAGTATATCTAGTCTTATTTAGTCTGGGTACCATTACAAAAACATTCCATTCAATTGAGAGTGTAATTTCAATAAATTCTAATTTAAAGTTGAACATTAATATTTTTTAGGCAAGTGTAACAGTAAATTTTAGTTATGCTGATAATCGAACCCTAGATAAAGCCATGGAGGTGGATAAATAATAACGTATGCTATGCGTAAGAGAGCAGGGTTGATCTAGTGGCTTGAGCGTCCAACTCTCATTCCTAAGGTTGTAGGTTCGATCACCAGCTGTGCACCAATGTAATTTCTTTTTATGTGCGCATTTAATATTCGCTCGAACGGTGAAGAAAAACAACGCGAGGAAACCGGCGTGCCTTAGACCCAAAAAGGCGAAGGTGTGTGTCAGGCACAGGAGGCTGATCACCTACTTGCCTATTAGATTGATCATGAAATAGATTCAGAAATTTGAAGCCTAAGTTTAAAAAGGTTGCAGCACCACTAATCTATTTCTTTGTAGTTATGAGGTTGGGTTAACTTTTAAAAATGGAACTCTGACTAAATTCGTAGCGTGTTTGCAACACATACATGTGCTAAACTAGAATATGATTACACTTGTGTAGTCGAACTAAACTAGCATTTAGAGGGAAAGTTTCCGCAACATGTTAATATTCACAAAGCTCAAGACTTGGGTCAACTTGTAGTTGGGCATGCTTCATATGTAAGGGTTGTTGGTTCGAACCTAATAACCTTGTTTAAGATATAATTATTGTTTTCAAAAAGTGAAAATTGTATATTATTAAATGTATATCGAGACTAACTTAGAGCCCTATTTTGATAATGACTTTTCTTTTTAGATTTTTTTTGACGTCAGCCAAGGAATTACTTAGACTAGTGCAACCCGGCAATTCATGTTGTTAATAACCTACCTTTTGTAATAAACTGCCACCTGAAGAAGAAGTTTTTATGTATACACTTTCTTTTCATTTGAAAATAAATCAATGGCGCTACAACCTTTCTAGGTCTGGGCCTCAGATTTCTGTATCTGTTTCATGATCATTTGTTAATCTAATAGGTAAGTAGGTGATCAGCCTTCTGTGACTGACACACGCCGTCGCATTTTTGGGTCTAAGACACGCCGGTTTCCTCACGATGTTTTTCTTCACTGTTCGAGCGAATGTTAAATGCGCACATAGAAAGAAATTCCATTGGTGTACAGCCGGGGATCGAACCTACGACCTTAGGGATGAGAGTTGCACACTGAAACCACTAGGCCAACACTGCTTTAATTATTTATTTAATAATTTCATTATTTTTACTAAACTAGCGTCTCGTCTCTTTCTGACAAATTACGTTTACGCCATAATGAAAAGAGAGTACTTAATTAAAAAGCTTGGTAAACGGTTACATTGATTTATAACTAACAAGGAGTAAAGTCTATACAGTGGCACATACTGTTCTTGGCCTGCGCGGCGGCTAAATTGGTACTACCGTGTCCTACCTTGAAATGTCGTGTAATTTCTTGTCGCGTACATTAAATAATTTAACTATGTACCAATATCTAATAAAAATTCAACTAAAATGTATTTATTTTTAATTATAATGACAAAGTTTTAATTATTGAACGGTTCTGATCTTAAAATATATTAAATTCAAAATCAAAAACGTCATCAAAATAAATATATATGAAATGCTTCTAATTTTACATTTACTGCCAGTTATCAAATCAAACGGAAGATAACAACTGGCAATAAACACTCCGCCACTCTTTTTAATCGCCAAGTGTTTTTTATGCAACATTTGTAAGGAGCTGCAACCATTACACTATATTTTACATAACATCTTAATTTATTAATAATAATAAAATAAATTAAAAACAAAGATTTGTCCCCTATCAGCAGGAGGCAAGGCGAAATAGGAGCACGCACTTACATTCTGGGAACAACATGCAAATACGTAGCCTAAATAACTAACATTATATTAATAGTACAGATAACAAAACATCACATCAGTTGTTCCTTAAATTGTTTCATATTTATTTAAGCCTAGAACTGTATTTTCTAGATACTAGTATACATTGTTTCATTAAGACATATCAATAAATTATCAAGTTAGCCTGCAAGACTTCAAATTATTGCCCTTATAATGGTTAATTTTTATTTACTGGTAATACTAATATCCATGACATCGACGCTCTTACCGGCCGAGAAAAGTATGCTGTTTATATGTGCTGAAAAGACTCACCACATTAATAAGTGTAATGTAAGTTGCAGAGGTACAAAACGTAGCTGTATATTTATGATAGTATGACTAATACTTAGTGCTGAGCCTCGACCCCGTGCCTCACTCTGAACCATGTCGCTTACCTTACAATCATTATTTTCCTAGTATGAGCAAGTAGACATAGACATAGACATAACATTTATTACTAAAAAAACACACACACAGAAACACATAAAATAATAATAATCAAAAATAAAAATAATAATGAGAGATTACATTTTCTTTAAAGAAAAAGGTTTAATTGTGTGTGCGTGTGTGCTGTGGTTGTAATGGTCCCTGGCTCAGCATTATGCTGAGGAGCAGATTTGTTTCACAGCGCTGGTCATTCTGCCAAAAACCACAGCAGCTAGTTTGCGCCTGTCTCAAAAAAGAATAAGAATCTAATACTCAGTAGAAACAAATAATAATAGTAGTAGTAAAAGTTAGTAGTTTAAGTAATGAAGAAAAAAAATGTAAATTAAATAAAATTAAAAATAAGAATAATTGTTGAGAAGTAGATAAATAAATATTTTATTTTTATTAAATTTTATTTATTTTAAAAAGCGGATTAAAAACTATATTTCGTGATTTTTGTTGAGTAAGTAGATGTTTATTTATAACTGCGACGAAAATTTGATTTTAGTTATTGTGTGTTTTGCACACATATAAACCAATGCAGTGCACAGTCATACTACTACTATTTGCTTGCAAATTTTTTCTATCGTGTAGAATACAGTTACGTTAAAATATAGTTAATTTACACCCGTTGCGTATACGTAAATATGGTTTATATATACCAAATCAAACATTTGTCAGTGCACTTATCTCTCTGTGTAAACGAAACGCACCAGATGACACAGGAATACAATGGAATTCTGGGATAAGTTGTTTCTGTATAAGCCTTGGAGTATTTAGGACATACCAGGTGAAATTGGCTCAACTCCAATGCATTTCAGTCTTGATCAGTATCGTGTTTATGCATTGTTATCGCTAAATACTAACTGATCTTTGCAATAATAATAGGTGATCTTATAGTTAAACGATTTTGTTTTTAAGATGACGGGGACATAGTAATAAAATAATACTAAAACCGAAAATGGACATGTCGGCAGGCGTATCACCTATATTTCATATATGGTCTATGTACGGTCTTGTGAACACACAAGTGAGATAAGAATGAAACAAACAAATTAAAATGTGTGTGTTTATCTATGTCATATAACTTAACGAAAATTTAATAAAAAACATGTTTATTTCTTTTGTTAAAGATTTTTTATGACTTCACTCAAGTCGAAAGTCAAGTACAAGGTGACAGTTCAATCACATTCAATTTCACGAATATAAAGTGGAAACACGTACGGGTTACAAATGTGATTTTTTTCTTAAATATAGACCTTGTATTTATGAGATTAATAAAGCACCAGCAGTTGCCAATAAATATCAGATATGAAGAATTTATAATAATAAAACCAAGTTCACGAGGTAATTATTGTGTTAGTTACTATAATGTCCTAAATATTATCTTAGTACATTAATTTTAAGAGATTCGTTGATATTATTGATGATAACAATGCTGTGGCACATTATATAGTGTTAGCAGACTGACGGCATCTTGGACCAGACACCTATATAAGGCGAAGCAAAACCAGTGTTGACTCACCCTTCCCGACAAAAAAGGCTCTTAAGAGGCCTCGACATACATTAACGTATCCGGACGATCCAATTACCGTAGCTAACAATAAATTAAAAGCCGCCCGCGCGGCCAATAATAATAAAAATAGCCGAATACAGATTAGGATAAAAACCCGCCTTCACCGGGGAAGGAGAGGACCTTTACTTCGCACTTCGCTCACTCCAGTGAGCTTCCGTCCTGCCCTTCAGGCGATTGACCACCCCGCGACGGACCAAGCCGAGGTTCGAGTCTCACAGGAGACGCCCTTGCGCTAGCCGCTGGGTAAAACGCCATTCTGGCTACGAGCTACGCTCGCCAAAACAGCCCGAGCTGAGCTGTAAAGGCCCAGCGAGACAGCGAGATTCCATTAAAAATAACTAAATAAAGCGTTGACTTACTTTTGTTTCGAGACTTCGTGCGGAACGGACGTGTTACCCTCAGTAAATTTTAAAAGTATAAAGTACCTACGTGTTCTAATATTTTGATTGTTGTTTTTTTGTGTAAATTAAATTTCGTGAGTGTTCTTTTATTTTTAAATTAAATCCGCTTCTGATGTCTAATATCAGAAGTGGGATATGAACTTTTCGCTCACACAACTTCTTTTGTTTTTGAGTAATTTTTGTGGTTTAAATTTTCCTTCTGTTTGTGTTCGTAAAGTACGAAGTCACGAGTGAATAATATTTTTGTGTTCTTTGAGTTTTATTTTGTTATTGTAATATTATTTAATTTATTAATAAATTTAAATTGTTTTTTAAATGATGATAATACAAAATAATGTACCCTAGCCGTTAGACATGTTCATAATGTGTCTACATGAGTTTGTTCTTTGGATAGGGGGAAACGAGCCTATAGGGGAGTCATCGCATGGACCTATGCATATCCATTTAAGTGGGGTCGTCCGACCCTTACGTATCTCCCAGGGAACGCTCCACTGCGAGTCGATTCTAAAGTCGCAAAATAAAGTGTCTTGTGAAGCGGGCCGTGAACCGTCCGTAATTTTAATTGCATCAAAAAAGAAAATGTGCGATAAAAGATATGAACATAATCCCTTTGTAATTATTTTTAATGTTCTATGTCAAATTCTTTACGAAGCTACACTCAATGAAAATGATATGAAATACCTTATACTGCTTCAACTAATTTACAAAGCTCAAAAAACATGTCACGTGTGTGAAAAACGATATTAAACATTTTCGTAGACGACAATGTATTTGATGCGAGGTCGATGACCCGGACCCACGGGTCCTGATTTGATACCTCATAAAATGTGAACTAATGGAAAAATCTGAGAGCATTTTCCGGCAAAACTGGCGAGTACTATTTTAAACTGACTGCGGAGAAGTATGTTATTATATGTTATGCATATGTAACTAAATTTTTGTGTGCATATCGGTTAGGTCAGCGAATCGGGCATATATTTTTTATCCCCATGTTAAGCGTAAATTTATATTCTTGAACAGTATTTTTTGTTTTTATTTTTTTATGATACAGCTTACAAAAATACATTCAACCTTTTATTTTGATCCCTCTATGATCAAACCCTATTTAATTATTGTTTAATAACTTATGACTTGAACTATGAGGTTTATATACAGGTTAACCAAAAAATTATGTAAAAATTCACAGAGAAATCGCAAAACCAAACAGTCTCTGGGGTAGCATAGCACAATGTTCCATTTTGGCATGTACTAAAAAGGTAGGCTAAGATAAAATAACATTAAGGACAAATGAAGATCGTGTGGGCAGCTAGTATTACTTACTTACAATTTTTCATGTATAAAGTATAGGCGAGGGAGTCACAGCGACTTTTTAGGAGCAATATTGCTATAAGCCATTTGTTTAAAATTTGTCAGAGTGTAGAATCATTCATTACATCGCTGGGGTGCCTTACATCTCTCGCCTAATTTGAAACGTAACCTTCAGTATCAATTAAAAAAAAATAATAGCGCTACAACCTTTTTAAGTCTTGACCTCAGATTTCTGTATCTATATATTTCATTTTTTAAACTAATAGGCAAGTAGGTGATCCGCCTTCTGTGCCTGACGCACGCCGTCGACTTTTTTTTGGGTTTAAGGCAAGCCGATTTCCTAACGATGTTTTCCTTCACCGTTCGAGCTAATGTTAAATGCGCACATAGAAAAAAATCCATTGGTGCACAGCCGGGGGTCGAACCTACGACCTCAGGGATGAGAGTCGCACGCTGAAGCCACTAGGCCAACACTGCTCCTATAACAATAGTTTAATTCATTAGGATCATTTAGTCAATTAGTATGCATTATAAAATTATAAAATATTAGATTTACTTTTGCTATAATAGGAACAGGTAATATAAAAATTACCATTGAATGTGATCAGTCTATTTCTTTGATTAATTTTAGAATGATTGATTGGTGATTTTATAATCTCTCAGAATAGAAAATTGGTCGTTTTATTAGCGTATAATAAAAACATTCTTGAATAATGTATCGAGAGTTTTACATGATAGACCCTATAAATATTGACTACACTGTGTAACGTTAATATAATTTACGAATATGAAACAATTCTGCGATGGAATTTCATATGAATTTCGATTTATTATTTTGAGTCAATACGTAAGTTTATGAGTAGTTTAAAATGTAGTACATATGCAATATGTTGAATATATTTGTAAGAAAATTCTCAGTACTACATATTTTTTTAATGATTAGCTCAATGCTCATACTGTTACAAACTAGGAAGGTATGTATTTGAAGATAACGTGTATACGTGCATGATCCGTCCATGAAACACCTAGAAAGTTCACTCTTGAATATTCATTCCTCTAGTTTAACCAGTCCTAAAAACGCCTAAAATGTACCACTCGACAACACTTACGCTCAAACGGTCTGAAAAAAAAGTTCAGTCTATTGAAAACATGTGAAACTCAAATCATAAACTCCATTTATTGGTATGTGATAGAGACTCTCTTGAAACGCTAATAAATCACATTTCAGCCTGCTGAACGTCGCTCACTTGTGGAAATATCGAGATACATTCCAGTAAACCCATCTTCTTCAACAATACTATTCACTAATGTTTGCTCGTGAAGAACTCCGGCTGTGGACCAAAGGCTTTTACTGTGTTTGCAATTAACACTTGTATGGTAAGACATAATCGTAAGGACATCATTGTAAGAAAACCGTCATATCTTAGATATAGTCATAGATAGATGGTAATATAATTGCACAGGATACAGAAACCTATAGTTACGGAGCAAACATAGTTACAGTATCAAAGATATATATATATATATATATATATATATCTTTATTGCGTTATACCTTATATATCTTGATTTGAGAACTGGCAGTTAAATTAGAAGCATTTAACGTATTTTTTTTTCTTTCATAAGTGTACATTGTGTTACCTATATGAATAAATTATTTTTCACTTTGACTTTTGGAACAATAATTTGGTCAATGATTTCACATGAGGTCATAGGATATTGTAAACATTTCTATGCAGGTAAATATTGCGACACATCAGGGAATACAAATAGCGTGAATATATAACTGTTTGCGAAATAATACATTTCACACAATTTGTTTGTTCTATTTAAACAATATGTCGCCAACATGCATCGGTGTGATCGATGCACAATTAAAACTGCAATTTAGATATTTAGATTCAGAGTTAATACGAGAAATATACAGTATATTTCTCGTTCTGAAATTATAATGTAGTGGACGCTTGTGATTTCGTGTGGAGTTTTGTGATTTTTTAATAATCCAGGTTATTGCTTTACATTAAGTTTTTTTTAAAGGTAAATGGAGGCAAACGGACAGGAGGCTCACCTGATGTTAAGTGATACCGCCCATGGACACTCACATTGCCAGAAATGTGAAACCAGCTGCCCACTGAAGTATATCCGTACCAATTCTACTTAAGGTCTTTCAACAAAGAGTGAGTGTGAGTGTTCATGGGCGGCGATATAACTTAACATCAGGTGACCCTCTTGCCCTTTTGCTTCCAATTACATAAAAACAAAGAAATATTACATATCTCCAAACCGGATTGGAGTTGGATTGTATTACTTGTATACCCGATGTAAACCATAGTTCGGGGAAATATTCATCTAAGTATACGTATATATATATATTTGTAGAATAGCATTTAATTAACCGGGAACCGGGAATATAACTTCTATGTGAGATCAATATACGTAGAGTTATACGAAAAGCTCGTCGTACGGTTGAAAAAGGTTCTGGTGGTGAACAAATGCGTATAACACTAAACACGATGTTCACTAATCACAATCATACGGAACATGTCGCTCGTGTTTTGTTTTACTATGTGATTCTGATATATCTATATATTTATAGGGATATATAATAATTCTTTATGTTTCTGTCGCGATTATTTTATAGCAATAAAAAAATGACTACCCAAAGCGATATTAAATTGAGTTAACAAACGGTTACAACGTCCACCAATATTTCTAAAAACGTTAAATTTTATTCACCAACTAGCGGGATTCGGACAAACAAAGGTTTTTCGAATTCACTGGTTCCGCAATATACTTTTTTTTAGATTTTTAAATATAAATATATATATATATATATTTTATACATTTCAATTTAAGTTATAAGTTCTAAAACAACGTGTATTTTAAAATATATTATACACATCAATAATATCAGAACATAGAAACAAAAAATCATTCAACATAGGCAAGACAGATTAATACAAAATCTAAATAAAAACTTAAAGATATGTTCTCAGCAAAATTAACATAATTATGAGTAATAGGAAGACTGTGATATATATGTCGCAGCCTACTAGCTTAATTAGCCGTTCAATTATCAGCCTAGCCTCTTAACTAAACAGCGCCGTGTAACTAGCGGCCTGAAAGATATTGAGTCAGTTGATCAAGAAGCAAATGACTTGGATCAATGACCTGTTGACTGTTAATTTAAATTTAGTTCCACTTTCTGCCACCTCGTGGCTAGCGTCCCCACTCTTTAAACTGTCAATATAGCGGGAAACCACAACTTTGAACGTGTTTTCCAAAGTTTAATGAAAAACTGCAAGTCAATGGAAGAGTGTAGTGACAGAAATAATGTGAGTTTAGCTGTGACTGACTCAAGCAATTTAATTTTTTAAGAAATATTTTTATTATGTCAGATATTGCATTTTTAAATTTCTGTCAAATGGTCACTCTATCGTACAAAAGTCCTAAGCGTTAGCCCGATTTTTCTTTGAATATTTCACTGTAAGATATTTAGGCCGCTAGTTAAACAGTGCTGATTTATTAAAAGGCTAGGCTAACTTGAACGGCTAATTAATCTAGTTCGCTGCTACATATCAATATCGTCATTAGTTAGTAGTTAAGTAAAACCTGATAACCTATTCACAGGAGCGTTAAAAGAAGTTAACGTCAGAAAGACAACTTCAAAAAACTGTGGGCATCCAAGGACAGGAAAATTTAGAAGTTCGGTATAAGTATTAAAGTTCAGTACTTAATATAAATATATAGGATTAACCACGTCAATCTTTTAGGGTAGCTTATAGTAATAGTTATAGTACTCGCAAAGATTTTACTCATATATTACACATGATTAGTGCCATCGACATTATTTAATTCAAACATATCACATACATAAAGTAAGATCTCTTTTTGAAATCGATAGAAAACATAGATTTGTTTAATCTTCAATTGCGAGGATATACAAATTTATTTATTTTTAAAACGGCGTGAGATTTTATGACGCAATCAAATTAGTTCTGAGTACATTTAATTTAGTATTGTTTGAAGATAAACCAGCTTCTAGAAGGCAGGGACAATACCAATTATCTATAATTTAAACAAAACAATACCTCTTCCAAACACAAAACACAGACTGAATTTTGATGAGAAGCTAAACAATTGTGATACTAGCGATTCTACCTATATCGTCAATAAAATAAACCCTTTTGTAGTATCAAAGATAAATAGCGAGAATGGAACTCTAAAAATCCAGTTTTGAAATATTTAGTATTTCAATATTCATAGCAAGTTCGTTACGTTTGTTTGAAAGAGAAAACCAGAGTTTGGTTGCAATAATATCGAATACCTAACTTTAGAGCGATATTTGAAAAACTTTACGTTTAACTGAACAATTTGCAGGGCTATTTGCAATGATATCGCTGGAAAAATAATTACTGTATGAAGGTTATATTTTTAAAGATCAGCTGAGACCAAAGCTTTTTTTTTATAGAAAAAGTCACTTGAAGCTAAGGGATAAGCTCATGAATACTTTCAATGTTAGAGGGCCAGAACGCACTCGCGAGTGCGTAGCTAGCCTTTTAATATAATTGATATTCTCTTTTCTTAAAGGACCTTAAGCTGAATTGGGAAAGTTCTTGTCTTGTCACAGAAACGTTTCCGATAATATCCAATAACATAGGTGTCTTAGAGTTACGAACATTTCAATAAGTCAATTAAGATTTTTTAATGCAGTGTCGCAACCCCATTACCCTTAATGTTATTTAAGTTATAAGCTCATATTTTAAACAATTAAAGCCAGTTGTTACCCAGCTTCAAACAAAGTGTTTCATTTAAAATTTAACTCAACTAATCCATACAACATACCCCAAAACTTAATTAGGGGCTATTTTAAAATTAAAATCGAATCATTTATTTATTTTGCATTACCTAAATAAAATACAGCTCTTTTATATCATATAAAAACAATTATCGCAATTTGCAAAGAGAGAAAGAATATTGTGTAAAAATAAACATAATAAAAAACATGAACGAAAGTAAAAATGTCCCGTCAAATTCAATAGAATGTAATTTATCACCGCGACAAACAGTCACCACATCAAATATAAGCTTATTCACAAAGGAATAAGTATGTGTTATATAGTTGTATAGAGATTTTTGAGGTAATGTTAATAGTAGTTTCTTTATTAAAAGATTTGTGACAATTTGCTACGGTAATTTACTATACGATAACATTAGCTCATAAAATTAATACAATATATTTTCTAATTGTATGGTGTAAACATTTTAAGATTTTCGTATTTATTTTTATAGCAAATTTGAGTGTAGTTGTTTTATTTTTTTATAAAACAGCGGGCAAATGGGCAGAAGACTCACCTGATGTTAAGTGATACTGCCGCCCATAGACACTCTCAATGCCAGAGGGCTCGCGAGTGCGTTGCCAGGCTTTTATGAATTGCTATTTATGCGTGTTAGTCGTGACCAGAAACATACTTATTTTTAAGTCGAAGTAAGAAGTAGACATGGGGAGAAATTTGCTGCGCCAAAAGTCAATCTGGAACTATTTAACCTTTTGTATGGCTATTGAGGTTTCAATAATTTACCAAAAGAATTAAAAGATCTTCCGACTAGAGTCTTTAAAAATCGACTTGGTGTATTACTTTTGGAAAAAATGTATTATGCAATAAATTTATTATTTTCGTGAGACACTGTAGTTGATATAAATTTAATACCATTTGATATGATATGTACGATACAAATAATATAAGAATTGACCAATTCATATTATTAATAATGTAAAATGTTTACTAACTTTAAAGACCAATTTGCGCGCCATTTTATGTGGCAGAATATGCGAACTTACTATTGTGCCACCTTTTTGTACCATATTCTTGCAATAAATTATTCTTATTATTAATATGTTCTTTTCTTGAAGGACCTTAAGTCGAATGTGTGCGGCAAAAACTGCAATGTTGTGATGATATATCATCATTACATATGTAATTGTTATTTAAATTTAAAGTGCCATATATTTCTGATATGCTGCCACTAAAAAACTATATTCTTCAGAAAAAGATACCATCCCATTATTGAACTTTATCCTTTTTGTTACACATTCATAACAGTTATAAATTGTACAACCAAGATAATTGGCATGTTACCATTCTTATTAAAAAACTATATGTGATGATTTTTAATTGAACCACTATATACTAATACATATATATATATATTTCTGTATTGTGCTGTAAATCTTCTTAATAAATAAATATTGTTATTATTTATTTGATGGAAACACGTAGTCGTAGATAGTTTTACTTCAAATGTTTTAGACTCACTAGACGGAACAAGGTAAGATTACCTTCAAAACAATAAATATTATTAAATCGAGATTAACTTGAAGACGATTTTTATAGAAAACATATAAAACTTCCTTACTTGTTTTCCTTCATCGCATGAACAAGTATTGAATGTGCACAAAATAATATTGCTGATGCCGTGATTCGAACGTACGACCCTCAACTTTTATCACCCACACTACTCTAGGTAAATAGATTTAAAAGTTATATCCAAAGTAAACATAATTGTTAATCATATAATTATTTTCTTTTGTAAGGATAAGAAAAATATTATGAAGTATGCCGTAAGGATGGAAACACGTCTCGCCTCTCACGTGAAGCGCCACTCGTTCTATTTACGAACCGCCATTTTCATGTCCTATCTTTATTTTTTCCTTCGAGAGGTTCTATCTAGATAAATGGGTGAGATTTTGTTTAGACATGTTGTTCAAGTAAAGTGATATAATAAATTATGAGATACGAGCTAATTCAATGTTACAAGTTTAAAATAGTGTTGAATGACTTATGCAACTATTTGGGTTTTGTCTAAAACATCAACGCGAGCAATGCAGCTTATTTATGATAAAAATCAATTTGCAAACTGGCCTTTTAAGGATTTTATCCTAAGTCAAATTGGTCTGGAAATACTTCAGTGGGCAGCTGGTTTCACTTAGTGCGTGGCAAAACTGCGATGTTGTAATTATGATATGTCATTATTTCAATTTAAAGTGTAATATATTTCTGAAGTGATATGCCACCGCTAAAGAACAATATCATCCCTATTATTGTAATTTATTTTATTATATTTATTAGTTATATTTGTTGAAAACACAAATATATTTTTATTTGAAGTTATCCAGACAAACTAGACGGGACGAGGTAAGATTTACTTCAAAAACAATAATTTATGACATCAAAAATCTCTCTAGATCTATATACTCATTAACTGTAGATAATTGAGTCCTATTGTTATGATAAGGATATTATCAACTCAGTTTAGTGGCTGAACAAAAATAAAATTTGTTATTAAATAAATGTGTATTTTTATTGGGGATGACTTACAGCTTAGTATCCTTAGCCTGATTATCCTTATAGCGCGCCATAGACATCCACAGTTAGGATTATTAAGCCAAAAAATGATAATTCTAGTACTTATTATACATTTTCTTTTATGCAGAAATATACATTTTTACTTAAAGAGTTACAAGAATAGTATCCAACTTTCAGGACACGATAATCTGCCGTGTAATGGCTACGACGTAGCTCTTTCGTAGCATTAACAGTATATAGAACCGTAGCAAGTAAGTGGAAATTACATCCGCAAAATTCCTTTGAATAAACAAGCATAATTTGTAGTAGCATTCAAACAAATGGAAACCTCTATATTTATTACAAGAGTGTTTGTACAAAATGAGAAAGCTACGAGCAATCCGCCTCCGTCACCGAGACCACAGTTTAAGGGTTGTCACACACACGTTATAATTTCAAAAGAAGATGAAAAGTTAATCCTAGCTACTTCCAGTTATAATGATGATTTATTTATTAATTAATTAATTATATACATATTATATCATAGATTTCTTTAATCTTAATAACTAAAGGATTTTTAATAAAGTATGTTATCCTGCATCTAACATAAACTAATATAACAAAAAATAATAACTAACCTCAAAGTATAATAACTAAACATCCTACTCACTCAGTATCTATGATGTCTTGCATTGATTGATTTTAACTATCTAGTCTAATAGCCATGTTACATATACTAAAGTAACAAGAACTATTTCTTGTTACAATGTCAATAAATCAATAAATCTTTTTAATAATTTGACGAATATTTAAATGGTCCTTGGAATTGATTTGCTTCAGTTCAAACAATTTCTAATTTGTAAAACTTAGCGATTAAAAAGAGTGGCGTAGAGTTTCTTTCCAGTTCTTCTTGCCCGTTCTACGCCCTGGACTTGCAAACTTGTAGTAAATGTAAATTTAGAATCAATTTAACATATTCTCTGTTGATAAGTGTACTTGTTTACCTATATGAATAAAGTTAGTTTAAGTTTGAGTTTGTACTTTATCAATAGTTATTGAAATGTTAAAATTTATAACTTACATAGTTGCAGTTAATAACAAATAAAAAAACGTCAATATGCTTATTGTGTTATTAATTGCTTATAAAAAAACAGAGGCGATACAACCTCTTGGACCCATATTTCTATAATATAAGTAGGTAATCAGGAACATAACGATTTTTAGATCAAAGACTGTTGAATCTTCACCGTATGAGGAATTAAAAACGTAGTACGCACATAACAGTTAATAATACAGAAGGCAAAATATCACGTGACCGTTTACTAACCAGATCGACCCATCGTCCTCAAAACTGTACACTACAAAGGCGCTGGACAGAAACCGGTGAAAACAGATAGTCCGCTCAATATGCTTCCTTGCTGACCACGACGTTTAAATCTATTTCGACGAAAATATATTTAAAAATGTTGAAGCCCTAACACTCACTCAACCACAAATCAATTTCTCCAGAGCCCAGTGAAGTGAACTTCCATAATATTGTTAGTATGTCGAAACTATTGGGCCATGCATTACCATACATTTAATAATGACTAAAGCACTAAGCTCTATGTTGTGTACATTATATGAATACTTGTTAATTTGTTAAATGTTAAAGCTGAACTGGCATAGTTTAAGCATATTTGCATGAGTGCCTGTATTTTAAAATATGACAACAATAAATAAAAAATAGTTGCGTGATACGTGAGATTGTGTCGGAATTTACTTTGATTAATTTGAATTAATATATATAATACTATACTAGGAATACTACTATAATCCTATATAAATATATGTGTTTTCTATAACCTGCGGACAAACTGACAAATGAGCAGGAGGCTCACTACAGCCCATAACACTCAAATCGCCAGAAGGCCCGCAAGTGCGTTGCCAGGATTTTGATGAGATTATATCCTATGCTATTATTATTAATATTTTATTCCTGTCTTCATAAATATGACCATATTTTTTTATGAAAAATAATATTCATTTAAATTTAAACGTAATAAATTTATTTCAGATTGAAGTAATTATATTGAAGATTAATATTGCATAGCACCGAGTCTTGATTCTTGTTAATTTTCCTCTAGTCTTGTTATAATACACTGTTATTCCAATTCTGACATGCAGTACCTGTGGCGATATTAACTGTCATTTTTTTCATAAGTGATGTGGTCTATATCATAAAAACGTTTTTATTAAAAAGTAAAATAAGTTATATTATGGACACATCGTTCCATAATTTAGGGATTTTACAGGAGTCGGTCGCGCAACATATGGAATCAAAGGCTATCAGTACTACCAAACTAATTTAACTTATGGCCCTTCAAGAAATTGGCGTACCGATTTTCAAAAGGCCGGTAACACGCTATGGCTTCTGGCAGTGTCAGCGGTGGTAGATCTCAATAACCGACAAAGTTATGTTAGTTCCAAAGTGAAAATTTAAAAGTACTTGTAAATAAGTCGTGAACAGTTCGCATAAACAAAACTCACCACATACAGAATGTCAAAGAGAATGATGGAAATTCACATCCTGGGAGAATCTGGGCTAGTGAGTAGAAGAGTAGAGGTTACCGTATTAGTATACCTATTTTATACTATATTAAAACTGAACTTTGAAACTTACCACTCGTTATAAATGTTCGACCATTACACGTTTCAAGAATTTTGCCCTTTAGTGCCAATAAAAGCGATATTTGTCTTTGGATTATTGTCATCAATAGAAAAATGTTATCAAATTCTCTTAGGAAATATATTGTACATTACAAATGTTAGTAATTACGATTATAAACTATGATTTTATAATAATCTTAAAATATAAAAGACAAAAATATGTTCTCTCCAGTCATTCGCACTTATGTTATAAATTACTTGTAACAATGTATTAATGTGATAAATACTTGGTTTTATTTACTAATTAAATTTATTTCAATGTAGTACACCAAGACAATAGTATGCATAATTTCAAATTGCTTATTAATACCTTTTTAAGAAGTTGGTGGGAAGGATTGTGAGGAAAATACTCAAGTTGGAGAGAGATGGAGCCAGTTGGAGGAGGCCTATTCACTTTACGGTCTTAAAAAAATATGGATATTTAAAAAAAAATGAATATGTATTGTCTAAATACGGATTAACTTTTTGAAGAATAAGTGATGGTTTATTATTATTATTATTATATGCTTACGCATCAGTTGGGTAGCAAAACTGCTTATGATGTGATTAATATGAACAATGTAGCTTAGTTATAATACTAATATACTGTCCGTCAATGGGACTAAATTCTAATCATCCCTATGTCTTAATCAATGTTCTTCATTAATCACTTGTCACGTGGTAGAATGTTCTGTAATAAATACATTAAGACCTCGGGTTAACTTGGTACAAAACATTATCGAAATGATTTAAGATATTATGTTTTCCGACATACAAGCTATTATTTCTTTAATATTTTAGAAATAAATATACATTTCATATTGATCAGGGATTATGTAGCATTACGTAAAGGTAAATAAGAATAGCGCACTTGCGAGCCCTTGGGCAATATGAGGGGAATCAATGGGAGGAATCACTTAACATCCGGTGAGTCTTCTGCCCGCTTACCCCCTTTTATATAAACAAATAAAAGCTATTCTCTTAGTATAGGTAAACTTATTAACGATTATAATTTCTTTCGTTTTACATAAGTACTACATTCAATTAATTTTTTATATAACATCTGATTTATTAGCAACATGTAAAAAAACATTTTGTCGTGTCATTTATAGACGCGTTTTTATTCAAGATTTTCTCAATAAAACTACTATCAATGTTTTAGAAGATAGGTTTATATTTGTAATAAGTAAGAAATCGGCAGTTAGTCTAACTGAATTTTATATAGGAACATTAAATGTAATTAACATAGGTATAAGTATATACAGCGAGGAAATGTTGTGTTAAAGTACACAACCACAGGGACCAAACCTATTAAATTTATTTTAATTTTATTTTCATAAATTTTAAAATATTTTTAAAGTTATACATCTTTTGGCGCGTTAGGGTAAAATGTGAGGCTATTTTTTTACGAAGCGCACACACCGTCACAAAAAACTGTCACGTCACACCCTCCAGTTAGCATAGTCAACATTTTAAAATAAAAATGTCCATTTCTTCAGTTATATCTATATAATATAGATATAACTTTTTTTGTTATAGAAGAGAGAGATTTGTAGATAATTTGCTATAATAAATAATAATACCTTTTTTCTATCGTTACTGATGTTTTTTCTACAAACGTAGAATAAAAATTGTGAAAAGATTTTTATCTTATTACGCCAAAGTATAACTTTTAACGCGTCTCAATAAGTACACACGCATTTGTGTGTTAGAAATAAATATTTATGATTTTTATTAGTAGCTTTAAATAAAATGTGAATGAGTTATTTTATTCCCAACTACTCTCCTCCTGATATAAATAAACACTAATAATATCTCATTGTGTTCCAATACAAATAAAATATTACTATCTCGATATCGCAATATCGAGCTCTTGAGAGAAAAGCTCTTTGGCCACTTGAACCTAAAGTTACCCAGCAAAACTTTAGTTTTAGGCTTTATCTTTGGAATCTTTTGAGGGCCAAAACTTACAATTAGTTTACCGATGGTTAAATAGTTTCAGTATTTTATTTATACACTATGCATATAAATATAATTATGAAATTAGATACTCATATCACGTATATTGTTAATATTTTTGTGTTTCATATCGTCATCATGCCATCATCGATGTGTAATCACAGCGCTACCGTGTCTTTTAATGCTCAGTCTGTTAGTTTCCCCCTTTTAGTTCCGATAATCAACAAATTGGGTAATTCTACTAGTAAGAAGGTATACTACAAGGTGTTAAATACAATACATTAGTGGTGGCGATGATGTACAATTACTTTTTTAATACAATAAGGGGAAAATCATCATCATCACATATCTGAAGTTAAGTCATACCGCCGCCTATGGGCGGCAACGAACGCGTTGTCAGCAGTACAGTCACAAAAACGCTCAGTTGTAGAACGACGGACGTCGAGGTGATACGAGTGGAATTTTGTATTCTGCCTCGACGTCCGATGATAAATTCGGCTGTAGGTATTAATCCAAAACACCTCCTCTGAACACACATGTCGAGTGTAACATATGTACCGTACGTGGATAAAACACCTTATTTCATTCAGTTTACCTATTTCAAAAGTAGAAGTCAAAGTCGACAGTGGTTTTAGATAAAAATATAAATCAAAGGCTGTTTCTGTGTGTGTTCTAAATTAAGTTATAATATATTCTGTGCGACATTTCTTCGAAAATAGTTTCTGATAAGTTAAAAGTAGTTCCAGTCAATGTAGTTTATGTATATAACTAAAACTACATTGGCTTAAAGCGTCAGTCTCCAGTTTTCTATGAAAGTATGAATTTATATCTTCAATATTTTACCGTCTTTTCAGTCTGTCAATTACCTTCGGTTATGGACAGCAAAAAACCTTAAGTGCAAAACAAAAGATTCAAAAAGTCTTTGTTTGCTATCGGTGACTGTTGCAGTAATTGCAGGCTTCGTTTTAAACACGTCACAATGGACTTAAACACCTTTTAGGAAAATGGGATGCAGTTTTTATGCTTTTATATTCTATACACGACCCGGTCTTTTGTTAAGTCTGGAAAAATAAGACGTTTAATATATTCCCCTATTTTTCATTTTAATGAAAATAATAATAAGGAACCCTTATTTTAATGTGTATAGTATGAGTATATATATAATCTAGACCAAAACGGACGACGTCACAGCGGTGAGTGATACGAATCATTTTTAGTTTACTTCGTAACTTACAGTAAATAAATGTAAATACTATCATGATTATCTATATTACTTTAAATCTTAATGATTATAATAGATGGACAAAAAGTAGACATAAGATAATACTACTAAACTTTTTATACAAAGGTTTACTGACAAGATCGAAAACAACGTTGTGTGGGCCTGGGTATCCGGAAGCTATATCCAGGATGCTCCCTTCGCTCGGTGAAATAATATGCGCTGGTTCGGCAGTCGCGTGTCAGTATAATAAAAAAAGGAATACAATAATTGATAAGACTAAAACTATCACTTAGCAACAAACGGTGGCGTATTTCACTTCAAGCACTGGATGGTATGTGGTATACAGCGGTTAAAATTACACCGGTACACCACCTAACATCTCTGGTTCGTGTGTCAAAGTCCTTTGATTGACACCGATTTAGCGCGAACAAACGTGTTTTGTGAAAACGTTTGATTTACAAAGGTGGGGACAAAAATAGAAAATAAATTATTTAACATTTTCAGTAAACGTAAGTTTTTAGGGATTTCATAATTTTCTATTAAAATTACAATTAATACTTATGATATTAAGATTTCATAATTTTCTATTATGATAAGAAAAAAAAGATAAATTCAATTAATAGGTATTATTTGAGGAATAAAGGAATATAATCATCTGCGACATAAAATTGACCGAAAACTTATTGATATTAAGATATCAAATTAATTGCTTACCAACGCCATCTATTGCCGAAAATTTGCAAAGTTGAACACTGTTAAATATAGTTTTCTTTAATAGCTATATTTTTTTATTGCTGCGATAACTTTTATTGTCATTAAACAAAACACTTCAGAATAGGTATTTAAGATCTCCAAGCAATTGCAAGTAATTCTAAAAGTAATATCTTCTGAAAATATTGCTTTGCTCTCATAGTACTGGTATAAAGGCGAAATAAACTATTAAGTGTATGAGAAAGCCACAAAGAAGGTACTTTAAAACCCATTTGTGAGGCATCTAGTTTTTGTTTGACTGTTTGCGATGTTATATATAATAAGTATTGAATCATGTATGTATTTCGTGGAAATTGTGGGGGTGGAATTAAAAATGAGTTCTTAGACTGAAATTCTTCTGGTTTATTTATACCTACCAACGTTTAGGCTTCAATTTGTAAAAATTAAACGAGAACAATGTTTGAATATTAAAATACAAGTTTCTGTAATATGTAGTATAAAAATAGGATACAATTTCTGGACATAAACTGCTGACGAAACATAATTTGTATAGACTATCCTTAATCGCATAACAATACGACCGTTTTCCTGACCTTAATGCCCTCAATGAGCTTTTGTAATAGCCCTTTTATACTTTACGTCTAACGAGACGATATTTAATGGAAGCCATAAATGCCATACAAAGTTTCAATGGTAAGGCTTACTCCCGTAATTATAGAAAACTATGATTCGTATTGAATAGTATAGTAGTGTGAACTACTATACTATTCTACTGCTTCATTTAAGAATAGGTTAAAATAATTATTAATGTCTTAAGATTAGTCTTAATCTTTCTTCTTTATTATAGCTACTAGTATGTTTGTCGTTCTCATTATTAATAAATTTTGTGTTATATTGTCTTCTGAAATACCATTTTGCTGTCATGTTTTGTATTTTTTTGCTTTGTATCTTATTTTTTATCAGTGAAACTTTTTTGTGGATATATCCAATGTGTTCATTTTATGTTTTATTTGTTTTACTTTTATTGTATAAAGATGTATCTGTTTTGTTTCCTAAATGAATAAATAGTTCTCACTTTCCGCGCTTAACCACTCGTTTGGTCCGTTGTTCTTTAAGTTCTGGCTAGGCCAGCCTAGCTCCTTCCAGAAGAATATAAAGATACTTATATTATTTTTAATGTCACAGGAGGCAAACGGGCTGGAGGCTCACCTGATCTTAAGTGATACCACCGCCCATGGACACTCACATTGCCAGATACCTCGCAAGTGCTTGCAATTAGTACGCTCTTTTTTGAAGGACCCTAAGTCGAATTGGTTCGGAAATACTTTAGTGGGCAGCTGGTTTCGCGTACTGGTGGTTGGCGGCAAAAACTGCCTTAAGAAGCGCTCAGTTGTGGAATGACGGATGTCGAGCTGATACGGGTGGTATTTTGTATAATGCAACAAAAATATTTCACGACAGGCATAATATGAGCGCTAGGGAATTTGGGAATCGCTATTTTTAAACAAGTTCTAATACCAGCCAATATTTAACTAAAATTTTAATTAATCAGCATTTTTGAAGTGAACCTTTTTTATCGGCGTTGTAAAAAAAATTGCCGTCACATTTTTCAGTTACGCGTCACATTATTCCGTTACACGTTGCATTTTTCCGCTACGCGCCATATGTTTCTTGTCCCTACCACATCTGATTTGAAGAGATTCGAAGCCATTAATAAGAAAAATATATAATAACGATAACAATGATAGTAATAATTCTACAATTAATGAAATTCTGTAATAATCTTAGTAGTAATAAAGTAAAATTAAATAACTATATTAGTTGTATTCATGTATATGGTAATAAAAGCCTTTTGTTAAACTTTATCTAATTCAACTTTATTTAACCAGTTTCTGTAAAGTTGCATATAGTCCATCATTTTTCGTAAAGTAAGGTCATAAAGAAGTTTCACTTCTTACATGTATACACTAGTACACGCACACATTAATTAATCAGTTTGAAATAGTAGGGCTGGTATGTTACTTAAATATTATACCATACCGATAATCAAAATGTATAATTATTTATAATTTAATATTAATAAATAGAAAATTCAATCAAATTTAAACATGTATTTTTAACGCTGGCAGCATTTATTCGCTGTATTGCAATACTAGTTCGTTGAGCGAGTACAGATGATAATAAATATACATTATTCTATATTGCATATTTAATACATTTAAATTGCGAGGAAACATATCACACATTATGTGTATGATCGAAAATTGTAACTTATCACTCAGTTGTTAATCAAATCTTAGCCTAAAATTCTAACTAAGAATTTCTTCAGTTTGGTCAGTATTTAGTCTGGCTCGCGTCCAATTCCAGTGACCCGCAATTTCCTATATTACACGAATACTGAAATACCAACGTACTAAAGTCAAGTTATGACCGATAACATAAGAATTAATTTTCTAATAAAATAAACTCGTGTTTGTATATTTGAATTTTTTTTACATAAACGCCAAACAATCCTACCTTATGTTTAGTGTGATGCGACCTATCGGAGAGCACGCCTGTCCATAAGATGCCTATTGAGGTGCCTCTTGAATGATATTTATATATCCAAAAATCTATTAGAGAATTCGAACGTAGAGTAGAGCGTACAGGCCGGCAACGTACCCACTAAAAATGGGATGTGATGACTGCCCTTGTTGGGCGTCCCGTAACCTCGTTTACCACCCTATGTATACAAAAAAAAAAGTAAATAAATATATATTAATCTTTACAAACATGATTTTTTTTAGCAAATTAGAAATAATAATTTAAATTAAAAAAATAGGTATAACTTTCTTATTTACTTTTTTGACTTTGTTTAAAAATTATGTTCATAAAACACTTTTTAATCCTTAGAATATTATTTTTCGATGTTAGTCATCTTATGCATATTAAGGCTAAACCAATAAATAAATAAATAACACCAACTTCAAATCGACTTGGAAAAGTTTAAACGAGATACAGATTCACCTGACGTTAAGTGATTGTCGCTCATAAGGTATAAAGTCAAGTCGAGTCACGTGGCATCTCTGGCCTTTTAAGAATTGAACCTCTTTTATTTGGTTACCAATTACCTCAATTGGAAGTAAAACATATTTAAGAATTTCAGTATGTATCCATCCAAACAAAAATTGTAACTAAACATTAAACTCGTTGATATACGTAGAGTAAATAAAAAAGTTCATCATAAAAATGCTACCTCAAATGTGTCTTATAAATCCGTGTTAAAGTCGCAGTAATTCGATTAAAACCCATACGAATCCATCAAAAAAGTCCTTTGAAAAGGTAAGCTGAATTTGGGGAGCGCGAAATTACTTCTTTTAAATTGGACAAGATGATTTATGTGGGAATTCGGAAAAACAAAATTTCAAACATGTTTTCCTTAATCCAGATTTCAGAATAAAGAAAGGACCGTCTGTCGTGTTTTATTACTCTAATCTTTACTTGGCGACGCCATTTTTCATTTTACTGTCAACTTTTATCGTTTGAATAAATTTATTTAAAACTCGATTCTCGGGCCCTTCACCGTAAAAATAAATAGAAAGAAAAACTGATTGCTGATTGGTTGGTTGGTTGGATCGCACTTTTAGCTTGAAAAAAAGGCTCATACCGATTCCAGGGATTGTACGGAGGAGGTATTGCATCACTGTTACATAATTGGGTACTAATTAGAACGCATTGTTTAGCAAGAAATAATAAGTTGCAATAATCGGAGAACTATCGTCACTTCATTGATATAGATACCGTTATTACCGCTTCATGGAGGTAAAGTGTTTCATGAGAGTAAAGTGTGAGCACAAAAGATACATAATTATCGTTCAGTATTTAATGTAGATTGATTCCTTAATGTTCCTTATGACACTTTTGCTTAAATTATACCGAGCTGTGAGTTCAAGGTGATGAAAACTTAAATAAATCAAATTAAAAAAATATGATTATTAAAAGGATCTCAATTATTATCAAACAGCAATAAAAATCAACGGTCAATTGACTCGATCATAACATTTCCTGGTAATTCGAGGATTCCCTGACGTGTATACTAATTGTTCGAAATACATAATTTTAATTTAATAATTTTAGATGAGGGGGATCCCAAATATTTTTTTCTCGGCCGATCGTCACATTTATTAGTTGAGTCATTGTTGAGATTTACTCGGGTTACATTAGACACATTTTTCTTTTTATGTACTTTTTGTTAATTATAATTGATAATAGTTACGTACACTATTTAGAATTTTATAGTGAGTGTTTAGTGCGTTTTTGAGAACTATCGTGAGGCAAGCTATTAGCATCAGTCTAACCTCTCTTTGTTCCCAAACTAATAGAATTTCTTATTAAACTTTTTGTCCCCGGTACTTAAACTTGTAACATGTATGAAGTGAAAGTTAACCTGAACCACTAGTAACAAAGACATAGTCAAAAATCATTTATTCATATAGGTAAAACAATGTACACTTATGAACAACAAAAAAATAAATATACATTAAATGCTTCTAATTTTACATTTCCTGCCAGTTCAAGGGAAAATCAAGGGCATAGAATGGAGGAGAAGAACTGACAATTAACTCTGCGCCACTCTTTTAATCGCCAAGTTTTTTTTTGTTTCACACAACGTTTGTAAGGAGCTGCAACCATTACACAACGTTCCACATGACATCTTAAGCAATAAATAATAATAAAATAAATTAAAAACAAAGATTTGTCTCAGATTGTCAAAGATCCCCTATCAGCAGGAGGCATGGTGAAATAGGAGCACGCACTTACATTCACTAGGGAACAACACGCAAATACATAGTCGAAATAACTAACATCACCGCATATACGAATTCAAGTACGACCAGTCACCACAAGTAGCACCCGTTTACGAGTATGACGCATGGCCAGCCATCGCCCCCTCGCCATATTTTAGAGAGAGAGACAACCCGACGCATGGGCATTTTAATAATTTATTGCAAGTGTAAGCCAAGGCTGTACGTTTTGATCACTCAGGCTTTCCTAGTTTTATAAGCGTGGCGATTTCCTAAATCATGGTAGTTACATCCCGAGAATATATCCGTAGGCACTCACTTCATCAGCTACATTGTATTCATGTTTTACATAGCAATTAACATTTCATTATACCGCTTTTGGTCTATTGTCGCGAGTGATTAATATAGAGTGAAAATAAAATCCTCTTTTATTTAAAGTACTCAGATGACCCAGGAACAGTACAACAACTATAATACACATTTCCTACTAAGATCACTAAGATTTATTATTACAACGTACTTCTGAATGGAAATTCAACATTTTACTCAGCCAAGAGCTCATTTACAAGCACAATAGTGTCAAGTTGTTAGTATCACCTGTTTGGACAACAGCCAGCTGTGCCTGTGGACAACTTCACTGAAATTAAGCTTTCATGTTTATTATACCCCTTTTTATCCGTCAACAACAAATAACTTCAATGCAATGTAATTTTTTGTGTAAAATATATTTTACGGTCCTTTAAACCATATTACCAACACAAAAGGCGTGTTAACCTGGAAGCAAAAAACAGAAAACAGCACCTGCTGGAGATTCGTGCTCGATAAGTTCGGTACGTTGTAGTATCTCAAGTATGTAATGTATGTATTTATGTTTGTAGATTTACGTTACAATATATAGTAGAACAGTCTTTGGCAAAAAATCACAAAGATTAAACACGAATGTATGGTAATGTGGGTTAGGCTGTAGGTAAAATTTTCAGTATTATAATTAAACAACGTATCAGACAAAACTTTTAAAAGTTGTAGTAATCAAAATACACAAGCTCAAGCAATACTAATTATAATTAAAAATTAATAGCTGAGGTAAACTCGCGTAATCAATAAGATTTTAGATACTTCATGGCTCTCTTGAGATTTATATACTATGCTTTAATATAAAAGTAAATAGTATTTGTTAGATACTATTTGACAAATTACTCGTGGTGACGTAATGAAATGAAAAGCGAAAGTGTGTCACTATTGTATTCGCCAAAATAAAAGCCTGAATGATGAAATAGATGACATGGACCTTCGTATCACCCATATTTATTTAACAAAACTATAACAAAACTTAATTTAGAACAGAACAAAGGGAGCGGAAATACTACAGCTATGGAATTCAAATTTCTGAAGGCATAAGTATATGAAAAACTAGCGACAATTTTTTTTTTCAGACAAAATAATATCAAATATTTCCTAGTTTTTATTGGAAAATTCTATTGTCGTTTTTAGTATTTTTCTTTGCTTATTATATATGTTTCCGATCGTTTAAATCTAAATATTTCAAGATCATAATAAGCCAGCCATTCTCAAGTTTTAGCGGAGAGACAAACGAATAGAAATTAATTTTATATGTATTGTTTATTTTTAATAAAAAATAGTAAACATTCAAAATAGAAACACAAATCAAATTCTAATACGGTTTATCTTTATTTTTTTACAAATACATAAAAACGGATACAAAATATGTCTGCTTACTATGCAATTTGATAGTTTCAACTATGAAAGAGCTATTCACTAGAATATTGTTTCTACCGTGAAAGCCTGCAATTTCCTTCCCGTCACTTGCATCAGCCACTAGATGCCGCTGAAAATGATCCGCGGTCCCTTTCATCGCCGTAATGAGGGAGCGCTGCGGCAATATTCAATTGCTGTCAAATTTGATAAATGCCAACGACAGTTCGATCAAGGCAATAGTTGCTCATCTTTTGTGTCACATTAGGTTTTATTCTGAGATCTCAGATGCACGACTGAATACACTATAACAAAAGCTTTTTGAAGTTTTATTTCTGTTGCGGACGGAAGGCTAAAACCGTAACGAGGAGCTATATAAATCCGGCAGATGTTGTTCGAAAAAACATTCAGTAGGTGAGCAGGTAGCGGCAGTATCAGCGAGTTACGTTACCAGCATGTAGTTTTAGGCCTTAGTTCATTAATACTATTCCACGGATTACTGTGTAACAGTCTAACATTATATTCGGCAACTACAGACAGAGCATTTATACCTTTGATGACTAATGATTAATATTTTCACTGTTAATAATAAGTTTTTTGAATATAAAGTAGGTTACAGTAAATAGATCGAGTGTATATAATTTTCTTTTATGTATTTGCTGTGTGCTGTTAGAAATAAACCACATGAGGGTTATATTTTTTGCGGACGAAACGCAATAATAATAATATTATCGTCACGAAGATGTGCAGCGTTGTTGTCGAAGAAAAGGGAGAGAGCGGTTGTGACCGATTAGGAGAGTGAGAAAGGGCGAACGTAGCCTAAAACAAATAGCCATGGAGCGAGAGGGAGTAAGCAAGTGAGAAACATTGAGAGAGAGTTTAAGGAAGATCGAGAAAAAGTTCACGCTAATAGTTGATGTATTCATTTAGTAGTTACATATTAGAACTTTAGATAGCAATTCTGTTACATAACGTATTGTGTAGTAAACGCAGATTTTTTATTTATTTATATATTATTACGTATACAGTGTGTAAACATTGTGAATATAGATATACAAATACATGGAGTGATCAATTACTGGTACATGATCATCAATTGGGGCCATAACCTTAGTATTAATTAATTTATAAAGAAGTTTCACTTCTGAGATATGTACTTTGTACAAACGCAATTTTTTATTTAGTTATATTTTTGTTATTACTAAACCATAATTGCTGACACCTTGTGTAATATATATCTATATATAATTATTTGTTTTAGTTAAAAAACCTAACTTAATCTAATACATCAGATGTGCTAGCTTTGGTGATCAGCGTGACACAGAGGCCTCTTCCAGCTGCTTCTAATATTTTCTAATATAAGCTTGTACTTGTGTATTTCTTGTACAAGTTGTGTATCCTATTCTCTTCAGCCCATCTATTGTGCTGTCTTCCTCATTTCCTTTTTCCATCTCGTGGTTGCCATTCTGTAAGTTCTCATAGCCAGGACATCTACACCATATTCTATCATTGAAATCGCCCATAACTATGATGCTTTTGTATGTATTGTGTAACGATGTAGTTAATAGGTTATCCAAAGTATCTTTGATATGTCTGTGTATCTTCATGATTTTCAGTGGGTGCATAAATTTGAATACTCGTAAATTTTATATTTATAAATCTACATTTAAAATGATTTTTTTTAATACAACTAAAAACTTTCCGTCTATTTCATTATATATGTTTAGGAGTACACTTACTATATTTAAAGTATTATTATCGGGACTAATACACTACTTTCCATCCATAAACATACAGTATATTAATATAAAATGACAGGTTAGGCAATGGAGGATATATATATATATAACATAAGATTACTAATAGTAATAAATATACTAAACTTTATATATAAAAAAGACATTTTATTTACACAGTAAGTACATTTGTGTTTCTGGATTATAGACTTAAATATCCTCAGAGAAATTTAACCTTTCCATGCAAAAAATTTTTAAGATTGATATTTGGATTAAAATTCAATTGCATGTATAATTTTCTGTATAGTTAAAGGTCCTTGTATCGAATCCGGACTGCAGAGTTGCGGCGCGTTCTTTGAATATCAATAAACAAATAGATATCAGTCTAGACGACAATTTTAATTTCATAATACAAACCTGTCTAGACAACGTATGAAAAACGATTTCAAATATTTTTAAAACATTAAGCATTACAATAAAAAACTAATATTTATTTAATGGTTGGAGTTCTAGATACTCAAGAAGTAAATGTTTACGATTTGGTGACAATTTACTATTAATAAAAGGGAATACAATGTTCTAAATTCAAAATCCATATCATAGTACTGTGTTACCATGGCAATATGTATTTCAAATTGAAATGCCATAAGCACTGTTTGG